>NW_024609884.1:17082147-17805361 GCF_016920785.2 Ixodes scapularis
AAGATTCAAACCTCGATCAGACGTCAAGGTTCTCGAACTAACGAGAACGCTAAGTTGAACGAATAAATAGGGAGTTTTCGTAGACCGCGTTTCCCTCTTCGCTAAGCCCTCCGCAACGAAGAAGCCGCTACCGCGCCTGCGCACCGATAGCCTTGGCTGTACAGTTCCGGGCATCGTAGCGGGTTGCGGAGAGCGTTGCGGGACGGCGAAAACGATCTACGAAAACTCCCTATTATGTAACTTGACGGCAAAACCCTTGGACTTTGGTGGAAAGGAGATAAGCACTGAAATAGAGAGGAAACAGGGGGACAGTCGTCTCCGGGACAGAAGAAGGAGGGACAGATAGTTCTCCCCCCTTTTTTGTCTCTTTGACTCCCAGGATTTTTACCATCATGTTCAGGAAAAACATAGTTTTGTTTAAGTCTGTTCTGTCTTGTGTTGTCCGCTCGTGGAATTTTTCCAACGTCGTGATGCATCTTGATTCTATTTCTTCAGTGGCCGCTAAACATTCTCACTGGAGATGAAGCTGAGCGTTGAGGAATCCTTTCTCGTGCCGTGCCCCCTCGCAAAAAAAAAAGGAACGGGATTGCATTGTCTCGGTTGGTATGCTTCGAACGTTTCGCCTTCTTCTATTTTGCCCTCGTGCACGCTTCCGCGTCTCTGGCGAAACGGGACGGACCCAACGCACGGAGTAGCCGACACACGTCGAATGCGTTTGTTTCATTTATCCTTGGGGTCTCTCCTCCAATTTCGCGGGGGTCTCGATGCGCTGTCGCAACTCGCGGTCGTCCGCCCGTCTGAGAATGCCGTCACTCTCGGCGGTCCGTCCGTCCAGTGTCTGCGGTCCGGTCGCTTGTCCAGACGCCGGACCTTTCCGGCGGAAACCGGAACGAATGCTTGCCGCGGCCGCCTTTGCGTCGTCCAGCATCGCGAGTCCCGATGCAAGAGCGCACGCGTTTTGGGCGCGCTGAACGCCCCGCGATCCGCGAAGAAAGCTGGCATGCCCTCCGAATGTGCCGTCGTTCGGGGCCCGAGCAGGAGGCGGCCATTCGCGCTGGGACCGAAATTTCTCCTCTTTAGTGCTTCACTTCTATTTCATATATACGTAGATAAATTACTTTATGAGCCAAGAGTACTTTGATGGCTATTAATAACACTGCGTTTAAGTTAATGTCAATACCTGGGCCGGCTTGCTGGAACAGCGTCTCAGCTAAAACCGGATGAAAGAAAGCACTGCAAAAGCTGGGGCGCGCGAGCGTCTTGTCACGCGGTGTCCCGCTCAGGCGCTGGCTTTGGCAGTGCTTTCTTTCCCGCAGTCTCAACTGAGAGGCTGTTTCTGGCAGGCCGACCTTGGTGCCGTACGTCCTTTATTCACCTTCCTAATTGCTGCTCTAAAGTTCACTTGTTCTTTGTCTCTATCTTTAGGAGAATTACTATAAGAATTACATGAGTGGAACTGCCCACGAACAACTGATGCCCAACGCGCCATGACGCGTTGGGCATCAGGCGGAGATTTTTCTTTTTGTGGGCGCGAATCTCGAAAGAAAGAAACAAAAACTCCTCCCTTTTCGGGGAAAAAAAGAAATTGGTGCGTTTCGTGAGGGCAGTTATCTCTGGAAGGTAGCGGCGGGAGCTTGTCCTATAGTTTTGAGGCTGCAAAAGCTATACAGGGCGTTTTTCTTTTTCAGCTTTAGGGGTTTCTTTAAAAAAAAAAAAAAAAAAAAAGCCGTGAAAGGCTACACTCATGCGGTTTTGTGCAGGTGAGATATACGGCCAGAGAGACATAGTACAGAAGCTAATCGTAACGATCAGTCGGCTAATTAAGCAAAATCGGTTAATCAACTTTTTGATTAGTGAGAATAGACATATTGTTCCAATTAGAAGCTTGGCGCCATCGAAAACCACTAAATCAGTCATTTTCAGAAAGACTTTCAGCATTTGAGAAGCGCAGCATTGCGCTGAAGTTACCGCTCGTGCAACACGAGCAAGGCTATTATAGTCTGTGTGAAATTGCGCCTGTGCGATTTTTCTGTCCCAGCCTTGTACAGAGCGCGACACTGTTAGCGCGAACAAGCGATCGACGGTTTTTCCAGTTTTCCCTTGGAAACTAAGAGGTGTGATCCAAGTTATTATTGCTACGGAAAGAGCTCATTTAGTTCTATAATATAAGCGATAAAATTTCGTGCTCGCTAATACTATTTAGAAGTAAAATGCGAAAATGCACCGATGTCGTGTTCGCGCTAACAGTGTCGCGATGTGTACCTGTCGCACGAGTGGTTCTTTTAACGCACTACTACGCTTCCCACGCGCTCGAAGTATTCCTAAAAATAATTGAATCAGAAGTTTTCGATGACGCTCAACAAGTTTCGATTTGGGACCATATGTCTATTTTCACTAATTAAAAGTTAATTAACAAATTTGACATAATTAGCCGACTGATCATTACGATTAGCCCCATATACCATGTCCCACTGGCCGTATAACTCACCTGCAGAAAGAGCATAAGTGTAGCTTTCACGGCCTTTTTTAAACAAATCTGTAAAGCTTAAAAAAAACACCCTTACAAAATCACACGTTACGTGGTTACAGGGTCCACGTAACTTGACCCAAGGTTTTAAAATATTTTGGTGCATATTAGGAAGACAAAACCAGACGAATAAGTTTGTTTATTGTTTGGAGCAAGTCAGGCTATTTTTTGTATTTTGCTTAATTAACTAATTGATTATGATGAATTAATTAACTTTTGAAATATTGAATTTAGAGCAAAAGTTCCAATGACCAAGTTGTAGAGCGTCATCAGAAACATCCAATTTAGTGGTTTTTATCAAGAAACCTTAACACTTTATTTTTTATGGGCTTAAAAAAAAGTTAGCAAATTATTAAAAAAAAAAGTGTGACTGCGCATGTGCACCTTCTAATGCAGCGCTCTCAGCCGTAGCTTGAATAAACACCCGCATGCTGAATAGAGCATTGTTGACTGAACGCTGTTGACAAATTCGCGTTTTTTTTTGTTTTTTTTTATAATTCGCAAACTCTTTTCAACTTCCCCCCCCTCTTCCCTCCCCCTCCCCCCCCCCCCTCCCCCCCCCCCCCCAAAAAAAAAAAAAAGGTGTTAAGGTTTTTTTTGATAAAAACCACTGAATCGGATGTTTCTGAGGATGCTCTACAACTTTGCCGCTGGAACTTTGCTCTAAATTGAATATGTCAAAGGTTAACTAATTAATCTGAATTATTTTGTTAACTTGGCAAAGTACAAAAAGGAAATAACCTCACTTGCTGCAAACAATGAACAAATTAACTTATTCGATATATATATATATATATATATATATATATATATATATATATATATATATATATATATATATATGGTATTCCACATAACTTGAGCTAAGGTTTAAATATTTTTGTAGATTTTAGGAAGACGAAACCAAACGAATAAGTTAATTTGTTCATTGTTTGGAGCAAGTGAGGCCATTTTCTTTTTTTATTTTGCAAAATTAACAAAATAATTCAGGTTAATTAATTAACCTTTTGATTTGATTTGATATTCAATAACGTCGCTCTTGGTTCTCGCAGATGATGATGAGACCGTGTCTCTAAAGCTTATAAACAAAGAATACGGGACGAGACAAACAGTGGGAGGATTTCTGGAGCACAAACGAGCACGTACCACGTGACACCAAGCGTCGTACCGCGTTCCACGCGGCGGCGTGTGTTTCCAGAACACCTCCGATTGGATACATTTCGTTTCTTGTGCATTAATAAGACATAGGAAACGCCAGAAAGTCAAGGTGGAGTGGTGGAGTGGTTAGCACACCCGACCGGACATTGGGAGGCCCAGATTTCAAATCCTGGCTCCGCCGTTATTTTTGCTTTCGGCGGGTTCCTGAAAACTTTGATTGATTCATTGGATTAAGTACGGTTCATTCATCTACATATGTTCGTTTATATATATATATATATATATATATATATATATATATATATATATATATATATATATAGGATGTTTCACGAAAGGTGGACAAAATCGATATTGCGACAACTACGCGTCTCGCAACAAAAAAAGATTTGTGTCGATTTCGTCCTGGGCCAGGGGCCTGCTTAGGAAAATTATTAAAGTACGGGATAATTATAAGGATAGATAAGTGGGCGAGTTGGTGAGAGTTCATTTTGAAAAAAAAAAAAACAGCGCGACTAAGACGAGGACACATCATCGACAAACACTAAATCAACAAATTGCAGAACGATAGGAGGCACGCGAAGCATTTTACGGCTTTCTGAAAAACTGCACAAATTCGACGGGTTTTTATGTTTCAGTTTGCAATCGGAGCGCATCTCGGCCCCGACGGCACCGCGCCCCGTGGAGAAATAATGCAACCAACCTCTGCTGCGCTGTCCTCGCGCGACGCAGCAGAGGCTGGTTGCCCTATTTCTTTTGTTGCGAAGCGTAGTTTTCGCAATATCGATTTTGTCCACCTTTCGTGACACACCCTATATATATATATATATATATATATATATATATATATATATATATATATATATATATATATATATATATATTGCTTCTCTTAGCTCAACTGTGTAAATGTTTGGAGGGTAAGATTAAGATGCAATTGCCGCACTCCGTGAACTTAATTAGTTTATCTATCTCTGAATGTAATGCGGTGATTGCTCGTATAGCTACGACTGCAGTCCAGGTATTCTCCCCCGAATCGCGCGTTGCTTCTGACGCGAGGGATCGCGTCGTGCGTCGAAGAAAGCGTGCGCGGAGAAAGCGCTGTCGAGAAAGAAAAACAACAACAAGGTTGGTCGCATCCGGAGGAACGAAGGACAGGATGAGATGATGCGTCGTGCCGTGACGGCTTTTCACGCGGCAACGGCGACGGCTCGCACGCGCGCGCGCACGCGTGTTGGCTTGTTTTGGCGGTGCTTGGCAAAAGGCAGGCGCCTCGCTTGTGAAACGAACGTCACGCGCCGCGCCAGACGTGGCCGAGATCTGTCTCGGGGGAGGCACTATACTACGGTATACTATAGTCCGTCCGCGCTCAGACAACAATGGGAGGGGCCCCCCCGGCTTTGTTTTTGTGGTGCCGATCAGCGGCGCGGGTTGAAGGTTCCGCTGGCAGCTTCCGACTGGCGCTAATGCCAGGTCGGAAGGACTCGGGTCTTCCGTCGAACACAATGGGCAAGTGCCAGACGCGGGACGGAGGCCCAGCGCCGTCCCTCGAGGTGAAGCCTCCTTCACTCCTCGCGTCGAACAATCGTCGCGCGTGCTCCTCCGCGGGACGCCCGAGACGCCCACCGTGGCGCAACCTTGCGAAGGCGACTCGTGCAATGACGAGGCCCGACCAAGTTTCCTTCCGGTTCCTATACGTGGGATCTTTTGCTGGGGCACTGATTATAGTTAGGCAGCCTTAGCAGCGCACCCGGCCTCGTGCGACTAAAGGGCGATTCAGACACTTGCGTTGAGTCCGACGGAGTGCGAGGGTTGCTATGGCAACAGCTCTGTCGGCTCCAACAAAACGGGGTAAAAGCCGGTTTTGTTGGAGCCGATGCGTCTAGTGCCATAGCAACCCTCGCACTCGGTTCGGTGGCCCTTCTTCCCAAGGGACAGCAAAAGCGTTTTAAAGCGGGCTGAAGCGGCTGCAAGACGTCACTTCCTTTTGGCGTGAAAGGCGTGCACGGCAAAAAGCGGGTGCACGCGTGTCTGTCATGATAGTTATAGGTTTTTATTTGGGTATTTTGGGGCTAATTGGGATAACGCGAATCCCTTTTGCGGCCTCGGGACTAGTCGTTCGTAGTTTTTTTTTTTTTTTTTTTTATAGTTTGTGTTTCTGGGGGGGGGGGGGGTTGGGGGGGGGGGGGGGGTTTGAACAGTCACTCCCCTAGCGGTTCCCTTGAGCTGTGTGGGTAACATGCATAACTTACTTTTTTGTTTCCGTTCGGTTGGGGCTCGTGCTGAATTAGTGAGGCATCGATTGAACGTCCCAGCCGAATGTTGACGCACTCCTCTTGTGCAATCTTTGCCCCTCAGTCGATTGAGCTAGATGAAGTAAAGAATCCAGTTCGCCTTGCGTTAGGTAAACACCGAGCTGTGTGGCAAACAAGCTGGATAGAGCACTCCCCTATAGTTCCACCTTCTCTCCAATCACGAGTGATTGGATTTGCTTCCTAGTGAAATATTACACAGCGTTCCAACCCCGGGGAATTATGACCGCTGCGTCGAGATTACCGCTGTTGGGGGAAAACGTGCTGCGACAAAGAAAAACGGGCGACTCGTCGAGGCGTCACTAATGTCGGCGACCTAACGGCCCAGGTATGGAGGAAGTCCAACCGCGTCTTTTGTGCTCGTGTCACCTTGGACAGATCGGTGTTGTGCCGTCTCAAGGATGGCGATTGATGCGGTGCCACCAAGAAAAACGAAGCACGCGCCGTCTCAGAGGATCTGACGAATCAAACCTCAGCGACAAGAAGGAAAAAAAAAAAAAAAAGGAAGAAAACTAAGATGTTCGTCCAGACGACCGAAGGATATATCCCCTCGCGCATTGAGCGCTCCCACGGCGTCCCGCTCTGACCGTTCGGTTCGGTGTGCAGCTGACAGTGGAGCAGGAGCTACTACGGGCTGACGGAACGAATCAAACCGTCCATTTAGCTCTACATACCACGCTTTCCGCGTTGGAGACTCGGAACGGGCGCGATCACGTGATGCGAAGCTGATGCTTGGTTGGTCCGGTCGCTACGCCACCTCCCCTTCACCGGCTGCTTAGGGGGGAGAGCAGAGTATGGTTATTACCCTCGAGTCCTCGAGCTCCGGAAAGACCGCGACGACTGGCTTCCACGGTGTCCTCGGTCGTCGGAGAAAAAAAAAGAAGCGAAACTAAAATTTCAAGGTTTGATGTCACGCGTCCGTACTTTACGGCCGCCGCCACCGTATTGCTTTTTGAGGAGCGAGCGCGTAATTTCCGCGTCGTTCGCAGACTGCCATAAGCTTCGGCTAAGGTGAACCGCCTCCTTGCATCGGCCTCGTGCAGCACTACTCGCTTTAGTGACGATGGAAATGACCGCGGTCCGCCCGTTTATGACCGCAACCGAACCGGAAGTAATAGTTTGGCGTAGTCTAATCAACTGGGATTAGTTTTCGTACTGCGGCGACCTGGACGTCATGCGTCGAGATGTGTAATGATGAGACAGAGGTATACAACAAGCTGTAAACCATTTCCGCTCTCCTTATCACGGTGTCTGCTCTGTAAAAACAGCCCCGGGGATCGGTGGCCGAGTGGGCTAGCGCACACCAGCTCGGAGCACGTGGAGCGAAAGCTCGCGCTGCAGAACCCAGGATCCTGGGTTCGATCCCCACCCCTGCCCGTTTCGATCTGGATGAGCATCGTACCGGCGTGCGGTCGTGTATCCCTACTGCGTGGCGCACGTTAAAGACCCCAGGCTATAGCGGTTGTACTGCACTGGCTAAATTTCTCATCTACAGCTGGGAGACTCGTCGCCCGTTGGGGCAGACCAAGTTCTGGGCTGTATAAACATACACACAAAACAATTTTTTTTTTTTTTTTTTTTTGTAGAACAGCCCCTTGACAGTTTTGCATAGCACCCGGGTGTGCGTAACTAGAGTATAGCGCGAGCGCTGGCAAAAGTATACAGCAGCTTTGGAGACACACGTCCACGTGCGTAAACTGTCGGGTTCGCTGGCAAAGAAATGCCGCCTCGGTGGCTCCGAGGCGAAGCGCCGGCCTGCGTATCCCTGAACCCCCTTCACGTTTTAAAATTAACGCAATGCGCTTCGATGCACGAGGCACGTACTACGCGCAGCCCTTGAGAAGATCATGGCGGCACTGCGCAGCACTGAGCTCGATTTCAGACGCCATGTTCTTCCCCGAAGTGGCGCGCGACACGTGTCTCGAGCATTTCCACAACAATGAATGGCGCCACTTTTCCCGGGATAGAGAGGCTTTACGGATCCCCACTTGGCGTGTTTGAATACCGGCCGAAGTGCTCGCAATCTGATGGGGGCTTATTGCGCGGAATGTGCCGAGTATGGGACATTTCGGTTGCACGGCGAATGGCCCCAGGTGGTCGACATCAATCCCCAGTCCTTCGCTGGGGCGTGCCAGATATATCATTCGTTCTTTTGGCACGTAAACTCCCAAATATGTCTTTGTTGCTGACAGATACATGCACCAAGAGGCAGACCTGCGCATAGGCCATCGTTATTTGCCACTACTCTACATGCGAGTGGTGTCGCTACTCTCCGTCTCAATGAATTTGAGAGACTCTGGATCTCTGTCTGAATCATCGTTCGGCAGAGAGCGTCTGCTTTGTTCAGTTTGCCTGAGCGATTGGCAAATCTTGTATTGGTGTAACGTGCGAAGCTCGTTGATGCCTTCTGTGCAATAGGTCTGTGAGGCTGAGATTGTCTGTCAACACATTGAACTGTGGAGCTAGCAAATCGTTCAGTGGTTGCCCTGTGTAGAATCATACGTTCCAGCAGGTTTGAGATAAACTGGCTGTCGTGCGTACTCTAACACGCGCTCTTAGAAGTTTTGCGTCTGAGTGAGAGCGGCACCAAGGCCACGCTGGTTGGCGCGTGTTCGTGTGCATAGTTGACTGACAGTCACTGCGAAAGTTAGCGAGGGTGGGAGGATTCTTTAAAGTGTGCTTCAAGCAGTCGATGATGTCCTGGTGTTTTTCTGACCAAGAGAACTCGGTGTCCTTGGCGAGACGCTTTCGCAGGGGTAGCGTCCTCGCTGAGAAGTCCTCTATAAATCGTCTGAAGTGGTTGGCAAACAGCAGGAAGGAGTAGGGGTGATTTGCATTTCTTGATGCTGGAAATTATTAACGTCTGCCAGTTGTTTTCGGTCTGAAATCCTGCCTTCGGGTGTGATGATGTAACCCAACTTGACTGCGCACAAAGTGCCACTTCTTAATGTCCATTTTCAGTCGGTTGATGAAAATCCTGTCGACTGCGCCATATGTTTGCTATTGTTTAGCACTTCTTAAAGGGACACTGACAGGGTATTTGTGCTCGCCAAGGTTTTTATTTGTACATGGCATGAGAGCCCAACTACTCAGAAAAAAATTCACGGCTCGAAATTTGTTTTCTTTCCGCCCGAAAACCGCCGATCAAGAACTGGCCGGTTCGAGTCGCGCTCACTCTCTTCTTCGTGGTCATATGCATTTTTTATGGTTTTAGACACAACCACCAGATATGATCAAAGTAGTGGGTCATCAAGACTCCCACACAATATTAAAAATAGATAATATGATACCCATTTTCTGTGGCTTCTAAAAAGCTGCAAATACGTTGAATGTAAAAAAAAAAAAAAAAAAAAAAAAAAGTTGCACAGTTACGTGACTTCCGGTATCCTTCTCCTCCTTTATATTTCTTCTTCCTCCCCAGTCCGGTTTCGGTTTCGGTTTCGGGCAGTTTCGTCTTTTTCCTTTATTAAAAATATATGTGACGCTGTAGCAAACTATTGATTGGGTAGTCTTCTGACAACCATAAAAAATCGCCTGGCAAAAAAAAAAAAAAAAAAAAAAAAAAAAAAAATTGGGGGCTGTCAGTGTCCGTGTTTCGGAAGGAATTAAATGCCTGATTGCGTTGGATAAGGAATTTGAATTTAATAGTCACAATTCTGCGTTCTCGCAGCCATGTTTCCTTCTTCTTTCTTTGTCGTCGCTCACGCTGCGGCTGACTTGCCGATAGTGAGTTCTGACATAGGCTCACACTATAGACGCTTTGCAGCAACTGTGCATGGGCGCCGCCATAACTGACCTTCAGTTTTTGTTTCCCCTTATTTCGTTTATTTCACTTCACCATTACCATAGCAGGTTAGGTTATTGCCACATTAGATTCAACTGTGTCCTTTTCTAAAGCATCGGCTTTTGTAGAGGATCGTCAACTACCGTTTCAGTTGCTCGGCATCTCGGTAAGACAAGAGAAGGTCAGCAATGGCGGCTGTAATTTGGCGCGTGTCTATACTCGGTTAACCCTTAAAGACCAGTTCGCACTTTCCACTTTTCCCCCGCTTCCTCCTCTCCCCCTTCTACCCTGTCCACCGTTGCCTCTTTCCTTCCCCATGCTGAGAAGGATCTTCTGCCTTGCAGAACCTCGAGTCTGGTCGTCGGCCTTTAAGCTGAGACTGGAGCCAATGCCTCAAGCACGAGGGCTTGAGGTCGCTGCCTTGAAGCGTTCTCCAGCAGAACAAACACTCGCGCTCGAAATGCACGTCTCTAAGCCAGGAGCGCGGGTTAGCTCGCGCTTGTAGCTTTGGCTGCAGTCTCAGCTTAAGGTTGAACAGAGTATTGGCGACGTGCGCGACCGAAAGCGTCGCTGTGGTCGGCCTTTCACGATTGGTCAAACGCTGACTATGACGTCAGAAAAGGATTTATCATCGACGGAAATAAGAGGAATGAAAGAACTTTAATTTCGATGGTGTTGGCAGTGTTCCTTTGAGAGCGCAAGGATTTCAAGCTTCCACCATGCTATTTACAAACACCATCGAACTTGTTGTTTGCAAGGTAATGACGTCACGAGAGGGAACCGTAGGAAGGCGCCACTAAAACATCTCGCCGCTAATAGGTATGGACGACAAAAATAAAATAAGAGATTTTAGTGTAATGACAGTAATACAACCCGTGGCAACGACGGTTTTTATTCTAACGCTCCTTTGAATAGCGTCATGTACACAGCGCGACACTGTTAGTACGAACAAGCGACCTCTGGTTTTTGCTGGTTTTTTTTTTCATCTCTGTTATTGGATGGCTGTCATTAAAACCAATGGTGTGTTGCAAAGTACTCATTTGGAGCACTAACCTAACCGGTAAAATTTTGCGAAAGAGCGCCAATGTTGTGTTTGCGCTAACAGCGTCGCGCAGTCTCCTTACGTTCTGCGGACCTAAACTTACCAAAAACAATTAACATTTGATTTTGCTTCAATGCTCGTTGAGTTGATGTGTCGACTCGTGGATTCCCAGGGTTTCAGCCTCCTCCCCAGTGCTCCTCAGTTCAGAAGAGGTTAGATTTCGGTACGCATTTAACAATGTTGCGCTTTTGCTGGGGCCGTTGCTTCGGGACGCGCCCGGTACGCCCCTCAATTTTTCATGTCAGTTTTCCCGCGGTGACGTCGGGACGGGCCACTCCGGAAGCGAGCCAACGCGGAGGGGTTTTTCCCGGGCGTGTTCGTAGCCGACGGCCAAGCACTGGTTGGGTCGGTCGGGTCGACCACGTCGAATCCTCGAGCCTCCGTGAGCGCCGTCAGTGTTCGTCTCGTTCTCGCGTTCCCCCCCGCTATAAATACGAGCCGGAGACGGCGCTGGAATCCAGGGCAGCCCTATAAAAAGGGGCTTCGTCCTTCTCCGCTTGGCGACGTTCTTCTTCTGCCGCACGGTGCAGAGACGCTCGGAAGGCCGCTGGGCTGCTGGCGCGGTACTGTACCGTGTAGGTCCGGCTCGGCGCTCGATTCGGGTGCGCCGCTTCCTGCTATACTTAGGGCGCCACTAAGCCGACAGTGTGACGGGAGGGAAAGAGATTGGCTCGAAGGAAAGGAGAAACAGAATAGCCCTCCTGGGGTCTCACCGTCGGCTGGTGTCTGCAGCGTCTCGGGATCGGCTGGGGAAACAACTGGTGGCAGAGGGGAGAAAGAGTGGGCGGTGCGTCGAGGCAATCCGAAAGCAGTGACGGGGTGACGGTTCTAGTCGCGTACAGGGTGGCCGTCCGTTCGAGGAGCGTCCCCACTTTTGTCTGAAGGGAATGCACTTTAAAGACGGACCGCGCATCTGCTTTCCCGCAGAACACGCTTGCAAGTGGTACCGTTTGCAGGATGTACCGCCTGCGAGAGGTTCCTTTTGCAAAATATTTCACCTGGGCAGGCAGATAGCGTTTTTGTATCAGAACGCGTGCGAAGGCCGTGCGAGGACTCAACTAGTCGTTCTAACCTCGACCACTATCGTCTTTCTCCGTCCGATTCTGTGCACGGCTGGAGTTTGCTCGCGCTCCTCCGGAACGGACGGGTCCGCATGCGCCATCCAGCGGTTCTTTTCTTGGCGGGGAGGACTGGCGCCTTGCGGTTCGAATTCCCGAGTGGCCCAGTTTACCGCGCCCAGGTTTTGCGCGGAAGGAGAGCAGGCGCTGCGAACTATATTCGTCACGCTGCTCATTTTGCGTTGCCTTGTCTCGGTCGTGTACGGACGAAGGAATAAACCTGTCATCGTCAGCAGCATTCAGTGCATGCGAAGCGATCCACTACAGTCGACACGGCATGAACGAACACAGGAGTGATATAGAGTACCGTGGACGAACGTAAAGATACACACGAATGCAGCTTCGATTTTGGCAAAAGCCGTGTCGGGTTCGTAATACTTTTTTTCCCCTTTTCTTCTGTCAGTTGTGTCGGTTTTATTGCGCCCGAAAAGAGAAAATAAACGAAGAAAGCGAAAACAAACGCGGAGTGATGAATTTGCACCGTCTAAATATAGTGGCCAAGACTGACTGAACTGAGCCGACGGACAGCACTTTTGTCACGATTCAGTGCTGTATTGCTACACAGAGCGATGCCGCGGCGAGTCTGTCACCACAGTGCCGCCGGGTGTTGTGGCAACAGTCACCTGACACGGGCTCGACTCGACTGCCAAGACTTGGCTCTTGGTCCTCGTTGGATGTGACGAAACGCACCTCAGCAAAAGGCGGCTGGATACGTTGACTTGGCTCGAGCTGCTGGATGGTTCTTTTTCGAAGCCTTCACGAAGCGTGCATGTGGTGTTAAGTGTAAACTCAAACTGAAGTACAAACCTCTCTCAGCATGGAAGCCTTTCTTGACGAAACATCTCAAGCGACCCGTTTCTGCGCTAGACGAAACCGGAAGTCTCGGTAATCGGAGCGCTGAAGCAGCAGCGAAATATTTGGAACAAAAAATAAATAAATATATAGATATGTTAAAGAGCAAACGGAGAAAGAAACGAACTGTGTATAAGTTTCCTACGCGCACTCTGACGAAATCTTTCGGCCTGGCTTCTGGAAAGACGAGAAGAAAGGCGTTTCGTCAAACTCCCCCGAGGAACCATCGCGGCTTTTCTTGTTGCTCTTGCGAGATGAAGTGTTTGTTTATGTGGCTGACGGGCCGCGGCCGCTCCGACACGAGCCGCATTGCCACGCTTTTGAAAGATACCAAATGGCTGCCGCCTTCCGCTCTTCGCATTGTTTCGTGCTGTCTCTGGGACGCGTGCTGAAGAGGAGGGCGGGTCTCCTTTCCGCGAGGTCTCTGGCGACCTTCGAGCGACCTTGGTTCCCGTTGGGATCGCCGCGCTCATCGCGTCATCGATGCCAGTTGGACAGGGTCCAGCGTGGCCGCGTCGAGAGGTCCGAGGGTCCGCCAGTTCCCGGCGGCGGCGGCGGCGATTACGGACGGGCCGCGCGCGGCATGACCCCGAAGCCGTCGTGCCACCGTCACGACTTCAGCGCGGTCGCCGCGGCCCGCGCGAACGACTGGGAGTCGTGCTGCGACCGCAGAAGGGAAAGCTATAGACTCTAGTGTCTGACTCAGAGACCGTATTAGCAACTTAGCAGGCAACTATACGAGTCGAGGTGCGTTGTCGCGGTGAGTTAATTAGTATCTCGCGCCTACGACTGGCTACTTGCCGCGTCTAGCGAGCGAACGACGTAACTCTACGCCTGTCTCGCAAAATGGGGTTCTTGTCACCTTTTATTCGCTTTTTTTTTTTTTTTTTATTTTGTACTTTGAGCACCATAAAAATATTATTTATGCCACCCGGCCAAAAGGATTTTTTTGTTTCTTTTTGTTTTTCAGTTGAGTTTGACCGTTTATTATTTACTGTGCTTTCGTTTTCCCGTGTAATGGTTTTTGGAAGCGCTTCGTTCCCGGTAGACGTACGGAATATGTTCTCGGCTTCCGAGAAAGAAGACGCCGGCAGGGCTGTTTTGCACGGACGCTTCCTCGATCACCGCGGGATTTGTTACGTCTGTACTTACGTTGCCTGTTGCAAGACTTAACGCCGTGGTCAGTTTGAGGACTAGTTTAATGGCTCTTTCAAAGCGTGTTCTCCCATGTTAACCAGTTGCTCCGTTAGCGTGTTCAACCCTAATGACTGAAGTGTTGATGCCCTCTTTCGAAACGGCGCAATCGCTGCTTCTAAAGGGGATTTCGAAATTGTAGAGGCGGGGGAAAAGAGAAGCATTTCAAGTTATTCGGGTGGTTATATCGACCCCGTTATTCAGGTTTCACTGCACGTACGTCCTACACGGCAACGTATATCACTGGTTGCTTGCTTCTGAACGGGAACGCAGGAAGACGAGTGTTTTCGTGCACACTCTTCTGTGCACAGGGCACGAAGGCATTTCCCGTCTTCAGTTGGTAAATCTTGAAGCGCGGAGAAGCGATGCGTACGTATATATGTCTTGTCTGACATCGAACACTGCGGGTTCCGTCGTCTTGTTTGAATTATTCAGTGTTTCTTTCTTATTATGGACTTTATTTGGGAACTTTACACCAGAACGATTGCGAAGGATTACAGAGCGCGTGCGAAGCGATGCGAAAACAGTTGTTCGTGCGTACTTTTTTTTTATTTTTTTTTTTAAACAAGTACGGTTTGTATAGCAAAACATTTCTGGTGCAAAAGACAAAAAGAAAGGAAATAAGTTTTCTTCCACGTGACTTATTTATACTTAGAATCAACCCTTTTTGAGCAATTCTCGATTACGCGAATATTAAGGAATATTCGTAAATATATCAGAATATTAACGAATGAATTGCTATCGGCGTATCTTTCCTACGCCTCAACTAGGGTTCAATCTGCACCCAGGATAGCACTGCAGATAGCAATTAATTTGGAATCTTTTTTTTTTTTATTGAACTGTTTGTATTGGCTAGTGGCAAGGCGGCCACCAATGACGTCATCTGGGCCCCTCCCAGCTGCGTGGTTCTCATTACTTGCCCAGGGTATGCGCTATATATGGTATGCCTATATACCGGACGTGGCTCGGAGGGTGCTCGGGCAGTCCTTTTTGAAAAGCGCTCGCCATAACACAGTCGACGCCGCAGGAAACCCGCGGAACGCCGGAGAGGTTTGCCGAGCCATTAATCTGCGGCTTTGAAAGCTGCGCGGAGTCAAAGACAAAGGGGGGACAGGACGAAATGAAAAAGTGCACCAACAACAACGAAGGAGGGAGGCGAGACAGCTGAGAAAGAAAAACCTGACCGGTCGTCCCGCGTGAGTGATCGCCCTTGGCCCTGGCTGGGAAAGTGGTCTGGCCTTTTTCCCTCCGCTGCTCGGCTCACTCCCTTTCTCTCTCCTTCGACCAGCGTGGCCAACGCTGGTCCTACCTACGTGGTTCGTATTTTCGATTGTTGTTGTTGTGGTCCCCTGCTCGCCAAAAGGTCAGTCTGGTCGCGTCGCTGGTGCGCCGGCGTCGGGAGGACGCGCTGTGCATGTGCGGCTGTGTGTCGCCCTCGTCTGCATTTCAAAACGAGATCGTGACCGGACCACCGAAATTTCTGCCGCCGCCGCCGAATGAGTAGCCACGGCGGCAGCCCCGTTTCCCGAAGAGCGCGGGACACGAGGCCCCGACCAACTCTCTCTCAGGAGAGATCTCTGGGGCCGACGACTGGGTCCCCCCCCCCCCTTCCCGGCCGGTTGGCATGCGCGGCTTTTCACGCGTCACTTCTCGATTAACAACAGGCTCGTTGCGCTGCCGGCAGCTGTCACGTCACTGGTTGGCCGACTACAGCGCTCTCGGGCGCTTGGCCCGCGGCGAGCTGTTCGCTCTCTGTTAGGGTTATGTCCGCTCGAACCTCGCTATATGCGCGGGGTGTTCGGTTCGCTCTAGCCGAATTGTAGAAAGTAAGAACTGGGAAGTAGTGACGCGCTAAGGTGGAGCCGAACGGCACATTCCGCAGTCAGAGATAAAGAACATCGAGATCAATTCAGGCGGTCTCATTCGCTTGCTGTGCCCCCTACAGAATGAACGCGTTAATTTTGACAGCATGAGACGGCATGTGATCGTCGACTGCGCGCTGCGTTGTAGGCGCAACCGAAAATAAGTAACGAAATGCGTTCCTCCTTACTCGCAAATAAAAGGGATGTGTACAGCCCTGCATATCCGCGTATCATCCGCGGATATCTGGCGGATGCGGATAAAAATAAATCAGATTTGGCGGATAGCGGATTGGATGCGAGTGCCAGGGGCTGCGGTTGCGGATATCCACGGGTCCGGATCATACATTTTTGCTGAGACGGCCCATAAACGTGTGCGACCGCAGTGTGTAGAGTGAATAAGTGAGTGACACTAGGAAGGTGCATCATCGAATGTATTGCGGGCGCAAACTTAGGTTAAAGCGTCCGATCGGGGATAGCGGAAATTGTTCTTTGCGCCAAGAAAGATTTGAGTCTCACCAAAGATCGCTTTAGAACGTTCTATCTCGCCCAAAATGCTGTGCCTAGAAGAAGTAAAGAATGCAGGGGTATCAGTCGTCCCGGGAAAGCGTGTTCTTGTTTGGCAGGAAAAGAGCCGAAAGCGTTCTTTAGGCAAGGAAACCCAAAACGTACAAGCCACAATAAACTAGAAGAAGCCTGCAAGTGGCTTCTTCGCATACAATTAGGTCGAGGAGACTGAATTCGATCCTCTGGAGTGGTGGAACTTGCGCCAGCACGAGTTTTCGCACCTCATTCCTGTAGCGCAATTCGTACATGCCATTCCAACATCATGTGCATATACGGAGAGAGACTTCTCATTAGCGGGTATTAATTTAAGAGAGGGTCTGAATCCGTTAATGTTGACGATATCCTGTTTCCTCTACAATGTCGACAAGGTAAACGTTGCCTTTGTTTGCGTTTTCTTCTTCTCGACAGTTGTCGCTGAGTTGTTTTAAGTATATGGTATCGAGCATGCAGTTGGGTTTGTGTTTAAAACTGTAAAACCCATAGGAGGTGTTGCTATTATTGAATATTGTGATATTTTCCCAGTGGTGTACTCACACCCTACCACATATACACGGGTACTTTGCCGCGGCGAGAGCGCCTTTCCTCTCCCATTTTTTTTTTTATTGTTTGGCCGAAATAAGATGACACAATGCTATTAGTTTGTCCTTTGTTAGTTTTCATGTTTATAAAATATGCGTCTGCTTGAGGTAAGTTTTACGAAGCAAAAAGGAAAATAAATATTAAAATGTTCTTAGTGTTTAGCGCGTCTTCTGGACAGAGTGTCAGTGTCACGGACTTCCAAGACGATCTCATAACTGCGATCATCTTTCCAGCGATACGAAGTGTTTCTGGAAGGATGATCACTTATTTTATAAATACGACGAAGCAGAATGCGATAAAATAACCCTCACCGTATTCTTACACGAAGAGTTTTTAGTACGAAGGCAAGCAGACGGCTTATACGATACTATCGAGATGCTTTCTTTAATTTTTATTTATGCTTGTTTTTATGTTATAAAATGAATGCGCAGATTGAGGGTCGGTTTCGGTTTGGATGCGGAGGCGAAGTCTACGGATCGGATGCGTGTGATGATCAAACTGTTATCCGTGCAGGGCTCTAGTGATGTGTTGCCGCCCCTACGTAACCTAAAAAAAAAAAAAAAAAAAAAAAAATAACGAGAGGTTACAAGACTTGGGCCACAAAACGCGTCCTAACGCCGAGCAGCGTGGTCAAAAGTGGGGTGCAGCACAAAGCTGTCTCAGAGTTATGCGCCGAGAAACTGAAAGCTCTGTTATACACCGACGTTGAGCGCAGCGAACGCAGCGTAGCGCAGAACGAGCTCGTTTCATTGGTTGACGAGCAGGAACTCGGTATCTGCGACCACTCAGTATCTGTGTCCGCAGTGCTATCGCCGCGTTCGATTACGCTCGACGTCGGAATACAACAGAGCCTTGAGGGAGAGGAGGAGGCGCGAGGGACGTCAGAATGCCGAGCTCTGATTGGAACGATTAGTGGGTAGACCTAAAGCCAGCTGCCTCCGTCTCCACTGCACTCGTCGAAGGCGCTCGAATGCGAGAGCCGAATGCCAGACGCCGGCGTTCCTCGCTCTAACGCGTTTACAGAGCCGCAAGCTTGCTGCAGTCACCTGTGACGTTTTCGATATAAAACGCTGTTGGAGTTCTGTCGTGTTACATACCACAAAACAAATTAAAAAAAAGCACGAGCGATGCGCTTTTCCCTTTCCCCTTTCTTTCCGTCCTTCTCCACAAACACACAAATTAGAAAAAAAAAAAAAAAAGCAAACAACGCACTTTTAAGCCAGTCTGCGTCCTCGTATTGCAGTGAAGGATCGTACCAAAGTATCACAGATTTACAAAGTTACTTGATATTCGGTGCGCGCGGCGTGTAATGTGTACCATGATCGTGATCAGTGTAGTGCGAGTTTTAAAGCCGCGTCTCACTTCAAGCAAATTTTCAACACACTGCTCGCAGACGCGACAAAGCGCCTTATTGGCTACTTTTTGTGACTTCCTAAAATACTAGTACTTTAGTTTAAACGCATCGGCTTATAAGGACGGGAAAAGTTGTTGACTGCGTTGAGGATTCTTTTTCGTGAAAAGTCTCCTTGAGCGTAATTTTCAGGTTTTATTTTTTTAAATTATGACATCTTTTGAGCGTACGTTATGTGACTGAAGACAGGAGAGACGAACGCTAGGTGGATGTTACGCGTCGCTGAGATTTCGATGATGTGGGGTTGCTACGTCGTCTCAGGTCGGGGAACGACATTCCCTTTCGTTTGTTGTTGTACGCCACGCCGAACACAGTGTTACAGTGGTATACTTTCTAAAGACGCCGCCGTCCATCAAAGAACATAAGAAGAAAGAAGAAGAAAAAAATTACACGGGCGCGCGTTGACAGGGGAAAGTGAAGAAAGAGCAACGGAATGGCACCGGCGCCATTTCTCTTTTAGACTACGTTCGACTATCCGGAAGAAAATAAAAAAAGAAAAAAAAAAAGAGAAGAAAATCATAATTGTGCACGAAGGACCGCGTGTCTACATGTTTTGTCTGTACTTTTGTTCGAACACGCGGACATTCGGATAGCAAGCAGGCTTCCACGGTTGAGCGTACGCGAGGAACGTGACATATCAGTACCGCCTTTCGCGAATTACTATTGTAAATACGTCGACGCTTTTTAAACGTTACGTCCTGTCGGAAGGCTTCAAAATGCCGTACGCGGGACAAGAGTCCAGTTCTCGGTTGTACTACTCTGCGCTGGGCCGTCGTCGACGACCGTGACGACGTGTTCGATTCCTCTCTCTCTCTCTCCGGTTCGCTTATGTTATTCGAAAAAAAGAAAAAGGAAGAGCAAACGTTTTGGTCCTTCGTCCGTGATTCGTTCGATCCGTGCGCACGCCTGCTCATCATCGGGCCGAATGTTATCGAGCAGTGCGGTTCCGCAGTGCCCCAGATGGCGCCGAAAGAAAGAGACGGAGGAAGGCGGGTTGCTCCACGAGACTTCCCGCCGTGATTCACGAGCGCGACATCGAAAAAGAACGAAAGCAAAAAAAAAAAAAAAAAAAAGTTGCTAAAAATTGAAAGTTGTCAGGGGCGGGTGTAACGATGACACGCATGCACGCCAACGGACCTAACGCGAATGAGTGGAAAACCGAGAATGGGTTTTTATAGAAGGAGACCGAAGTATAGGCAAGTTACTAAGTTACTGTGCAGCTTTCATGTTCGATGGCCAGCGAAGCTCTCCGGACATAAATGCGGAGTAACGTTTTGTGGACGGGGGCGCCGTTACGCCAATGTTCCAGAACGCCTGCTTCGAGAAGCGTGTGTCGGACAGACTTGTACGGTGTTCCGGACAACTAATCGAATTAATCGTAATCGATTACTTTTTGGGAGCAATTTTGTAATGATTTGATAGCATTTGTTGGTATAGTAATAGCAGCAGTAAACTTTTGGAAGTACTGAAATTATTTGTAACCGTAACCGTAACCGTTACGAGGAATCTTCGAAGCAAATCTCCGGCACGAGGACGGTTTACCACAATTGGTGGATTAAGAAGATACGTAGTTCTTAATATGGTGATTAAAATCCAGCAATGGACGAGTACGAGAGACCCGCGTTTTCAGACCGGCAGAAAATGGAAATTGTGAAGTAATTGGAAGTAACGTTTACTTTTTCAAGCAACGACCGAGTACTTTGGTTCTCAAGTAATCAAGTAATCTAATTGAATACTTTTTAAGCTAGAGTAATTGTAATTGTAATCGATCTCTTTTTGTTTCGAGTAACGTGTACAAGACTGGTGCCAGGTGAGATGTTACACAGGGTGTTCCCAAGAAAAGAGAACCGTGTTTCTAGGCTCCGGTAAATAAAATATGCATCGCAGAAAGCTCAAAACTTTGTGAGAATGGGACGCTAGCGGTTGGGATAGGACCCAAAAGTTTGAGATGGCGACGTTACCTTACCAGAAGATAATTGGGAAAGACGAACTTTCTCTATGAGCCGACGTCCACCTAAGCCTAATATTGTCGAGACAAGAAATAACATTGTGAGCGTCTAGCATCTGTTTAGGCGCAAAAAAAAAAAAGCTTGTTATTAAAAAAAGAAAACAATATTATCTTTCTTTCAGACAACTGTTTTTCACTGATATATAGGTATCTCACATGCGTACGTAATGTCAGTTCTTGTTTTGACGGTGTTAGGCTTAGGTGGACGTTGGCTCAGAGAAATTTCGGAAACATATTTTGATCCAGGTATTATCAAACGTATGCTTTCTATCCCGACCCGGCCAACCGCTGGCGTCCCATTCCCACGGAGTTTGAGCTTTCTGCAATGAATATAGTTTATTTACCCGCGCCGAAAAACACGACTCTCTTTTCTCGTGAGTGCTCCCAGCGTATACATTCGTGAGCTGGGCAGGCATTCGTCGTGTGTGTTTGTCAGCAGCAGACCAGCCGATCGGAGGTTCTTCGAACGATCTGAAGGCATATACACCAGGAACATTAACGGGTGCATTTACATCGATGAAGTGCGTGCCGACGCGCCGATGCAGGCCGCACACCACGAATGTGACCCGGGAATCGAGGAACCGCGCTCGACCGGCCTCCGCCGACCGCGAACGCGGGGGTGGGTCCTCCTGGAACTGGATCGCCGCGTCGCTTCCGGACGGCGTTTTGCGCGTCCGTAGCTCGACCGGTGCTGGGCCGCGCCCCGGCCGCGCTTAATCGCCGCGGCCTCGCCATGGGAGCCAGACAATGAGCGCGGTTGTGTGGATTAACGTGGATATTCCGCGACTCGGAAACTGGATCGACGGGCAGGCAGGGGGCCGCCGCTCTTTCTTTCTTCGTCGGTTTTGGAGCGGAGGCCCCGGGTGTGTACCTCTCTTGGGAGGAGCCTCGCCCATCTCTGGGGAAGAAATCGTCGAACCCGTGTATATGAACACGTGGTCATTTTGACGAAGGGAGACTCTCGATAAGAATTTAATGATTATGGGGCACTAAAGTGGCAGCTAACGGCGACAGTTCAAAGAAAGCCTCCGTCTCTTCGCTATGTGGCATTCGAACTGTTTTTAACATGGGCTAAGTGGAACGGCTCCAAGTTACAAGCTGGTGGCTTTGACTGGTGCTCTCGGCTGCACGAGCGCTCGTGCCGCTGAGGCACATCGAAAGTAAGACGTTCGCTCTTGTAGCCTTTGGGGTTAGTCGTTAGGTTGTAGGAAGTGTAGTTTATGGTGGTTGGGGGGGGGGGGGGGGTGCTTTGGATAAAAGCGGTCCTGTACAGGGACGGCGCCAAGGGGATGCGAGGGGTGGCGGGCGCCTCCCCTAAAATTTCTTCTGCCACCCCAAGATGAAGCAGCTTTGTACACAAGTAATTGCCTACGACGTCGGCTTGAAGACCCAGTGTAACGAGTATCCAGACTTTAGAGCCGTTCATGCGTTTTATTTTTTATTTTTTTTTCTATTAACTTTTAGCCACTGGAAGTCGTACCGCGGGTAGGGTGCCATCATGTCTCCCTAACCGCGGGCGTGTAAGCTATCAAGCGCTTTAGAAAAAGCAGCTTCCCTTTGTGACGCCTGCTGGCTTTTCTCTCCGTATTCCGCTCTGTGGTGCTTATCTTCAGCGGAGACCGGAGACGTGAACGAAGGGGAGCTTAGTTAAAGACTTGAAGTCGAGGTCATGGGGAATTCCGGACTGTCTCAGAAAGGGAAGCAAAACCTGGTTGTGAGTCTGAGCACAGGGGGCAGAGGTCCCTGCTGTGATACCCCCCCCCCCCCCCCCCCCCCCCGTCTTCCTCCTCGTGTCTCCGCATTTCCCTTTTCAATGAGAATACCGCATAAGCTATCTGGGCGACAGCACCTCAAAGCAACCGCCCCCCCCCCCCCCCCCCCCCCCCCCCAATTTGGTTCGCCTCCCCACTGCCCCCCCATTATGAAGATCCTGGCGCCGTCCCTGGTCCTGTAGCGCGAGCTTGCCAACTCCGGCAAGCGAGGAGAGCACGGGCCAAATTCACTCCAACAACACCATCATCTAGACTGTTGAAACCCTTTGTCGCCACGTCCCATACGATCTGTCAACTGCGCTGTCGTATCTTTTGGCGAATTTGTATGTCCTGCACGCGTTCCACCGTCCACGAGGCCTGTCAGGAGCGCTTCGACGGACACCTGGCTGAAGGCCATGACGGCGGATCCCGATTTAATCTCGGTTCATAATATCACAGAGCGCGGTGGTAGCTCTCCATGACCCCGTGCTTCACAGAAGCCCACTTCGCTTTACTGAAATGTAGTGCTGGAAACCGACTCCCGGATATCGATCCCCTAGCTTGGCCAGAGGCTGCGGAGCTGCTAGTTTCTAATCGGAACCATATGTCTGTTTTCACTAACTAAAAAGGTTAGTTAACAAATTTTTATTAATTAGCCGAGTGATCGTTACGATTAGCCCCCTATACAATGTCCCCGTGGGCGTACAACTCACCTACACAAAGCGCGTAAGTGTAGCTTTCACGGCTTTTTTTTTAAAAATCAGATCTGTTAAACTTAAAAAAAGAAACCATATATAAATCACTCTAAGAAATGCCTGCGCGTCTTCTTACCCGCAAAACACTTGAATAGCCAATCTCTGGTATCTGCGAAATCATCTCAGCGAATTCTGAGAAGGAACATCTGTTTAGACCCCAAAATAAAGTCCGCGCTGTCGCATTACGCATGCCAGCATGCCGCTTTGCACTGCGTAATGCCACAGCGCAGACTTCATTTTTAGATCTAAACGGATGTTCCACCTCATCATTCGCTGAGGTGATTTCCTAGATCGCAGAGATTGGACTTTTGGGCGTTTTGCGAGTAAATAGACGCGCAGGCATCTCTTGGAGTGATATATAAATAAGCCCTGTCAGTGTGTATGAATGTAAGCAAAGCGCACTTTGTGTACTTCGACTTTATACGTAGGTTTAAAGATGACTTCAAATGTTTTGCGGTTTGTTCCGATTTTAGGTGATAATGCCACGATGGGAGCTGCGTCCCGCGCTTCATCGCAGAGAGGTACCTCGTTTCTTTATGTGCTACCAATTTTTCAGCTTCGAGACGAACCAACGTGTTCGGTCGACGCGAACCTTACCGACGCTCTCTATCGACGGAACGGCGCTATGTTCGACGGCGTGTTTGTCGAGGGCGATCCTCCGTGGACACGGCTAATATTGTTGAGCGAGGAACATAGCCGCTCCCCTCTCCCGTCTTTCGTACGCATGAAAGCACATACGTGTGTGACATAATGATTGAGAGGGAGAGAGAGACAAAGAGAAGCTCAAGCAACGGTTGACTTTCTGCTGCTGGCTGAGAGCTGTGGCCAGGAAAAGGGGGCATGGGAAACAAAGAATGCGCTCGGCGGCGAACGCGTTTTTGAGCGATCGCTTGGCTCTGCCTCGTGTCATTTCAAGTCCACGCTGTCCGAGAAAGCACTTCGGAATCGGAAGGTCGGTCCAGGTATATCGGCGTTCCGAATCAAGCAAGGCGGCGAGGTCTTGAGCGGGCAGCTCAGGGTTGTTACCCGAGGAGGTGATGCACGCTGTTTCCTTGGCTGACCGACGAAGCCAGACTCGTGCCCGTTACTTGAAAAAATGTAATGGATTACAATTACAAATTACTTTCGCTGAAAAGTAACGGATTACTTTACTCGTTACGTTACAAATTACATTCACGTTACTTTTCCCGTACACTCATCAAGAAAACAATAAAAACAATCTTGATGTTTTAAAAAAAAAATCCTGTTTTATTTTTGGTGGGTATATGAAAAAATGTCCCCGGAAAAAATGTCCCCGGAAAAAAAAAAGTCCCCGGACAAAATGTCCCCGGATAAAAAGGCCCCAGGTGGAAAGTAGGAAAAAATGTCCCGAAAGGGGGATTTTCTATCCCTGGGTTTCTCTGATCCTCATGGCCTTCGGACGATCCGGTCATATGTCCTTGGGAAGAAAGGCGCCGTGTGGCAAGTAGGAAAAAACGGCCCCAACAAATAAGGAAATATACGATTCCGCGAGGTACACATCGCGACACTAGAGAGTTTTAGTAGATCGTTCCCATGACCCCGATAACGATACCCGATACTCCGCCACCGCCTAACTTGGGCATGCATAGTATCGTTATCGGGACTATCGGAGGTATCGGAACGATCTACTAAAACTCTCTATTGTTAGCGCGAACACGACATCGGCGTATTTTCACATTTTACTTAGAAAGAGTATATGTGGGAACGAAATTTTACCGTCTGCATTATATCCCCAAAAGCACTTTCAGTAGCTATAATAACTTTGATGACAACCTTTCGTTTCTTAAAAAAAAAAAAAAAAAAAAACAAGCAAACTGGCGATTGCTTGTTTGTGCTAAGTGTCGCGCTTTTTACCCTATTTGGAAATGGTACACAAGAACCTCTCGAATTTCCCCTGACACAATAATTTGGTTTTGGCTAGAAGTGTTACAAATGTTTATTTTACAATGAAAAACAAACAAAAACAGTTCAGATGCAATGTTACAAAATCAGGAATGAAATGACAGACTCTAGATTCATACAAAAAAAGTCAAAAACGGATCGTACGACAGCGGAAAAAATGTCCCTTTGGGGTCATTTTTTCCTACTTTCCACATGGGGCCTTTTTTTCCGGGGACATATCTTCCGGGGCCTTTTTTTTTTCGGGGACGTTTCTTCCAGAACCCATTTTGGGTAATACTCCCCTTCACAATGTTTCTTTTTTTATTTTTTTTTTATTTGTTAGGTTGTATGCTGCTGGGGCTCTAAACTCGTCAATCAAAAAGGTGGGGCCAAAGCCTATCACTACGATGACTTGGCGCTTTTTTAGTCGACGTCCAATCGGCGCACTCTGCGAACTTTCGGCTCCAACTTTGTGTTATACGAGTTTAGGGCTCCTTGACTGCCTGCTCCACTTTCTGTGTTAGGTTCATATTAAAAAAAAAAAAAAAAGTAACAAGTACTTGAAGTAATCCGTTACCAATAATTGTCACGAAATTGCCTTACAAAATGCTGCCCCAGAAAAGTAACGTAACAATTACAAATTTACTTGAAAAAGTAACGGATTACTTCTTGAGTCTGCGACGAACATCTAACTCCCAGTACATAGGGTTTTGAATACGCCGATGAGCGTATTCCGTTCTATACAGCGGGCTGCCTCCCCACAGCGCGATTGCGTACCGATTGAAAAAGGATTGCCTCGATTCGAGTCGGACGCTCTCCCGTGCCTCTAGTACACCATACAAAAGACGACTTCAGACATTATCTGAGGTCTTCCTCGTACGAGGGCCCAATCGGCCGTCTTTTGCACGATGCACGAGCACTATACAGTGCGCGTCTGCAGACCTCGAGGAAAGCTCATCCCGCGAGGCTGGGGCCCTTAGCCGACAGGAATGTGGAAGCAAGAAGCGCGCCTATTGCCCCACCCCGCGTTTCTGAAGTTGTCAGGGACTCGGTTCAGCTCCAGTCGAGACGCAGCCGACGAGCAACCAGATAGCGTCAAAAGCGAACCAATGTAGGGAAAAGACTGGAAGCGAGCACCGTGTCGTTTAATGAACACTTGAAACTGTGGTGCAGAAAGGGAAAAAAAAAAAAAAAAAAAAAAAAAACACGCCACTTTTAGTTGAAGGAACAGACCGCCCACCCTTCTGTGTCTTTCCTTCGACTAAAAGTTATTTTTCCCCCCCCATTTCTGCAACAGTTTCAGGTGTTCAACAACATGACCATCATGATGATAACGCAAGCGAGCTGGACGAGAATGGCGACAATAATCCCTGGAAAAGGGGAACAAAGGACAAACACAAATCTCCAAACACAGCTAGGTGACTGGTGCGCGACCGAAAACATTCGCCTGAACCTGGTATCGAACCAGGGACCTTTCCATTTCCAGTGGAGCGCTTTACCAAATGAGCTAACCAGGAGTTAGACGTCAGCAGAGCATACGGGTTTTATCAGCAGCCACCAGTTTAACACCCACAAGGGTGGACGGCCTACAATTAAGGTTAGGATGAAATGCAAATAATGCAAAGGTGCAGTCGAGCTGAACATGAATGACGATAATTATCCCTGGAGAAGGGAACAAGGGGGGGGGGGGGGGGGGGGGACAAAGGACAAACACAAATCTCCAAACACAGCTAGGTGACTGGTGCGGCGCGACCGAAAGCCAGGCGGATTTTTTTCGGCCGCGCAAAAGTCACTTAGCTGTGTTTGGAGATTCGTGTTTGTCCTTTGTCCCAATTGTTCCCCTCTCCGGGGTTTTTTATCGTCGTGACCATCATGGTGTTCGTCGTTTTTCTGTTACGTGTTCTATCATCGGTGAACCAATCATAAACAGGAAAGGCACAGTGACTTGCGCTTTTCACGCTGTTTGATTGCTTCAGTTAGCTCGTATAGACCGACACGCGGAGCGGCTCTGTTTACCAACACGGCCGGAAGGCCGCGCATGCGCGGTAGCTATGTGGGCAAAAGCGACTAGGCTGTCCGTGTTTTTGCCATTGCGCTGTGTGGCGTGCGCTCGTTGTTGACGTTGTAGGGACACTTCTAGTTTTATTTGTGAGTCGTATTTCCTGGCAACGTATGTCGTATGCTATGCCCGACTATTTGAGCTCGCTACCTGAGCCTGAAAGGCAGCGGTGTCGAATCAAACGTTGCATGGACAGCGTTACCTACGAGGATCCGTACGCCGTAAACAAGGCCTGATGGTCTTCCGACGTGAAGTTGCTGCAACCGAAGTCGACGGCTTACGTCGTCGTTTATTTAGTTTTTTTCGCCAAGCCAGTTCACGGCCGACACGGAGCAGGCGTACAATTCTCTAGAGGCCTATGATTACTTCGAGTCGGTTTCCGCACTGCCGGCGGGATCAGCAGACTGTGGGTCTGCGGAAGTGTATCTTTAATTAAATAAATACACACAGCGGTCTTCAAGTCAAGGTATGCTATTTTTCCTACCCTCATGACCACAAGGCATGACAAGCAGTAGCGCTTTGTCCGATGCAGGTACGCTTTATGCGTACCTGCATCGTCAAAACCGTAAATGTGTTAAATCATAATTTAAAAAGTAACGTAGAAGTAACGTGCGTTACTCTTTATCGGTAGCGGTAACGCGTTCCTTTTATTTTTAGTCAACGTAGCTCAGTAACGCGTACCTTTGATTTGCAAGTAACAAGTAACGTATTTCGTTACTTTTTTTCGGCAACGCCTACAATACTGCCGTTCTGTCGCCGATCCCCTTCTGCTTGGTAGCACGGGCGTAGCGAGCCTCCGACGAGCGCTTGGCCGGTGCTTTGTGCGCGAACACCGTGGGAACAAAATCCGGGTGGTTTCGATCAGACGACGGTTTCCCTGCACATAAGCAAGCCTCGGGACGGAGATTGAAATGGAAGCCGCACTTGCCTCCAAGGAAGTGCTTGCCGCACAAACGGTCGTTCGCGCGAGGCGACCATAATTTTCGATCCACGGATATTATCCCCCTTCTATGCCTTTCAATGTCTGCCGGGAACTTGTATAAGCTCACACGGCTACTTTTCGTGTACATTTCGGTGAGATTAACGGCAACACAGCTTCGCGCAATGCTGAAATGCTATGACGCCTTTGCGAAACGTGCGCCCTTTTGCCCACACCCCCCGGCTCCGGCGCGATCGCAGCGCCGCCGCAGCGCCGTGACGTCAAGCCCGCGTGTCGGTCTATAGCGTCGGCTGTGTCTACTGGACTCATGCTCGTTGTGAAAAGTCCATGGTGCGAGTCTCAATTGCAGCTAAAATGTTTTTCACTTTACTTTTTTTTTTTTTTCATTCTTGCCATTTGTTGCGCGGACATTTTAAAGGCGTATTTTTCACTGTCGTATAGGTTCACGGACTTTCCAGAATGTTCCGATTGCCTTTTAACACGAAGAACGGAGAGAGTAGCGAGACCATGCATTACTCCATCTTCGGTCGCGTGCTTTGCGCTTGTATTTCCCAAGGTCTGCTCATTGTGTCGCATTGGCGCCGTCACACTTCCTACCCGATGGCTGCGTTGCGATAGCAATCTGGGCTGAACTCGGGGTCAGCCGTTTCGCGGAAACCGCTATTTATGCAACCCACTTCGAGAAGTACTGCCCTTCCTCAAAACTTTACGGGACAAGCGAACTTTAAGCCGTTTCCCAACTTAGGCGCATTTGCATGCGCTGCGTACCGTCGTCGTTAACGCGAACGTTGAAACGTTCCTGAAGCTCGAACTGTCCAGCAAAGTATCGTAGGTAACGCATCCAAACGACTGTGTGCAATCGATCTCGAGCCAGATCGAGTGTCGTTTACGGCTCTTTCAGAATCGAACTCGAAGTGCATCGGCGTGACAGCTTTCTTTTTATGACTGGAGAGCGGCGCTGGCGTATACTGTTCGGCACGTCCTTCGCTGGCTCGTTCTCTGCGGAGCCTAACGCACTGGAAATGTACGCATCAAAATACTCTTCACTAGTTTAAACTACTTCGTTCGGCGACAAATGCGACGAACTATGCGCGTTTTAACTCGAGGTGGCCCAAATCCTACTATAACACGGAAGTAGCGTAATTTATATTCGGACAAAAGCCGGAGTCTTCGAGGAGGATTCTTTTGGTGGAGGAGTTCCAGACAGATTCCGCCTTCGAGCTTTTTGTAATACTGTTTTCCCTGTCACATCAATAGACACCGGATCGGAACATTAACGTGATTTATAAAGGACTCGTCGAAACTCACGCAGGCACGTACGTTATATTTATACCGTAAATGCGTATAAAGAAACAGATAGAGCGTTCGATATCCATCCGGCGGAATCGAGCGCTGGCCGCGGCGGCGTCGCCTCAGGTAGCCGTTACCTCGCTGCGCACGGAGATTGCTCCGCTCAGGTCATAGATCGGCTCCTCCTCGCGGTGGCGCCCCACAATCGTTCCGTGGGAGGGTGCAGCCAAGCCGAGTTCGCAACTCGATCCGGAAAGATCGCGGCAGGCACCTCCGACCGGACGCGCGTAGACAGGCTCGTCGGCCCTCTGCTCCTCGCGTAAACAAAGGCGGCAGTTTGAAGTTCAAGGTTTGGCGATAGTCCGACGCTCACGTGATACGCGGGCGCTGCATGAAACGACTTGTTTCCGGTGTCGGATTCGGACATTCGTCTCAGGCGCCACGCGCCGCCCTTTCATCGAGTCGTGTTAAAAACTTTTGAGCATTCTTTCGTACTCTGGGCTTAGTATGTGTCGGGCTTTTCCGGGAACTCGTTAGCGTTGAGGAGCTCGAGTCGCAGAAAAGCCGGCGTCGGTGGCGTTGTGACGGGAAATTCCTGATTGGTCGATAGGGTCATGAGGTAACAGCCACATGACCTCGCGCGGGAAGTTCAAACAACCCACAACGCTCATGTGAAACGTGACGTCACGCGTGGAATAAAAGTGATGAAAAAACATGACATGTAATGCCATGCATGGGTAAATTACTTCCAAAATGTAATTTAATTACAATTACAATTACTTCGCTTCAAAAGTAGTTTAACTGCAATTACAATTGCTACTACGTAAAAATTAATCGATTACAATTAAAATTATTTTTGAAAATTAATGCAATAGACCCTTTCCGAAATTCAGTCTGGCCACTTTGATCACTATCATCATCTGTGGACCGGCATCTGTGCCATACCAATGGCGGCCTTTTAGTGACTGATAAACAACCTCCTTGCTGATAAAGGAAGACGTTGAAGATGCTCCTAAGCGGATGATGCGAGGCCTGTATATCGGGAGGTTTGTAGGACGCGACGTAGGGATGGAACACAAGAGCTATACGTAAGCGTTCATTTCCAATAACTCAGATTCAATCTGTGGACGGCACACAATCGGCTTTAAGGTTCTTTAGTGTATAGATAGAATGTTCTCGAGACATCGGTGTGGGTGGGAGCTTTGTCCTGACTGCAGGTTCTTGGTCACCATCGAACTGAAAGTGATCGAGAAAGGACTCATATTGAACAATTCTTCGCGTGCCGTTGACTTGCGAAAGTGACGGTGCCGACACAATTTCATTTCCGCCATTGATATGGCAAAACATAAACTGCTATACAAACCACCAGATGGCACTGAATTTAGGAAAGGGTCTATTACTTTACAATTACTTATTTCTGAGCACGACCCGACTTGGGCCATATAGCTTTAAACGAGTTGTATAGAATGCAAAATATTTTTTCATTCCCTACTTCAATGTTCACGTATTGTACTTTCTTTTTATGAATTTGGTTAAATTCGTGATAGAACGTGACGTTTGCTTATGCAAATAATATCCGAAGTAAAACCAACACGAAACAAGCTTAAAAATAATACAAATATACGCATATGCGACAGTACTGGAAGAGGGGCGTAAAAATGGCAAAAAAGAAAGAAAAATAACATTATGGACAATTAATATTCCTAACCTCGGCTGAAAGCTGAAGCTCAATTTTTTTTTCTTTCAATATTTTGACATGTTTACGCTATTGTTTTCTTCTCGCACCGCAGACAGCACTACACGGCGCCGTTGAGATAGGCATGGGCGTACCAACGGGGGGGGGGGGGGGGGGGGGCAAGGGGGGCGCTTGCTCCCCCTGTTCTTAAGGTTGGGGGGGGGGGGAGGGAGGCAAGGCATTTGTTTTGCCCCCCCCCCCCCCCCCCCCCTTGAACAGCCGCCACTGGGCAGGGCAAATACTGGACTGGCCGGCAGCACCCAAGGGATACCAAGGGCACCGCCTCCGGGCCCTAGGGGGGGGGGGGGGGTCTCGTTTGCCCCCCCCCCCCCCCCCCCCATTCAAAAACAAGTTGGTACGCCACTGGAGATAGGCTCCAAAGAGGATTGTCGGTAAGCCCGCAGTGTAAGCAACAAAACAACAAACAATGCGACGTTTATGTTGTGCGTGAGTGTGAGTTTGTGTCTGTGTGAGTGTTTTACCAAGAGCTAAGCCGCCTGTGCGAGTGCTGAGGCTTCCAGAGAGGTTCCGTCGGCCCCGCAAAGTTTTGCAGAAGTAATTGTAATTGTGCCTGCAGATCTGCAATTACTGACGCTAGAAAGTAATTAAATTACAATCACAATTCTTTTTAGCCAAAAGTAGTTAGTTACGATTACAAATTACCAAGAAAAGTAATTACATTACAGTAATTGAATTACTACCCAAGGATGCGTATTGCGAATCAAAGGTCGCCCATGTCTCATATGATTTCACTTTAAAAGTAATTCGTTTGCCTTGAAGAAACATTTGAAGAATTTTAGGCGGGATTCGAACCCACAACTCTTTGGTTGCGTGCCAGACACGCGACTGACTAGGCTACATGATGGTAGCGAGCGGGAGTTTATATGTTTAAATGTTTCGCTACCGCGTTCCACTCTTTTAAGGCGAAGCTTAAGCGTCCTCCTGTAATATTGTGTGTGTTTTGTACAGAACTGGGCGAGATATTGATTTATTCCTACCGAAATTCGAAATTGCGTCTATGGCGGGGGATGTTTCCTTGGTTGGTACCTGCGCCGAGCGCCAATCCCTTTGGCTTCGATAATGGGCACAGAAACGTGCAGCACGTCTTGAACCCTGTCGTTAGCAAATCGTTCGCTATCTCGAGAACAAAACTTTTTTTGGCAGCGGAGCAGGGAGGATGAAAGGTTGGTTCACACACCAGTGATGTGATTGCTGCGCCAATTGCGCCAAACTGCGCCAAGGGGCTAACCCTGATACATCCTGCTACATTTTGCCGAAAAATGGGTAATCTGCGCCAAGGCTGCGCCAAAGGACCAATTTCGGTCGCCTTTCAAAACCGAAACTAAACTGAATACCGTAATTGAGCATGTCTGAGCTAGCTGGCGCAAGTGGCCGCCCGACACAAAGTACTTTGCATCAATCGTCCATCCGGTCTTGCATGGTTTTTCTCGCCGTTTCTCGTTTTGTGCCCTAGTCGTCTCGTGGGTCTCGTCTCGCGTCTTTAAAATTTTTACAACGATAGATGCAAGCGCTGATGCAACCGTGTGCTAACGCTTCGACGCTAGCGTGCCGGGTACAGCCATGCCGTAGGGAGGCACTCACTTGATCAAATGACGTTTTAGCGAATGCCCACGTTTCACGGAATGACAGCGAATTGTCGGACGCCGCAAAGCGGCGTTTTGGGGTGGGACAAGTGGGTTCACATTTTTGCAATGAGCCGCCGCAGGCCGTCGCCGCAAAGCGTCGTAAGCGCAGCGCGCGGCGCTTCGCAACGCGCGCTGCGCTTACGATTCGCTCAATTATTGCCCTCCGCTAAAACGTCATTCGCTCATGTGATATGGACTCAAAGCAATGGTTGTCGGAAAACTATATTTGGTCCCTGCCTACCAGTCACCGTGGTTGCATGACGTCGGGTGTTGCCGTGCCCACGTCGCTGCGGATATGGCGCTTTCTAAACTGAAACGTAAGGACCTCCGCAAGGTCATCAACATCCTGTTATTGTTTAAATTATGCTACTACAAAAATCCTTCTTTAACTCAGACTGCTGTGTCGAAGTATTGATTACCTAGGTTTCTCTCGGTGGGCTTTCTTTCGAGAGGGACCCGGGTACGTAAAAAAATCTGCCGCAAAAGAAAGTTGGTGAAGAGAAGTGAGCTAAAGCAAGGAAGGCAATGTCTGCGCGCTGAACCCGCACAGCGCGTTTGTTTGTCTCTAGTTCAGTCGTTGCACAAAGCGCTCCAACTTTTTGACCCTGGTTCGCCATGTCTTGCATCGACGCGCTCAGGCTCTTTTTTTTTTTTCGGTGTGTTTAGCTTGTATCTCGTCTGCAGGCCTGCAAGCACGCGCTGCTGGACAGTTACATTTTGCATACAATTTTGGGAACCAGTTGGCGAGGGAGCGGAGTGGCATGGTTTCGGTTTCGATTCAACAGCCGTCTCCGCTCGCGCGACGAAGCACATGCGACTGCAAGCTGCCGAAGTTGCCCTCACGTGCATGCGAACATTATTGCACGAGAGAGGCACCAGCCGGGTCGCTTGCAATCCATTGCTTTACGTTTGCTTATTTTAACGAAAATCTGGCACGTCGGGAACAGTAAAATGTTGGCAAGCGGTTTTACGGAATTGCTTGGCAACGCCTGCAGCGGGATGTCTCAAAGTCTCTTTGGAGGCATTGAAATTGGACATTCATTACTTGTCAAAGGCAAAGCGGGGCTTGCAGCTGCCTTGCAGAAAGTTTCGAAAAGCGAAACGAAAAGCACCCGCTAGTCGTAATGCAACTTTTTCTTGTGTACTGTTCCGCTTTGCACTGCAGTAGTTAGGTGTTTGATCAGTTGGAGACTGCTTCGCTTCATTATATTATATAACTATAGTCGGTAACATGTCAAGAAGGAAGTGGAAGCTCCTCCCACCTTTTTCCACTTTAGCAGAGCGAACACTGGAGAGGAGGTCGCCTTCTCTACAGCGTTCGCTCTGCTATAGTGGAAAGAGGTGGGAGGAGCTTCCACTTCCTTCTTGACATGTCACCGACTATAGTAAAACCTAATGCTGTGATATTTTCTGCTAAGCTGGTCATTTTCAAATAAATTTTAATATGTGCAGTTTAGCTCTTATTTATTGATAGCGGGTACATACATATGTTTATCATTTAACTGAAGCATTGCAAAGTGTGTCATGTCATTGGCATTTCAGTTAACATGTTGAAAGACTCCGAGCTGGTCTAACTTGACCATAATTTGTTAGCCACTTTTGCTGCTCCAAAACACTGATTTGGCTGCTCCAAAACAATGTTTTGGCTGCTCCAAAGGCCAATTTTGCTGCTCCAAAACACTGTTTTGTCTGCTCCGAAAGGTGCTCCAGAACGGCTTAGGCCAATCACATCACTGACACACTGGCGTGAGTTAAAGTTGTTGTTCCTCCCGGTGGTGTGGGAGGCAGGTTCCGCTTCGATGGTCTGGAGCGTGGTGGCACGAACGTCGCTGAGTGACGGGTCGACTCACTGCTTGAATAGAACTATGTGCATTTATTTACACTCTAGTTACAAGTCCCAACTTGGGAAACCATCCTGCCTCGTCTAAAGTCTCGACCCCCGTCCCCAATTTCTCTCCATCAAATCCAAAGTCCGAATCCCTCAAAATCCTCTCCGCGCTCCTTTTGTAGGCCCGTAGGGGTCTCCTTTCCCCTCAGGAGCCGATTAATCTCTTCAAATTCCGCCACTCACACGTGGTACACTGTTCTCCAATGGTCGGCGAGCTGTCATTTTGGCGTCCTAACCGCCAAACCCAAACTCCTTGTAGAGTTGTTCTCTGCTATTTTCCCAGCCTGACTGGCGCCAACCGCTAAATTATTGCATCGGGCAAAAAGGACAATTTTACACTAAGCGGCAAAACCCTCTGCATACACGCACATTCGGTTATAAGGCACAAGCATCTTCCAGCGCGGGCTCTTTCGGTCCCGGTCCGAGCAGACTCCCGAAACCCGAGACGCTTCTTAACGACCGCGGGGGGGGACCGCTCCCGCACCGCGGCCGCTCTGGCCCCGCCGACCCAAACGTAGAAAGCTAAAAAAAACACAATGCCGACGCAACTCTGGAAAGATAAACTTTCCTAACCAAAAGAAAACACCTTAATTAATAAGCATGACTCCTAAATACTTAACTGCGTGAGTCCGACCGAGTACGACTGCATTGGCTTGCGACGTTGCAGCGTCGGCTCCAACAAAATGGGATGCAAACCTGTTTTGTTGGAGCCGACGCAGCTGTTTCCATAGCAACCCGTACGCCGCTAGCCGTTGCAGTTGCCTTCGGTCGGACAGGACCCGCGCACACTGACACAAGTGTGAGAATCGCCCTTGACTAGTAGCGTCGGAACAGGAGGAGGGGAGAAGGGAAGCGGGGGAGGCCCTCCCAAGACAATTCTACAATTCCAGGGAAGGGGACGGAAATTCCCCTCCCTCCCGTTGCCCACATCTGCTCCCGAACACTTGGGACGGGGATCGACACGTGCACGACCACGTTCGTGGCGCAGTGGCCGCCACGAATAGCAGCGCGCGTGCGCTGTGGCGAGGTATCAACCAACCGTCACCGCGTTTTCGACCGTCCGCAAAACGATTCCGTCAAAGTCGTTATCATCTTAGGTGTCCTCAAATACTATTGTTCTCTACCCTAAGTGGCGGGGCGCTGCAGAAATCACGGAGGCACTTTATCGGCGGTCCTCTTGACGACCGGTGCACCCTGGCGGCGCAGCGCCGGGCGTCGCAGTGCCAGCCGGGAGCTGGTCCGCTAATGAATAGGCCGGCTCGTCGAGTGCCGGACGAATGGGACACGGTCCGCGCGGAGGTCGACGGAGGCAGCGAAGAGGACGCCCGCCGGAGAAAACGGGAGGGGACGACGTCTCGGTAATGACGGCCATAAAGCGGTCAGAGTGCGGGGACACGCTCGTGGCCAGCGTCGCAGGCGGTGTCCGGAAAGGGTTACGAAACTGGGCCACCTTCGCATCGAGCGAGGGAGGGACCCCGCGACTCAGGAAACGCTCGGTAAGCGGTTTGCCCGGCCTCGGGTTATTTAGCCTTCCCCCGCCTAAACGACTCGGCATCGGCGTCATTACGCCGTAATGGCGTCTGGTTTCCGCGGCTCCCGCCCTCCTCTCCCGCTGAACCTTCTTCCCCCCTCGGGCCGAGGCTGCCGCTGGCCCGGCTGGTCAACTGGAGACACCACCCAGAGGGCACTGACGTCACGGGCCTGAGCCGGAGGAGGAGAAGCGCGGCGCTCCTCGGGGAGGATGCCGCACGTGGGCACCCGTCGAGAGGCTACGGACTTTTGAAATTCGATTGCCTGTTGACGCCGTCCTCTCCGCGGACAATCAATAAAACACTATATATATATATATATATATATATATATATATATATATATATATATATATATATATATATATATATATATATAGACACACACACACACACACACACACACACACACACACACACACACACACACACACACACACACACACACACACACACACACACACACACACACACACACACACACACACACACACACACACACACAGAGAGAGAGATGCAGGGTAATAGTGGAAAACAAACCAGGAGGATTTTATTCGACAAATATACATATAGTCACCTTTCAACTTTTTGTTGGAAAAATAAAGGAGTTATTATTATTATTATTATTATCGCCGCGACTTACGGCAACAGCACAACCCCCTCCCCCCCTCAAAAAAAAAAAAAAAAAAGATATTGTGCGCAGGCTGGTGGTAGCTAATCACGCCGTTTAACACCTAAAACTGCGGTGCAGGAAAGAAAAAAAAAAAAAAAGAACGATTAGTTCCCTTTTGTGTCTGTTAATTCGACTAAAAGTTGTATTTTTCCTTTTGTGCCCCGCAGTCTCGGGTTTTAAACGACGTGACTGGTTGGAGACGTTGAACAGAGGGAGCGCCAAGTTGAGTGTCAAAGCGCATGCAAGGTTGCGTTGCTGGGTCCAGTCCTTTTCCGGCAATCACGATATTCGTTCGGCTCCTCCGCAGGTTCGCCGAGGAAGTCGTCGCGCCGGTATTCGTTTCGCGCCTAGTCTGTCGAAATCGAGTCATAGATAGCACCGAAAGTGCCTGTTGCCGCCCGCCGTCTCTCCCAAGTGCCTTGCGGGAAAGCAGACGCACAGGTTTCTAAGTGTACCAGCACTGTGGCTGCTCCGCATATCTGGCGTCTTTCCAGCCCATGTTGTACACAAAGTAATGAGTTGGCTTCAACTTCATATGACGTCCAGACTACCCCCCCCCCCCCCCCCCCCCAATAAAAAATAAAGGAGTCCGCTGGCGCTACGGGCCAACTTTTCACGAGCTTTCCCTCCTTCTCTCGTAGGGCGCCGTGGAGTGTTGCGTGGAGTCGTGAAAATCGCGGAGTCATGCGGTTTAGAGAAGCTTGCTTTAGCAAACGCGGTTTAGAGAAGCTTGTTTTAGCGAACGCCGTTTTACCGACGCCAGTTTATCGAATTTCTTTATAGAGAAACCCAGTTTAGAGAAAATGGCGATGAGCCTCCTTTTATCGAATTCGGCCGCCGCGAAGCGGCGTGTGCGGATAAGTCAGGTGAGTTAACATTTTTGTAATGAGCCGCCGCAGACTGCCGCCGCGTAGCGGCGGGCTTGGGTTAACACGCGCCCCAGTGATACACTCGCGAAGTAGCAAACACTTTTTTAAAAAGCGTCCCCTTTTCGATAAACGACATTTCTTTAAACTGAGTCTCTGCTTTCTCTAAACTGTGCTTCGATAAAACGTGTCCGTTCTCTAAAACGTGCTTCGACGAAATGGCATGAATCGACGCCACTCCGGCGTGCTTTCTGAAACCGGAGCGTCTGATTTGCCAGAAGAGAAAGTATGCAGGCGAGCTGGTCGGGAAACATTAAGCTAAACCTCGAGACAATGAGCAATAAAATAACAAACAACTCGACAAAAAAAGAAATCGGATTTTTTTTGTGTGTGAGAAAACGGCTATATAGTATAGCCCTCCACACAGAAACAAAAGAAAGGAGGAAGAAAACATACATACGCCTTCGCATCTTGTGACGTGTCGTCCGCTATTCCACTTTGTCTCCGGATTTAGTTTATGATGTCCGACTTAGAAGCTATAGCCCTGTCGTGTATGATGAGTGCATGGGTGGTTCTCTCAAGTTGGTTTGGAACTGGAAGGGGCCGGGCTGTATCAGCATGTTGCGCGTTTTGCCCTCCGTGCGGTTCTGTTTTTACGGTGTAAATAATGTAGAACAAGAGCCAACCGTGCGTAGAATCTGAGTCGGGAGCACGTTCGTGATGCGTATCGAGAAAGAGCCCCAACAAGAAAACCGGCGCTGTTTGACGACTGCGGCTAGACACCCCAGTTGTGGGAAACGGGTGAGGACGACGATGGGCCGGGTGTGCGCCGGGCATCGCGGCTCCAAATGAAGCCGTTCCTTTTTATGGCGGCGACGAAGGAGGAGGGGAGAAAGACCCAGCTTTGCGGCCCTGGCAACAGGTGGTTTTTAGTGCGGCGTTTGCGGCATGCGCTCGCTTTGCCTCCTTAGCGAGGAGACGATGAATAAAAAAACAAAACAAAGAGACGCGCACCTTGAGAGTTAGTCAACAAAAGAGCCTCGCCGGCTCTTCTAAAGTCGGTGCAAGCCTCAGGGCGTCGCAGGAATTTGACCGCCGGGTCACGTGAACTCTCCGACAGGAAGCGACATTCCTAAGAGCTCTCTCCCCCCCGTACTGCATCCCCCACACTTCCGGTCACGTGGTCTTGGCGCGACGCGCCCAAAGTGCCCAAACGGTCCCCTTGTCTGTGTTTTACCCCCGCCGTGAGTCGCGCGGCGGACCTGGCGCGCACTGCTCGTGCTCCGTCCACGCAGGCTGAAACCTAATTATGTCGTTCCTTTTGTTTTTAAATTTCTGTTGCCACTTCTCCCTGGTAATTCCTTATTATTCTTTGAATTGAAGGAGCAGAAAAGAACCGAGCTATATCAATTAGCGAAGACAGCGCGATGCCATAACTTCGTTATTTTTCTCTTTTTTTTTTTTTTGGGGGGGGGGGGGGGGGATTTTTAACCCTAACGCGTTACTTTTTGGACACGTGACTTGTAACTGTAGTTCTACAACTTTTTTTTTTTTTTTTTTTCTGGAGTAACGATGGAAGTGTGTCTATCGTCGTTACTTTTCAGTTTCTTGAGGATTGAGATATCATTGGACTAGTATATCTAGCCGTTCCTTGCACTTTCCAAATGATGTGCTTCGACATTTCGGGTGTCATGTTCGCTTTACGCCAACTCGTGAATACGTAGTTTCTCACGAGTCACGACGCGGCATAGCCTCGTGTAAACGTAATAATAATAATAAATTTTTTACTCACACGCTTGTTCTTTGCGACGGAACACTTGCATGTTGATGACTTAAAACACAAGTGTAATTCTCGAACGCCCTCCCAAACCAGTGAAGAAAATTGGAAGCGAAAATCAAAACTTCGGGACCTTCTATTTTGCGGACAATAGCAACGTTCGACAACGAGTTCCATCTCGAGCGGATTAGGACCATTTGGTATGTCAACTTTGTCATTGAAAACGTGCAGAGCTTTTTTTCATAAAAAAACAAGTAGGACTAATTTCAAAATCTACCATATACACCAACTCATGTTTACAAACAAACCGGAGCTCCCGAAGCGCCCCTAGCGGACGCCACCGGCGCCGCGCATGCGCGATGGGGGTGTGGGCAAGAAGCTCGCCGTCGCCCATAAACAAACCATTGAAATGCAATGTTGTCGGCCTCGGTGTGACTCCCTGCGCTCTTTTTCGCGGTGGAATTGTTGATTCTACGTCCTCCTAACGATGTCTGACTACTTAAACGGCGTCAGCGAAATTAACGAGGCTCGTTACACCGCAAAACTTCGCGTGAATAATCTGACATGCGGCGATTCATTCCGCGTGGATGCCTCGGAATGTACGCTAAAGCCTGATTCGCATGATAAGATTTCGCTCGCCATTTGCAGTAGCGACGTCGCTCGGACTGCAAAAGCGTGAACCGTAGCTGAGACGGTCGACGTCGATACTTAAAATCGCGAGCAGAATCTAACCGAGTCAGGCATAACAAGTCGGTGATGGCCACTAGTAACAATGATCAACATCTCCTTGTATCTACTGTTTACGTCGAGCCTTCTTACCAACCTTCAAACTTAAGTCTTTTGAGGCCTGCACTTACTTCTTATCGCAAGCACCGGGCCCACGTTTGGTCTATACGGGCCGGTGTCCTCTAAAAGAGCAGACGACAAGCAGAAACGTTTGAAAGAGCAGACGACAGTTCGAACGATCAGGCGACCGTTTGAACTTGAAGACGCACTGCACGTAGTCCGCAGGTGGTCCGTACAACTTGACGGTTTTCCGGCGTTCATTTTGGAACAAAACAAATAAATCTGATGGCCAGAATGATTCGTGAATTCAACCCAAAATGCTTCCCGCCCGAGCAATCGTGGTCCGACGGCGTCTGGTTTTCCCTTTTCACGGCACATATCCACGTTCTCGGACGAACCGAGCGCATGAAAACTGACCTTCAAACCTTTCTCTACCCTTTTGGTACAGCCCCAGTCGCAGCATTTTGACAAGAAGGCAGGTTTTTGTCTGGTTCCTTTCAAAACAACGCAGGAATGCACGTTTCAGATGGGCACTTCCGCCCACAGCCCCGGACCGGAAGTGCGTCCGACGCGCCACCACCGCGCCGTGACGTAACAGAGATGCGTTCGTGTATAGTGCGGGAGGCACTCACTTGATCGAATGACGTTTTAGCGAACGCCCATGTTTCACCGAATGACACTTTAGCGAATGGTGGGCCGCCGCGAAGCGGAGTTTGCCGGTGGGCCAAGTGGGTTCACATTTTTGTAATGAGACGCCGCAGACTGTCGCCGCGAAGCGGCGAAAGCGCAGCGCGGCGGATGGGTTGACGCGCGCCCCCATTGTTCGCTAAAACGTCGATTCGCTCAATTGTCGCTGTTCGCTAACACGTCATTCGCTTATGTGATATGGACCATAGTGCATGGCTTCCTGGAATAAACTTGGGGAAAGGGGGGGGGGGGACTTTTTCTGTGATTTTTTTTGTGTTATGGAAAACTAAAAAGTAACGCCGTTATTTTGTTAAAGTAACTGCACGGTGCCTAGTTACTTTTTCTATGAGGTAACGGTAAGGTTGGTGGTTGAACATGCTGGTGTCTAAATTAGGACAACGAAAGAGGGACATGTCTTTCATGCATGCCTCTCTTTCGTTATCATAATGTAAAGGTAACTTCGCTAGTTTTTTTCTGAAAGTAACTGTAACTGTAACGAATTACTTTTTGAAAGTAACGTATACCCAAGACTGGCTTACGAAGCGTCACTATGTCGACGGGAAGGGATTTCACGGAACACCGCGCTTCTCGTATCCTCATAAAGCACATCTTTTGCCGTGAAAAAAATCGAAACGCGGATTATGTCTTTTGACGTACGCCCTTTCCGCCCCCCCCCCCCCCCCCTTTTTTTTTTAGAAAAAAAAAAAAAAAAAAAGGTGGGAAAATGTGAGGGTACCCGAATTCGTTCATTAAAGGGCGTCGTCGCGCTTCGCCGCATTTCGAGGAATGCCCGCGCTTGGGTAAACTGCCAAAGGCGCGACATTGTGGCAGGGCTGTTGGATTCCTCGACTGTTTTCTGGCTCCTTTGTTTCGCCAGCCGAGCGAGAAAGACGATAAGTTCGGAAAAGAGGTCTCTTCGCCGAAGAGGGCGCAAGCAAATGAGCACTTGTTTTCCGTTCGGATCTGGCCCCTCGGTTGACTCACACTCGCCGGCCGTGAGCCCTTCTCCCTTCTATACCCCTTCTATAGCCCTTCTATACCCCTTCTCGCCGCCTCGTGCACGCAGGTCTTCGTTGATCGCCTGGAAACTCAGCCGAGGTACCTATAAAGCGACAGACACGGTAGCACACACACGAATATACGCGTTCGCGCACCTCGCGAACAAGCGATCGTCAGTTTTTCCTGTTTTTCTTTTAAGGCCTTCATCAAAGCTTTGTGGTGGAAAGCGCTTCTTTGGGGCACCAACCTAGGCTGCATAGTTTATGCCCGCCTATAACCCCTTCGAAGCAAAACACGAAAAAGCGCTGATGTTGTGTTCCCGCTAACTGTGTCGTGCAATGCACTTACACGCGGAACGCAAAATCGCTCTGATGCTGGTATACATGTTTGTTGCTGTTCGTTGTACCTGTTGTATCCGGTCGCCATCGGCCCGCAGAAAGAGCCGAGAGTCGGACCGACTGCAATTCTCGTCGCGTGCTTTCGGAACCTTTTTCTTCCGTCCTCTCGGTGCCTAGAGCGAGAGCTGGGGCACGTTTTATCCGATAAGTTGCACTGCGCTCGAACGCAAGTTCAAATTCCCATCGAGAGCTCGCGGTCTTTGTTCCTCGTAAAACTGGCGTGGCTCCTTGGTTTGATTTGCGGTTCGTGTAGCCCCCGTCTTCTTTCGTCTGCCCTTGAAGCCACGGGAGGGGTGAGGAGGAGGGGGGGAAGGGGTCGCTGCACGCGGCAGCGCACCCGAGGTGGCGTATACATGCAGATGGAACGTGGTGGGAGCGAGTGCAATGCGTCTCTGTCTGCGAGAGGGCCGGCGCCACGAGCGAGAGGGCTGGCCCCGTGCAGTGTCACGCACGTGCGCGGGTTCGGGTGCACGCGCGGGGGACGTGTGGTGCTGGCTTCGCTGTGCCGGCGAGAGCCAGGCCGGGTGGTCCCCTCCCGCTTCACGCGCGGCCGTGCCGGGGCATGCAAATGAACGCCGCTGAGAGCTCGTCTCCTCGCTGGGGACCTCGACAGCACCGGACGGACCCTCTCGCGAACCGTCGCTGCAGTCACGGCCGCCGATGTCGAGGGCCTTCGCGGGTCGATGGAGGGCCCCTTCCCCCCCTAGAAACCTGGTGCCCCGTGGTCGCTGCGTCGCACGCCGCTCTCTGCTATGAGTGTGGAAGAAGCGGCCCTGATTCGGGGCCACCCACGAACGAGCACGCCCTCTTCTGGCACACGTGCGTCCGACGGCCTTTTGTGCGCCTGGCACGCGCTTTGGGGGCCTCCCTCCACTCCTGCCTTGGCTGCCGCGCGCCGTAAGCGTTTGTAGAGCAGGACGGATCTGAGGAACATTTCGAAACATGCTGAGTCACTGAGCTGTGGACGCACGCGCAGTGTCTGATATACCGCACAGCAGAGCAACAGCCCATGCTCAGAAGGCGTTGCACAGCCCTCCACACAGAGATGGCAACGCGCAGAAGGCGAGTTTTGTGAAGGTCTGTACATGGGTTGCACTGACATCACAGGAGCGGCCATTGTGGCGACCTTGCTGCTGGGCGCGTACCTCATCTAGCACAGATTTCACACCATTGGATTTAATTTTCTCGGAGAGAAGAATATAGGAATGATCACCAAGATGATGTGATGACGTCACGTGCAAGCCACGTATAGTTGATGGGATTTGCGGAGAGCGGGGGGATTCCCTTTCCAATATTTAGTCTCAAGGCGCATACCGACAGCTTTTATGCGTATTTCCGGCGCCTTCATCAACACTGCGCAGGTACCGGTCGATTGAATAGCAGCTGTGAAAAGCCGCTTCCGCTGTATTCACTCTCGGCTTTGCAACACGATACAGTTATCTAGAAATTGATTTATTCATCTAATTCCCAGAAGAGCATTACAATTTCTGAAGAATGAAGTGGAAGAACACTCGGACCCTCCAGCACTACAGAGGAGGCTGACATACCATAGAGCGCATGATAACAAAACAAACAAACAAAAAACGCAGTGAGCTTAACGTAGCATATGCCCGGGCACCTTCGAGAAGCACAAAAAGATAACAAAAAAAAAATGCAATTAAAAACCAATGGCAGAGCCATACAAGACTAAACAAGAAAGGAGTCCAAAGGGAAACCCCTCGCTTTCACGGCAACCGCTCTTCGAGAGCGGTCGCTGGCGGACGGCCGGTGTTCCGCGAAGCCAGGGGTGCTTGTAATCAGCTGGCGGTGGGAGCCGTGCGGCTTTCGGCGCGGGGCCGTCGGCCAGCGGGGCTTCTAGCGTCGAAAGCGTCCACCTGGCGCTGCGGACGTTCGCAGGTGGCCGGCAGCAGCAGCAGCCGATGCCGGCGTGGGCGTGGCCGAGATGCGGCACCCCGCCGGTCGTCGGCACGGCGAGGTACGGCGGCCAACCGCGCTGTTTACTGGCCGCGTATCCAAGGGCCGCACCAGGCGGCTTTCGCCGTAGAGACGCGGCTCGCCCTTGGACCTCTCGCTTCCTATCTGCGATCGGCCGCGTGCTTCCTCGTCCGCTGCCCTCGGTGCAGAACCACGCGCGAGGTGCGCGCCGAGGAGCCGGCACCGACCACGTCGCCGTGCGCCTGCAGCGATCCGCAGGTCCATTGCTCGCGGCAGCTTCAACTGACGCAGTGCGTTGAGGGAAACTTGATCATCACTTTGGATTGACCATGCTTCGTGTCGCGCTCGAGCATATAGTTAGCTGTGCACAGCGTTGTCCCTATACCCCGGAACCTTTTGCCATCGGTCAATGATTCAATTTGACCCGGAAAGATGATTCCTCGTTTGACCTCCCTGCACACTGAGTTCTTTTTTATCCTGTTATGTGCCACAATACTGTCACCCGTATTGGTGCGTGGAGTACCGCCGAGTCTTATTCCGGTCATACAACTACGGGATGGGAGACTATATACGTCTGCGTTTCCGAGGCAGAGCGACGGTCAGGGCCAGTCTCTTGAGCGGAGGTATGGCTGGGGGTTGACGCGAACGTCGCCCACGCCTTCGCACGGGTCAGCGGGGGATCAGTGGGGCGTTCCAATCCTTGACGGACGAATCGCCCATCCATCAGGACTGGCGGCGTTGTCGACGCACGTCGTCGGCCAGGCGTCATCGCTGGGGCGTCGCCTCGGGACGAAAGCTGCGCGCACACTTCCTCTTCGGTGCTTTGGGATTGCCTCGACCACCAGGAAACGCGGCCCGTTGACGCGCTCGTCTTCGTTCATGTACGCGGGCGTCGGCGCTCGATCGTCACTGTCTGGGCGATTGTCCAGGCCGGTGTCGTTCACTCTTCACCCTCAGACATTCCCCGGCGTCTGTTTTGCCGGAGAGTATGCGCGAAGGGTGAGTAGTCACTGCGATGTGCATGAACGCACCTAGCGAATGCATTAGGTGCGTAGGTCTGGTTGGTGCTCAGAGTCAGTGTCCTACACTCTAAGAAATGCCTGCTCGTCTACTTACCCGCAAAACGCCTAAAGAGCCGATCTCTGCGATCTACGATATCATCTCAGCGACTGATGAGGCAAAACATCTGTTAATTTAGACCTCAAAATTAAGTCTGCGCTGTGGCATCACGCAATGCAAGCGTCATGCTTGCATTGCGTAATGCCACAGCGAAGACTTCATTTTTAGGTCTAGACGGATGTTCCGCATCATAATTCGCTGAGTTGATTTCCTAGATCGCAAAGATTGGCTCTTTGAGTGTTTTGCGGGTAAGTAGACGCGCAGGCATTAGCAGACAAGGCCTTGTCTGCTCTTGGACACTGAGCAGCGTCAACGCTTTCGCTGGGCACCCCTTGTAGATCTCATCGATTGGTCCGACGCGTGCTATCCAGGGAAGTAAACTAGCCCGGGGAGATTTGTTCTGGATGTGCCTGTCCAGCTGCAGTGGAATTGAACCGGAGTTTGCATCGCTGGAGACGCCCTATTAACGCCGTCGGCCGGATCGTTCCGGTCTTTGAAAAAGCCAAAGACGACGGGGAGTGGCCAACCTCGAGTGCTTCGCAACCAATCATATTACCGCCCGAGGCGCCATCGACCAATCGAGATGCGAAGGACGGAGCTTTCGTTCGCTCTCTATACGAACCGCGAGCGAGCGAGCGAGCGAAAAAAATGCGGAGAAATATCTCTCACTTCTTGACTTTCAGAAACAGTCTTGGAGTTCCTTGGGTCCGTCGAGCTCTGTTATTAGATGTCTCCGCCGCCCCATGCATGAGACTTCGTGCATGGGCTGACCTTTCTTCATCATGAGTCAATGAGTAGATACCGTTGGCAATGGAGGAAACGCGGAAGCCAAAAGCCCCAATTATTCTCGTGATTTGCAGGCCTTGCTGCTGGCCATCACGCATGGCTGTGCGCTTCATTCCGATGACGGTTCTATGGCTTCGTTATAAAATGGATTTCGGGGGCTGCTAGAAGCTGAGCAACGTGCTTTGTTGTCGCTTGCTCGCGACTCGTAGGCGGCCAGTTGCTGTACGGGACGCGCAGTGAAAACCCGCTATTGTTTAATAAATAAAGAAGAAAAAAAAAGCGCAGTTAGGAAGGTTTGTTTCGACATCGTTTCTCGTTTCACTTTTGTTTTGTCTGACTTCCTCGTGGATTTAAGATCCTCTGCCGCTCGGGAGGACTAAATAAAATCGCGCCGAGAAATGTGGAAAGCGAGGAGGCGTTTTCGGCGCCCTTTGCGGTCGCTCCTGCTTCGATAGCATCGGGGGCTCTTCCAAGCCGACTTTATTTTCCGTGGCTTCCCGCTCGTTTGCGGAGATGTCCCGCCGGCTGCATTCCTCCCCGCACCACCGGCGAAAAAAAAAAAAATCTAGGTCGGCACGGCTCAACCCAGTCGCGTTTCCGATGTCAGCGACAGGCCATAGGACAGGCGCACCCAGTTGGCTTCGTTGGACCCGGTCGGTATTCGCAAGTTTCACGACAGAGCACCTTCGAGATGGCGGTCAAAATAGTGATGGGGTGAGCGTGCACAATCGAACGGGCAGCCCGAAGATCGTGCTGGGAGATCGAACGGGACCCCCAAAATGCGTCCACCCCGCTCAGTATCGCTGCTGGCGGTTTTGGAGCACGTCGGGGTTATAAAACGCTCTTTTAAGGAATGCCTTTGGTGAGAAAACAACAAGGATAAAAACAGTATAACACGCGTAAAAGACGATTGCGGACACGCGCACGTGTGTTGCTTCTAGATGATGCCTGAATCACAGTTTTATTAATTGTGCGCACAGTATATATTTTTTGCCTATTGACACAATTAGGCAGCGTGCACTGTGCATACAGTAAAAAAAAAAAACACTCGGCAGTTTGCTTTTGTCTCGGTAGTACATTCCGCGCGTAACAGCGCTCATCATACATACCCGATATCATTTTGTAACGTCTATGTTGAGGTCACTGCATGCTTTGGCGAATCACCCCTGAGGAGGAGGCTTCGTCGGTATACCAGCAATAGGAAGGACTAGGGAGGACCAAGTTGCTTAGGCACTAGAAACGCACACATTCTAAAAAAAAAGCCCGTGCGTCTACTTTTAAGCACAACACTCGGAGAGCCAATCAGCGCAACTTACGGAGGCAGCTCAGCGAATGACGATGCCGGAACTTATGTTTAGACCCCAAAACGCAGCCTGAGTGGCGACATTAAGCAGCAGCATCGTCATTCGCTGGGCTGCCTCCGTAAGTTGCGCTGATTGGCTCTCCGAGTGTTGTGCGGGAAAGTAGACGCACGGGCTTTTTTCAGAATGCAGTCACATTAAAAATGCATTTCGTTTTATGTTATGAATGACCGAGTTCCTCTCGGCAATCATTCAACCAGCTCTGCATGCTTGTATACCCCGACAAAAAATGCCTAGTTAGTCGCACGCTTCAGCGTCACCGAACGGCAGCAAACCGGTGTGTCTGTCGACAGCCCGCACCCCTGAAGCATGGCCCGGGGTCGTGCCCGGCGAAGTCGGTGGAACAGTCGGCCAGTGGGATATGGACTCGGCCCTTGCGGTTGCGGGGGATGCGCGGACAGGCGGCGAGGCGGGCGCCCCTATCCTATCCCGGCTGCAGCGGACGGCGTCGGCGCGCTGCCCGCGCGCCTCGGCGGTTCGACCGCGCCGCAACGGTATACTCGCAAATCTTGTCCCTCGCAGAAGCTGAGTTATGAACCGCGTAACCTCGATCCCGCCGTGGGGCGCTACTTCCCACCTCGGGAGTCGGTTAGTCCAGCAAGAAAATATGACGAGAAGCGCGAAACAGAACCGGTCGCCGCATATAGCCGGCGATCGCTCGGCAGCGCGTCGGAAGGGTCGGCGAGGGAGCCCCGGCTGTCTGTGCGCAGAATGAGATCGAGAAAGAGAGCGGGGACCAGTTCACCTCTGGCTGCCTAAATTGTTCTTCCAGGGATGCCGCCGTCGTTGTTAGCTCGGTGCAGTAAATTTATGACCAAAAGAGCGTTTACTTATGGCCATTGCACTGACATTTTTTTTTATTTTTTTTTATTGTAAGTACGTTCAAATGAAGAAAAATAAATATTGTGCATTGACGTTGCAACCCCAACAAAGAATACGAGGGATGGCTCTGTGAAGGAAGCGAAAAGTGTGTTTACGCGGTACCCACACCACTCAAAGTTCGCCAGATCACAGCTATGGCGACCTCACATCTCGCCAATTGTAGGGTGAGACCAGCATGTTATCTCGGAACCAATACACCAAGTCTTACGAAAACGAAATATCTTTAACCCTGGCCACGAGCATGATTGGGATTAAAAAAAAAAGTACGAAAGACATTACGTCATATGCGCGTAAGGCCCCCGTTTAACAAGACCGGCTTTCTTGTCTGTTTTTTTTTTCCTGGGTTTTCTATCGAATCGATCACACAAACTTTACGGGGGCTCGCCTCAGTGTCCTCTGGTCTCTGAACCCCGGCGAATTCCTCCGGCCAAAGCCACGCAAGTGGAAGACATGGACTTCCCCCGAATCGCCCGTGCATCCGTTGCACGAAGGCTTTACGCGGAAGCTCCGAATGTTCGCAGCCAGCGCGCCGCTGGTAAGAGCATCACAGCAGTCTTAACGAACAAAAGAGCGATGCATAACCATCTCTCTCCGTGTGAACCGGGCGTGGCTGCATCGACGATGTCTTATCGTCGCGCCTCGTTCAACGTTCCGACCGATGCTTGCCACGCCCCGTGCTTCTTAGTTGTCCATGCGGCAGTGTGCACATAACAGAAAAATATGAACAAAAAGTGACCCGCGCAACGCCTGCCATCGTGCAGTAGTTCCGTCGTCCGATCCGGCGTGATTCGACTGAACGGCGAGGCTCCCGCTGTGCTGGGCCGGGCCGGACGTGGGCGGGAGCAGTGCGCCACAGCAGGTTCTCCGAAACAATTGGCCTGCTTGACGCCGCTTTGTGACCGAGTGCTTCGGGCACACGCCGCCGTCCCGTGACGAGAGACGTCACCGCGAAGGAACTCTACGGCAACCGACGCCATGGAGTCACCCGAAACAAACCCCAGCGCCGCCATATTTCTTGCAGGCGAGGACTGTTGTTGTCGATTCCCGCGAATCTGATGATTCTCCGACCAGAACGCCAAAGAACGGAAGCAAGGACAGCAAAAAGCAAACAGGCACTCGCTGGGCTTGTCGGGACCAATCCCTAATTTGGCAAAACTACTTTTTGGCGACTTTGTCACACTTCAGCTGCTTGTTGACAAGCTCTTTAGGATGATCGGTTGCAATGGTGCCACGGAAACGTGGCAAAGGTCGCCAACAAGGTGTTTTTGTCGTGTCCGCGAACAGCGTTTGTTGGATGTTCGCCCGGGGTGACTCCACCGAGGCGCCTGTGTTTGGATCCAGGCGCCTTCCCTCTGGGTTGTGTAATGCTTGGGCGTTCCTGCTGAGCGCGCGCGGAAACCAGTTCAAAAAATAACAGCTTCAGCGCTTTTTTTTCTTTAGTTCCGTTTTGTTTGGGCCCCTTCCGGCTGATCTGGTTCGGCGAAAACAATGCATTGTGCAAATTAAACCGCGTGTAGCCGACCGCCTGGAAGCACTTTGTGGAGCTCTCGTTTCAAGCGTCAAGGCGGTTGTTAGACACGCCGTTTCCGGGTCCGTAACAAATCGCCGTAATGACCCACCGTCGCGGGATGTTTCCTTTTGATCTGGAATCGGTTGGATTAATGGCCCACATTGATTCGTGGCTCTTTTGTTCTCCTTACGTGGTGCGTCTATTTCGTGTCGGCCGACATTGGCAACTGCCACTTTTCATGTTGCTCCATTAAAACCGTTGACGGTTGATTCAAACTCCTCAGATTCGGCCCGTTTGTCGCAGGCGTGAAGAAACCTGCATGTTCCGAGACGGGGACGCTTGCATATTTTTAGCGTTTCACCAAATATGTTTTTTTTTTTTTTTTTTTCTCAGGGTTCGATTGCACCGCTCGCAGAGAGTAGTAGGGCACGTTAAGATACATATATACGCGTAATAATACTGGAAATAAAAAAAATTACAATGTTTTACTATGAAACGTAATTTAACACATTGGGTAACATCAGTTTTAACATCAGCGGTGTTAGTAGTTCCCACAATGGCTGAGCTAGGGGATCCTAACTTTTAGTTGACGATTGATACGTGGTGATATGTAAGGTGGCTCCGAAAATAGTGCTTGCCGAAGTGTTAAATTAAAATAAAAAAATCAACACTTTTTTTAACAATTTAACTGGCGCATTAAAAAAAAAAAAAAAAAAAAAAAACTCGCGTGCCATGTTTGCGATAGAGAGAGCATAAAAACAATCACCACAATCTCGGCCGGTACACGTATGCGACACTCGCGCGTCCGCTTTTCTTCGGAGCACGCAGATAGCCAATCGATGCTGTTAGCTGTCCCGAGCACAGCGAACGGCAAGATGAGATTTTCACTCGAGTATGTGGTGTAGAGTACGCGATCTTTAAACGAAGCCTGCGCTTCACGTCCACGCCGCAGAACACGCAGGAGGGATTTGGACGAAGCTCAGAATACGGTTAGAACTAAAAGATGCGATGCGGGCGAATCTACATTGAGCGTCGCCTTTTTTTTTTTTTTTTTTCATTTGCTCTTTGTCCCTGCGGACGGAGTATTTTTCACGTTTCATTCTATTCTGATCTTCGTCACTCGCTAAAATACTTGTTTTTTTTTTTTTATTATTATATAGAAATTGTTATTTTAGGCTACAGCAAGCGCGGTCAGGCTCCCGGTAGCATACCGTTGGTAGCGCGAGGCTAAAACTTTTTTTTTTTTATTTGGGTTCTTGTCTACGAGTTCTAGAAAAGCCCGGCATAGAAAACGTCATGTCCGTTGTCCTCGCGGGCACTTGGCATCTTCAAGCCAACCATATTTCTAGGGGGATGGACCATTCATTTGTTTTGGATGCGCCCTGAAACAGGCACGCGAGCATTTCCCAGAAAAAAAAAAAAAAAAAAACGAAGCGATTTTTGCGATGTGGCGGAAATGATGCGTGACGCGATTCCCACCATTCCGCGACGGACCTAGGGCGGCCGCCCTCCTTCAACTTGTTGGCGTTGCCCTTGACGCGCGCGGCGTGCTGCCGGAAGCGGAACGGGGCTCGCGGTAGCCCGGAGGTCGCCTCTGCGCCCGCAGAACGCCCACCAGAAAGGCGCTTCTTCAAGGCGCGTCCGCCACCACTCCTCCCTTCCTCCTCCTCCTCCCGCGATGGCGGGCAACACGCGACCCCAGAACCGACTCAGCTGCTCACTCACTAGAAAGAGTGGCCTATTAGAAAGGGCCGTGCTCGTAAACACGACACGGGAGCTTCTGCGTTCAGAGGTGATCAGAGTCTCCAACCTATTTCTTACAGTCAGCGGGGAATAGCGCGCTCTTGCGACATGGATGTGCACATTTCCTCCGGTGAACAGCCACGCGCGCAGCTCATAGAATTAATTCCTGCGGTGAGTTATGACTTATAATGTAAATTTAAGGGTTTTACGTGCCAAACCAACGAAGGGCATCTGGCACGCCCCAGCGGAGGACTGAAGATTAATTTAGACCACCTGAGGTCTAAATTCACGTATAACCGAAAATTCGGTTACACGGCGCCTTTCTACGCAATAAGCGCCCGTCAGTTTGCGGGCACCTCGGCCGGGGTTTATAACATATAGGTCAGTATAACAAATATGCAACGAAGATAGCCCAACCCTCACATTTGGTGTCCAAGTTCGCGAGCTGAATATTATTCGCAACAACTATGGAGAGGTCCCGGGATCGATGCCAAGGACCAGGCGGATTTGTTTATAGTGGGCTCGAGTTGAGGCTCCATTTCTAGTGGAATTCTATTCACTCTTGCTTACTACAATGTGGAGGTCATACAAATATGAAATAAAAATGGCGTAATCGCGTCCCGTTTAATTTTGCGTGCTGAGAAATATTTTGAACAAAGCGAAAGCATTTCGGTAGTGTTTATCGCGTGCCAGACGTGTACCATTCTTTCGTTCGAAAGCTTTAAATGTATATATATATATATAATAAATCGGACTTTTTATAAACGCGCCAGTATGGGATCGCGGTTGCACACTCGCTTCTGCTACAAGAGTGGGCGGGGAGAGAAAAGAAGCCAACAGTAAGATAACCTCGGTTCGGTCATTTCCGCCTCTCTATACGTGCGCCCGCGTGCTTCGATCGTGCCATCTTTTAGAGTCGCTTCGCTCGCCATCACGTAAAGGAGGAACTTGCCAGGACGAACGTCAAAACAAGGCGCCCCCGTCTACGTTCCGCCACTTCTCAGCCGAATCCGTTTTGAAACAAACGAAAGAAGCGGTATCAAATACATCCGTAGCTGAGGCGCCACGTATTATCCCCCTGTATAATACAGGCGCGTTGCGGCCCATACACGCGTCAGTATGCCCGAGTGAGCGCGCGCGGGTTCATGCGTGTTGTTGCACCAGAGGCGGAGGCGGAGGAGTGGCTGGACGTCCAGACTTTATGGGGGTTTGCTTTCGGGGCGGGGCCCGATCGTGGACGCCAAGTCTTTCAGAGACGCCGCCGCCGTTTCCTCTCGTCAAAGGGAGTTGACCCCCCCCCTTTCCTGAAAGGAAAAACAGGAATTTGGTGGGAACGTACCCGGCTGTAAAACAGCCCGCCAAGGTGTCCGCTCGAGGTCGTGCCGACCGTTTGTTGTTGTGCGTCTCTCGTGCGCCATTGTTATGCATTGCCCCGCGCTCCTGCTTCGCGCTGTCGACGCGTCCTTTTTGTTTTCTCGGCGCATGCTGACCGCGAAGATGAGCGCGCGCGTGCAAAGCGGAACGCATTCGAAGTCTTTCCGTTGATTCGATCGCTCTCGACTGTGATTGGGCACAAGAACTCGTTTGCTTACGCCCCTGAAACATGCTGCGTCGGGTGCTCGAGTTTGTTTAGAGCTGCTACTCGCAATGTCTACTTCTCCGCTGAGCGCGCACGAAGGGCCGATCACTGCGATGAATGGAGAGAGAGAGAGAGATAATAATGAACAGATGTGTCATGCGCCGGGACAGTGGGGACGCGAAATGTCACGGTCGCGGTGTCCCAGTAAATAGTGATCACATTTTGGGGGTATTGTGGGACGGTTCGCTCTGGAATTAAATAAGTCGATCTGCGCCAGTTTCCTGGATTGCTGCGAGTGCTTTCCGCGTGCCCGCTGGTGTAATTGACGCTCCGGTATTTTTTTTTTTTTCTTCTCTCTTTTCCGAGTGCATTGCTTACGGGCAGCAGACGCGGGTGATGACGTAGAGCGTTCGGGGGTGTCCCCATTAAGGCTGAGTCGTCTTGCTTTGCTTCCCGCAGCCGGAAGAATGCAGTCCTGCTCCGCACCCAGCTGTCCGTCCGAGTGCACGCCATCATCGGTGAGTAGCGGCGGCCGCGGCTCCTTCATTGGCGCCATCCGTCTTGCAGCGAGAGTCCGCTCCGTCAACGGGCTTTCGAGCAACCACAGTTTCGTGCGCGTCATCGAGGCGGCGAACCTTTTTTCTTCTTTTTTAATTGCATTCAGAGAGGAGTCTCGGTTAGGTAGTGCCGTCGATTTGGAATCACGGTGGCAGGCGTGACCAACTTTGATCATCTCGCTACCAGTCCGTAGCCACGGCGGGATGAGAACAGCGCGGAGCGTCTCTTTCGAATGCCCAGCCTCCGGCGCGTGCTTGTTGCCTTCCGTCGTGCTCGCTCGAGGCTCGCAAGACGCCGAAGCGCTATCGAAGGTATAGGAAGCTCGCGCTGGTAGGCGACAATTAAGCGACGAGAGGGTTCCTGTCTGTGACGTCACGACCGGGATTATCAATTGCCCATGGGAGTTTCGACGGTGTGCGTAAAAAACACGGCGGATGGTCGACGTGTTGACAGTCCGGCATTCCTCTTATCTCCATTGAGCCCGTAAGTGTGACTAACGTCACTGCTCCAAACAAACCGTTGCTAGGGGTGTTGCTATGGACGAATGCAGGGGACTGGATTTCGCTCCGCCATAACGATCGCTCAAAAATCGGACGTAGAATCTAAACGTCTAAAAATAATAGATATAGGAAAGTTAGATTTCAGACTTACTACGACAGAAGCTTGCCGAGAATCGGCTGTTTCTGAAATGTTTGCGACCGCAACTTCCGGTCCGCGAGACGTTTCGAAATGCCTGCTGCAGACGACGAACGCATGACGAACGCAGACGGAATGACTGAAGTATGCCGTCTGCAACAGTTTGAATCGTTTGCATAACGATACGATTGCGATCGTAAATTTGGGAGCACGGCAGGTCCAAGGAAACTCATCAGGTTTATAAAAACGAATTGTATGTGCCTACGATACGGAATGCTGTCTGACGAAAATCATCACTCGTATGAAAATTCGCTAAAAATACAACGAGAGAAGCATCTGTCTAGTACATGATATCAAAGCAGCGTCGGGCTGTATAGCCAGGCCCCCTTTTTGATTTTGCAGGAACAATTATTTTGACTCTAACATAATCGGCTCGAGACCCCGGACTTCGTTTTTCGGGCTCGCACTATAGGTGTGTGTGTGTTTCGTAGCCGTTTTGTAAACGTCACACCAATAAGGTTAAAAAAAAAAAATACTGCTGACTTTTTTTGTTTTTACTAAGACCCCAGATAGCGAAAGACCTGGATAAATACGTCAGATGAATTATATGTCTGTTAGGGACAGTTCGTCTGATCACACAAATGTTCACTGATGCAACTTCTGTGCCATCAGAACTCATTGAAACGTGTGCTGGCCTGCACTTCGACGTTGCTTAACAACTTTCAGCGATGATGGTACCGCGATGTGAGCATCGCGCTTCCTAGCTCCTGGATGATCGGCTTCACAATAAAGGTGCTTGCTTACACATTCTTGACGTGGAAGTATGACGTAAGGCTCTCACATCGCTCGTATTTCACAGAATTTGAATTACTTACGCGTCACAGGCCGAACCTCGTTCCGCTGTTCTCTACGACTATCATCCAGGTGACAGCCATTTTGATAGGAACCAAGGCGGCCCCTAGATAGGCTGTGAAAGTTGCGAATGAACTTTACGTCGCTGTTGTGCGTGATTCGGCTTCACAGTGTTTTCCCTTCTCAAATATTGCGGAAGCCTCCACGGGCAGGCATTCCCAACTTTGTGGGACATCGACGCCTCGGAGTATGCACTAAAATTAGTATTTCAATTGAAGAACAGACATCGCAATGTTCCCCTGAAATGTTTTAGATGACAGTCATAAAACATCAATAAGCGGTAATGAAACTTTTCGATGCGTATAGTTTTTATTTTACGGCCCTATAACGGTTTTTCTTTTCTTTTTTTTTTTTTTGCATTGATTTTTAAGGGGCCACATTCACAACATTAGTAATGCCTGCTTTTCTTGACAAAAGATCGTAATGTTTCCGAGAACTGTAATTGATTGGTTATCATAGAACGCAACTCAATTATAATTTTGATATTTCCTTGAAAACGTTTCATTACACGGAACGTTCCAGAAAGTTGGCTTCGAGTGTGGATCACAGCTGTGGACGGGCACTCTTCGCTTCCAAAATCCCCAAGAAAGTTGACCCCGAGAGAAGTTTTCGTGGCTTCGTTACCAACTTAATTTAACGAGTCGCGAGCTCCCTCAGAAAGAACCATTGAACCCGCGAAGCATCGTGCCGTCTGCTAGCGAGGCGAAACCGGTTGTGATACTTCATTACGGGCTTTTATCATTGCTATATAACAACCGAGAAAACAACAACAAAAAAAAAAGTCTTCATGATTAGATATTGAGAAGACATAATGCGTACAAAGATTTATTTACCTTTTTATCAGACAAATTCTAACTTCACATCGAGCCCCCGTGTATTTGTCCATAGCAACGGCCTTAACCGGTTTGTTTGGAGCGCTGCGCCATCTTGTGACGTCATCACTTAGGGGGTCAATTAATAAAAGTTGAATTGATCATACTGAAGACGTCACAGTGGGAGTTTGGGTGATCGTGGAAGGCGATGTTTTTGGTGGCGCACGTCGCCGATAACGTGCACATCTAAAAACAAGAAGAAAAAAAAAAAAACGCGTTTGCGAACGGGTGCTTTTGGGGGATTTTGATCTGAGCACTGCAAACGAGGTCGACTTGCACGGCTAATATATTGAAATCCTGGCATCCTTCTGCGAACGCAGGGCTTAATTTCTCGTCGCGAACGCGACGGCGATCGGTGATTAACCGACGGTCGAGATTTTCAGTTTTGATGCCGATGCCGAGGAGTTCCGATGCCGAGGAGGGAGCCGGCGCAAAGCGCGGCTCCCTCCTGGGCATCGGCCATGCTGTGACGTGCCAACGCGACGCAAAGTCGGGCCGAGCCAACCGGGCTGCAGTAACTGGGCCGCGTCTCTCGAGCTCCCCCACTGAGACCCAAGGACCGCCGTCGACGAACATCGGCAGAGGTTTGGACAGCGTTAATCCCGGTTTTTGCATACGGCGCTGACGCGATTGCGAACGCTTCTCGCGTTAATTTGTTCGGGTATACTTTGGATCTGCATGGAAACTTTCAGCGAAGCGAGTTAAAGATGTCAGTGAGCCATTAGAACGCGGATCGGCGGACAACGGACGTCTCGGACGTAGTCACGTTGATGCCCGGCGCTCATTCGCGTAAGCGCAGAGGGCGGTAGTCGTTACCTGTTTGAAGGATAGATTCGCCGGGTAACGTCGAGCTGAAATTAAGGTATAGCCGTATAAACTTTGTATGGTCGCAGTTATAGTTAGCTTGATGCAAACGATCGGTGCCCATAATCGCTTTTACGATCGGTGCCCATAATCGCACAGGACGTCCCACTAACGCTAAACACATCCACCATTCGCAAAAAACAAAAACAAAAAAAACAATAAAAAAATCTTATCTTGTGAATCATATCGCAGTCCTGGCTCTACACGTGGCGCGTGACACCTGCATGGTTCGTCATTGAGCAAACGTCATCTATAGCATCTGAGAGTGACTGCTTATAAGCCGATCATAGCTCGATTTAGAGGCGAATGAGACGGCGAGCGTTTGTGGCCGATGATCCGGGCCCGGCTAAAGTTGTATCTCGGTGTGGCAGTTCGGCTGAGACGTCTCGATCCGGCTGAGCGATGGCGGGCTAGCGCGCGCTCGAAAATAGAGGCCTCGGGCGGTGTTGCTCTTGCGTGCCAGACAGACAAAGAGCGAATGCTGCTGCCCCGCTGTCAGCCGCTACAGGGCCGCAGACTTATTGCGCTCCCGGAGCTTTTTCTTCGTCGCGCGGGGCGAGGCCAATGTCCCGGCGGGTGTCGGGGCCCTGGTTCCACTCAGACGCCTTTCAACGGCGTCGGGCTTCCCGCCTGCCCGCCACTCCGTCACGCAAACACCTGCTTGGGGAGAAGCACACTCTCGCGCAGATATCTTGGGATCCCCTCGCGCTCGCAAAGGGCCCCCCCTACCGCCTGAGCACTTTTGCTAGCTTGACTTATTGCGGTGTTGGCCTTTCGAGGATTCCAGTGATCGTCGTGCTCCGGTGGCAAAGTACTATCATCGGGGCTGGTTATACGCTCCCCGGGACTGGCACCCGACCAGACAAACGCGTGGCATTTGATTGCGTATACATTTCTTCGGGCTGCGTCACGGCAGTGGTGTGGCTTGTCTTATGTGGTATACTTTGCGAGAAACGCCAGCAGGTATGCTTCTCTGCGAAGCACACGCAGCGTCAGCCATTCATTAAGGAGCCTAGCGAATTACTGGTCAGAAATGTGATATATGCCCTGGACCAACACCACCCCGGGTAATCAATTACTGCGAAGATCTCCCTCCTGTTGCATGGAACGTCATCGCAGTCGCGTAGCGTCTTCTCAGCAATTGGACCCGAGCGTGATGCCGAATGTCCTTCGACGCGTTGATTGGACACGAGGCCCAGCCGAGCACTGACGCAGCACTCGTATCCCATTGGCGATGACGTCGAAATTCTAGTGCACCGGCTTTGATTATTCTAGGTTGTGTTGGCTGCAGTCTAAAAAAACGCCCGTGCGTCTACTTTCCCGCACAACACTCGGAGAGTCAATCACCGCAACTTACAGAGGCAGCTCAACGAATGACGATGCCGAAACATATGTTTAGACTAGAAAACGCAGTCTGAGTTGTGACATGAAGCAATGCAGAACGTCACGCTTGCATTGCCTAATGTCACAACTCAGACTGCGTTTTTTTGGTCTAAACATATGTTTCGGCATCGTCATTCGTTGAGCTGCCTCCGTAAGTTGCGCTGATTGGCTCTCCGAGTGTTGTGCGGGAAAGTAGACGCACTGGCTTTTTTTTTTAGAGTGTGGGCACCCAAAGTTGCGTCTCATCTGCTGCATGGTTCAGCGTGCTTATATTTTAGAGTTGAAAACTCCGGAGAGCAAGTCGTCTGCTTGTTGCGCAGGAGTTGCGGTGACGTCAGTACGACGCCTAGCTCTGATTGGCTCTGATTGGCTCTGATTGGCTCTGTTGAAGAATAGTGGGTGTAGTCCTCAAAGCAGGCTGTTTTGACGTCTACCCACTATCCTTCATTCAGAGCCAATCAGAGCTCGGCGTCTTTCTGACGTCACCACAACCCCTGCGAAAGAAGCAGACGAATTTGCGCTCCGCATACGTTCAAAGCGCAGCGATTGTCGTCTGAGCCTTTCGTCTCTTTCTTTTTGACAACAGAGAAGCTGCTCAACTCGACGGGCCGCGAACTGCGAAGAGCGCTCTTCTCCCTCAAGCAGATCTTCCAGGTAAGCTCGCGAGTATCGCATTCTCGTATTTTGCCAGGGTTCAAGAAGGGCCCGCTTGACGACCGACAGTGGTACGGATGAAACACCGGGCCTGGATTCGGGCCTGACGTTTCATCGAGTATTATTTTGGCTTACCTGTGTCTTCTTTCTACTGAATTATCCAAAAATTAAAACCTGATCTTTTTTTATTTATTTATTTATTTATTTATTTTTTTTTGGGGGGGGGGGGGGGGGGGGGGCCATGACCGTCGCTTTGCAGGAAGCTGAAATTTTTTTCAGGATATGACGCTAGCGGTGGGGACAGGCACGTAGCCAGGATTTTGTTTCGGGAGAGGGGGGGGGGGGGGGGCGCCCATGACAAAATGCTGTATGAGGGGAAGGGGGGAGAAAAGGTCCCAGCAAAATGGAAAATTTCGGGGGGGGGGGGGGGGGCGGCCCCATGCCCCCCCCCCTAGCTACGTGCCTGGGTGGGGATAGGGTGCGAAAGTTCGAGATCATGACGCCACCTGGACGAAAAAATAAACGCCACAAGCATTTATTTCAGTAAAACAAACTTGTCAGCAAGAGTCATTGTTTTTGTTATGAATTCAGTCCCCGAAGACGAAATGAATACGTGTTTCGGAACGCTGCAATATTCTCCTCTATTTTCACGTGACCTTCTGTTGTCACGACTGAGGAACCAGTGAATAACGACGACGCTAAAGATTCTGGCTGCGTTATGACAGATTTCTTTTTTGCTGACTCATAACGAAATTAGGGTGGACGTCGGCTCATAGAGAAATTTCGTCTTTCTCTTTCATCTTTTCATCCAGGTTACATCGTGTTCTCAACATTTTTCCAGCGTATTCCCAGCGCGAGCGCCATATTCTGACAGAGTTGCAGCTTTCTGCAGTGCGTAGTTTATGCGGTCGATCTATCGGTAGGTGGGCGGATTTCGACTGTAGACGTGCCGATCGCCGGGTTTGTGTGAGTGTGTGCACCGTACCATTGTTGCTTTGACGTCGCATGGGCTTTTGTGACCCCTTCTGCCTCGAACAGTGATAGCTGGTTCGAATTATTTTCGACCGATCGTACCGGCAGTACCGACCACCCACGCGCCGACGTCACGGGCACGTGCAAGCATGATGGGATACCGTTTACATCGAACGTGCTTTGAATGACGGATCCCGATCTCTTGTAGCAAACCGGATAAAGTAGGCCAACTTACTTTCAATCAATTTCCCGATCTCTTTTTTTTTTTTTTTTTGTTCTGTTTGGGCACCGTGACGACGTGGTGCCACAGTGTGCGTGGTTCTAATGGCGCATTTGTCAGTCCGCGACGTTTCGTAAAATAGCCACACGATTATTTGTTAGCAATGCGCGACGCGGAACCTGATAGTTCGTTGAAAACACTCGTGTCCGTGATACACGGTTAGGCATGTGTTGATCAAGAACACCCACGGTCGGACCCCCCCCCCCCCCCCCGCTCTTTTTTTTTTTTTTTTTTTTGCACAAAACAAATGAACGCAAACATCCCGCCCAGTTAAAAATAACCATTGACTCCAATTAGGATATTCAATTGGAACCAACTGGAGTCAATGGAATTCAATTGGTTCTGGGTCATCCAACTGGTCATTCTAATTAGTTTCAATGTTTCCAATTGGTTACACCAACTAGGAACAACAAAATTCAACTGGCACTGGGCCACTTAATTGGTCACTCTAATTGGATTCAATGTTTCCAACTGGTTACCCCAATTAGGACCAACTAAATTCAATTGGCACTCAGCCACCTAATTGGTCACTCTAATTGGATTCAATGTTTCCAACTGGTAAAATTCAGTTGGCACTGGGCCACCTAATTGGTCACTCAATTGGATTCAGTGTTTCCAACTGGTTATCCCAATTAGGATCAATAAAATTCATTTGGCACTGGGTCACCTAATTGGTCACTCTGATTGGATTCAATGTTTCCAACTTTATGTTTTCAATGTTTCCAATTGAATTTTATTGATCTCCGATTGGGAACAATAAAATTCAATTGGCACTGGGACAGAACTTGCCATTATCTCTTTGCTCACCACAAAGTTTCCAAAGATCGCAATTATTAATTTTTTTTTTTTCAGTATTGCATTGCAAAAAATTTTTTCAACATCGCATTTGAAAGAGGAAAAAAATTCGTACGCTATTTAATAAAAAAAAAACGAAAAAAAAAAAAAATCTCTTTCTAGAATTAGTCGGAATTGCCGGCAGCGTCGGTGTACACTGGGCGGCAAAGATGGCGCCTCGAGGACGGAGGAAGCATGAAGCACATGGCACCGATGGCGTGTACGGCATTCGTAGCATGGTTATGGCAATGATTCAAGAAAGTTCTATTGTGTTTTACTGCTGCAGAGTGCTCAATGGTGCGGTGATAATTACTTCATTTGACCTGCCAGCTTGTTAGAGCGCGAATGAGTGGCAACAAACGTTTATGGGAGCAAGGTAAGAAATTTTCTTTGTCCTTGCTGCACTGCAGTTTTGGGATTTCGGATTGTTAGATCTGCTGAGACACTCGTTGTTTGATCTTCAGTGAACGATGCGAGCGTGAATATATAGCTTTAGAGAAGAAAATTTTCCGGGCAGCTATCAGTTCGGAAGTTGTTGGGTATCCGCGAGGAAAGTTAAGTGCATTTTAAGCATCTCAAAACTGAACTATGAATTGCTGAAAACACTGACTGGGCACAGTTTCAAAAATTGAAGCTTTGGGATTCAAAATTAAGCAATTTCGGGGGAATGTTCGATAAGTGGGGTGGGGGGGTCGGTTGGTCGGTGATGTCGGGTCATTACTTCTGGAAGTTGATGACTTGTAATAAAATAACAGTAGGTGCCGAAAATTTTGCATCTCATCCGGCGGACTATTTGCAGCTATGTTTCAAAATTTACTCTGTCTCACTCAGGGTAAGTTCAAAAACCTACCCGCGTCTTGCGTTGCCTCTGATCCATTCGAGTAAGATTTGGAACACAGCCTGCAATGCATGATTTCTTTTCGAGATATGAAAGACACTTATTTTTTCACCCCTGCACACTTTAAGCATATTTCAGGTGCACTGGCCAGCTTTACAGAGATGCCTTTGAATTGGCTGTTTCTTCTCCTTATAGCAGAGATTATGTCTCACAGGCTCATAGGAAACTTAGTAGTTTTAGACCATCCCAGATGCAAATTTAGCCCAGTCTCGGCAAAAGCTTCATCTCCTAATTTTGACCAGAGTGTTTCAGTCACCCAGGGATGTTTGCCTTTTAATGCAAGGCCTGCAGGTTTATACCACTGCAACTAATTTCTTTGCAGCGAAAAAAAAAGTTTAGTATGTTTCTAAGCTTGATTTAAACATTTATAATCCCATAATGTCATTTAATGCATATTTATCCTTTATTTTAGGGAAGCTGCAGCTGCTATCCTGGAAGAAAACGACGATGCCTAGAAGCAAGAAATCATTTCTAATAAGTTAAATAAAGACTGTGTGATTATCTACCTTTAGATCTAGTTGCAACTTTTTCTAGTTTGGGATATCCAAACACTGATGGTTGTCCCAATTCGTATTTGTCAATATGATTTGAACAGTTGGACCAATTGCTTTTTTCCTATTGGGAGTCCGAAAACAGAAATAGGTTTTTTCCAATTGGTTGCATCCTATTGACAATGCCGAACTGGTTCGAATTGGTGATGTTCAATTAGATTTCGACAATTGAAACCAATCGACTTTTTCTAACTAGGAGTCCGAAATCACAGATAGGATTCCCCATTGGTTCTAATTGTCGATACCTAATTAGAACCAATTGACTTTTTCTAACTAAGAGTCCGAAATCACAGATAGGATTCCCCATTGGTTCTAATTGTCGACAACTAATTGGAACCAATTGACTTTTTCTAACTAGGAGTCCGAAATCACAGATAGGATTCCCCATTGGTTCTAATTGTCAATAACTAATTGGACCCAATGGTTATTTTTAACTGGGCGATTAGCATTGCCTATGCATGACCCGAGTGACAAGGCTCAGCGTTCACGCCAGTACCTTTTTTTCGCAACACTACTCCGACTACTCCCGTACCGGGAAACAATGTGCATCTGCGTAGCGCACGCCGGGGATGGGCACTCGGCACGCGTAACAAATGAGAATGTCGACCAGCGCGTGTTCCCAGCGCCTTCGAAAGGCTCCGACATCCTGCAGGATTATATATAAACATGTCATTGGCCCCATACAGTGTTTACAATCGCGTCGAGACACCTCAGCTGTTTGAAGTCCTCCAAGCGCGCTCCGCCCCTTCTTTGCTGCTACTGCGTTTATGAAAGTGGCATCGATCAAATCCGGCGCTCTACAACTCCAAGCCGTTCTCGGTCGCCCGCAGATTCCAGGACGTTACATCAGAAATAGTGCGCTATTCGGGGCTTCGCGACTTCGATGGTTATTTTTTTTTTTTTTTTACTATATTTTTCGTTTTAGTTCGTTGTTGAGCCAGGTCGGTGAACTGCTTGACACGCACCACCACTCTTAGCAGCTGTGCGCGGTGCCCAGAAGCCCCCTTTGTTTTAATTTTGAAGGCGCGTAATGCCACGCTGTCCGCGGCTTATTCGTGAAAGAGCGGCGTCGACATGTGTCCTGGTGCCACGTTTGGGCCGGGGAGCCCGGGAGGTCACTACGTACTCGTCCGACACTTCACCGCGTGTCAGGAAAGACGGTCTTGTTGGGGGCCCAAACGAGACGGCTTCGTTCTTGTACCACGTTTCCCCAGGATGACAAGGACCTCGTGCACGAGTTCGTGCAGAACGACGGTCTCGCCTGCCTCATCAAGGTGGGCTCGGAGTCGGACCAGAACTACCAGAACTACATCCTCCGAGGTGAGAGGCTCAAATTTCCGCGCGAGCACGCATTGCGCTGCACAGCGGCGCGCTCCGCAGCTTTTCCATCGTCAGCTGCGCGGAGACAGAGGCGAGCTTTGGACACGGTTATATGCATGCAGTGACGAACGTTAAATGTTATGGATAGCGCTTCAAGCACCGCGCCCGTTGCTCACAAAGCCTCGACAACTCTAGGACAAAACTGCAGCTCACCTCGTGTTGCGAGTAGTACACATTGCCGGTGCATTGCCATCTTCATCTCTTCATTCCGTCCTTGCCGAACCGTGATCCAGAAAATAAGATTGACATTTAGGCCCGTGACAGGAGACCAAAATGACGGCATCGGGGAAAGGTCTCAAAGGACGGGCAAGGAGATTTCTGGAACCGCCCCTTGATCTAAAGTCCTTGATCCCGTCGTATCGTTTCCGGTCTCGGGGCTAGTCATGTTTAGAGTTACGAAGTGCCGTTTCATTCGATTGAGCGACCACCTGGACTTACGAAATGGTAGTCTCTCTCATCAGGGTTGACCTTCCTGGCAATAGTCTGCATAGACGAAAATACATCACGCTTTGACGGCTTTATGTTTAGACAACATTTCGGTGCTCTCCCCAAAACTTCTTTCGATTTGGACGAAATAACCTCATTGCACGACAAACGAATTATGAGGCTCACAACCACCATTATTATGAAACGAAGACTTTCCGCTTTCCTCATTTCTAGAGTCATACTCGATACTGTCCAAAACATGTCGCACTTTTTTTTTTTTTTTTGTATCAATGGGGTTTGATTTAAGCTCCGTTAAAGATTGCAGAAACATCCTTATTTGGACACTCCCTACTCTGAACACGACAAAACTCGGCGGATGTTTGTGTGCTTAGTTTTTCTTCAGCGCTGTTCGTAATACACCTACAGTCGTGGACGCAATATAAACTAAAATGCACGAACAAGCTCGCACCACCTTAGTCTTCATCTACGGTACTTACGTATCACATAAACATGTTCGCGGCTTCTGTTTTCTTGAGTAAGCAGTGCACTTAAAACGGTTGAGCGAGGTGTAACTTAACGGCCGTGAGTTGGATATATCCCAGAGGCGGAAGGACTCCTGATAATAATAATAATAATAAAATTGAGAGTGGTTGTCGATGGCGTTTTCCCGATCGCCAGGGCGTTCGAAATCGATGAGTGCCAGCATTGTTCGTTCGAGAAACAATAGACTCTTTGGGGTCGTTTTGCTTGGCTCCTTCCTACGCGCGCAGCTCTGGGACAGGTGATGCTCTACGTGGACGGCATGAACGGCGTGGTAGAGCACAACGAGACCATCCAGTGGCTCTACTCGCTCATCGCCTCCAAGGTGAGTACTTCCTCATTCTGCTGAGCGTGCAAAAACCCGCATGACTTGCGCTGCGCCCATCCGAAGTGCCTGCATGGCCGTCAGGACTGTTCCACGTGCGCTCTTTTCCGGAGGGTGGACCTGCGTCGAAACGGCTAACGCACGCCTCACAATCGACGTCATTCGAAGTAACGAAGGAAGGAAGCAAAGCGGTCGAAACAGCCTGTTTATTTTCCTTTTTCTCCAACCTCCCTTGTAATTTATATTTAAAAAAAAAGGGGGGGGGGGGGGGGGGGGTGGGTGGGTGAAGAACAACCGATAACAGTATGCTCCAATACCTCACTCACTGGTCATAGTAGTTATTATTCCCCGCGAGAAAGAGATAGCATCTTCGAAGAGCAAACAAAAATGCCAAACAACGTGTTTTTTTTTTTTTTTTTTTAGATGTAGCGACGTAGTTAGCATTTCCGGACTCGCAGTCCTCGGACAGATTTAGATGGGGATAAACCCCAAAGCCTCTTGCACCGTGGTACAACCGTCGTAGAGCCGTAATGCGGCGGGCGGTAGCAAAGAAGAGATCCGTTACAGGAACGATTAACGGGTAAAGAAGAGCAAAAATGGCGCAACATTAGCGGTCATCGGTTCACTCGTTTGCCGAGCCAGTCTGCACGGATCCAGCGGAGGAGGTTTGGCCCGAATCCGCTGACCTTGCGTGACGTCGCCAGCTTTTTCGTATCGGGGTCCTTCTGTCTGGCCTTCGGTGACCCCGGCTTTTAAACGCCGAACATGCTGTTTCAACGCGGTTTCGTCAGCAGTGCTGTGCAACGCGCCCGGGCATCGAAGGCCGACGCGTGCAGTCGAGTGCTCGAGTGCGCGGTCGCCGCTCGAGTACATGCATCCGGCTTCCTCCCACCGACAAAATCGAGCCTATACTCGGTCGTGGCGACAGCCAGGTTTCACCATTATGGCGGCAGGTTAAGGGGACCAAACACCGGGCGATTCGACATGCCCCTTTGCGCTCGTCTTTTTCATTGCGTCGTTGTCGCCTGGTTGGTTTAGTCGGGTCTTCGAACCCGTTCTGAGCCACCGCGAGGGGCAGTTATCGCGCCGTCTCTCTCTCTCTTTTGTCATTTTCTGTCGGTCGTTCTTCTTGCGGCGTTCCAGTTGGACGAGTGATGATCGTGTTTGAGCTTCTCGGAACCTAAACTTCCAGTTCGTTGAGTTAACTTAATTCGTTTCAATTTTGCGAGGCAATGACTTGCAAGGTTTCTGTTGTGTGTCCTTGAGCCCCTTCCTCTCCTTTTTTTTTCTCTCTCCCCCTCTCGCTTTTTAAACAGAAGGTGAACAAAGAACGATGACATTGCAGTCACACTTTTTGCGGCACGTTTAAAAACGGAAAATGAGAAAAAAGATTAGCCAATATTTGGCTGACAGCTGGGTGCATCCCTCTCTCCCTTTTCCGGGAAGAGCCGCCGCTTGCCTTGCGCGCCAGTTTTGCCTAAGCTCTAATAATACATTGGAAAAAAGCGTGACTCGCACGTGCTTCATTGACGCGGCTTGCATGCGCTGTTTGATTTGTGAACGCATCATTAACGAACCCTCTTTTTTTTTTTTCCTCTCTCTCTTTCTAACGCTTTCAGTACTATAGATGGGTGAGTGTCCCTTTATTATACTACTATTTGTCTTGTCCCCTGTACCATCTGCATTGTGTTGCCTGAGTCTGGAGGCTGGGCACTTGTCTCCGCGCCACGTGACGCAACGGCGGAAAAACACTCGCTCACAAGCCTCTTGGGCACGCCTAATGTGTATATATATATATATATATATATATATATATATATATTTAAAAGAAACACTATTATACCAAGTTTTACCTTACGATTGACCGCACCAGACTCTGCAAACCATCCCTGCCAATTCAGCGCTGTGAACGTACCACGTGACTGCGTGTTGCTACACTCCAACCGAAGGTCACGTGACACACGTCATTTGATTGGCTCCAATGGCTGGTAGCGCCCTTTGCAGTCCATCGTAAGAACACGCACACACTCGGGTATGCCCGAAAACAATTTCCAGTAGATAAAAAAAATGAGGATTTTATTTGGATGTGTTGTGTGGAGTTTTCCCCCCAGTTGCTGAAACGAGCGCGTGACTTCCGTGTGCGCGTGATTGTCAGATGCAGCTTGAACGCTAATAACCCTGGAGGTGCTGCATATAGTGTTGTTTTTAAAAAGGGTCGTAGTACTGTGCCCCGGACTATCCGGTAGTTACACTGTAGCTAACCCCCAACTGGCAGACTTCAATTTACTGTGACATGAGAACTTGCTTGGCTCCTCTTTTATGGTGCTGTTATAATATTGGCTGTGGACTTGTTTGCTCTTGCTTTTTAACATGAACCGTATGAGCAGTCGTGAAAACTCGGCAGGACAGATACATGTGAATTAGAATCCGCTGCACTATGTTTCTTGCGTCGGAATGTCCGGAAGATTGATTTGGAGGGGGGAGGGAGGGAAGATTTTTTTCCCTCTGAAATGTTTTCAAGAAATTTCTGAAATATCAGTAAACCTCCCCTTCTCCCTCTTTCTCACACTATTAATTATATAAGTACACGTTTGATGAAGAACACAGCTTATGAGCATTGCTTTGGAGCACAACTACATGAGCATCACATTTAAAATCCCCAGGTCTGGCCTCCGAGGTATTGAAGCAAATGTGCTGATCGTGATGTGCTCAAATATCCCCTTCCTTCAACTGCACAGTTGTGCAGCTTTTGCTGTTCCTAACTTGCTAAGAAGTTAAATATTCCTGGATTAGTGCACAATAGTGAGGCCTGGAACACATGTGCGAAATACCAATTGAAAACTGCACGAAATTTGGAACACTAAAAAAAAGATTCTACACCATTTTCTTAAAAAAAAAGAAGAAAACAACAACAAAAAAAAAAGTTGGGTTTTATTGTACAGAAATTTCAAATATATGCTTCTAAGAAAACTGTATTTGTGATTTATGTTTTTCGAATATGGAGCGGAATGATTTTTCCATGTTTAGAAGTTTGTGATTTTCGGTTGGTTTTTCGCACACGTGTTTCAGCCTTTTAAGTTGTGTCACAGCCCAGAATAGTACATAAATGTTTGCTAATCTTTACAGCTTATTGCACTTGGTTATCTGCTGGTCAGTGTAGTCCGTATACTTGGGCTAGGTTAAGCTAGGTTACCAGAAGGATGTGCAGGAAATATAATCATATTGAGCATTACCTTTGTCAAAGTGTATAACATTCCTTGTTTTATGTGCGTACGTGTTCCTTAGTACCGCCTGGTGGTGAAGACGGCTCTGAAGTTGCTCCTGGTCTTCGTTGAGTACACAGAAAACAACAGTGCCCTGCTCATGAGTGCCGTCAACGTGGTGGACTTTGAACGAGGTCTTGAACTTTTGGTTTCTAGTCACAAATTCCTTCTTTCATTGAAAGTAGTAATGGAAGGTTGTCGTGCCAATAGTAGAATTTTTGATGATATGCTTTAAATTTTGTTTGCTTCGAGCCTAATGGTAATATTTGAATATTTTTTGAAAACTTGATATGTCTTAGAGTCTTAGACATGGAAATATTTACTGTATTTACTGTACTTACAAAAGCTCACATAGAATTTATTTGTGCCTGCATAAATTTTGAAATGAGCATGCTTCGCTTGATTGGAAAGAGTGAATTTCCTTCCCAGTTTCACTTGGAACAAATATTGAACAACCTGTCTTTATTTTCATTTGGATAAAGGGAACGGTCGGGTTACATTCGGACTTGGTTTGATTCTAGTGCATAGGAATTGACGAATAGTTGCAGTGCAGCCTACACACAATTCATTCATGGGACATATTTATTTATTTAGCAATATTGCGGCTCTTGACTGACAGCCATAGTGGTACAGTGTAAAAAAAAAAGTGAAAAAAAAGGAACAAAAAAAAATTGCAACGAAAAAGGCAGTATGAGAAATTAAATCACATATTAATGCTCTCGCATATTCATTTGCTGTTTGGCTGTGTTTTTCTATTTGTCTCTCTTGTTCTGCATTCTTCTTCTAGTAATACTGGTCCACTTCGGCACCCAACCATAAAAATACAGGTATTTTTACGGTTGGGTGCCATGTAGTGATTTCCCTACACACCCCTAGGGGGCACCCCCCTTGTTTTCCTGAAGGCACCCCCTTAATTCGCAATGACTTTTTTATTCGCAATGCCCCCCTAACCCCCACTTCCCCCCCTCCCTAAAAATTTAGACACCCCCTGTAATTTCAATTCTCGGGAAAACCCCTGGTGCCATGTACCTGTAAAACTACAGGTATACATGTATCTGAATTTGGGGAGACATATAATGGGCTATTATAATGCACAAAACAAATTGCAATCAATAGAATTCTAATTCTGCCTAGTTTTTGGCACTTTTCAATGCGGTTGTCAACTGCTGCAAGTCTAGCTCATCATTTTTCTCCAGGAGCCATAAAATAATAATTAAAAGAAAAACAACAAAAAACATGTATATATATATATATATATATATACACACACACACACATACACACACACACACATATATGGGTGATTTCATCAAATCGTGCAAGATAAAAAAAAAGTTTTTAATTTTTAATTTTCTGAAAAAAATATATGTTATGGCGTCGTCTCTAGAAACACAGTTGCCACAAACCGCAAGTTCATCGGATTTTTTGTTCTCGACTTATGAAGTTTCAAAGACTCCGTTGTGAAAAGCAGTGTTTTTCAAATCCGTCATGGGTCGTATGTTTCCCCCAATCTCCTGCTGTGGATTTTCATTCTGCATTATAGTAACTTTTTTTAACCACTCTGTGAGTACAGTTAAAAGGCTCCAATGCCTAAAATAATTTTAGGCATTTTTTTTTCTTCTAAAACTGTTAAATATGTTGATGATAATTGTTGATGAACTTTGACAAGTAAATGCTTATGATCCACTTGGTTTACATCAACATTTTTTATGTTGATGGAGAGCCTAAAACACATTATTTTCATATATTATAAAATCACTTAGCTGTGTAAAATTCCCTTTGCGGTATGTTGACGTTAATGTTATGTAAAAACCAAAAGTACCAACTTTAAAGTCAATTTTCTAAAAAAACATTTTTAGTTTTTTAAAATTTATTGTTAAAATTTATTGCTCTAAAGAAGTTTTTTTTTTCACATAAAATTAATTTTTTGAGATGCGTGTCCCAACCAGATTGTTTAAAAAAAAAAACATTTTTTTTTCTTTTCGAGGTTTCTTAACAGACCAGCAGGCGTCGTAAAATTTTAATGTGTTGAAATCGACAGACGTCGTATTGATTCGATTTAAAAAACACTGAATGGGGAAGAGCATTTGTTCGTAGTCGAGAAACTTATTAGGAAGGGGGCCCAAACTTCAGGTTTGGGGGGTTTTGAGCTTTGAAGTTTATGATCATGGAAGTGCGGGTTCCGTTTGACCCCTTTCCCCTTTTCTTTCGGCTTTTTTGAAATCCCATTAGGGTTTCTCTTTTGATACTGATAGATTGTGACTAATATGGTGAATATATTTAATTTGTTTTTACTGTGAGGATTTTTCGAGTGTGAAAGGATTCCTCTTCACCGTATTCAGAAAGTTTTGAGGAGCTCCTATATATGACCTATTCCAAATTACTTTTACAAACAAGGTACCTTCTGCAAAACAAAAATTGTTTTTTTTTCCACATTCTAAATTTTTATTTTACGTTAAACATTCAAAGAATTTGGTTGGCTATGAATACTGTTTTTTAATCGTCCAACTTCGGAATTGCACACTGGATCAGTTTTATGTTTCCTCGATTAAAGGCACACTGACAGGGTATTTGTGCCTGCCAAGGTTTTTATTTGTACATGACATAAGAGCCCAACTACACAGAACACATTTTGCAGCTCGAAATTTGTTTTCTTTCCGCCCTAAAACTGCCGATCAAGAACTGGCCGGTTCGGGTTGCACTCACTCTCTTCTCTGTGGTCACGTGCCGTTTTCTATGCTTTAGACACAGCCACCAAAGATGATCAGTCGTGGGTCGTTGATGGCACACACTCAATACGAGAAATAGACAAAAATATGATACGCATTTTTTGTGGCTTCTAAAAAACTGAAAATACATTAAATAAAAAAAAAAAATGTTGCACAGCTTTGTGATTTTTGTTATCTTTCTCCTCTACATTCTTTCTTCCTCCCCAGTCCAGTTTCGGTTTCGAGCAGTTGCGTTTTTTACTTTATTAAAAATATACGGGACACTAGAAAAATATTGATTGGGCAGTCTTCTGACACCATAATACATCGCATGGCAAAAAATGGAAATAATTTTTTGGGGGGTATTAGTGTCCCTTTAAATGCTTACTTCGTCCTTGATTTTTCGTGCGCGTCAAATAATACTTTTATATTGTTGGCAGCCTAGGAACGTAAAAATGTATGTGAAAACATGCTACCTTAAGTAAAACCAACAAATATTAGGGATACACGACATGCCGCGCCCTGTGCCTACTCTTTTCCAGTTTCTACGAACGGCAGAAAAGAGGCAAGGTGCGCCTGAGCTATGGTGCCTTCCCGTGAGCACAGGAAGGCAGCCTAGCCCGGGCGCTTATTGGGGACACCTCACGGAGTAAATCTCAATTCTGGGCCCTGATTGTCCTCTATGAATGTCCTGCTCTTTCGGAAGCAGCAGATGGCCATGACCTTTTGCGCTCATTGTGCGAGATAAGACTGCCCGTGACAGAAAACCGAGCAGCGAACCCTGTGTCACGAGGAGTGAAATGGCACGAATGTGGCGTTGACGTGGCGTACGGTGACAACCGTCCAGGAGAATGAGGATAACACGATATCGGGGGTCAAGAACAGTTCTGCCGGCACAAACAATGCCGCATGCGCGCTTAAACCGGTGGCGCAGGACAAGAATCCCGCAGACGCACACACGAAGATGGGCCGGTTCCGATAGGGATGTGAGCAAATCTTGGATCCAGCCATCCGTGCATGCATGAAACACTGCCCAAGCCCAAGCTTCAAGCGCCCCTCCTCTCCCTACCGCATGTAAATCAAGGAAACGTGTGACATATAAGGCCAATGGCTGCGAAACACTACCCTAGTGCTTGATTTCAGTCTTATGGTGACTTTATATGTCTTAGTAATGCGACAGATAATAGCTAGTCATGCTAGTTTACACTGAGTGTTTTTATAAATCAAAACAATACAATGCCTGTGCCTCTTCAACAGTGAAAATCTACTAGGCCTGCTGATTTGATTAGATATGCTGCTCGTGGTTTCCTGCTTTTACCAACATAAAAATAATTATTCAATACTCCCAGATAGCATTTGTTTGATTTCAAGACACAGACAAAAATGCAACAAAACTTCTTTCACAATTCAAAGACACACACAGGTTGGTATGTCTGACTTGGGTCTTACCAAACGGACATATTTTTTTACGATATCGAGGCTTATATAAACGTACAAAGAAAATAACACTTTCTTTACTTGGTTTTCTAGTAGAAGACTAACGAATACAAATTCTAGCAAAAAAGAAATAAATAAAAAACAAGTTTTTTTTGAGAAAGCCGACCTCAAAGGTGATACTTTTGGGTTTTTGCATAATATTAACGTCAACATACTGCAAAGGTAACTTTACACAGCTAAGTTATTTTATAATATATATAAAGAGCATGTTTTGGGATCACCATCGACCTAAAAAAAATGTTGATGTAACCCAAGTGGATCACAAGTATCTAAAAGTCAAAGTTCATCAACATTTAACCGAAGGGTCATTTTTGACATTTTTAGGGAAAATAAGCAAAATGCCTAAAAATATTTCATGGCATTAGAGGCTTTTAACTGTACTCACAGTGGTTAAAAAAAGTTAATACAATGTAGACTGAAAACCCACGACAGATGTAAAAAATACCGCTTTCCTCTGCGGCCTTTTTTAAGCTTCATAAGTCGAGAACGAAAAATCCGACGAACTAGCGGTTTGTGGCAATTCTGTTTTTAGAGATGACGCCATAACCTATATTTTTTTCAGCGAAATTAAAAATTCATCCTTTTTTGCCTGCACGATTTGAGATGAAATCACCCATATATATGCACCGGGCTTTTCAGCGAAAGCTTTCAAAAATCCCTAAAAATAGGGTAGTTGAGAAAAAGAAACTCTTTCCGGGAACAAACTACCAGCAACAACGAATGTCATGGATTGCATAAAAAAAAGATTAAGAAAAACTAATTAGCTAAATAAATAACTAAGATTTACTAATACACTTTTTAGTAAACATAAACATGATTTTAATTAGAAACTTGTTAAGCATCATCAAAAAGCCCTAAATCAACTAATTTTAGAATGATATAAGGCAAGGGCAGCATTTTATGGCATTCCAAAGGAAAAGAAAAAGCTCAATTATATTTGGACACATTTCTAGGTTTCGGTTTCTTATCGGAGCACATCTTTCTGCCCGTTGTCCTGCTCCCCGGTGGCCGAGACGCGCAGCACACATGCGTCATACTTCCCTCCATCTTACGAGGAAGGCGAGGCGGTAGCTTTGCACCTCGGTCACCGGGGAGCAGGAACGTGGGTGCAAGGATGTGCTCTGATAAGAAACCAAAACCTAGAAATGCGTCCCAATTGAGTGTTTTTTCGGAATGCCATAAAAATGCTGCCCTTGCCTTATTTATATCTTCCTAAAATTAGTTGATTTAGTGGTTTTCAATGCTGCTTCGCATATTTTTCATTGTAACCATATATTTCCTTTCACTCATTAAAAAGTTAAATAGTGAACTTTAGTTCATTATTTCAATAATTAATATGATTTTTGCAATTCATGACGTCCGCCATGGCTGGCAGTTTGTTCCCGGAAAGAGTTAATTATTTTCTTAACCACCCCATTTTTAGGGATATTTGAAAGCCTTTGCTGAAACACCCGGTATATATACCAATTCTGTATATTCAAACATGTCCTTAAACATTGAGTGCTTTCAGCAACTTTGTAAATGAATCATGCCTTTTATGCGCAACCCCTTAAAAGAAAGGCGTGAAAAAGACGCAGCAGAACAAGATCCACTTGAGTTGTCCGTTTCGTCCAGTGGACTTCTAAATAAAAACAACATGTTAGAGGAGATGTGTTGAGTTCAGCTGTATAATTTTTAATTACTATTCAGCTGTACTTAGCTGCATAAATATCAGCTATATATTTGTACAGTTATGCTCAACTGTGTAATTTTTTCAACATCCTTGCTTGTGTTTATTAATGTTCGCCTAGCACCTTTTATGACAGCCTGAAGCTAGCGTTTCATTCCTCAAGTTTCAAGACCCTGTATGAACGCAGGTGCAAGACCATGGGCAAACATCATGATGCTGTTGAACGAAAGAGATTCTGCTGACATGGAACTGTTGGTGTACTCGATGACTCTTATAAACAAGGTAAGACTAGAAAATAGAGCTCCAATTTCAAGAGTGGCGATATGCATTGGAGCACCAGACTAGCATGGCATTAAACTAGAAACTGAGAGGGCTGGTGACTGTGTGTTGCAGACGCTGAACGGCATTCCGGACCAGGACACATACTACGACATTGTTGACTCGCTTGAGGAGCAGGGAATGGAACGACTCATCCAGTACTACATGTCCAAGCAGGGAACTGATCTTGATCTGCTTCAACAGTTCAGGATCTATGAGGTAGCATTACCTTTTCTTCTGAACACTTTTACAGACACGTGCCTTTAGAGAAAATATAATAAGGGTGCAGGCAAGCTGGTGAATATTAACCATGTTGAATTAACCTGGGACTGGGGTAGAGAAGAAACATCAAAACATAGAAGAGACAGAAAATAGACAGGACGACAACCTGAGACTGGGGTAGAGAAGAAACATCAAAATGTGGAAGAGACAGAAAATAGACAGGATGGCGGTTGGGTGGCATGTTTGATGTTTCTTCTCTACCCCTGTCTCAGGTCAATTCAAGATGGTTTATGTGCCTTTCAGGTGTCAACAAACCAGTCAAGTTTCGCTGTTAAGAACATATGATAAAAATAGGATTACAAGTTCATAGGGAATGCTCACAGGCATGCATAGCATTTTTTACAGCAGAGCTGTTAACGGCTAGTTTCCCCAGTTTTGTGTCCGTGGACAAATAAATCTCGACACAAGACTCTGGACACCTACCGCCATCTGTGAGCGACCGTGGCAACCAGACAACCGATGTGACGGTTGTCTGGTTGCCGCCGTTGCTCATAGATAGCGGAAACCGTTCCAGCCTTCCCACTTTGGTTTTCACCAGAGTGGAAAAGCTGAATTTCTCTAGGCGTCGTCCTAGAAGTCGTCCTCAAGGTCATCCTAGAAGTCGTCTTGAGGTCGTCCTAGACGTCGCCCTTGAGGTCGTCCTAAACGTCGTCCTCGAGGTTGTCCTCGAGGTGGTCCTAGAAGTCATCCTTGAGGTCGTCGTAGACGTCGTCCTCGAGGTCATCCTAGAAGTCGTCCTTGAGGGCGTCCTAGACGTCCTCGAGGTCGTCCTAGAAGCCGGCCTAGACGCTGTCCATGAGGTCGTTTTAGACGTTGTCCCTGAGGTCGTCCTAGACTTCGTCCTTGAGGTCGTCCTAGACTTCGTCCCTGAGGTCATCCTAGACGTCATCCTCTAGGCGTCGTCCTTGAGGTTGTCTCACCATAGTACAGCTCCGCGTGTCTTCCTTCTTCACCAAGTGGAAAGGCTGAAAGTTTTTTTTTTTTTTTTCGCTTAACAATGTACAGCATGGCATTTTTTCACGTTGTTGGGTTCACATATGGTACACAAATGCTGACTAGGCACCAATTACAACTCTTTTTCAGGCTGTCTTGAAGCATGAGGATGGAGATGGTGATGGCAAGGCCCTGCCACTTGATGTCCGGCTAAGGTACTAAAATTTGACTTTCTGAATTTGTCTTAGCAGTGTCGATGCACCCCAGTTGTATTATGTAGTACAAGCTTGCAAACTTGGCTAATACCATTTTAAAATATTTTGGAAGCGAAAGCTGCAGTCTGATTCAGAATGGTTTTTGGTACAGGCAAGTCCCTCGTAGTCGCAAGGCAAGCAACGACGAAAACGAACGAAGGAAGAGTCGACGTCACTCGCTCGGCAATTTGACACCCAACAGTACAAGCCCGTTCAAGCAACGGCCTTCACCCCTTGCCAAGACCCCAGAGGCCACCACACTTCCTCAGTGGAGGAGAAGGTGAGGTGCATCAGGCGGTGTCTCTGGGCACTGTCCTTTTTAGGGGCCTGGGCATGTAATTTCACTACAATGCTAGCACACCTGCCTGTAGCTTTGTTCATACAAAATAATCCTTTAATGAAGAACTACAGAAGGAGCTGTAAGAAGAATGTGCTTGCTTTCTTGTTCTCAGGGATGTGAACCAAAATGAAGAGCCGGTGAAGGTGCCCGACCACGGGAAGAATGGCATCGCCCATAACGACAGCAACACGCCGGAGATTGGTGAGATGAGGTTGCCTTTTTGAGCAACTGCCGTTCAAACTATTTTGCCTGCTCAATGACAAAAAAATAAAGTTAAGGAATTACCCTACTGAGAGCAGGCATAGAAACCAGACTGCAGAAAACTGGGACTAAAGGTGGTCCTGGGGCACTGGAGATAAGACTGCGCAAAGATTGTGTTGTTGTAGCTACTTCAAAAATTTCAATTGTTAGTTTTCTTACAACTGGTTTGTAAGCAGATTTGTGGGAGCGACAATTTAGCGTTCGGTAATCAAATACTGGAGAGTTTCTTACGACCGATAAATCAATCAATTCTGTCCCTTCACTATTGCAGACGACGTAGTAAATGGGATCACACCAGCACTGCGGAGGCGCAGAGAGAGAGATGCTCGCAATCGCTGCCTCATTCGTGAGCAAGAAGAGAATGGCCGTGACCACCAGACCAGTGCATCTCCCTCTCCGACTACGCCGCCCGCAAATTCCACTGAGAAGCAGGCTCAACGAGGTGAGTCTTTTTCTTGCCAAAGAGACTGTCACAATTGTGCGTGAACCTTGCATGTGGTAGTAGGTGCCTGATCTGTTAAAATAAATGAAATCAGCCTGTTTGTGAATCAGTCTATTCAAAGAGACGAGCAGTCGTGGACATATTCTGTATAAAAAATGTGTTATAGTTTTCTGAACGAAGACAGTTCACAGATAAAACATTCCGGCTTCAATGCCATACGCAGGACCATCTTTCATTGAACGCACCCGGTCGCGGTTTGAGAGCCGAATCGAGGATGAAAACCGCAAGAACCAGCAACTCTCGCAACAACAGACGCCAGCCTTACCCAACTTTACGCCACCACTTCAGAGGCCCACCAATCTGCACACGGAACCGCCCAAGAGCTTTGGCCCCTGTCCCAACAAGTCCCCACAGCCGTACACAAGCCCGACGCAACGCGACCCTAACAAGAAGTCATGGGCACTCTCCATGATGTACGGCAAGAACCACGAGGAAGAGAACTCTCGCGAGGAGGAGCTGGTTCGGCCACCTCAGCAACTCAAGAAGGACGGACTCCGTGAGCTCCAGGACAGAATAACGGGAAGGACGACGGAGTGCTCTGCGGACGTCTCGACGGCCGGCGCAGTCAACCGTGCCAAAGAGGGCCTCGCCGCGTCACGGTCCCGGACCGACTTCCGTTCGCTGCTTCCCCAGACGAGCTCTTCGTCCATCCCTGACCTGCTGTGGAAGTCTGACAACGATCTGCAGTGGGAGCAGCTAGTCCGCTCCATAAGGCGTCCCCTGCTTATTAACGACCTCGACTTCACGGACCTCCGAGATGACGACGATGCCGACGTCCTCCAGCCGGTCGGCGGGGCTTCGGGGCCAGGCCTTCCTCCACCGCCCCCTCCGCCTCCCAATGGGGCTCCGCCCCCACCGCCGCCTCCTCTCGGTGGTCCACCTCCCCCTCCATTGGGTGGGCCGCCCAAGGCACCTCCCCCGGCACCTTCCTGGCTGCAGCAGAGGCAACAACAGCAGCAGCAGCAGCAGGCAGCAATGAATGCGCTGCCTCCTAAAAGCAAGAAGACTGTCAAACTGTTCTGGAAGGAGGTCAAGGTGGATCAGGGGCTGCTGGCTAAGATGCCCAAGAAGAAGACCATCTGGGACGAGTTGGGCAGGGTCCATGTGGACACACAGAAGCTCGAGCATCTCTTCGAGAGCAGAGCCAAGGAGGTGCTCAACAGGGTAAGCTAGGGGGAAGTTGGACACAGGCATGTTTGTATGCACAGTCCAGGGAAGTGTACTCATATGAAATACCACTCCCAGCAGCGCCAACATGTCTGTGCGATTCTCTGGCTTTGTTTCATACGTCCATAATGACTATAACGGACATAAAGAGACAGCTTCCACAGAGGCTGTTTCTTTATGTCCATAATGAGTATTACGGGCATAAAGAGACTGCTTCTTTCTATAGAGGCTGTTTCTTTAGGCACTGTAGGTACATACCAAAATGTTGTCAATAAATGGATACTATAGGCATAACTAGTAGATGTTGATGAAGCATTGTAGTGAGCTGTGTAACCCTATGTATAAAGGAAAAAAAAAATAAGCAAAAGAAATAGTAAAACGGGAGGCCAGGTTGCTTTCCGCTCACAATTATTCTCCTCCTCTTCCACCATCTGTGTTCCGAGCTTCACTACTGTTTTCTACAAAACTCGGTACTTGTCCACTGATTATGAGTATGTCTTTATAATAACCAGCCGTTAATATTACCCATAAGTTTTGGAACCTATGTTGTAGTTGATGTAAGAGTTCTAAAAAGGGGGGGAAACAACCTAACGTGAGCCAAATTTTCGTCTAAGAATACTCAGCTTTGAACTGCGTCTTTAAAATTGTGGTTAAATGCACGCTGGACACATTCTCGCAGATAAAATGGAGTGATTCATTTGCATGCTGCTTCCACCTCATTCTCAAAACAAAGACCTTCTTATTTCCGAAATTTTCTTTTTCAAATGGCTTTATTTTGTGCACACGCACCCTCATAGTAATATGCAGTTCTAAATGAATTCCAAGATTAGCATTCTTTAAGGAGTATTCGGTTGCAAGGTGTTTCATTGCTGTTTGCAGTGCATTAGCCACAAAGATATATATACATATATAGTTTAGTTTAGATGTTTCCTTTAACTGGAACACCTAGAAACTATTGCAACTCTTGCTTTTTGTGACCATATCTAAAGCGCAACATAAAACACAAAAGTTTCCTACTCAATAGTCGTTAGTTATATCCTGTCATGTCACTTATTAACTGGTCTCTGGGACCACCAAAAATGTCCGCGGCATTCTGCGGAGATGTGGGGAATCTGTGGTGCGTGTGTACAGTCTCGTGGGAAACTTTTCTTATGGGCTGCGGTCTTGTGGTGGTCAGGGTTTGCATGCATGCTAACTCAAAGCATCTCTCCTTCCAAAACACTTGCAACCGCTTGGGCTGGTGACCGGCACTTGGAAACACGTCTAGGAGGTAAGGACATCACTGCACCTCATCTTCGGCCACATGTTTTCTGCTTTGCACGCACAGAGTGTGCTGCCTCTTCTCATTCCCTCTGCATGCGTAAAGCAATTGCCAATTAAAAAAACAAAACAAACCCCCCCCCCCCCCCCCCCCAAAAAAAAAAAAAAAAAAAAAACATGAATGAAGGAGGGACAAGCTGTAAGAACTCCTTCAGAAGGTGCACATAACATGCTGCTGCTGTTTCAACCACTGAGGTTAGAAAGAGAGGATTAACCACCGAGAAAAGAAATTTAAAATTTTTTCTAAATATACTTCTGGATTATGTTAGCAAGGTTCTCAATAGTCTTGAACCTGTCTAAGAAAGGCCATTATTATCTGCTGTAGGATCTAAGTTTTGTTAGTTTTAAGGAAATATATATATATAAAAAAAGTGTCTTGGATGATAGGTAACTTTTCAATATACCTATCCAAAAACTAATGTACTAATTTTCTCTTTGTTTCCACATTGGCCATATCAAAAAAGTAACATTTATGAGGCCACTTTATCAAATTCTTCCACCATTTAATTTCTGCAGACACACATTAGTAAAACAATCGACTTTGCTGAACTAAGAAGGGGACTGTGGATGGGTTTTATTGCAGAAAAATCAAGAGGGCAAAAAGAATGAAGTCATAGTACTGGATGCCAAACGCTCCAATGCCATTAACATTGGCATGACCAAGCTGCCACCTCCAAGAACAATAAAGACTGCAATCCTCAAGATGGACAGCACCATCATGAACAAAGAAGGCATAGAGGTGAGTTGTGTGAAGAAGATAAGTCAGTGGTATCGCAAAGACACCAAGTAGGGTGGGAACAACATGAATTGATGGCTTCGCTAAATACGTGTTTTTATCATTTTGATTTTACAAGGTAAAAACACATTGTTTTTGGTAGATAAAATATGATATAATTATAGTCTGTAAATACCCCCCTGTAGAAATTTTACTGGGATAGGTAGCATGCCAGGCAACTAAGAAAATGTATAGCTCATTTTGTTTTCGTGGAGTCAAAAGTCAAATTTGGGGGTTTTACGTGCCAAACCAATGAAGGGCGTCTGACGTGCCCCAACAACAGACTGAGGATTAATTTCGACCACCTGGGGATCTTTCGATGTGCAGCAGAAATGTTGGTTGCCTTCTCTGCAATAAGCCTCCTTCAGATTGCGGGCACCTTGGCCGAGATTCGAACCCTCCACCTGGGTATCCGTAAGCAACTGTAGGGGCCCAAGGCACTCAAAGTGTATATTATCAAAAGTATTGAGAATTTTTTGTAACATCAATGGAGAAATTTGGCTACAATAAAAATGAAGCATATGTCTAACACTGGACAAGAATGCGGTTTCAGATTGCATCTGCTATATTTGCAATATTTGCTTTGCGTGGTGTAGTACTGTGGACTATATGAGTTGAAGCTGCCCTCCATGTTTGTTTTGGCTTACTGTCAGCTTTGGTCCAAACATGTATTGGAACGATAGATAATAGAGCTCCTGGTAGATGTAGCAAGAGTCCAGATCGGGTGTTTTAGCCTCTGGAGCTAAGTAGTAAATTACACACACTTTTCTTTCTAGAAAATTCTGACCACCATGATGCCAGGAGAGGATGAAAAGAACAGGATCATGGAGGCCCAGATGGCCAACCCAGATGTCCCCCTGGGAAATGCGGAGCAGTTTCTGCTTACATTGGCATCCATCAGCGAGCTTGAAGCAAGGCTCCGACTCTGGGCTTTCCGGTTGGATTATGACGTTTTGGAGCGGGTCAGTTTACAGTGCTTTTACTCCTGTACCATATTGCGCCATAGGGGAATCTGGCAGCATGTCCCACTACTTAGCCCTGCTAAAGGTAACTTCAGCTGCCACAAAACAATGTGTGCAGCTTTAAGCATGGGAGATGTCGCTCAAGAAAGGAAGGAGCAGCGACATGCAATCTGTTATTTTATCTCACAAATTAGAAAGTTAAAATAATGTACATGTATCAAATTGTTGCAGACCCTCTCGCTATCTCCCCTGTTCGATAAACTGGTGTTAAATGAAGCAGGCTACCCACTACTTGATTGATACTTGAAATTATAAATATTCACAGGCTCCTACACTACACTGAAAAAGATAGGCCTATATCTTTTATCACCATAAAGCAGAGTGCAACTGATCCTTATGTGCCGATTGGGCCAATCCAGCATCTTAAAAGCGCAAAGTCACGGCATTCATAATACTTTTGTGCATGTGTTATTGCGGGCTGACCCAATCATGTGCATAGAATATACCATGGCCTTGTGTATTTTGTCTGTGTGTATGTGTCTGTGTGTATGTATCTGTCTGTTTTCTAGCCTTTGAGTGTGTGCAGACCTATCGAGCAATATTTTATAGGCATCATACAAAACAGCGCAGATACTGGAGGCCTGACAAAAAGTCCGCTATATTTAGGAATCTCCAAGTGCTACAGATTTTAAAAATTTTAATATATATATATATATATTTTATTCGAGGATGTTCGTGGCTTAACTCTTTCCTGACCATAGGAAAAGTAGCAGTTTTCAAAGGATTCGTGCAACCACGTTTATTTTCCTCACTAATTTGCGTATGGAGCAATATGACACGTCAAAATATGGCCAATTCGTTGCTCTTTCAAAAGATTTAGAGTTTATTGGTATAATGTGGAAGAAAGTGAAAATTCGATGTACGTGCGGAAGGCATACAAACGCCGAAACCTCTACAGCTGTGTCAGATTAAGTGACAAATAAAAGAAATTAAGAATATAGAAAATGTGCTTTACACCCGCGGCCATTACTTCTGAAAGTTAGTGTACTCTAACTGGCGTTGTCCATTTTTAGTTCGTCGGAGAGAAAGCCTTCGCAACACGTATGCTTTTCAACGAAGGAATGCTTATATTGGTGAAACACAGATAGTACGCCTTGCATCCCCAGCAGAATGCATTCTTTGTGTTCTACCTTGGTTTTGTCATAGGAGTGCAGTTCCCTCATATTTAGCATTTTTGTCCACCTTCTTGGGAACATAAAACGTGCATGCCGGCTCAGGACAGCATGGGAAATTATAGCTGCTTACCAACAACCATCTGTTATGCGACGCCTATAACATCTTTTGTAAAGTGTCCCTAGAGCTTTTGAGGTCTAAAGAATATGCCACAATACAATTGAATTATGTAAATATTAGGGCTGGGCATCGATTAAAAGTTTTAACCCGATTAATCGCCACTCTTTAATCAATTAATTGACTAATCGGTCTCGTTTATTTCTCGTAGTATTAAGAAACGTTTAAATTAATATATTTTGTTTGCCTTTGCTGAATGCGTGAGAACGGCACAAGATAGAACTTGGATTATGAATCAATCTCTCTGTGTGGCTAGGAATGCATCCACACTCACAGATTCTTACTTCAGCTGCATGAGACAAAGGGGTTGGTTGATATTCTCTGGCAAGAGCGGCCACCTTTGATTGTTTACAATAGTCTCTGCTGCGCTAAACGGGCACTCGAATGGCGTTGAAGTAGTTGGGACACGTGTAGCCTTTTGCACTTGTCTGGTGTTACAAATCTCACCCCTAAAATTTACTTTAGGCTAAACTTTCACTTAAAATTTAACCTTTCATACAGGTGTACTTGTCCACATCTGCGTGATGAAAGAGTTTAATTTTTTCTTTCTTTTGGTTCGTCAAAATTTTACCGATTAATCAGTTAAAAAGATTTAATCGCAATTAAAGCATTAAGTGATTAATAGGTAGGTTAATTGATCAATTGCCCAGTCCTAGTAAATAACACCATTTTTGTTACAATGACTGATGCAAGCAGTTAGCCAAATTAGACAAGTGCAACCACAGTTTCCAGGACTATTTTTGAGAGCCCACCAGCTTGTGATAAAGCTCAAACCTGCTTTGAAACCGAAACTAGTTCTTCAGCTATCCACAAGATTGTGCCACATAATTCTCTGCACTAAAATTAATTTCTTGACGGCGCTTGGAAACTATCCATCACTGGTGGTCGATGGCCTATGATTGCGGTCAGGAAAAAGTTAAAGGTCAACATACACTTTGCACCTTTGCCCGTCTTCTCCTTTCGACCGAGGTTGTACATTGGCCTTAAAGGGAGAATATAGATGAAATTCTGTCTGCTAGCAACATTCTCTTCATTAGCGTCCCCCGAAAATAGTAAAGCGCTTGCTCCACAATTTTGTATATTAGCTACTGTATTTTGAGGTAAAGGTTCTAAAAACATTTCCTAATCATTACAGTTTTTGATGCAAGATACATTTTTAAAATGTTCTTTGTTGAGAAGTTTATGCCTACATGTTTGCCAAGATAGGCCAGCAATTCATGCTAGTCACTTCATAATAGGAGGTAGCTGAGCCATTGATGGACTTGAAGCAAGCCATGGAGGAGATTGAAACCAACCGAACTCTGAGGATTATCCTGGCAACACTGCTCTCCATCGGTAACTTCCTCAACGGAGCAGAGGTAAGAGTTACACCTGGCTGTTTTTATATTAGCACTCATGAGCTCTCTCTCAATTATTTTGAACCTGCAAAGGGTGACCTATGCCTGGTTTTTGAGATGCTAGTGCTGAACTCAACAGTTTACAAGAGAGGGAGGGTCAGTGTCCATGGACAACATTGTTTTCTTTCTGAGAGTCAAAAGAGTTTTTTTTTTCATTGTACCACTCGCTTCTTCCAGTGGCTATCATCGTTTTCCTATACTCGTTTTCACCTCAAGAAAAAAGGAAGTTTTGCACTTTGTTCATACGCCGCGTGAAGTAGTTCTTACAGGATTTGGTTGTTGGAGGAAGGAGCAGTGCTTTTGGCATTAGAAACCTGTACATCTTTATTCTTGATTCTTTATTCAATAATTACCCCGCAGTGCCCAAGGGGCGTTAAGGGGGGTTTACAGAGATGAAAAAGACACATCTTTATTCACACAGCACACTTGTGGTTACGTGAGTCGATTCCATTGTGTAATCGTTCAAACACAAAAAAAGAATTGGCAAACATGCTTGTTCTAGCATGGTACTATCTAATTTTAAGACTATGATCATTCTGATTAGATGGTTGTTTTAAGTAAATCTCGCTATTTATTCATTTTATTTTTGGCTATTGTATACAGAAATTTTGATCACAATTTTCCCCCGACGTGCGGAAAGTGGTTCCCAATTTAACTCTTTTTTCATGTCTGTGCAATTTCTTTCCTCCCATATCTTCCGAAAACAGACCTAGCCACCCTATTTTGTATTTTTTCCTGCTTTTCTATTAACATTCTTTGGGCTGGGTCCCAGATGGCACACGCATACCCTAGAATGGGTCTAACAGATGTTAAATAAGCAGTTGTCTTTAAGTTAGGTTGTGAACATTTTAAGTTACATTGAATGGAATGCATTGCCCTGCCAGCCTTTAGAATTACTCTTTCTAGTATATGAGCATTCCACGAACAGTCAGATGACAATGCGACGCCTAAATATTTGTATGTAAGCTCCTTAGTTACTGGATTATTGTTTATAAAATACTGGGATTCGATTTTTTTCTTTTTCTTTGTGAAACGAAGATGAACACACTTTTTAGGATTTAAATTTTTCCATGTTGAGCACTAACTGGATACAATCTAGGTCTACTTGCAATTAGGCGGCATCATCTGAACTTTTAACTTTCTTATACACAACATAATCATCGGCCAACAACCAAATAAAAGAGGAGATTCCAAAAGAGATATCATTAACATAAATTAAAAACAAAAGTGGACCCAGGACAGAGAGCCCTGTGGAACTCCTGATGCTACATCAACATAATCCAAATTTTTTCCACTCAATACCACACATTGGCAACGCTGGAGCAAGTAATTTTCAATCCATCTAAGTACTGTCGAATCTATGTTTAACATTTTAAGTTTGTTAAGAAGGAGAGAGTGCGAAACTATGTTGAACGGCTTTCAAAAATCCAGAAATACAGAATCTATTTGCCCTCCTTGGTCAACATCAGAGGTTATCATGGTAAAATTCAACAAGTTGCATAGTTCAAGAAATATCCTTATCTTGATTAAGGTAATGTAGTATGTCTAATCTAAAATGCACCTAAATATTGTCACGAATGACTAGTTTGATGGGGCGAACTTGTACCCAAAACAAAATTGAAGAAGGCTAGTGTCGCAGGCGTCGATGGTGGCGTATACCAAGATTGAGCGCTGGGGCCAGACTCGTCCCGGACCGCCACGGGAAGCACCCTTTGTACCCGCGTGGGTTTCCAGAACATTTGGCTTAGAATGTTCGGCGCATAGAACTTTTATACCTCGATCAAATGACAAGGTTTTCAAACTTACGAGAGCGCTAAATTGAAAGAATAAATAAATGAAAGAAGCGTCCACTCCCAGCGATCAAACCTTGAGCCTCCGTGCGAAAGCCAAGCACGGTAACCATTCGACCATGCACATGCTCGCTCAGCGACGCGCGTGGCAATAATATCAATTCTCTACATATAAAGGCGGAAATTAGTAATGCTCCACGCGGAGCCGGATTTTTTTTTATTTCGGTTCTTGAGGTGAAAACGTGTATAGTTGTGCGCTGCAGAACATTTCTTTATATGCTAAATGAAGCCAAGCAAAACAAGAGTGCGACCGAACAAAAAAATTACGCTTCTCTGTAACGCGAAATTGGAGTGCAGCTCTTGAGGTATGCTGATTTTGTGACATGCCGTGGATATATTTGATTTTTTTTTTTTTTTTTGAGGGTAGGCCGGGCGGGACGAAGAGGGTACGTGGGAGCCCCATAATTGAATGTGCGCAGTGTTTGTTTCAACGTGAAACGTTTTTGGCTAGTTGGTAATGATTTCGTGAAGCCGCATTTCGGGAAGCCGTGGCCTGTGACGTCACATCACGTCACAGTTTCTTTGCTAAATTTAGCTGGAAAATTGACGCCACGTGACCTCAACACCAATTTGGTTTCCCCGCAGCAGGGAAAATGGCGTCACATGACTTCGTGCCACGTCACCTATGAACAGATTCCATTTCCCCGCTAGATTTAGCTGGAAAATTGACGTCACATGACCTCAACACCAATTCAGTTTCCCCACTAAATTTAGCTGGGAAAAAGATGTTACATGACTTGATGTCACGTGACTTGTACACAAAGTCCGTTTCCCCGCAAATATAGTGGGAAAACTGATGCCACATGACCTCAACACCAATCCAATTCCCCGCTAAATTTAGCGGGGAAACTGAATTGGTGTTGAGGTCATATGACGTCAGTTTTGCCGCTAAATTTAGCGGAGAAACTGAATGTGCAGTGTTGCATTATGGGACATCACAGACCCACACACCAATTCACTTTCTTCACTAAATTTAGAAGAGAATTGGAGTATAGGTCTGTGACGTCCCATAATGCAATGCGCACAACGTCGGCGACAGTCGCCGTGCCGTCGCTTGCCAAGGTTTTTATTTGTACATGACATATGAGAGCCCAATTATCCAGAACACAATTTGCGGCTCGAAATTCGTTTTCTTTCCGCACGAAAATCGCCGATCGAGAACTGGCCGGTTTGAGTCGCACTTACTCTCTTCTCCATGGTCACGTGCCGTTTTCTAAGGTTTAGACACAACCACCAACGATAGTCAAAGTCGTGGGTCATTGAAGGCACACACTCAGTACTAGAAATGGACAAAAATAATGGTACCCATTTTTTGTGGCTTATAAAAAATGCAAATACGTGGATTAAAAAAAAAAAAATGCAGTTATGTGATTTATTTTATCTTTCTCCTCCTCTATGTTTAATTCTTCTTCCTCCCTAGTCCAGTTTCGAGCAGCTGCGTTCCTTTTACTTAAAAAAAAAAAAAAAAATTGTGGGGGAGGGGGGGGGTGTTGCATCCCTTTAATGCGCAAACGGGTGCCTAAGAGCTGCGCTCTAAAATCTGTTAACACTGATCTTAACCAACAAGTATGCCAGATTAGGATGGTATGTGCTTGTCCTTCCAGGTAAAAGGTTTCCAAATAGACTACCTGGCCAAGGTTCCGGAAGTGAAGGACACAGTACACAAGCACTCTTTGCTGCACCACCTCTGCCATATGGTGATGGAGAAGCACCCAGACACCACTGACCTCTACTCAGAGATTGGTGCAGTCACTAGGAGCTCCAAGGTAATTGCAGCACACCTGTGCCTTTCTGCAGAATATCAGCCAAACAAAGCTTATCAATTGTCCATTTGAAATTGTGCAGTTGTAACAAATCTTCTATTTCGGCTCTCTTGGGGAACTTCACTTGACGGGCAGGTACTTGTAACTTTAACAATAACTATTGCATCCACTGTTGCACAGCGAAGTAGCTAACTCAGCTTTGACAGTATAGAGTGTCAGCAGTGAACCACAGGTACAAAGGCGACTGACTTTGGTGTCCAGGTTGACTACGACGAAGTGGCCAAAAACCTGAGTAAGATGGAAAGCGACTGCAAAGCGTCCTGGGAACATCTGAAGGTCATTGCAAAGCATGATGGATCTGCCATGAAGGCCAAGTGAGTGATCGAGTGGGAGCGTTTTTACGGCTGCCAACCTCTCTGGACCAGCGCTGGAGAGATTGAGTGCATTCCCTTGTTGCAGGCTGTCCGAATTCCTCAATGACTGTGCGGAAAGGATAGTGATCCTGGGGATCATTCACCGCAGGATTCATAACAGGTAGGGGCTTCCTACTGTTTTCTTCCTATCAACAAAATAAGAGCTTCTCATTTGAATACAAAAGAACAAAGGCACGGTTGGTCATCAGTCAATTACCAGCCAAGCAAACAGCTGGTGCACCTTATTAGAGCATCTCAACTGAGATCTTGACATAGAATTTGTTTTGTGGCAATGAAGCTTCTATCCAAGTAAACAAAGGTTTTCTTCCAAGCAGCCATGCAAGGAATCTTAAAATAAAAATTGTAAGGGGCAAGCCCCAACTGCACGAAAGGTTTCATTATTCTGGGAATACAATGAGATCACACAACAGGGAAAGCTAATGTAGACTGAGCAGACCACCCTACACATCACCTGCTAATTATGAAGCAAAGACATTGAGCCATCTGCTAAAATTCCACGGACGGGGATGCAACGCTACAGGCTTGGGGTGCATTTGGCTTGCTAAGAACAGCAAATAAAATCACCTATATCAATTTTAGTGGTCTTCAAAATTGGGGAAAGTATAAGAATGAACATGTTCTTTTTGATAACATGCTCAGTTATCTCTTCAAATATGTTACTTTATAGAAGTGGTTTTTTACACTTTATAAGAAATATTGCCTGTAAATGTTGGCTCTATGAAACCGGTAGTGACCTAGAAATTGTAAAATTTTCACCCAAGGTTTTGTTCTGCACAAACTGATTTATTCAGCCACTATAAACGACTTAATTTTCACAAGAATGTTAATTGTCGTGAATTTTGGAATAAAAACAAAAACTTAGCACACAAAGAAATTGTTGCTTGGGGACTAGTATATAGCATGCCCCTCCCCATAGCAAAATTTCGTGCCGTCAAAACATTCCTAAAGCCGGCACTTTGTGCAATTCACAAAATATGGAGTCCACGAAAATAAAGTTGTTTACAGTGTGTATAAGGTGTCAAATAAGTTTTGCCGTTTGGGCTGCAACTTTTTTATTCAGTGATAGAATTGAAAGAGGTTACATTCAAATGAAAGTTTGGATTTCCTCTTTCCTCGGAGCACATAATTTTTCAGTATAGGGCAATGCACTTCCACTACTGGTGCACTGCTCTCCGCATGCCGTCGTAGATAATTAAGGGCGGCTGTTGACGACACCTACAGCGCACTGTAACCTTGTTATCGGACACATACCATGTACCCTTTAGACGTTCCTTTATCTTGGAAAACAGCCAAAAGTCGGAAGGTCCGGGCTGTGAGGTGAATGAGGCCAAACATCTTGGAACTGCAGCCGCTCCAGCGCGGCGTTGGTCTCGTCAACAGCTGCCCTCAATCACCTACTACGGCCTGCAGAGTAGTGCACTAGTAGCAGAAGTGCATCGCCGCCGGTGGGGACTATACTCAAAATTTATGTGCTCCTTGGAAAGAGGAGATTCCAAACTTTCATTTGAGTGTAACATATTTCAATTTCATCCCTGAATAAAAATGTTACAGCCTAGGAGGCAAAACTTATTGATCACCCCTCGTCGTACCCTTGGATATTATAATATACCGTATTTACTCGAGTAATAGCCGCACTTGTTTATGAAGAAAACCTGAGAGTTTGTTTTTCTGCGGAGCACGCAGATCGCTAATCAATGCGATCAGCAGCATGATTCCAGCTGTTTACAGGACAGAGATAACGTCTTCGTGCCAAGATACCACCTGTGAAGACTGCATTTGTATGGAGAATCATGTTCTCGATCTGGTTATTCACCATGTTATTTATGTGCGACGCAATGATTGGCTGTATGTTCTGTAAGAAAGTAGACGCAAGGGCCTTGTTCATAAATAGTGCGGCTATTACTCGAGTAGATACGGTAAGAGAGGTAAATGGTAGCAATCCCAGATTAACTGGTATGAGACTGTTTGTAGCTGCTTAAAGTTGTGATCAATGGAATCAACATAGTAAAGTTCTCCAATCACTTTTCTACTATATTTCTAATGCTTCTTTCTGAATTCTTGAACTCCTGACAAAATAAGAAAAGTTATAGATGTTTTTGCAATTTTTTTTTTCTTGAGCAATGCTGGGCATGCAGAGAACTGCCTTCTCTTTTAGGTTCCACAAGCTCTTGGTGTATCTTGGATGTCCGCCCCATTCAATCCGCGAGACCAAAGCACAGCAGGTGTGCAAGGTTGTGAGCGAGTTTGCCCTTGAGTATCGCACCACCAGGGAGAGGGTCCAGCAGCAGTTTGAGAAGAAGGCCAACCATCGTGAACGCAACAAGACCCGTGGCAAGATGATCACAGAGGTCTCTGCAGTCATCCAAGTGTTGACATTTTTTGCCTTTGATTACCTCGGAGCCCGTCGACAACCAGTATGGCGGGATGCCAATCAGGGCTGCCAACACGGAAAGTCAAGATTTCCCTAGCAGTTGCCTTTAATTGCCCTATTTCTGCTGAAATTTCCCTCACTTGCCCAAATAATTATATAATATTTGTGTTCTTCAAAACTTCCATTTTTGCGATGATAGATACATAGTTTTTAAGCCTCGCATACGTTTCGCAAAAATGAGTCTATCGGTCTAAAACTGTAGGTACACCAAATCTGGTGAGGGGAAGTACCGCGGGGGAATCAAACTGACGAATAGAACTCTATTTAAGCCCTAGATGTTATGCACGTCATCAGAACATGGCACTGCTTCAATAACTTCATTAGCGCTTTTGATAATAGTCGGTCCAAATAAAAAAGTGCAGCACAAGCGAGAGTTCTCGAACTCGAACACACGCAACGCGGCACACTTCGTGCACGACACTTGACGAAATATTATTAGTCATGGTAAGTCTGTATCTCCAGATATTGCAGTATTTCTTTTTGCACTCAAGCTTTCTTTTTCGAGAAGGCGCAGCAGTGCTGTCAGAAGCTTCGACCCTGGCTGGTTCCTTCCTCCATAGGTTTCATGGGGGCGATGAGAACTGATTTTGCCGGAAAAAAACTGTCCGAGCGCTCCTCAGTGTTTCCAGATGGTCGCGCAACAAACCGCCAAACAGCTGGAGGGAATAACCGAAATTTCGCCAAAGCCGCTAAAATTCAATGGTACCTCAAAAAAAAAAAAAAAAAAAGATCATGATCAACATATAAAATTCCAGATATATACGGTGCCCCAAATTTCCCTCAAACTAGCAAGATTTTCCTTATTCCCACATAGACCTGAATGTTACCTTAATCTGGGAAATTTCCCGCGGGTTGGCAGCCCTGATGCCAATTTAACTTCTTGTCCACAGAAAACTTGCCGTCTTAGTTGACAAACGGTATTTTGTAAGGAAGGGGTGACATGCCATCTCGCAGAAGCCGTTTAATTTTAAACTTGCTTTTCTTTCATAGATCTATTTGCTTGAATATAGGTGAATCCCTATACTAGAGAATGTGTTAGGTTGACCCTAATTTTTAAAAATAAGTAAAAGAAAAAAAAAATTGTACAAACATTTATTTTACAGTGTGCCTAGTCATGCTAGCTGAGACCTACTTGCTTTTCTTGCACTGGTCACGTTATCGTCCAAATCCTCCAGGCCGCATGCACTCGCATGCACTGCTTGCATCAGGCTTCATTGCTTTGTACCAGTGCTGTCATGTGAACCTTCACACGGGTGTGCTAGAAGCGGCTAGTGTGGGGAGCATCTCGTCTAGCTCAACGGGGTCAGAACTTTTGTTCACTATTGTATGTCGGCAATCTTTGGACACAATTGTAGTTGACCCCTAATTCTAAACAACTATTGGGGAAGGAAAACCATCAACCTATATTTAAACAAATATGGTATTTGTTCGGACTTGTTTTCCTTATTTGTTTATCATACCATGTCTACCAAGTAATGTCACCTGATGGCAAGTGGTGTGGTTATTGCAGATGGACAAATTCAAAACAAAAGAGCAACAGGCTGATCAAGAACTCCGGCAGCTTCTAGGCAATGGAGCTTCAGATGTGGACGAACCAAAAGGAGGCAAATGGGGAACTGTCCCAGGCATGCGTGTGCGACCACGAATACCCCAAAGTAAGAGAATGGGCGTTTGTTTTGTAAGTTAGTGGGGAGGCATCTTTTGTTTACTGTTTCGGGAAAGTGCTGCAGCATTTTGCACAATTAAGTCTGAAATCTCGTAATTACTTTCTGGTAGGCATGTGCAAATAGTGGCTTTTGAGTTCACAGTGAATTCAAAGCGAATAGTGGTTTTGGCCAAATATTTTTGAAACAAATATTGAATAGTTTTTTTTTCAGCTTTCCACTACCGTGCACCATGGTAAAACAAAAATTCCGCTGAGCTTGTGAAGGTTGTTCCCAACCTTTCACTTTTCCACTTCTGAGCTCGATTAATTTTAATGTAACTGTATGAACTGTAGCATGTAAACGAGATTTGTCGCAGCTATCCAATCGAGGGGATTTATAAATCTGCTTTCTATGTGCAAATATTCTTTCTTCTATTTCAAATTTAACAACAATAAAAAAAGTGTGAATGATGAGCGCGGGCTTGTCAGACATTGCTGCCTAACATATAGCTCTTGCATCATTGCAGCGGGTGAGCCCCATTGAGTGCGCTCCTCACCAAGCACCTGTGCACTGCAGGGAAGCAATACTCGCAAAGCCTGCGAGATCCGCGGGTATTGCTTCCCTGCAGTGCACAGGTGCTCGGTGAGAAGCGCACTCAGCAGGGCTAACCCCCGTCGCGATCAACATTTCGAAAAGTAGGAATATTACAGCGGAGCTGTTAAGAGCTAGTTTCTCCAGCATCATGTCTGGTACCAAACAGATGTCGACACCCGTGGTCGGCACAACACTCTGGTTGCCGCCGTCGCTCATAGATGGCGGTAGCTGTCCGGAGTGTTGTGTTTGCCGGTTGTCTGCTTGCTGCCGTCGCTCATAGATCGCGGCAACCTTTCCAGCCTCGGCAACCAGACAACTGGCTGCTGCTGTCGCTCATAGATGGCCGCATTATTTATTGGAGGAAGATGAGCGGGAACGGACCGAGCGGCGATGTGCGCAGCAGCGCGAATGGTTCCGCAACCGCCGCGAGGCCGCTATCGCCTAAAGTTCCACTCTGTCGAGCACTTCAGATTCCCTCGCGAAAAAAGAGCAGATCGCTGGCCTGGAAAGCCACCGCCGAGAACACAAGCTACAGCTTCGCTGCTCTTCCTTCTTCACCAGAGTGGAAAGGCTCAAAGTTTTTGCAGTTCACCTCAAAGCGAATATCAAGTAGCCTATTATTAAAAACTATTATTTGAAAATTTGAATAATTGCTCAGCACTACTTTCTAGCATTAGCAGCATTTCAAAACTGCCAAGTCTCTTCATATTGTTCAGTAGTGTACACGGCGGGTATCGGTACCAGTCTATACACATATTTTGGTCCCAAGTAAAATGTGAAAAATAAATCGAGTAAACCCAGAGTACATATCATTTCAATGCCACTGCATTCTGCCAGATTAACACCATTTTTATACAAGCACTCTGAAGGCAGTAAATGGACCAGGCAACGCTTATGCCGATGCTGGCACCAGTGAAGGAAGTGCGAGTGAAATTCTCTCTGTGTCTTGTTCCAGGTCCAGGGGGGACCTTGGGGCGCCACAGTACGCCAACACGCGATGAGAACCTCACCGATGCTGATGATGAGATCTTGGAGAGTCTTGTAAAAACCGCCACGGCACAACAGTCACGAAGTGAGCCTCGCATCCGCAAGAAGGCGCGCTACGGCGACAGAAAGTCACGTAAGTCTCTCTCTCTCTCTAGCTCGGTCTACACATCCGAGAAAAGGTTTGTTTCAGCTGTCGAGACTTTTGCTATATTCTGTTCCCAGTGATTTGCCTAGATGGGAGCATATGTGAACTAGAAAATGAAACTGCTGTACTAAATAGCAATGGAACTGCAGCGGTGAAAACAAGACAGCACAGATGTGTTGCTTTGTTTTCTTCTGTTTTTCTGGCCTTTAATTCCCTAAACGCACAACAGGGAAATATCTACAAAACGAGTTGCTGTCTACTCACTGCAACACTGGAATGATTAATTGCAGGAGACCAGCTTCTATTTTAAAATATATTAATGTTTTTGCCAGATACCTATCTTGTGTATGTTTATAGGGGCAGGGCTGATATGGTAGTCATAACATTGCAATTTCTCTGAGTCATATTAAAATATTCTATGCTGACCTTTGAAGTGGTAAGTTTTTCACTGACCCAGTAACAGATTCAGAACAATGTCATGCCTAAAACACTGTTTCAGAGTCCTTATTATTCACAAGTTCGCCATGAAAAATGTGTCAATAGCCACTAAAAAGGAGCATAGTTTCACTGACTTGATGCAATTTTTGTAATAATCTCGTACAACAGTGAATTTCACGTTTTACTGACTTGATGCAATTTTTGTAATAATCTCGTACAACAGTGAATTCCACAAGCTTTACCATTGGTGAAATTCGCAAAGACTATGGGATTTTCAAAATGTGGAGGCTTTACAACATCGTGCTTTATACAATCAAGTTAGATTTCTCATGTCTAACCCACTGAATTGCGTCATTTGAAGTGTTTCATGGGTTCATCTTCAGTGTGTTAAATTTTTGCAGTTCGCCGAACCCTGAAAAGCGGATTGGACCTTTCCGAGGACGAGCGACGTTCACTTTCAGCAATGTCTTCGTAGTCTGCAATCAGTTTATGAGCTCACAAGTCTTTCACCATACTGCTTACAGAGATTATTTCTGATAAGTGTTGTGCATCTATCTGTTGGAACACATGCAACAAAAATTGAGAGAAAGTTGATCTCGCAGTCATGACATATTGCCAGATGTATGCACACGCATCTGAAAGCTGCATTATAGAGTTTAGACAGGTAAAGGGTGCCTTTTCATATTTTGAAGTATTTGAAGACCACTGGAGAAAACAATGATGTACTGTATGTATGGAAATGCACCTATATAATTCTACAAACTGTCGAATCTAGTTCTATTGTTAGCTTTTAAATCACCAGAGAATTTGTTTTGTTTCTCACACCATATGGCCATGTGTGTACCCTTTGTATGGCCCTTCATGGCCGCAACATAACTCTTAGTTCTTCGGCACGTAAAATCAATCGAAGGCAACACCAATCAGCGCAAAAAGGCAGAGATGCTAGATGCCAGGGTAGGTGCTGCAGGCCTAAGGAACTGCATGGGAGAGTGGGAGACCGTAGAGTGTGTGATGTGCTAGTTCCCTTGTAAATATGTTGTAAATGGAGTAGTCTAGTGGTTGCTGAGTTTTCACCTCTCTCTTTCATTGGACTTGTGCAATGTCTGAACACGAAAGTAAATTACCAGTCCAGGAGACAGGAAATGGTATGTGTGGTTTGTTTGTGCACTGACCGGTCCAGCCGCGACAGGTTGAATACTTAAACTGGATACTTTGTTAGCAGATTTGTTTTTGTACAGTGAGAAAGGTTATTTATTGTTTTTTGTTCTCAACCCCCCCTGTGATCTATTTTCAGCAATTGTGACATTCTTCAAAGTTTCAAAGCTGTTTGCTGAAAAGGGCTAAGTTTCTTGTGCAGAAAAACCCGAGCTGCTGAGAGCTTACAGGCTCGAGTGTTGTTCACAGTGCTGAGCAAGCTTCCTTTTTTTTTTTTTCCCTTTTGAGTTTTACACAGAGTTGTGACATTTTGTTATTGACATGTACAGTATTAGGTTGTCTTCTCATGCAAATGTGGATGTCCCTTTTTACACCAACTGCAATCAAGCAAACTTCCACAAGTGATAGAGCTATCATCTTGAAAGTGGGGAAACAAAATAAAGTTGACTATCAGGTGAAGAAAAAAGATTGGCTTCAATGTGATACGCAAGGTATACCTGTACCTGATTGCAATTGGTGAAATGGGACACACACGTCAATAATAAAGTTGACAAATCTCTTTGGTTGCTTTACACCAAATGCTTTATGGAAATGTGACTTTTGTGGTTTTCTTCCTCCTTTACGCAAGACTTTGCAGGGTAACCGACAGTCCAAATGAATGGGTAAACAAGATAACCCAGTGTTGTGGATGCTACTGCTTTCTGAGAATTTGGCCTGCTTGAGCGTATTGTGAAACAATGCTGCTCCACATGAAACAAAGTTGACAAAAGAAAATCATGGCTGCTTCTCAGTTCTGCGAAATGCCATCTCACTGAGCTGGAGCAGAATAAGATGTATAAGAAAGCAATAAAAAGTTTATTTCCCAACCAGTGCACTTCCACTCGAAGGAAAAGTACAAACTCAACATTATGTCCTACAATAGTGATAAATAAAATTGCATTGTACGGTCACAGTTCATCCCGTGGATGACGCAAATCAACACTGACATGAACTTCGACGTGGACATGATGAACAGAGTCTTCATCGGCTGGGTCTTGGTGGTTTTGCTGATCCGGAATCCTTCGAAAGCTGCTGTGTTCTGGTTGACAGTATGAAAGAGTGTCTTTTGTACCTTCACAGTCCTGGGAGTCTTCTGCCCCCAACAGGGCATCGTTCATGTCAACCTCTTCCAAAGAGACCTGCGCATGACGTTGACGTCTAATGTCATGCGCGATTATGAAATTCAAGCCGACACCCCGTCACCATCCAAAGAAGTCTGTTAGTCTTGCAGGATGGTTAGTTGTCGAGTGTGGAAGCAGATTGGACGAAACCTTTCGTCAATGGCGAGGAACTTCTTAAACAGCAGCACTTGCTCCTTCGGCGAATGCACAGACACACATTTCCATTTTTTTTTTTTTTAAATCTTGTGTGTTAAGTTTTTCAGCCATGTACAAATGACACAGATTTTCTAGTTCTGGAATCGCAGGATACCTATTTGAGGCACTTTGTCACATCGCTATTCTGGTACAATGAACATTCAGCAAAAATATTTCGGCTTCACTTGCAGAATTACTCTTATGCAAATTAATTCAGGCAAGCAGATAGTGTTCAACATAGAATATGGTACTAACGTCCAAAAATTACTACATTGCTAGTAAAAAAACTGGCTAGTGGAAACGGGGACTTCTTTTTCAGTGACCACCGTCAGCAAGGATTTCTAAGTTGCACGATTGTCTCGGACATCATGTACTTTGGACAATGAATAAGCAGTGAGACCATTGCAGTCGCTTATTTGAATGCAATAAAGAACTGTTTCCAAGTGCACACCAACAATTGCAGGAGTTGTTGGCATATTGGGATAGGCATAGTGCCATAGTGAAAAATGCATTTCGGATGTGCACCAAATCGCCACACCTTCACATCATTGTATAAGCTTGACAAATTGCTTCTTTGTATGGCATCAAGAATGTAGAAATGCAAACCTGCTCTTAAACCAAACATGCTCTGGTGTCAAGGAGTTCACGCTATCCTGTCAATCTTTAGGAAGACTATCTTTTTTCTCCTTTAGGGAGAGACTAAATAATGAATTTGAAGTAGATAGCATTGCTTTGTGAACCATGTTCCATTAAATAAAGACTTTCAAATGAGCTGTTGTCAGAGCTGGACAAACATGGGTTCTCATTTGCCACGTTACCTTTCGCAGTAAAACTGCAGGAAAAGGTAAAAGTTCACAAGATTAAAAAGACAAATCTATTTGACTCTAAAACATTCCTTATTACAAAACACTGCCAATATAGGTGGAGGACTAATATGTGCTGGCATAAGCAAGCAAAGAGCACAGGGGTACAAAACCTCAAAAAGCTGCCAAAAGTGCTATGAGATGGGCAAAAGCCCCAAATTCAAAAATTTTGGCAACACCATTTACTTTTTTCAACTAACAATTTAAAGGTGTAAGACACATCAGCAGACTTCTAAACAAAGAAAGGTCTACAAACCATGATAGTTTCATATAGTTTGTAAGTCATGTTCAGAGGGTACTGTAGTTGCGAGCATTCTCAAGAACTAACAAAAGGAGCATTTTGTAGCAGTCTATTTGATCCTTAAAGGTGCAGATAGTCTGTTCTTGGTGATAACTCATTCTATGGGATCTTAGCATCCCAGAAATCGAAAAATTATGCTCGTGTGACATCTACTTCCCCATTAAAAATGTGATCGAAGTTCGTGCCACATTTCTTTCTGAGCGGAAAAATCTGGAGCACAGAATTCAGTGGCGTGACAACGGGTGCGCGTGACGCATGCCTGTCGTCACGCCGCTGGCACCTCCGCTGAATTCTGTGCTCCAGATTTTTCCACTCGGAAAGGGGCTAACACTAACTTCGATCGAGCATAATTTTTTGATTTCTGGGATGCTGAGATCCCGTAGAATGAGTTATCAGCAAGAACAGGCAATCTCAGGAACGTCTCCAGTGCACCTTTAAGTTATTCAAAATCAGTTTTCTGCTGAAATACTCCAACAACAAGTAAAGCTATACAAGGTAAATGCAAGCTTCACAAGTTCAGGTATTCTCTATAACATTTTTGTGGTACATATAGTGGCATGTATTGGCTCAAAGGTCATCACTTGTACACATGAAATTGGAGTTTACTCTCCTATCTATAACTGGTTGGCCATGTTGTAACAGGGCAAATACTACAAGTGTGAGGGTGCAGGCAAACTGCCAAATAATCCTGTACCTTATTTAATGCTTCCCTAGCTCCAAACCATCTGCGAGGGTTAACATACTGACATGACATCCATCACTTGTTACCAACTGGGTGTCGACCCTCAAAAAAAGGCACGCAGAAAGTTCCATTAGTTGTTAAAAAGTGGAAAGAGCAACTGGAAACAGTGCAGATATCAAGGTACAGAAACTTTCTAGCTTCGAACAACAGCTGACAGTGAAGAGAAACCACACATGTATCTGCAGTAGCGAAACCAGCCTGCTTGAGGGGTGTTGCACAGGTTGCCGCGAAATCACTTCTCAAACATCCCTTCTCTCACAGTGATAGCAATGGCTTTGTCACCGGGTTGATCGACAGCGATACGCCCTTTCACTGCTCTTACCAGTGCCACCCATGCCGTCAGTCAACTCCACTCAGCTTAGGCATGCTGCTGCAGACTCCAAGCAGAGCCAAGGACATGACATTCCCAAACAAAACAAGGCAAATTGGGGGCAAGTGTGTAGTTCCTCTGGTAACGTCCTGCAGACAAAGTAGTATTTGGTTGCAACAGAAGGGGTCGTCACCCCCTTGCACTTCTGGCGGTACAAGCATTCACACTCCACGAAGCAGTTTGCCGACAGGCAGGGACAAAATCCTCCGGCGTGCCCTGCCCTTGCGCCCCGATCTCCGCACCCTAGCCCTCGAAAAAAATCTACGATAGAGCAACCAGAGCACGGCCGCAGACAGCAGAGCCACCAAGGCCACCATGGTACGCCGGGACAGGTTGGCCAAGCGGCGCTGCAGGGAGGAAAAGTACTCTGAGATGCTCACTGCTTCCTGGCTGCCAGCGTCGGCATCGTCTTGGTCGTGCGGCAGAGCCCAGCCGCCCCAGCGCTGCTTCAGGGATGGCATGGGCAGGTCGTCCGCCGTGTCAGGGATGCCGCCCCCTCCCACACCCAGGGGGAGCTGCTCAATGGACAGCAGTTTCTGCGACTTCCACAGGGTGCTGCTGGAGAAGAGGAAGACAATGTTCAAGTCCATCGCAGAGTAAAGCAGTGATTAGGAGGAATGGCGCTTGATTGGCAAGATTTGGGATGCAGACCAGGGCGACTGTATGACATGCAGTAGTGGTGTCTTGCCGACCGTGATTGAATCAAATGCGTCAATATGCATTTAGGCCCATTGATTTACTGTCAGATGTCCGATAGGTGGCTCTTTTCTGTCTACGCATGGCTAGCTATTTACAGGCGCTCAAAGAAACATTTAAGTGACGTAAGTCACGTGGTCGTTATGTAAAAAAATATACCATATGCGAATAAGCTTGCTCAATGTTTGGAAAAATGTGTGTACAGAGATAACTATATGGCTAACATTTAAAGAGTGACGAGATAGGAACATCCACCCCATTCCTACTCTGTATGTATTAGTGGAAAATATGCTCCAGGGCAGTGATTCTCAAATGGTGGTTTGCGGACTCTCTAGGGTCCGCGGCAGCGTCCTAGGGGTCCACGAAGCCCTGCTTCCTGGCAATAAAAGTTTTATCTTTTTCAGATTGAGAAGAAACGTTCCAATTTTCGATCGAGTTTTTTCGTGTGTATGTCAATGAGAGAAGCCTACTACACACAACCCTTATTTATATCCATTTATTAAATCATTATATACCAACTAACCTATATCATCGCCTTCACCTCACCACAAAAGGTCTCCTCCATCATCTCCGCCGATCTAAAAGGGGTCCGCGAAACATCAATGGTTGAGAACCACTGCTCCAGGGCAAAAGACGCCGTGTTCCGGTGCCCAAGCCATTTTTCCCTAATTACCTACAAGCTATGAATTTAGACACCCTTCTGAGGAAGATGCAGCAGTAGCCACGAGTGAATATATATCTAAAGAACTTTCAAAGAGTTGCTCCAAGAGAACCAAGTGCTTAAAAGCATCCATTTGCTACGCAAGGTAGGCTCTGGAATGTTAACACCTAATAAAAAGAGAAACCGTTTATATATTCGTAATGGTAGCAGGGAATAATTGAGAGAGAGAGAAACTGCTCAATAAACCAATGAGGTGCAGTGTTTTGCCACGTTATGGGAAAGAAGCAGTGCAGCACCTGGGTGCAGACTGGTTGAGGGGCAGCGGCACTGCCCAATTGAGAGCCGGGCAGGGAGGTAATGCTCGCAGCTCCGGTACTCCGGGCCTGTTCTGGAGGACCTTTGAGTAACGGTGCAGTCGATTTCCTGGAGCATAAATAATTACTTCAGCACTTTTACACCTCCCAGAATGGCTTTTACAGCAAAATTCAGGAAGAAGTGTAAAACAATTATCAATTCAAAGAAAAATAAACTATAACAGTGCAAAAATCTTATTTGGAATAAAATATTGAATAATAAAAAAAAGTGGCTAGAAGTTTCTACTGAGTGATATAAAAAGCGTTTGCCATCTTTTAAACTGTACTTCTGAGTGCGTCTACATTTAGCGAAGCCCCCGTGTGAGTCGACTCTTCGGTGTGCGGACATGGAGAAAATGGACAGAAGGTAATTTACAAAACGAAACAATGTCAGAACAGGACAGACTGCCATGACCAAGTGAGCCCAACCGTTCCCCCGAGTCATCCCGAACCAGAAACAAGTCGTGGTCAGTGTCACATTCACCCCAAGATGGTAAATACTAGGTACCAGTTGTCACAGTCAACATGGCTGCAGAGTGCATGCACAAGTGAGATGAATAAAAGGAAGTATTTTCTAGTAAACTCGGTTTTTACGTTTTTATCTGAAAATATTCCCGGGATGACCAACAAACAGCAATTCCTTGCACGTCTGTTTTCCTATATTGCATGTGCTGGACACTCCAAATTATTACTTCAACAAAAATTAAAACAAATCTTGCTGGGCATTACCCTGCTTGCTCAGAGCAATTACAAACTCGCTGTTTATGAGAACAGCTCGCACACAGTGGAGTCGGAACGGGGGGTGAGAGAGGCGACTGCGCCTCGCTGCCCCCCCCAACATTTAGCAAAAATTGAGGTAAATAATAAAGGGGAAGGGGGAAAAAAATACCCCCCCCCCCTCGACTCCCGAAAAGTACTGGCACCTCTGCTCACACCGAAACAAGTTGTGTAGTGTGCTGCGATAACAGTTCTGCGAGTTTCAGTCTTGCAGGATGGCAGTGAGAAAGTCAACGAAGAGACCTTGCACACATCTTGTTGCATGTTAATAGTTTCAGGTGCAGGCTCATAGCAACCTGAAGACACACAGTGGAGACCTACAAAAGGAGATGCCATAGAATTTGAGCCCACCTTCCATGCGTTTTGGCAGAAGAGACCCATTGGAAGCTGGTAGCGAGCTGGAGCTTTCGAAGAAAGGCGCTATCAGTCCTGTTGTCGAATACTGCACCAAGGCATGGAGCAGCCAGTAGCATTCTGCACAGCACCACAGGAGCAAGAAATCTCATTTGAAATAATTAGAAAAGCAAGTCAATGCACACTTCAATCGAACAAAAGGAAGCGAGGTCATTTGTAAATGTATGGTCACACTCTGCCTCTCTCCACTTTTAACTGTTGATGGGTGTGGTTTAAAGCATTTTGTATGTTTTGAAACTCTACGCTTACACACCCATCACCAAATTTGCACAGAACTTGAAGATATCCCTCTAAGGTTTCAAACCAGGACTCTCTATCTCTAGTTTTTGCATGCCATGGTAGGAATAGGAGATAAATAAGAAAAGAAGACCTTTCTGCATGTGAGCAGTGTCAATGCAGTTGGAGTCTCCATAAACGGCGATTCGTCCAGAAGATTTTGAATTTCCGGTCTGGAGCAATCCCAGGATGGCCACTCCTTCAACACGTTCCACCTTGTCGTTGAGTACTTCCAGACCTGAGCACCAGGACTTGCATAAGTTTTGTCCCAAGGTCACATTGAACAAGAGCAAAGGATAGCAATAAATTGCAGGCTTCTGACCTTGATTATTGAGTGCCTTCCGAACGAGCAGCCCATTTTCTGGAAACCGCATTATGCTGCTTCCGGAGGCATAGTACACTGTTAGAAAGAAAAAGAAATGAAATGCTTGGGAAACAACATACGCAGAAGAGCAAACAGATCTTTCTTTAATCTAATAAATTAGAAGCTTAAAATATCTCGTAACTTTCCAGCTTTCAGAAATGCATAAAAACCAAGAATATAAATTGCTCCAACATTGTGGAAACTCCCCTCCCCCTCCTCCCCCCTTCTTGAGACCAAGGAACAAAATGGGGACTACTCGCACACAAACGTGTCCTTCATGAGCGTTGTCTCCCGTTTTGTTCCCCGGTCTCAGGTTTCCGCGATGTTAAAAGTTCTCACCTGCACTTTTTCTGTTATTTCTATAAAAAGGTATTTGCTAAATTGCTGACTGCATGTTGAGAACTAGACATGATGTAGAAATGACAAGCACAAAATGCAAATTGTAAAGCAAACAGAAAAGCTAGTCTACAACTACGGAATCAATCGGTTATTTGGTTGCAACACTAAATATGAAATCAGCAGCCGAAATACTATTTCCGAAATCAACCCCCCCCCAATGACCCGAGAAAGCCATCTTACTTCCGTGGTCACCAAGGGTAAATTCACCCTCGTAGACATTGTCCCCAAGGCCAATGTTCCATGAAGAAAGCAAGTCGTTGAGGGCAGGCACATTGGCACCTCCCGTATCGGGCATCCACCACTGATGTGTGTTTTCATCATAGAACTTGATTTTGCGCATCACAGAGACATTGTACCAGTCGGCAAACACAATCAATGACAGGCCAGACTCGACATCACGACGCAACTTGGAGAGTTCCTCAGGAAAGTATTCCTCTTCAGCATCAACCAGCAGCAGTGTTCCTGAAGGGAAACAATAAAGAATCTGTAAGAATCTGCAGCTACGCCTTGTTTGCTTCGAAAGAAGTGAATTATGGCACGGATTCAATCAACTCACCATAGTTTTGGGCATTAAAACAGGTAAATGGGAACCCTAAAAAAAAATATAAAAAATAATTAGGTGAAACCATTATTTACATAAAGCATCTCTCTCTGTATTTTTAGACAAAAGCCAGATTTACTAAAATAAAAGCGGCAGGCACCATCTTTTATTTCTTGCTCGAACAAACATACAAACATTAGGATATGAAAGGAAAGGGTACAAACTGCAAAATCACTTATACCAATTTAGGCATATTTAAAGTCTGGAAAGTGCCAGCATTTTAACTCTATCCAACTTTAGAAAACTCCTTTTTTTACATTGGATTGATCTGATTGTTTCCAATATACCACTGTCTCAACCATTAGAACGGTAATTAAGGTAGTTTCGATTTCAGTTTTGCAACACCTGAACAAATAGGCAGCAACAACACTTTTGGAAGACCGAGGGGAACAATCTCCAAAATCTGACCGAGGACTTCTATATAGTAGCCATGGTTCCGCAAGTGTTGGTACATGTCCTTGAAGTTTGTGTGAATGTGGTCCCCGCTCCTGAAAACATACATCCGAGTTTCAGATAATTTGACCTTGAGGCACATTTGATAAAACTCCAGACAAAGTTCACTGGCAAGGACGAAACAGCAAGTGCTAAGAAGCTGGGAATGGAGCCGGCAACCATTACAAAATGGCAATAGTTGCAGTGAAATTTATCTGAATGGGCATGCAAAAGAATGTAGCGCTATTATTACCAGTCCAGGGGATCGGTCGTCATCTTCAAATTATCCCTTGGAAAGTAGCCCGGAGGGTAGCGAAGGTTATGGTACTGATCCCACAGGATACGTTTGCTGCAAGCCAAGGGTAACAAAGTGAACAAAAGAACTCCTCCATGCCACCTGCAGCCTTGAACCAACATAAACTAACATAAAGCAGTGCAAGCAATAATAACTCGAGTCATGCAAAGAAACCTTTTAATTCCACTACCTCGAGCACAAAGGGTAGTGCAAAAGACACACCAAACCCGCCAAAACCTCCAAATAGGCCCAAGAACTCTTTCAACATCTGACCCTCTCCCTTCCTGGTGAAGATTAAAGTGCACAAGAAAAAAGGGCAACAAGGGAGAAACACACACCACAGACTAGCGCTTACTCGCAACTGATTTATTTATTGTGACCTATACTCCGTGACAACTTTTCTTGGCAATGCAGCGGAAGGTGCAGGCACGCGTTCCCTCTCCCATTTTGAGCGCTGAATAAAGCTGTATGCAGGCTCTCCTCTCCTTGGAAATGTCAAGAAAAGTTGTCGCGGAGTATAGTAGATAAAGAAAACACAAAGAACACTCCACCCCCCCAGATCGGCCGTGCACAACCCACTTCGATAAGAAAAAAGAAATAAATCATAAATCACTACCAACTTTCCACCCTTTTGCTCTCCATTCCCCTAAAACACTTTACAAGATTCTGCAAATAGAAACTGACCTGCGAGGTGGTGTCGGGATGATCTTTGCCTTAATTGGTAACTTCAGATGGGACCTTCGAGGTTCTATCTCGTTTTCCTGCATTCGAATATAACCAAAACAAATCAAACACCCTCAAGGGTCATCCTGCAGCATCCATTGGGCATGTTGTGCAGGTAGTGAACTCACCCCTGGGGGCGATTCCACAGTGAGGGACACGTGTCCCTGGGCCACGCCCTCCCACTGGGCGGCCTCGGCTCTCACCGAGAAGTGGATTGACAGGAATCCAGACCAGGGCCAGAGGACTTCAGGGAACCCAAATGCCAGATCCAAGAAATGTCCATTTTCAGGAAGGTAGGGATGCCATTCGGGCTGCAATGAGAGGCAGGGCTTGTGTCTAAGTATCCACACAAAATGTTTGCACTCAAGCAGACAACTAATGTCCTTGCACTAACACCACTAGGAAACTGTTTGTGGCCTAGCTAACTTGGTTCAAACACCAAAATGGAATGCACAGAAAGAAAAGAACTCAGCAATAAGTATAGATAGCATCCAGTGGCGTAGAGAGCCTCAAGTAAGAGTGTGTTCACCTCAAACCATGGAGGGTGTTTGCAACTTAGTGGCGACATTAGAGATGGACTATTATACCCTTTTTCACGTCCAAAAAATACTTGTCCTGTCAGAACAAAATTGGTGTCTCAAGAAAAGTGTTATTTTACTCTTCGCGTCAAATATTCAAGCATCTCCAGGGCTGTTTATAACCGGAGTTATGTTGAAAAACCACAGAGCAAAATTTTGCAATTTAATGGCGCCCATAAACACGTCACCCCGGGCGAGCAGTTGAACACACTCTTACTTGAGGCATTCTAGTGGCGTAGCGGCGTAGCTAGGCCATCTGGCACCTGGAGCCCTTAAGTCTTTCGCAACCCCCCCCCCCCCACTCTAAGATTGCAACTAGTAAAGCAGGAAGGGGGGTGCCGGGTGCCGTCAGAGGTGGCACCCCCCCACGACTGGGACGCCTGCTACCCGGGGCCCAGGGCCCCCGGTGCCCCCCGTTACTACACCACTGATGGTATCCTTTCAACACATTATCCAACCTCTGTTTTCAGAGACCAACGCTTACAAATTCGCTTCCCTTCAACTTTGTATAGCTGACTGGAACAACCTGGAAGGCACCTTAGTGACATCCTCTCACCACAACTTTGTGCGATAAGTGAATAAGGTAAAATATTTAAAAGAAATATGTTAGTTCCTCATTAGGTTCATTGGTAGTCTTTTCGGAGTTGTTCCCATGAGGATGGTTGTGGTCCCATAATGCCTTACTTGAACATAGTAAAATGCAATTATCAAAAGAGTAAAGCTATACGCACTCCGGAGTGCACTTCGGACAGAAATGGCTATACGAACTCCGCGGAGAGCTCATGCCGCTCGGGCCAGCCTTTTCGAACGGCTCGTGTATCACTGGGGAGCTCGTTCACACAGCCCCCCGCCTGCATTCACGCCGCTTCGCGGCGACAGTATGCGACTGCTAATTACAAAACTTAACCAGTACACGCCGCTTCGCGGCGTCCAGCCGGCAACCCAAGCCCCGCTGTCCCCGATCGCACCTCCGGAAAAGGAGTCCCATACCATTTGGTTCTGCGAAGTTCCGTCGACAACATTAGGTTTTTCTTAGTGTTCATCGCAAAAGAAAAATGTCGTGAATATCGTCAATTGCCTCGACAAAACAAAATGTTCGAGAAAAAAAAAAGAAAAAAAAGTAGGCCCACCGTGGATCGAACCTGCATCCACTTGGGTATAAAGCGGACACCTTAACCCCTATGCTATGCTATGCCATCGCTCAGAAAACTCGTGACCATTTAATTTATACGAGTTTAGCGGAGTGCGTATAGCCATTTATGTCCGAAGTGCACTCCGGAGTGCATATAGCTTTACTCTTATCAAAAAATTAAATAACTTCTTTCCAAGTGGAAGTTAACATTTTTGCCACAGCACTATAGTAGACGCTTTAAACATGCGCTAGATTGAGCTGCTATTGTCGACCTTCTCTTGTCTCACCGAAATGCTGAGCCACTGACGCGGGCATTGTTGAGCCTCCCCAAAGGCGTATGCTGGGGAGAAGGACGCAGTAGCACCTAAAGCAGCAATAACCTGTACGGCTGTGGTAATGATGAAGTGAAGCGAGCGGAATAAGGAGGAAACAAAACTGGAGGTCGGTTATAGCGGAGTCCATGTACAGCTGTCTGAAAGTGTCTATTAGCCCCGAGAAGTTCGCGTGGCGCCCCCTTGCGGCGAACCGGGGTGACGTCACGGCGAGGAGAGAATTTTTCCCCGACTCGGCCCGCTCGCCCTGTGGAGGCTGTGACGACGCTAGCTGATGGCGCGCTCGTTTCTATTTAATTTTTTTTTGCCGTGTTTTTCGTAGGAAGTGTAAATTTTTATATGTGCCTTTATTGAGGTATGTCCTGTTGCTACATACGAAACTTCAACCAACATTTTAAGCATGGTTGACAGGGCAGGCAACGCATGAATCACAGCTGGTATATGAAAATAAAGACATATGGCCACAATTGCAGGAGCATCACTATAGATTTACATCTCGCACAATAAATGCTGCTGATGGTCTGAATGAATTTGCAGGTTACGTATATTTTCTTGTACCTCTGTTTTTAAACAAGATCGCCGAAGCAGGAAAGCTGCATGCTGCTCGAGCAACATGTTAAATACAGTCTGGGCCATGAAGAGAGAATCACAAGTACGACAGCCCAAGTGCAGGGGCAAAGTAAAAAAAAAAAACAAAAAAAAAAAACAAGGAACATTTATTATATACATTGCTTGCATTTGACCTCTGCTGGATTCGGATAGTATTTCAATGGACTACACGGGTGGTGTCTGGACTTGTTTATATCATCCCTCAAGTAATGTATAACAAACGTAAGCGAAGGTATCTAGCTCGTTATTAGCCCCTTAAGCCCTAAAATTGAGATTTTACTTAAATCGATTGTCCTGAAGCTAAAATACCAGAAGCTTTTCTCACGCAGACTGTCGCCCTTCACAGGTTCCACATTTTCTGCTGCTTTAGTGCTGCATCTACCACTGGACAGACGTTCGAATGCTTACTTTTACTCCTGTTTTCCTCTGTTGTCAGAGAGTCCAGCTGTGGGGAGTTTGGAGGCTGAGGAAGCTTTTGGGGACCTGCAGCAGTTTCTCTTTTAATTGGAAATGACAATTACGACTAAACGGTGTATTTTCGGAATACCCAAGGCTGGAATAAAGAATGCCAGGAAAAAGTATAAACATTCCATATTACGGCACTATTGCCGTGCATAGTTTGGCAGTTCAATACATATCATACAGACAACTGGGGGCAATTCGGCCGTTTTTGCTGCTACCATACAAACTAATTTCCAATAATTGTGCAGCTTCTAAGAAATATGCCTGCATACGTGTATAAACTATATAATTAATTCACGAAGAAGCTACATTTATGTAAAACAACCCTGTTCCACGAGCACTTTCGAGATCATCAGACTCAGGGCCTTTAAAACATCTGCGAACCAGCGCATGCAGAGTGGCAGCGCAGAGTCAGGGTCGCGAGCTAATTTGCCAACCACCCAAAGGCCCATGATATAAATGCCACTTCAAAGGCCTTGAAAGCGGGATGTAAGATTGCCTTAAATCATGAACGTGCAAGGAACAGAATTCCAACGTCTGAAACACTTGCGCCACCGCTTCAACGACCCCTCGCAAGATTGCCTTGTGTCGTGTGTGGACGGACGGGGAGGTTCATCGGCGGAATTGCATCCGCCGAAAGCTTTCGAGATTTGTAACCCAATTTTAAAGGTAAAAGGGACAAGCAGGCTTATAAAATGAACGGAAGCACGTCAATATCGGCCTGACCCAACGTCTTGCACACCACGTAAACGAAGTCCAGCTTCTCGAAGAGCTTGCGGCACACAACGCCAAACCAGGAAACCGGTGCTGGGAAGCGAGCCGATGCGAGATCGCGGAGCAGAGTACTCCCCCTGACGTCACAGTACACCTCAACCAATCCGGGCGCGGCGACCGCAGCGACGCTTGTGTTCGCTCTCGGGGCTAATAGTCGGTGACAGGTCAAGAACCCAGGGCAAGGTGAAGGAGGGCTGGGGAGGAGGGAGCAGATAGAATGCTGGAGAGGAGGAAACATCCCCCTATCTCCAGCATTCTGCCTCCTTCCTCCTCTCCAGCCTTCCTTTCCCTCGCCCTGGATTCATGACCTGTCACCAACTATAGTCATGCTGTGATTGCATCCCCGTGGCTGCCCCTCCTTCTCCCTGTGCCCGTCCTCACCTTTGAGACAATGCGTCCTGACACGCCCATGCCGTTGAGAATGGTGATGTTGGCGATCACCGGCAGGGAGCTGTGGTAGAGCGGCTGTGTGCAGTAGGGCCACATGTAGGGGCATTCACTCAGGTCCAGGTAACTGGGGCTCAGCGTAGCCTGTGGCTTGTAGTTAGCCAGGGCCTTGTAGGCTCCCACAAGCTGGAGTTTCCCCCAGCCCTGCTCGAACATTGGGAACCCTCGAAGGCGCCCAGCCGATGCCATCAGGGCTTGCTTCACGCTGGCTGGATTCAGGGCTCCTCCCAAATGCAGAGCACCACTGTGGATACAAGTGCATCGTTCAGGGGTCAGAAGAGTGTCCTAGGCAATTTTTACGAGACATAACTACAAACCTATGCTGCGGGCTCTTTATAACGAGTTCATATTTGGCGATGGTTAACGGAAGCGTATTGCGCAGTGCTTGGCTTTCATTATTCACCAGCACAGATAGACTGGATTTTCGTAAATCGTTGCTCAGTGTTTACGCGATCACCAACACACTGAGTGTTCGCCGGTGGATCGGTCATTATTCAGTTGCTGGCTAAGCCCAGTCACATTCCCAAAGTCTGAGATTAGGAATGTGCCATCATAATTGACCGGGTACTAAAATCATAGTCACTACAGTCACTGGACAGAATGAGAACGACAGGCCATGTTTTTCAAACACCCGGCCTCCAGCACGCACCCCATGCCTGCTGCTGTGCTTTGGCTGCATGCGCATGCTTGAGGTGCCAGAGATGCCGAAGCGTTATCGAAGGTAAAAAGCCCGTGCTGGAAGCAGGACAACTGAAGCTCCTCTCTGCCATCCTGACCTTAACAATGATTATAGTATAGCGCACTTTTGTCAAAAACAAAGCAATACACACGTCACTATGAAGTTTAGGGGCACAGTACTTTTTTACATTTACGTGAACATGTAGAGAAATCCCTAAAATTCTTGGCTGAAAAGAGAAAAGTGGCAAAAACATGGTAGAACTGCAATGATGCAGCCTGGCTTCCAAAGAGGTGCAAGTGAAAGAATGCAGGCAAGCTGGTTGGAAGACATACTGACCTTGAAACAGGCAAAAATGAAGAGATGGGCAACACAAACACGCCTGCAGTTTATTCACCACTGAATGGGAATGAATATCTTTTGACAAAAAAGGGCAAAATGAAAGAGGGCAGGACTGTGCAAAACTGAATAAGGGGTTGTATACAAGACACAACTGCACCATAGAGGCATATAAATATATATTTATACACCAACAAAGCACAAAAGTCTGATGCCCCCTAATTTTGCCCATCTTAACTTAATAAGTTACTTTACTGCTGAGCAGAAACAAATGAAGCAAGAGTTACGTATTGTTTACCTCATCAGCAAAGTGACGGCCCCAGCAACCACTGGCGATGCAACACTTGTTCCCGAGAGTGATCTACAGGAGCCTCTGTTGGAGAACCGACAGAAAATAATGCTGGTTACAAGACTTCCTCCCCGTTTGGGCAAATGTGTCAGTCTCAAAAATAGTACCTCAGTTTCATGGAACATTTCTACCCTAAGAAGCCCTAAAAATTTGAGAATAGAAACACAAGGCAATAATGAATGCATGCGCAAAACAACTATCCTCCAGCCTTCATTCAATTAGAACATGACAAGTAAGGAAACCACCCGCAGAAAAGAGCAAGCAAAACGCTTGTCAAAACAAGCAAGAAATCAGACATAATTCAACCACTTACGAAACAGCCGACCCACGGACTGAAGAGCCGTATGTGACAATATCAGGCTTCAATCTTCCATAGCCTCCTGGAAGCTCCTACAACACCACAAAATTTCCAGATTTCATACACGTACAGACCCGTCATATTACGTCTTGCCTAATTAATTTTCTGCACACTGCTGCAGATGCCAAAACCAGTCATCACTGTCAAGCTAATTGTCAGGCAGGCTTCATTGCATTCATTACTATACCCTGTTGTAGGATGAGCCCCTGCTGCAAAGCCCTCCACTCTTTCCAGTTAAGCAGAAAAAAAAGTGGAGAGGAGGCAAGGAGGGACTCGTCTTCTCTCCAGTGTTTGTTCTGCCAAAATGGCGAGAGTGGAGGGCTTTGCAGGAAGCGCTTGTCCTGCTTTTCTTCACCTGCAAAAGGGTATAGTAATAAATCATAATCCTGTTTACATAATATCTAACAAGAAAAAACCCACTAACCCAAGTGGTCATTCCTCGTGATGAAAAGCGAGCAATTTGATCCTCGAAGTCGATTCCACCGACACCAATGACATCCATCTGGTCACCAGGATTGTTCAGTGTCCTAAAAAAGAGGAACGGTTAACAGGTCCAACTTTCACGTGCCCAACAGAAGGATCACATGTACTTACCCATACAAAGGGCCATCATTTCCAATGGCAGAAATCATGATGACGTTATTGGCAGTTAACTCCCAAACCTAAATGGAAACAGCCGAAATGTCTTTAATAAAAAAGGAATTGGTTGCTCTATAAAATATTACAAAATACAAATGTCACAAAAATAACATAAGTAAAGGATTGTAGGAAGAAGATTCACCTTGTCCACAAATGGATGATCCATGAAGTCAGGCCCTCCAATACTCAGATTAAGCACATTGATCTTTTTTAGAATGGCATAATTGAAGGCATCCAGAAACCATGATGTGTAGGACATCTGTCAAGAAAGATAACTGTATGCATATGCAGCCTTGCATGGTGAAGGTTCAGATCTCACATATAGCAAAGATAGCAATAAAGATCAGGGATAATGTAGGGCTAGCCAAGTAACATAGGTAAATATTCCATATGCCCCAAAGCCCTGCAAGTCATGCATTGCCTCTCGCCCTAACAGATCAAGCAAACTTCTCCTGATCCAACTAACCATAAAAACTGTACATTGTCTAGTTTATCATGCAGTGAGTAGCTGAGCAGGCATTTTATGTGGGACATTTCATAAAATTTCAGTTCATTGAAACAGTTTTGCTTTAGCAACAATTTGTAATTCGACAAGAAACATTCAAACTAACATTAGGCACATTTAAACGTCGGCAATGTACTCGTGGATTATGAAAGAAAGATTTCCTTATGGTTCTATAAAATTCGGAAACGAACATGCATGCAAAACCTGCGTGCCTCTTATAATCAGTGCACGCAAAACACCATAGTTTTCTGCCTGTCAGGATGGGGGTTCCTCTTGAGACTAGTATTTTCTTTCCTTGTCCCCATGACCACTCCTCAGTACTCATGATCCCAGACCTGGTCCCCACTGAGAAAATCAAAACCCTACCGTAAAATCCGAAGAGATAGCCCACCTAACATCAAGAGCAAATCGGGTGAAAATATGGAGTGGAATAACTTTTGGTTAACAATCAAGAAAAGTAAAATAAATTGCTATTATTAGGTTGTGTCTCTTTCAAGCTTGTTATGGTGGCGAGGGGGAATGAAGCAAAGATGACTGTACTTCCCAGTCAGCAACGCTTGCTTATATCCTGCCACAGCTAACTAGCCGCATTTACGCCGAGGCCATCATTGATGCCAACACTACCAGGGGCGGATTTAGAGGGGGGGTCCGGATGTCCTGACCCCCCCCCGCTTGATTTCTGCATGTGTAAAATTTAGGGCGTAAAACGAGGGAGAGGGGGTTCCTAAACAGATGGTACGCTGACCAACACCTGACCCCCCCCCCCCCCCCCCCCTCAAAAATTCCTGCATCCGCCCCTGAACACTACTATTACTAAAAGTGGGCTGGGCTATCTTTCAGAGTTTGAAAAAAATATAGCAGATCAAGCCAAAAATAGGGGTGGGCTATCTTACGCGGGTGGGCATCTCCGAGGATTCTACGGTATGTCCCTGCCAGACAGTACACACTAGTCACTTGCACAAGTTAGAGGCGGAAGCTTAATGCATAAATTCAACAAGCTACCTGGTTTTTGGTGAAAACCCTATAAACATGAAGCTCCGACTCTGGAGCAAACCCCAGGCAGTCTCTGCTGCTAGCGATGACTCCAGCCACAAAGGTGCCATGCCCCAGCCCTGCAGTTCAAGCAAGCCCACTAAAATCCACTCATTCACAAATGCCACTTTTGACAAAAGGTTATAAAGATTACACAGGCGGAACTGTACCATCGTCAAGAGTCTTCTCATTTGTCCAGTTGGTACGCTCTTTTACCTTCTTGAAGTGCGGATGATTCTTGGGCAGACCCGTGTCAAAGACGGCAACCTTCACATTGGCACCTAGCAAAAGACAGAACAGCAACAAATAATAGAACTTAGATATACTACAATGATTCTCCATTCGGCTACACGAAGCTAAAATAATTGGGGGCAAACAGTGGTGAATATACCTCGAATGCCAAGGTTCCAGAGAACGTCGGCCTGAAGTGCTTTTGTGATTTGCCTGGGGATGGTACGCAACAGCTTACGCTGCTGGTGGCGTTCCGAGGACTGCCAGAAGGCACTACCCTATAATTGCAAAACAAAACAAGTTCCTACTAAGATGCATTTGCGCAATGCAGTTTCATAAAGACTAATTACATGGGGGTTTCAGAGCCAGACGTCTATTAGGTGAAACATTCAATGGTGAAACCAAGTTGTTTTGGATACACAGCAATTGATGGTCATATTATGTAAAGCCCCTGCATATGGAAAGGTAATGCAATTAATAGGCCAAAATTTTCCTCCTCGTTTGTGCCTTCGCTCAAACATGGCGACATGTAGCTGAGGGATACAGAGGCCGGGAGAGGGGGAAGGGGAGCCGGTCAATCACTGCGTCACAGGAACATAAGTAATGCTGCGATTGGTTGGTGCCTTTGCTCGAACATGGTGGCGTGCAGCCGAGGAAGAGAGAGGCCGGGAGAGGGGAAAATGGGATGGAAAAGGGGAATCACATAACTTTTCTGTGTATATAGGGACTTTAATATTACATTGTCAGTGTAAAACACAACACCAATTAAATCAATACAACCAACATGATACATTTGACTTTATCTTCAATGTTGAGCAAGCTTGAGTCATTCTGGGATTCTTACCATCAGGGATGAATGATATAGGCACATTTATCAATGAGACCTCTGCCAAGAGGTGTTACTCAACTTGATTCTCAAACAAGAACCCATTTCTTTTTTTGGAGTTAGGTTAGGCAATATCCAAAGCACCTTACCCATGAAAGGCTGTTGCGAGTGGAGAAGGGACGCGATGAGTGCCAGCAAGAAACATCCTCACAGAGAGGCTCTTCCGAAACTGAAATGAGAGGTTTTCAGCTCAGAGGTGCAGCTGCGGCTAGAGATAAAGGCCATTCCTACATCTAGAAAAGAATGACTACACTCCGTTTCATCTTACATCTGGTTGCCGCAGTGGATGTTACAATCCATCAGAGCCAATCGGATGTTACAATCCATCAGAGCCAATCTGAGGCCGTGCGAGTTTCCCGCAACCCTATGCGAGAAGTGCCACGACGTGCGAAAAGTGTGATCACGTGCTACTTTTCCAGAGCTGGATTAGCTAGGATGGCTCGTAGCATCCGCTGCAGTCAGAGGTAAGGTGAAACGGAGTATAGCCTCAAACCTTGTTTAAGGCACAAAATGAGTCAAGAGCACAATATGCCGCACTACTATATAAACACTGTAAATAATAGAATAGCTCTCTCTGTTGCAAGTGCTCGCTAGGTTTCACGCAGCAGCTTTGCTCACAATACATGTGCGACAACTAAAATTAAATAATGCAGATTCTATTCTAACAGAACCAGACCATGATTGTGATGGAGTCAAAAACAGAACGTTGGAAAGAAATATTTCGTTATCCAATGCATCACAATGAGATCAAGGTTAGTTTAAAACTGCAGCTAAAAAGACTTTTGAGGTAAGGTGTCCTTCTTTCTTTCAAACTATCAATTAACAAGAATTTCTCGGTTCCCAGGGGTTTGTGCTCAGTTTTTCTCGCTCCACAGATGATAATCCAATTTAATTTTCAAGCTTTTTATTGCGGCGATAGTGACTCTGGAAATGTTCCACTAAGACAGGCCTTCATACCAGACGTCATGATCATGTATTCTGTTCCCGACTTATGAGATCTACTTCACACAAGCCTTGCTTTGACAAGCACAGAGCACAAGGGGAACTTGCACTGAACTAAGACTCAAGCAGAAAATACTTGCCATTAAGAAACTTTAGCGTTCTTGTGACTGTCCGCTGAGGAGTTACATATTTTACTAGTGGATGGTCCCTGAGGGCTGCAAGACCTTCTTCGGCACTTCCTTCAAACAACTACAAAAAATAACACAATAGTCAAAGCAGTGTTACAGCACATTAAACTTCCAGTAAAAATGTTGGACACCCCTGTAAAGATATCACAATACACTCTACAATATTGGAGCTAATGAAATACTTTAGAGCTGATTAAATCCCCCCCAATCACACCAAACTGTAAGAATATAACAAGTTCCACACTCCACCTGAAGAGCAGTCAAGAACTTTTCACTTCAACTTGAAAAATTTTTTTTGTTTTTAACATGTGTGCCAACAACAATGGATCATGTAACTATGCTCCTGCATACAATTAAAGTGCAGTGATTTGATAAACCAACTTCAGTTCACTTCAGTTATGCAACTGCTGCTGTGACACAGTAAACTAAAAAGGCAGCACAGAGCTCACAAAACCACAAGGATAATTACAAGCTTACAATAATAAGCGCTCCACTCGCATATGGGAATGCATTAGTTTGAAATTTAAGAAAGAGCAAGTATACAGCCAGTATGTCATCTGTGATTGTGACGTTGAGAGGAATGAGAACGTTGACACATTGAGAGGAATGAGAACAGTTTCATTACTTTTCATGTGCCACCACACTAGTTTTATAACTTCAGAGCCTCGCGCTTCAGAGACCCATAGTCCGCACACTTGAGAGGCCTGCATCATAAGGTAGCACACGACACAAAAAGAGGTGGTGTGAAGATGTTGAACAAGAGCCCCAAAACACACCCGAACAAGTTCGAAGTCGCTGGGAAAATCGGCCGCTGCATTCTGACGTGGGAGGCGCTCCCACGCTTCAATTCCAGATCCTTTGAGAGCTGCCGCGATGAACTGGTCGCGCGCGTTTGTTCGGTAGTAGTGCTTAAACGTGACGATGTACTCTGAAAACAAATGACACCAAGCGCCGTTAAGACTGGTCACGGGGCGCGAACAAGCCCACAAGACAAGAGGCACGCACCGTTTCGCACAACTGATGTAGAGTATTGAAGGAGTACTGTTTGCTCAGGATGAGTGATGTTGCAGATAGGATCAAAGCGATGCATGCTGCCTATTACCCCCAGCGGAGCCGCAAACGTCCACAGGGCGATCAGCCATGGCAGGAGTAGCGGACTTCGCCGTCGTTTCCAACGGGCCCGCAGTTTCATTGTGGATTGGAAGCGCACTGAAAGTAGGCAGTGCGTTCTTGGTAACCTCACAAGTGACCAGCATCTTTCCCAATCATGGGTGTTCCGTCGGAGTCTTTTTCAACGCGGGACTTCCTGACGCGGCCGACTCGGCTTGGCAAGCTGAAATTAAAAACAATAAATCGAAACCGTTCCGCAGAACACAAAACAGGAAAATAAGCTACTAAACACGCACAATCACAGAACAATACGAGGAAGTGTAGTCAAAGTACAAGAATCTCACACGCAAAATAAAAATAAGAAAAAAAAAAAAAAGACAGCTTGCTCCAGAAACTTGCCCGCGCGACCTCGAAGTTAGCGACGATCGGTTACAATGCTTGCAGCACATCACTAAGCTGTTGAGAGCTTTAAACTGAGATTCGACCCTTATACGTACCTCATAAGAACGTCTTGCGTATTTAGAACAACTCAAAACGTGAGATATACAACAAGAATTAAGGCAAAAAACATATTAATTTCGCTAACGTCCCTGACTCACGCAAACAAGCGGCCATTTTTAAAGAAACTGCGGAGTACATTGTTGCCAAGAGAGTTTTGCATTCTCGTTAAAGCTTTGCAATAATGGACCACTCTAAACATTATATATCTTCAATAGCTGATATATTTGTTTGATCTCTAGGTTCGATAAACGTTAGTGAATTACGAATAAAACACAAGCTAAACTGATTACTGCTTGAATCTCTTCTTCTGAAATTCAAAGACTAATGACAGCTATGATCAAAATGAACACTTTTCCGAGATTTTAAGCGTTTGAAGCCGATTATTCGATTGATTGGAAAAGCCGGGAGGTGCGCATCGATTGATTCGGTCGTGTGTGTACGCGTTGTCAGCTAGTCTGACACTGTCACCTTCGGGTCATCTGGGTCATCTGGCAGATTTGAATATGGTTTTAAATGACCCCAGCAGTGGCGTCATTTTCTTTTTCGGGGGAGCGGAAAAGGGGGGGTGTCTGAGGTGGCGGGGATGTCCATGACTTGGAGAGAGAGAGGGGGGGGGGGGGGGGGGGGGGGTCAAAATGCACGTATGTATTATAGGAGAACATAATAGCAATAATATCGCTTCAAGACAGGAAGGAGAGTAGGAACGAGACAACACATTGTGCTAACTTCGACTTCGTTCGTACTCTCGTCGCTATCTTGAAGCGCTATTATGTTCTCAAAGTTTCAGTACCAACTCGCCCAAGAACTAAGCCCAAGAATCCGCATTTGGGGTGGGTGGGTGGGGGGAAGGGGGGTGTTAAGCCTCATAGCCCCCTCCCCCCCTCTCTCTCTGGCTACGCCCCTGGACCCGAGGGTCATCTTGTCTGGGTCATGACCACCATCCTGACCAGAACCTACCAGAACTCTTGCCGTGACAGGTGCCACTGCTCCATATAACTAAAATAACTAAGGTTTTAAGTAAGGCAGCGATCGGTAGAGACTTATAATGCGTTGGCGTCGATACGAGAAATTCAAACCAACTCTTGCCGACGAGTCGATGGCGCGTTGTCCCTTAGAAGAGACCGCACAAATGACTTTCTTAACGTATCGCGTTACGATTTACTAGAGAGGTGCCCGTGTGGTGCATTTTAGGTATAAATTTTTTAAAGAGTGAATGTGCACGAGTAAAATAATAACGGTTGTTCTCCACGTACGCGGCGCTTGTAGTGGCGCCTGTCTACGCACGATGCGCGTGTGATTTGCGCCACACTCAACAGATGGCGGCAGCAGTCCCAGACGATCTTTTTTTTTCGACTCGAGCCGCGTCAGCTTTTTCGGTGTTTGTTGTCAGTGGACGATTTTTCCATTATGAAGCACATTAAATAGACAGAAAGCTAATAAAAATGGTAGTGTGCTTTCAGCGAGGGGTCCACTGCCGTCATCTGTCGAATCAGCAGACTGTCGTTTGCTAATATTCGTTGTCCAAAAAAAAAAAAAAAAAGAAGTTCGTTTTATTTATTTTTAAAGGTTTTATACAGAAAATGCACTATATCCGATCACATCTGTAATGAACTGTATTGCAGTACGTTAAGAAACCGACTTATGCTTTCCCTTTAAAGTGCCATCGGGCAGTGGCGTACCAACTTGTTTTTGAGTGGGGGGGGGGGGGGGGGGGGGCGGTGCCCTTGGTATTGGGGAGGAGGACAGACCGTGACGCCCCAAGCGGTTAACCTAACAACTACACGGATGGGGACAACAAATACAATGACGCAGCGCTCGGCTGACATAACCGAACGCGGCGTCAGCGTTCGACTGGAGTTCGTGTTCTCCGGCGAGGGGGAGGAGGGGCTCTTTTGTTTCCACGACGGCCTGCATGAACAATGCAGCATGCACGATCCCAGCTTAGCACAAAAGCCGAAGTGGGTCAAGCTCGCATTCTCAGAAGATAGATCCGGCACTTAACGTCGCTTCGTCGATTGTTAGTATTTTTTACATTAAACTGTGCCCCGCGCTCTATTGTAGAAGATGACATGGCCATGCCCATAAGGCCTGTTGGCATGTGTACAGGCCTTGTGTTGAGTAAACACCGAGCGTGGGGAAAACAAACGGGTCAGAGCGCCCCCTATAGTTCGATCTCCTGCCCAATTCCTTGGGCGCCGCCGGCCAGTGTTTGCCCTGCCCAGTGGCGGCTGTTTCAGGAGGGAGGGGGGGGGGGGGGCAAAACACATGCCTTGCCCCCCCCGTTGGTACGCCATGCCATCGGGTTCACCCCGTGCAGGCGATTTGCAGAACTTATTGAATTTAATTGAATATACTTTATTCAGACAAACGTCTTGGTGGATAGGGCAAAAGGCGACTATGGTCGCCTGACGAGGGCCCGTCCCCCTGTACAGTCCAGCAGCAAAATGTACAAAACGAATCAAAACAATTATATCATTACACAAAAACAGTGACCTTATGACCTTTCTGCCTAGCCCCGCACACCACTACACCATACTACACTTCAATGTAAAACTAATTATTATTATTTTTATTACTATTATTATTAGTAGTAGTAGTATATCTGCAGTGGCGTCACAAGGGGAGGGGTGCGGACGGTGGACCCCCCCGGGTGCAGGGCTCAGGGGAGTGGGATACGGCCCATTCGTCACATGTCGATTCGTCATAGGGCAACTGGTAACAGGCCCGTTCGTCACAGCGGAACATTGGTCATAGGGTGATTCGTCACGCTGGCAGTTCGTCACACAACGACTTCAAGATTGTTAAACGTTTTTTTTTTTTCTATCTTGTTTTCTGAGGAAAGTTACGAAAGGGGTCCACTTAATTAAATCCGTACAAGGCCAGTGAGGCTGACTACGGGAAACAAAAGCATGTCCCAATGACCCCAAGTTAAGGCAGCATGCAGCGTTTAGCCTGCATGTTGTCTTATCGGGGTCACCTTCCTTACAAAAGACCTTCGAGAACATAAAGTTCACAATAGAAAAAAAAACCACCGAACGCGATTCTTTTTTTTTTTTTTTTGTGCCCTGTTTCAGGGCTTATTATGACGGTTGCCCTCCGATTACAAAAAATATCACGAATCTCGATTTCTAAATGGAGGTAGTTACTACTAAGAGAGGTGGCGATATGCTTCTTCACGAAGGACATTCATTGAGGTTTTCGAAACTACGTTGTATTGGGCCTGCCTGCCGGCGAAGAGGAGTTTGTAAAACTAAAATAGTCACCGATCACGCCAAGACTCGTGTAATCTCTTATTCAGGAGACCATACGCATGCATTTGACAACACCAAGATAAACGTGCTTGGGTTCGTCATGAGATGAAGGAAAAAGCTGGTACGTACCAAAATCTATTCCTGCTCTTGTATTCCCGAAAAAAGGTCATTAATGTCCTTTATTCCAGTGGAAGGCCGTCTATCAGCACACCAAATGCTTCTGGCTGCGGTTGCCTGTGTCCGTGACGACACTGCTTTGCAGATTCCCGCACCGCCAACACTCCGGCGCACCATCCGCAAGCAAAGGCAGCGGCCGAATTTCGAGTACAGCGTATCATCTTGCAGAGCCGACATACGATCGAATGCCCACAGATTTCAAAGTAAAGTGTATTGCAGCGCAGAATCAGAGTGCGCGACATATTATGATAATAATGACTGTTTTACCTGAATGCAGATCACTGCCAAAGGAGACTCCTTTCTCCTCCACGATAGCGGAGAGGGCGACGGCGAAAGAATCCTGATCTTTGCTACCGAGCTCAACTTGAGCTGTCTGGCTCACGCGACTACGTGGTTCGCGGACGGGACCTTGAAAGTGACCCCGGCACAGTTCTACTAACTGTACACGGAGCATGCCACAGTCAACGGCGTGGTAAAGCCAATGGTTTACTGCTTGCTGCCCAACAAATCTGTAGCCACCTACAAAAGGTGAGCATTCAAGAGCTCGGTGGTCCTATTATAGGATATGTGTTGAAACACTTCAAAATATGTTCGCTCGTTTTAAGGTTTTTCGACGTCGTTCTGAGCCACATGGGGGGCCAACTGCCTTGAGGTGGCTTACACGGACTTCAAGATAGCGGCCATCAGCGATACAGGTTTTTTTTTCAGTTCAAACAATTCAGATGACGAGTTGGCTGTTCTGGTATGCGGCATTCTATTTATACGTCTTATTGTTGTCTTCAGGTAAGCCAATTGGTTACTTTATTTCTTGTTGATTTTCAAATGGGAATGCATCCAGCATTGGCCTTCTTGCCAATCGCCGACATTCCCGAGGCCTTCAAGGAACTTCTCGAGGTTTTCCCCACCGATGCCTTACTCGTGGCGGACTACTTCGAGGACGTGTATATCGGGAGACCCCGTCGAAACGGCTTGTCGTCGGCCACCTCCCCTCCTCTGGTTTGGTCAGTCAGAGAATCAACACTAGCAGAAAGGCCAACAAGGACGAACAAGAGCATCCAAGCGTGGCTCCGGGGACTGCACGTAAGAACTGACCCAATCCTCTGAGAACTTGGACGCTTTCTGTAGTACATTTTTGCATTTGTGGCTCAAAATTTCAGTACGGTGCCCACTCAAAAAGCTTTCTCCACGAGTGTGTGTGTTCTTTTTTCTTTTTATCCTTAACAGAGATGAAGCTGGCTCAAGCGGAGGGCGGCACGACATCTTCGACGGTGTCCAAGAAGCACGACGACAGCAAACGGCATCTTCAAATCATTGTGAGCCGCTACAATGGTCGCAATCGTCTAGAAACCCTGAGGGTGGCAGCTCGGAATATCAATTTTTATTTATTTTTTTTATTTCGCTCAATAAATCTGTTGTTTTCTAAGTACAACGATGACTTGTTTGAATGTTCCCTCTCTTTAGTAAAATTAAATATACCGTACTAATCTTTATTGCTTGCACAGCCAGGTGAATATATGTTGGACAAATTCAAATATCCGGTTCGCACAGTGACAAACGTTCCTAGTGACAAATTCCCCTATGACGAATGTTCCGCTGTGACGAACGGGCCTATTACCAGTTGGCCTATGACGAATGCGCACATGACAAACGGGCCTACACCCCAGGGGAGTGTCGCGGAGGGCCTCGCGAGAGAGGAGGGGGGGGGGGGGGGGGGGGGAGGGCCCGGCGTGCTGCCGCCCCGGGAGCAGCTGACACTAGTGACGCCGCTGTCCTGTTCGTGTACTCATGATCTAGTGCCTCGCATATGTGTAGGGCGTACAACGGTCATGCTGGGGACTTAGATGCCTTTGATGGGTGCAAAGCGAGTTTCATCAAATCCATATCTGCACTGTATTTGGCTTCTATGGCGTCCATCAGATTTAAAGTGTTACTTCCGTTAACTTTTCTTTTTACTATACTTATTGTGCAGGGTGTATAGTGTTTCTGCACTGATATATTTTATGTGCAAATTCAGTCTGTGTTGTAGTGTGCGCGTCTGTTCTCGTATCTTTTTTTATTGATTTGCGCTTTTTGAATTATCATTTTAATAGTATTATGTGGCGATGAATATGTATGCTCGTTCAATTTTTGTTTACGTTATATTTTTTTACTGTACTCTCTGTGTGCCCTGTTGTATTGGGTGTGTCATTACCAAGGCCGCCAAGGCCTTTCCTGGGCATCAAATAAAACCTATTCTTTATTATTATTATTATTATTATTATTATTATTATTATGACTGAGTGCACCCCTACTGAGACCGCAATGTTGTTCCTGGGTACTTGAATAAAAAACATTTATTGATTGATTGATTGATAAAAAAAACTTTTATTGGAATAGGGTCTCGGCCTTTGTGTTTGTAATTCTGGGGTTCAGTATTTGATAAAAATGCGGTGGAAAGTGCACTGTGCACCTATCAGTACCGCATCAGCAAGCGATGATATCATATCAAATTACGTCATTGAATATATCCCCTTTGGAGGGTTGCGGTTCAGTTATACGCAAGTTAAAAAAAAAAATAGTAGAAATATATTATTTGAGCGAACTTCAGCATTTAACAAACCCATTAAAAGAGAATCCTATGCTATTTCTTTTTTCAAGGAAAACGGCAGCTTGTATTGTTTTTTTGTCAATTTGTTAGCTTTTAACATAGCACATTGACATTCTTTCCATTCCCTTGAGCTCTAATCTCCTATTTTAGTAAAGTCGTTTTAGCAAGACTTTCACGGCGTCGCTACCACGCGTGTTAATTTCAGCTATTCGCACCTCATACCAGCAGACACGAACTTGTTCGCCTGTCTACACTCATTAGCCAAGGTAATTCACTCCTGGTGTATACTTTTTATTTATTGGTGTCGCAACTCGGAACTAGAAGCACAAACGGGCACATTCTTTCAACTCGCAACATTGTTGTGAGTTGAAACAATGTGCCCGTCTGTGTCCCGTCCTCTTTCTGTTTTATTCCAACTTTCCAAATGTAGGTTCTCTTCCGTTCGTTCACTAAGCAACTCCCAATGCAGGGCCTCCTTCATGCTGGTGACGCTTGCTCCGAATTCATAATTTTTAAATTGAAATCTAGCACATAAAAAAAAAATCTTTTAAGCGTGCTTATTAAATATTTGTGGTGGGCGTCCCAGACTACTGAAGCATATATAATGTATGGACGAATAAATGAAAAATAGAAAGTTTCCTTAAGTTGACTCGAAGCTTGTAGAAAGTTTCGTCGAATCAAATTAAGCATGCGTATTGTCTTTAGTGCTATCATTTCAATCTAACTCTTTCACGTTCAGTCACATAACACACACGTACATTAAATTTGAGCTAACTTTAATTATTTCATTAGTAAGCATGTAAGCAGAAGCAATAAGGCTCTTTCTCTTAGTAAATCTCACGTGAATGCACATTTCTGACATTTAAAATTATCCTCCATTTGTCACACCAGTCAGAAATTTTGTCGAGATCACACATCGTTGGAATTATTAATTAGCTTATAAATAATGCAGTCATCTTCAAATAGTCTAACGTTTGATTATATGTCCGATAAAGTACGTAATTTATGTCGACCAGAAAGGGCAAATGACCCACAACAGAACCCTGGGGAACACCGGAAGTTACATTTATATAATCAGATCATTGTATTCGTCCGCTTATAATATAAAATAATCTTTATTTAAACTTGATGAGTCGCGAGTGGGAGGGCAAAAGGTAAAGCAATTTTATGGTCCCTCAACCAAGCCAATACGTTGAAATCAAGTGACAGTGAGCTTTGTAAAAAAAAAAAAAAAAAAAATAATTCATAGTTCACAAGGTCGAATGCTCTCTTAAAATCTAAAAAGAAACAGTCCAGATCGTTACCAGTATCACTGGCGCCAGCAAGAAAGTAAAAAACGTCGACAAGAACAGCATGCTCCAGAATGAAATCCGTGCTGATCTCGGATAAGAAAGCTTTCTATGTTCAGGTAAATGTAAGGTCACTGTAAAAAAAAAAAAAAAAAAAAAAAAAAAAAAAATCCGTTAATTTTTTTATGTTGTGTAAAGTGTAAACAGTTCGCATCCGTTTGATTTTGTACGTTTTTTTTCTCTCACTCGGACAACTTTATTATAGAGGCACATTCAATGCTTAGTCTGTCTTATGTTTCTTTTTTTTTTTTTTCTTGTTTATACTATTCCAGTCCACACTTCTCTCTTTCGCGTCGTTCCCGCTGGCTGGTGTCGCTTCCCTCGAAGTTACGAATATGAATACCTTTTCAGTATCTTGCCCCGCATCATCTCATGGAACGCGTTCCCGTGAATGCCCTTGAAGGGAAGCAAACTCGATAATTGACAATATAAAAAAAAAAGAAAAAAAAAAAGAAAAGGAAAGGAGGCTAAAGCAATAACAATACAAAACAAAGCTACGAAACGAAAACGAATGAAAGTAGGAAGACAAATGCCCAACTATCACTGCCAGTCGGCAGAAACGTTCCACATGTTCCCGACAACGAGGCCCTGCCATTTCACCTCCCGCTGCACTTGCCAAGAGGGCTGAATTGATCGGGAGGCAGCACTGTCGAAGGGACATCCCGCGTTGCTCGAGACAAAAATCGCGGCGGGAGAAGCACATAAAAATAAATCGTTATCCAAGAACATGACCGTCGGTTGGTACACTATGTGCTTTCGCTTGGCTAAATGCGCAATCCTTCGCTGGCCGCTTGTTTCCTGCTCTGCCGAACCTTTTTATGACTGCCTGTGGTGGCCGGCTCTGTGTTCAAGGCGTCGGGCTCGCGCTAATGATGCTAAACCGGAATGAACTGCGAAATGTGAATAGCAACAAAAAAGAAGAAGAATAACAAAATAGTTTGCGCAGACCTCTCATTTTTACGTGTTTTCAGTTTCCTTCCTTGCGTAGGCTATGTTTGTTGTGCAACAGGTATCTTTGCTGAAGTCGCGTTCACTTCGTGTCTAGCAAGATAAAGTTTGATAGCGGGGGATCTTGTAAATCATTCTTACGTGTCGGGTAGTGTCTAAGAATAACGGTTTTCAATTATTCGTATAATCGTTTTAGTCGGTTTTTGACGTGCAGTCTATAGCCCTCTGTTGGCAGCTATGAAATCCCTGGACAATGGCGGAGTAAAACCGCAACGTCACGGCACACTTTACGCGTTTGGTGAAATTAGAGGCAGCCAAAAATACACCCACAGAAAAAGGTGACAAGCGCAGTAACGTTGCGCTTTCGAAGCAGCTTGATTGGATCGTCAAGCGTTGGCCGCGCTCTGACGTTCGCTCCACGGTGTCAGCTGTTCTGCCATTGTGCAGTGGTTCCAACCATAGAGTGATTATAATACACGCTAGAGGTTCAACTGGCGCTAGTGTCTACGCGACTTCCGTGACGCAAATTGAAGCACACAGCAACCAGTCTGCTTTTGCGGTGCTCCTGTGCATTCCTATGGGAAAACGCGCGTGCATTTTGTCTCTTCGCGGGAAAATAACACGAAACACTTTGGTTATTTGGGTCGTACTGAATGACATTTACCTTGATTAACATTGTAAAAGTGTAATTATTTTAGTTAGCTCATTTTTCTTCATCAGTGAACAATGTTTAACTTCGCTACATTTCAATCCCAAACATGTGTTCCGCAGCACGTATGTCAAAACAAGCGACGATTCGAAGCAAAATTATAATCGAAAGGAATATAGAGTGTGTTCAAGGTTCGCCAGCATTCCGGTGACGCTTATATATTTATAATATGCCAGTCCTGTCCCTATATGAAAATAACCCTGTCGTGCATGAGCGGATAAAAACATTCAAGACGTCAATAATAAAGCACGTGGGCTATGAAAGGCCTCTTTTCGTATTGTTGTCTCTGTCGGGCAGCTTTTATCGGGCACTTGTTCTGAAAGATTTCGACAGTGCACATAAATACATGCGCATAAAATGAAGAGTGTCCGACAGCGCACGTAAATACACATACGAAGCCGTTTTAGCATCGTTTTTAATGCGATGAATTTGCAAGAAAAACGCCGCAACTGACCAATTATTTCGTCGGCCTGACTGAGAAATGTTCCAAGCTACCTAGTACGTACGAATTATTTGGGATATTTGCTCAATGATCGAGCGCAGGGAGAAAATGCACTCAATTTGTTTCATAAACATGCATTACCGGAAGTCAATTTTGGACTGGTTGCTGTCTGCTTCAACTTGCGTCAGCACATTAGCGCCACTTAAACCTCTAGCGTACATTATACTAATTCTATGGTCGAAACCATAGAAAACGGCACGTGATCACGGAGAAGACGGTGAGAGTGAGCGCGACTCAAACCGGTCAGTTCTCGATCGGCGGTTTTCTGGTGGAAAGAAACCGAATTTCGAGCCGCAAATTGTGTTCTGGGTAGTTGGGCTATCGTATGTCATGTACAAATAAAAACTTTGGCGACCATAAATACCCCGTCAGTGTCCCTTTAAACTTAGTCCTTCGCTGAGGCGTACCAGATGAGCTTCACTGACGTGGCACGCGAAGCCCCAGATTCACCTTTTGCTTACAACATGGCGCGTATCATCAAATGACAACGCGTCACACAAATGTCTAATATGCATAAGAAATTTCTTGGTCCAATAAACGCATATATTTAAATAAGATCATATAAGAACATACAAGAACCTTATAAAAGCAATACAGGATTATATCAGAAGTTATAAGAGCCTGATAAAAAGTTTTTTTTATAACTTCTTATATTATCCTACATTGTTCTTATATGCTCTTAAATTATCTTATTTAATCATATGCGTTTATTTGACCAAGAAATTTCTTATACATATAAGATTTTTCGCTAGGGTTGGCCGTTTTATCATACCTCCGAACTTGCTCAAAGCTATACATACAAGTACACACACACACATACTAAAATCGCAGGGTCATGGCGCATTCACTGCGATTGATTGGGCGAGCCGATGATAGCAGTTACACACAAATATCAAGAACGCCTTGACGTTTCACTTTTATCGCTGTTGTTTGACCCCCTTAACTTGTAGTGCTCGCTACGCTAAGGGGGCCAATCAGTCAGAGTTTTAGAGATAAACTAAATACGACTCACGGTGCTGCTCGCAGCCCTTTTCAGATAAACGAAATACGGGCACCACAGTGCCCGACAAAAAGTAAAATAATCTTACCAATAAAAAAAAACAAAGAAAACTGAACAAAGTTTTAACGCCATCTAACAAGTAAAAGGATATATTAAATAAAACTTCAAAACTAATTACCAAAAGAGCTCGCCAAATTTCCAGCTCCAATGGCACGTAAAAAGCCTATTGATATATTAAATAAAAGCTAACTGCCGCAAACAAACTTCGCAGATTTATAACACAGTTATCACGAAGAAATCAAAATTATCTAAAAGTTAATTAAAAAACTTTCTAAAATAGCAATCGGAATCGTTATAAGACTCTAGCTTTCTCGTGTACACACATATTGCATATAGCAGCCGCACGCGGCGTAAGAAAGGAGGCGTGGCCCACGATCAGGCGTGGCCGTTCCATATTTCTAGTCTTAGATCATGAGACCATGGGCTCTAAACTCGTCAAACATAAAGTTGGGTCCGAAGTTCACGGAGCGCGCCGATTGGACTATCATGGCGATAACTTCGCGTTTTTGTCGCCAGCGTCCAATCAGCGGGCTCCGCGAACTTTCGGCTCCGAGTGTAGGGCCCCTGGTGTGCCTATTCTGGTCGGGAGCTGCAACGATGGGGCACGGGGCGGCGCTACCTGTCCCTGCAGTGTGCCCTCAGGGGTGTGCAGCTGGGCAGGGAAAAGGGGGGGGGGGGGGGGGGGGGGGGGGGTGTCACGGCGGGCCACCGCTTCGGGTGCCGCTGACCCTAGTGACGCCACTGTTCGCTGGACGCCATATTTGAGGGTGCTGTTTAGAGCGCATGCTAAGTACGAACTCACATTAATAGGCTGCTAAGACCAGCAATCTTGATGGTGTGGAATGCATGTTGCAAAAGAACTGTGGAAGCTCTCCATCAACACACACTCAGCAATTGCGCACACAGGTATGGCCGCCAGTGAATACTCCGTATAGGGTGTATTCACTGGACGCCATATTTGAGGGCGCTGTTTAGAGCGCATGCTCAAAACGAACTCCCGTTAATAGGCTGCTAAGGCCGGCAATCTTGATGGCGTGGAATGCAGGTTGCAAAATAACCGTGGAAGCTCTCCATCAGCACACGCTCAGCAATTGCGCACAAATGTATGACCGCCAGTGAATATTCCGTATAGGGGGTATTCACTGGACGCCATATTTGAGGGCGCTGTTCATACTTCGTTTCAGCTTAAGTCCAGACACAGCCGATGCTACAAGCGCGAGCTCCGGGCTTTCAGCGTCCCTGCCAAGCACGCGCGCTCGTGGAGTGCAAGCACTGTTTAGGGCCACATGCTCGCGCTTGTAGTATCGGCTACTTCTGGACTTAAGCTGAAATAAAGTATTGAGCACATGCTCAGAACGAGCTCACATTAATAGGCTGCCAAGCCCGGCAATCTTTATGGTGTGGAATGCACGTCGTAAAATAACTGTGGAAGCTTGTCATTAGCATGCGCTCAGCAGTCGCGCACACAGCTATGGCCGCCAGTGAATACTTCCTATAGAGAGTATTCACTGGCGGCCATAGCTGTGTGCGCGAATGCTGAGCGCGTGCTTATGGCGAGCTTCCACAGTTCTTTTGCAACGTGCATTCCGCATTCTCAAGAGTGCCGGTCTTAGTAGCCTATTGATGTGAGCTCGTTCTGAGCATGCGCTCTAAACAGCACGCACAAATATGGCGTCCAGTGAATACTCCCTATAGACAATTGCAAGCCTGGCGCCCTGACTAGTGCCCCATGAGTGCAAGCACGTGCAGCTTGCGCGTGCACATAGCTTTGGCAAGCTTGTAATTTCATTTAATTTCATTTATTATTCCCTCAGGGCCCGAAGGCATTACAGAGGGGAGTGGGCGGTTAACACAAAAAAGTAACATAGTTGAATAAAGCCAAAAAAAAAAAAAAAAAGAAAAAAAAAAACACGCGCTTCGCAACATCTGTTAAAAAGTTGGTAATAACATTTTTAAAATCAACAGTGTTAATTATTGAGACTATATGTGCGGGAAGGTGATTCCAATCAATGGAGGTCTGGGGTAGAAAAGAGGAATTAAAAGTGCAAGTGCTGCTATGGGGAATCGCTACTTTTACACGTGAAGATATGTACGATGGTTCTAAAAACAATGCTTGACGAAGAGCGGGGTTAGAGTAATAAATCTTGTGAAATAAACATAGACGATATATTTTTCTTCGGAAAGAGAGATCAGGCAAGGAGAGGGGCGATTTCATGGAAGTTACACTGGCTGTGCGAGGATAGTTGGAAAGTATGAAAGGGGCAGAACGATTCTGAATATATTCGACAGCTGATGCAAGGGTGATACCGGGGTTCCAAATAGAAGCTGCATATTCAAGTTTGGGACTTGAATATGCAGCTGGGCAGTAAATGGCACGGGCTTGTCCGCACGAGCAGAGACATGCATGGCGGTGGCCAGTGGCCTTACTTGCAGTCATATACACCTTTCCATAAAAGCGTAAACGAGGACGCGTTCGTTGCTGTGTTTGTGTGTTAAGCACGAGCACTTTCTGAATTGCCTTAAATGCAAGCGAGCGCTGGCTGGACTGTGATTTAGCACGTGTGGGCTGTGATTTTCATGAACAGTGGAAACGTGCATAGGGAGTATTCACTGACGGACATAGCTGTGCACGCAACCGCTGAGCGCGTGCTGATGGCGACCTTCTGCAGATCTTTTGCAACGTGCATTTCACACCGACAAGAGTTCCGGTCTTAGCAGCCTATTAATGTGAGCTCGTTCTGAGAATGCGCTCTAAACAGCGCCCAGGCTTAAAGACACCAGAAACGTTTCTGGTACCGGAAAATTTACCTGGGAGGACGTGCAGAGTTGATGTCAGTGCTAAGGATGCGAGTTTTTGTTCAAGCGCCAGGGGAGGAGTAACAGCGTTCCCTTCTTATGATTTGCTCGTTCTGAGAATCTATAAAAAATTCCTTCGATTTCCTCGGAAGTTCAGTATTTCTGAAGTTCGAACGCTGTAAAATAGTTACCCGACGGTTGTTTTTCTTTCTTTTTTTTTTTTAATATACAGTGTTTTTGTTGTTTTGGTGCCGCCCCGTGCCCCACTGTTGCAGCTCGCGACGATAATAGGCGCGCGTGGTCTCAATATGCAAGACTATACTCTGTTTCACCTTGTGTTGTACCGCAGGAAAGGCTACATGCGCGAGCTCCTTGCTCTATGGCACACCTTGGCGGCACAAGCTCTAGTGCACCAAGGGCAGCTGCCAACGCTATGAGCTCGAGCTTCTAGCCTTCGCAGCGGTACAACATAAGGTGAAACGGAGTATAGACACGCATGTTCATTATCAAAAAAGAAGAAAAAGTTCCCAGAAATAGTTTCGCGCCTCCAACCCGAGGAAGACTCCCAATAATCCCAGGATGCGTGCTGGTATCCTACACTCTAAGAAATGCCCCCGCGCGTCTACTTATTCACAAAACACTCGAAAAGCCAATCTCTGTGATTTACGAAATCAGCTCAGCGAATCATGAGGCAGAGCCTCTGTTTAGAGATCAAAATTAAGTCTGCGCTGTGGCATTACGCAATGCAACCATGAAGCTTTGCCTTGCCTAATGCCACAGCGCAGACATCATTTTACAACGGAGCTGTTAAAGGCTAGTTTCTAAAGGATCGTGTCCGGCACCAGACGAACGACGACACACGTGGTCGACACAACACTCTGGTTGCCGCCGTCGCTCATAGATGGCGGTAGCTGTCCAGAGGGTTGTGTTTACCGGTTGTCTGCTTGCCGCCGTCGCTCATAGATTGCGGCAACCTTTCCAGCCTCGGCAACCAGACAACTGGTCGCTGCCGTCGCTCATAGGTGGCGGCAACGTTTCTTCGGAGGAAAAAGAGCGGGAACGGAACGAGCGGCGATGTGCGCAGCAGCACGAATGGTTCCGCAAGCGCCGCGAGGCCGCTATCGCCGAAACTTCCACTGTGTCGAGCGCTTCCGATTCCCTTGCGAAAGAAGAGCAGGGACCGTTTGCTTGAAGCTGGTTAACTAACCGCGGTTAACCGGATTTCCCTACGAGGGGGAATTTTGGGTCACGTGACCGGCAGAGTAAGGACGGCGGAGAAACATGGCGGTGGCCCGGTGAGTGAGCGCCGCTCGCTTTGGAACTAATGCGTCGTAGTAGCTGCAGTAGCGGGCGCGTTAGTCAGCAATGAATGGTGCAGGAGGTTTTAGCGTTGCCTTATCTCACTTAAAACACAAAACATGAGCAGTGACCTCGCCGCATTTTTTAGATAGACTTTCGACTCTGGCCATTCCTAAGCCTAAATGAACGCGATAGTTGTCGGCATGGCAACGTCTTTGGAAAGTGGATTGCCTTGACTCAATCGGCCGGGTATTGATTGCACACAAAATAAGAGAGCGTTCCCATAGACCTTTTGCTGAATTTCAAAAGCACCGAGGTTCATGCTACGAGTGTAGTTACTGTTCTGAAGCAAAAAGCCTAAAACAAATTTTGGCGTGCACGCGCGTTCGTCAAAGATTTATTAGGATTATTTACTTCAAATCTTATACAAGTGGAAGGCCAGCGCGCGCGGATCGTAGAATTACACTTCCAGCGTTCTTCTCGATGTTCGGGCAATTTACTCAATTTTCAGTGGAGCCAAGTTGCAGGTTTTTCAATTTATCACGGTGTTATATACAGTTCTTACATGCTGGCCAACCATGCTGCCGGTGTACCGCCCGCCTTTCACTGCTCACTTCTTTCTCATCGTTTCTAGGACTCAACTTCGTCGTCCTCTTTCGAACTCGGAAAAAAATTTCAACGAGGTTGTTCTTCACTTCACACAGCCAAATATTTAGAAAATTTCCAAACAAGAATAATCTAGTTTTACCTTGCCGATTATTTGTACCACGAGCAATAAAAATTGTTTCTTAAGCTCAAATGTATGCCGCGCTGCGACGCGAAAACCAGGGGGCGCGCATTTTTCGGGTCCCCCCCTTTCGGGAACCTTTCCACGGAAGCCACGTATATTCACTACAGCCAGTAGGTGACACCAGCTACCACCCCATAATAAAACACGGAGCTATCGCTCATCCAGCCCTCGTCAAACTTGGCTACGTACTTGTAGGTACCTAGGGAAGGGCGGTTAACTTTTAACCGCGGTTAAAGACCGACGACCAGTTCGCGCTTTCCACTTTTTCCCCGCTTCCTCCTCTCCCCCTTCTAACCTTTCCACCATCGCCTGTTTCCTCCTCCCCCAGGGTGAGGAGGATCTTCTGCCTTGCAGAATCTCTTGTCTGGTCGTCGGCCTTTAAAGTTAACCGGCTTCGAGCAAACGGGCCCTGATCGCTCGCCTGGAAAGCCACCGCCGAGAACAGAAGCTACAGCTCCGCTGCTCTTCCTTCTTCACCAAAGTAAAAAAAGCTGATTTTTTTTTTTAGGTCTAAACGAATGTTTCGCCTCAGCATTCGCTGAGGTGATATCCTAGATCGCAGAGTTCAGAGCCGTATATGGGGAGGATTTGGTCAGTCTATGATCTCGCCGCCGTAACGCTCTCCTCCCGAGTGAGCCAATCAGCACGCGGCGTAGAGCGAGAGGCATGAGCGCATGCGCGTGAACTCCCGGCTGGTCCCACCTGAGTGGGGAGGGCCGCCATCTTCGATCATTCTCCCGGCGGAATGCGTGGGATCGGCATCTAAATCTCGATTATTGTCTTTTATATCGCTGGCTCTGGCAAGAAAATGACATTCTGTTACTCCTCGGTGGGTTAAAAAGCTAATACATGAAGATTTTTCGGCGTATGGCCACAAACTTTTATTCAGGCGAAAAAGAAGTCGGCCCGTAGCAGATGACGCGTAGCCTCAGCAGTGCTCTTCTCCGACCAGTCTCCGACAGCGTTGCTAAAAAATGGCGGTCGTCTCCTCTCCGCTCCCTTCTTTCTCTCTCGCTCCTTCCGGCGCTCTCCTCCCTTTCATTTACTTTTCTCCCCTCCGGCGCCTTTGTCGCCACACCCACTGGCCAAACTCTCCCAATATACGGCTCTGGCAGAGTTTGGCTCTTTGAGTGTTTTGCGGGTAAGTAGACGCGCAGGCATTTCTTAGAGTGTATGAGATGCAGTTTTCACGTGGTGGAGCAGTGAAGTTGTTTAAAATCCTACGAAGCCCCGCATTTCATAGTCATTCATTCATTCATTCATTTGTTTATTAATGCGAAAGCTTTAACTCTTTCATGAAGAGAGCCGACGTCATCAGCTTTGAAACCGCGTCAAACGGCAGGTTAATGAAACCACGCGCAAAGCTAGCCAGCGGCACCTTTTACACTTCGGTCCCATTGGCTGGCGCGTGTCAGTTTGTGTGGTGTCATCCTCACTGTGTTATCGCACTCTTGTGTTATCACTGATCACCACGTTCGCTCGCCTTTTATCGGTTGTACGGCGTGTAGCAATTTATACGGCGTGTGGAATAAATCAAGGGGTTCGTCCTGCTGGGAACTACGCTGCTGTCTGTTCCTTCCTCGCGCCGCAAGACACGCGAGAGTTTAAACAATCGCTCACCCGATGGCGCTGCGTGTCCGCGAGGCAGCGGCTCCACCGTTCCACGCCCAAGGTCAGCGCGTTGTTCGCCGCAGATTAAAGGGAGCAAAGAGCGGCGTGCGTGCTTTTGCATTCACAACTCATAAGAAATGCTTAGGTGTACCTCGAGCCTTTTTTTTCTCTCATGAACAGCTTTCGCTTTTGCATTGATGCCCAATATACATATAGTGGAAAGAGGAGCATTAATTTTAGAGATTATAAAGGAAACACTGGAACGCGATAAAAGATGGGTTGAAATCAAAGCTTTGAGTGCAGCCAGTCACACAAACGAAGGATGTCAGAGGAATAACATATAAGGCAGTGGTCTCAAACTCATTTGAGTCTGGGGGCCAGATATCCTATAACTGAAAGGTCGAGGGCCAACGCAAACTGAGGGGGGGGGGGGGAGGAGGAGGAGTCAGACGATTTTAAAAAGAAAAGACCTCGTCCTCTATGCTTTTTGTATCTCACAGTTTTGCCAGTGACATGTTTAGATTTGATTGGTTTATATGACTACTTTGGGGCCTCACGTCATGTGATATCAATAATTAAAATGACACCGCCCCGCCAATGTGCTAGAGTTTTTAATAAAACAAGAGAGAAATTGCACTGTCGTTTTCGTTGCTTAATTCACTCGGAAATTAACCAAGCTCAACATGTCTCTAAAAAATCAATCAGTTAATTTGACAGTTCTGGCTTTTCTGACGATTTTTATTACAACACTTTGAACAAATACTTTGAAGGCTCTAATCCCGACCTCGTATAGCTTTATCTTCGGCAGCTCCTGCTGATCGAGAGTTTGCGCAGCCGAGGTGTATCCTTAAAAGAATAGATCGCGCTTGCAGCAGTAGCGTAATTGTTGTACAATACAAAAAGCTGGGAAGCAAAAAAAGAAAGCAAAACAACGGGCAAATGAGCACGGATAGGTATAAACTATGTGAATAAGTTAAAAGAGCAGAGCTACTTTTCGAGCGGAAATGAATCGGCGAGTTGATATCACTATGGCGCATACCGTTTCCAGCGCATGGGAACCGGCACGCTAGCCGGTTGCTTGCGGGCCGCGTCCCAGCGAATCGCGGGCCGCATGCGGCTCGCGGGCCGCGTATTTGAGACCCCTGATATAAGGTATATAGATGAGGAATTGAGCCTGGTGCGGCCGTTTCGCGATTGGAAGCAAAATTAAAGATGAGTTTGTCTTGATCGCTCTATTTTGTGGATTACACGGTGCATCCAAGGCACATTGAGACCACACGTCCACGCTCGATCAAGAAGATCAAGAACGCAAGCTAGCAACTGAGGGATCCGGATAAAATTGTCCCGGACAAAATAGTACCGGTCAAAATTGTTCCGGACAAAATGATTCCAAGCGCAAACCCGGAAAAAATGATCCCAAACAAATTTTGAGACATAGTTTGCACTTGCTGCAAATTAGACATAGATAAAAAAAATATTTTGCTGAATACTTAGGATATGAAACGCTAACCATTTTAAAGTTTACATATTCAATTCTAAACACATTGCATGCAAGCAGCTGAGCCAAGAAGAAGGGAAAAGTATTCTATAGATATGATATACAAGTACATATATTAAATAATTTTTCTAAAATACTTGATATAATCAACACGAAAAGGAACAGTTGTACCTTAACACGCCATAACAAAAACAAACAAAAAACTTTTAGCCTTTTTACTCTGGTTAAGTAGGAAGAGCAGCGGAACTGTAGCTTTTGTTCTCGACGGTGGCTCTTTAGGCGAGCGATCTGCTCTTCTTTCGCAAGGGAATCTGAAGCGCTCGACACAGTGGAACTTTAGGCAATAGCGGCCTCGCGGCTGTTGCGGAACCATTCGCGCTGCTGCGCACACCGCCGCTCGTTCCGTTCCCGCTCTTCTTCCTCCGAAGAAACGTTGCCGCCAAGGTTGCCGAGGCTGGAAAAGTTGCCGCGAGCTATGAGCGACGGCGGCTAGCAGACAACCGGCAAACACAACACTCTGGGCAGCTACCGCCATCTATGAGCGACGGCGGCAACCAGAGTGTTATGTCGACCACGGGTGTCTTGGGCATGATTATAGATGACCGTGTGACCTGGAGGCCAGAAGTTCATAGAACTCTACAGCGGTGCCGTGAGCTTCTACGTGTTCTCCGATACCTTGGAGGTGCTTCATGGGGAGCACCACAACGATCAATGCTACAGTTGTACAAAGGCCTTATAATGTCCAAGCTTTTATACTCCCTGCCACTTCTAAGAATAGCGCCGGCCCAAATGCGTGACATTGACATATTTCGCCGTATAGCACTGCGTGTCTGCTTGGGGCTCCCACCATCTGCCGAAAATCTGGCGACTTTGACTGCAGCAGAAGAATGGCCACTCTCTTTGAGACTCAAGGAAAGAGCTATGCGGCATATTGCCCGAATCAACAGCGTCCCCACAAAAGATAGCATTCTTACCCGCCTTCCAGAACGACCAAACTCTCAGCTGGGACAACTGGCATTTCTATTTCAACATGAGATTGGTGGTCCTGGAGAATACTTGACTTCCACGCCTCCGCACTCAACCCGCCTACCCCTAGTCATACATGAGACGCTACCAATCGGCCAGCGTAAAGCTAACGTCCCTGTGTTGGCCGCGCGGTCGATTGCCCTAGATTGCCTGAATGAAGCGCATGAAGGCTGGATTCAGGTATATACCGATGCGTCAGTAGACAGGACAAAAAAATCGGCGACGGTCGCGGTCACCATTCCGGACATGGGTTACGACGTCTCAGGCAGAATTGACTTCGAGACCACATCCACGACTGCAGAATTAGTTGCCATTTGGGCAGCCCTTGAATCAATCAAAAATGTCTCACCTCCAGCGAAAGCTGTAATTCTCACCGACTCCAGGGGAGCCCTTCAGCAGCTTCAACGACATGTAAAAATCACTCCATTATTGGCAAGGGTAGCATTCATGGCGGCCAACATTGAAGACCTTGGCTGGAAGTTGGCCTTTCAGTGGATACCTTCTCATGTTGGAATCCCCGGCAACGAGAGAGCAGATGCGCTTGCAGCAAGGACACATGACGACCCGTCCCCAACATTTCTTTTGGATCGTTTTAACGAGGCTCACCGGTTAATCCGGATATCCCTCAGACAACAACATCCACACCGAGGAGTGGCGACCGGAAGACCTCCCGCTACTATTCCGCGTCGACTCCCACGTGCTGAGGCATCCTTGCTGCACAGGCTTCGAGCTGGATGTGCGTATACTTCCAAACGCCTTCACATGTACCACCGCAAGTCAGACCCGTACTGTCCATCTTGCGGTGACCCTGAAGACACAGCGCACGCTCTTCTTCTATGCCCAAGCCACGACCAGCATCGGAAACTTCTGATTCAGCGGTATGCGACGGCCGGCCTCTCCCACTCCAATCTTGAAGACCTTCTAAATCCAAACGGGACTCAAGGAGTAGCCGAGAAGACCTTTCGTGCTCTCCTGGGTTATCTGCGCGAAAGTGGACTTTCAAGCCGGCTATAGCGTAATTACGCACTAATCAATTGTGCCAGATCTGTTTCCTCCACAAAGCACGGATGCCCGTTTAAACGCGGCTATTCAGAGTCACGCTACTCGCCTGTCAGCTAATCGATTCAACGCCCCGTTCAAACGCTTCAATCCTTCTTTCTTTTCTTTTTCTCTCTCTCTCTCTCTTTCCTCTCTATTCCTCCCATTCCCCAAAAGCTAGGTAGCGACTTGCCCCTGTATCGAAGGCCCACATTTCTCCTAGCTGCCCCCCTTCCCGACACCCCACAATAAACAAACAAACAAACAACGACATTTGTTTGGTACCGGACACGATCCTGGGAAAACTAACCCTTAACAGCTCCGCTGTAAAAAAAAAAAAAAAAAAAAAAAAGAGAAATAGGAGGTTTGTGTGTATTTAGTGTAAGGTCGGTCTGCCTTTGAGGAGTGGCGACACTAATTTACGCTGTAGACGAGAAATTTTGCCAGTGCAGCACCACTGCTAGCCCGTGATCTTTAACGTGCATCACGCAGTAAAGATACACGACTGCACGCACGTCATCACAAATATACAGCGTGTGCATGATACTGTCTGAATCACCATGTCCATATGTTTTCTTGCAGCGCAATTGCGCTAATTCGAAATTATAAAACATACTGTCGGATTGTCTTAAATTTTCTTCCCGCGTCTATGCGGAGCGCGATTTCGTCTGCACCTTGCGCAGGGGTTGCGGCGACGTCAGAACGCCGAGCTTTGATTGGCTCGGATTGGAAGGATAGTGGGTAGACGTCAAAGCAGCTAGCATTGAGGTCTGCCCACTATCCTTACATTCAGGCCAATCAGAGCTCCGCGTTCTGACGTCACCACCACCCCTGAGCAAGAACCAGGCGAACTTGCGCACCGCATACGACGTTTTACTAAAGTCACAGTGCAGCGGACGCTACAAGCTGATAGGGCCAATCAAGCAGTGCTGAAAACAAAACGTACTAATGGCGTTCGTCGACGTTCTTTTTTTTGCATTGTATTACCGGCTAGTCTATAATCAATAGCAGAGTGCATCGCGACCTTGCGCTTTTAGTGTGCGCGCGTGTATTTATGTAGTGACTTCCAAGCTCCAGCTTTGTATAGTGCTCTGACTTATGCGAATGGGAGCCATAGAGCCAAGTGAGCGATAAAAAAAAACTTAAACTGACCTTTGGACTTCTTTAGTCATTTTCTTAAATACACTACAAAAGCCTTAAATGCATTAAAATATGCATTACACGTGCGTTGAATACAGCTGCGTTGTCATACTTTACGTGACGCCGAGAATTCAGCACTACGTCCTTGCATTCTGGAAGGAGTTGATATAACTGTCTCAACACTGTCCTTTCAGTTGGAAGACTACCCCAGAATAGCCTAGCCCCCCTGCGTCCCGCCCTTTCCTATTATTATCTCTTCTACATAGCCGCGCTTATCGCCCCACAGAACTACGTGTACTCGCAGAACTCCCAACTTCAGAATCTAGAACAAGATATGACCGCATGAAATTTGTCTCTCCAGATTATTTCTAATCACGTAAAAATAAGTAAATCAGACTACTTAAAAAATTGCCGTAATGAATCATCGAGGCATCGCGACAGCATGTACGTTCCAAGTCCGTCTGTACGAAATGGTTGTTTTAAATTCAGTTTTTTTTCTTCCCAGAGCCATAAACGAATGGAACATGCTACCGGATTGCCAGTGTTTCATCAGCGTCGCTAAGTTAATTTCTTGAATATATTAAAAATATTGTTGTATGTGCTATTCATTACATTCACCGTATTTAACTTCACTTAGTATTATATCAACTCCTGGTCCATGTGTTCCTTTTGTTTCTCTATGATCTTTAAGTCAGATGCATTTAGAAACTATAGTTCTCGTAAACGTGTTTTGCTTGTTTTTACGACGAACTTGTTAGTTTGGTGCCAGCGACCTGTATCTGCATCATTCTGTATTTTTCATCCACCCTGTAATAGCCCCAAAAAGCCTGAAGGTATTACTAAATGAATGAATGAATCATTCATTAAACGATACCACGCACAACGACATTCTTCAATCGGAGCCGGTATTTTGTGTGTGCCCTTTTTATCTCTTTCCGTCGTCGTTCGGAATTAAGTCCGCCACTGCTCGAAGTGTCGCACTTCAATTCGGGTTCCGCCAAAGTGTACGACAATATGCTTGTAAGGCGCGACTCATCCTTCGTTTGAGCCGCCGAGCAGTCGCGCGCAATCCCGACAACGAGGTGCCTTCCTCGTATAGGAAAAGCTTTCCCGCGCGCCAGGAAAGGAGGACGGAGCCCGAGCTTGAAGTACTTGAAGACAAGCTCGTTACGCCATTTCTTCGCTCCCGGTGCGCCGTCGTCTCCGGGCGTCTGGTCTCCTGGGGATCAGCGCCGTTGTAGAGCGAGAAAGACGGAAGAGGGCGAGAACGCTAGACGGGGAAAGGAAGTGACAGAGGACGCAAGATGGAAAGAAGGAGAGAGAGAAAGAGAGAGACAAAACTGCGAGGTGGCGGCCGCGGTCTGAAAAAGAAGCCGCCGCGCAATGCGGTGCAGCAGCGACGAGTTCCCTTAGGCCTAATTTTAGTCCCTCCCGGGGGGGCGTAGCAAGTAGCGCAAGCGTCTACGAGGAGATACGACTAGGAACAGAACGGCGGTGGGGGGGACTCTTTGTGACTCATTCTGTCGTGATTCGAGCTCGTGTCCCACCTTGGGACGCATGACCCCGGCGTGTCGCGCTGAGAAAGCGCTGATGGCTGTTTGTTAACGGGGATCCAGCCGATAGCGGTCTTCATTAAGGCTTCCTTTTAGGGACACTCGAGTGCACACTGCGTTGTAATAAAACGATGAGGTTGCTTGGCGGATGTCTCCGAGGAAATACCGGGACGAAGTTGCCATTTTGGGGGGGCTTCGGAGCGCTGTAAAACCGGCGCACCAACCAGGACAACGTGCCGGGGAAACAAACCCTGCCTGATATCAGAGCACCACTCGGTTTGTTTTCAGAAATTGCATGCTTCAGTTAAGGGAGTTTCCCTTTAAAGGCCGACCACCAGACTCGAGATTTTGCGAGGCAGAAGATCCTTCTCACCATGGGAGGGGAGGAAACAGGCAACGGTGGGCAGGGTAGAAGGGGGGAGAAGAGGAAGAGAGGGAAAAGGGGAAATTGCGAACTGGTCGTCGGTCTTTAAAGCTGCAGTCTGACCGTCCGACGGCGGCCATAAATGGAAACTCTCCCGAAAGGCGAACGGAGCGATGCTCTCTGAGGCCGGTTACGAAGGTCAGTGGTCTCGAACTGTCCACAATCGACGCAGCTCGCGAGACGTGTTCGTGCAAAATGTTCACGCAGGGGCTCACACCAAATAAGCTACACCAAAAATAAATAAGAGTTTACACTGCAGTAATAACTTGTTATTATGAACCCCGTTAATATGGAAGACCCGCATTATGGACGAAAATTTCAGCGGCACGTCTTTCGCCATACAATTTCGCCCCTTTAATATGGATACCCGCAGTCCGGACTATGGACAGCTATTTTGGGGACGAGATATCAGTGAACCCAAGAGGTCACAGTGCGCACCCGGACGTTCGTTGCGGGTCTTGCGATAAGAGCTGCACCGTTTGCAGTCTATTGTTACTCGTCTATACGCCTCAGACTGGACCCGGAGATTTCATCGAACGCCGTTTCACCGAATATCGTCTCATCGAACGCCATTTCAATGAACGTATTTTATCGAACACTTTCATCGAAGCCGTTTCATCGAGCACCGCCTAGTTGAGAAGTAGGCGTTTTTAATCTAGAAAATAGTTCTCTTATAATAACCGGAGGGGTAGAAAACCTTTCCTTTGCTAGAAAGAGAACTAATAATAGAAACTTAATCTTTTCTGCTAGACCTTTCATTCAATTACATGGTAGTAACTGAGGACTTGTGCTGCTAATGTGGCCAATAATAACAGGAACACCGCCTTGACATTTTATGAAACCTGTGATCAGCGGGTGCAGTGAAGGGGGTACATCTCTTCAAGGGTGCGTCCTCGTCCGTGAAGAGACGCGTGCTGTTTCAAGCACGAAGCCGTCCTTAAAGCAATGGCATGTCCTCCATGTTGCATAAAACAGAAAAAAAAACAACACGTTCCTCCCCTCTTTTTATTTTTCGTCATCAGCAGAACCGTGGTCTTGCCGGCTTTTGAACCAATGTTCTTCGAAAGGAAGGTAATCTCCTAGGGTATGAAAACCCATATAAATAGATACATCAAATAAAAAAAAAAATAACAACAACAGAAAAACAAAGACGTTTACAATTCTGTGTAATGCGAAATTAGAGCGCAGCTCTTGAGGAGGAGGAGGGGAGGGTATGCGCGTCCTCCCCTCCGTACCTTCCTCTCCTTCTCGCCTCCTATCAGCGAGAAATTTCCCGCTAAATCTAGTTGGGAAAATTTTTCCGCTAATTTTACAGGAAATTTAACAAACATTTTCCCGCTAAATTTAGTGGAAAATTTTTCGCTAAATTTAGCGGGAACATTTTCCACTAAATTCAGCGAATTTTCAGTTAAATTTAGAGGGGAAACTTAACCCGCTAAATATAGCGGGGAGATTTCCCCTTTAAAATTAGCGAAAATGTTCCCTCTAAATTTAGCGAAAATTTCCTTGCTATATTTAGCGGGTTAAGTCTCCCCGCTAAATTTAGTGGGGAAATTTTCCCGCTAAATTTAGCGGGAAAGATTTCCGCTAAGTTTAGCTGGGCGTCCCATAATGCAACGCGCGCAGTTACGCCGACGCCGATGGCGACGCCGCTCAACCTGGAAACGTGTTCCTAAGAGCTACGGTCTAAAATAAAGGTGCAAAGATTAGTTATACTTCTTTGCGAATATGCCTTCCATGTGTAAACAAATAGGGAACAAAGTATGTGGCGGAGCCAGGCAATTCATAAATTTTCAGGGGGGGGGGGGGGGGGGGCGAAAATTTAGGCGACCTTATAAATTATAATACACACATGCGTCTTGACCCCCTTCCCCCCCCCCCCCCCCCCCCCGCACTCAAGTCATGGACAACCCAGGCATCTCAACCCCCCCCCCCCCTCCCCCCTCCCGCCCCCCTTTTCGGCAAAATATTACTAGCTAAGGCACTGTGGGGCAGTACAGCCGCTTATCCTACATGGAAACAGTAAGTCGCACACCCACTAAAGTTTCTTTGTGTGATTCAGTAACCATGGTGAAAGAGGGACCAGGGTAGCATTTTGATTTCTGGTGATTCGATAGCAGCGTGAAAGCAACTCAGAAGCGAGAGTAACACATCTAAAAAGCACTATTAGGCTCCAAAATTCGGTAAAGTGAAATTCGATGAAACGGCGTCGAGCGATACGATGAAACGGCGTTCGAGGAAATGACCGCTTATTTGATGAAACGGCCTTCGTTGAAGTAGCGGAAGTTAATTTACACGTATGACATGTAGGCGTGGTATAACTTGCGCAGCGGAGTGTCCATCTCAGGAGCATAGTCCATCGCTTCAACCTGACTCCTAGGCTACTGTCTGCAAATTTGGCCAATCCGTATGAATTACTTTTTCTACGAATTGTTCTACCGGACGCCATTCGACGAACGTGATTTGGTGGATTTGGTTAAAAGAAGACATGTCAGGGTCCGAAATACGTTGTAAATCAAGAAGGAAAATTTGAGACAATCTCCAGTGGCTCCGCAGACCCCAACCCTTACCATTCGCTAGCTGAGATCGAAGGTAGGAGGTTTAGAGCCTAGAGCTTCGTGTGAAGCCACGTAAAGGTGAACATTTGAAGGAGTCATGATTCGAAAATGTCTTCATTCTGAAGTTTTTTTTTTTTTTTTTTTTTTTAGATTTTTATTTTATTTACGAGCGGCATTTCAGAAAAGCCTGAAACCGTCTCGGGCTCTCGCGTGAGTCATCGCCGGGGAGAGCGGATTGCTCACAGCCTGGCAGGCGTCGGGCAATGCGAGAGCCCTGGCTGCCAGCTGATGACGTCTCGGCTTGGACAGAATCAGCGGCGGCCTCCTTGCCAGCACGTGACGTGTCTACGGAAGAGTCTGGCGGACTTCGACGCAGGAGAGCAATGAGATACCCGTGTCTTCGTGTCGGGAGCGATGCCACGTTCTGTACAAATGGGTCGCGTGCCGTCTGCATGCCAAATGGACGAAGAAACAGGAAAACGCTATCAGCGGCAAATAGTCCCAAGGTACACCAGCGCGATAAAAACGCGCACGTAGCTTGTGGTGATGTTATGGTTCAGGTAAACAGCACTTTTGTGATATCTGCGACTGTCTTTTCTTATTATGCGTATATCATAGTGTAAAAAAAGCTCAGACATTCAGATACGTACGCAAGGAAACAAACTAATGCCGTTTTTTATGTGCGTGTTTGGTACACTCTTGTCTTAATCACGCCATGATTCTTGATGATACGTTTCTATGGTCTCCACTCTAATTTGTATTTGTCTGCGCATGTTAAGCACCTTCTCGAACTCGCCTGCCTAGTTAAAGTTTTCGTGGTGCTTTTTTTATTTCTTTTAGTATACCTGATTCTACTTTTTTGGATCCAATACCACGTTGAATGAGTTTCCCATCGGCAACAAACTCGAACAATTCTTGCGTGGAGTCCGGGTCGACCGCGATGCCGCGTTGCAGGAGCCCCTAGAAAACCCGCTATACGTTTGATGAAATAACGGACACTTACCGTGGTATGATCACTTAACACAGGCTGCACGTGCGTTGTTACAACAGCATCGAATGGAAGTGAGCTGTCACCTATCTATATCTTTCGTCTTTTATGCTCTCGTCTTTCGAATCGATTTCTCGCTTGCTAGAAGGACGAACACGCGGTTTCCGGGTCTTCGGGCTCCCATTTGTTGCACATTTTCACAAAAACTCTTCGCAAAAAAAAAAAAAAAAACGGCACGCTGAATGTTTTGACGAGTTTTAATTTGACTTATTCGTGTGCTCTTCACGTGCTGATCAAGAGGAATGTGCCCACAAGTTGTTTTTCGACATTAAAATATATGAGTAAAGTTAAACAAAAAGAAAGAAAAGAAACGCGGATTTTGGAGGTCGCGCCGACTGTGTCGCGCTGTGTTCTTGCCTTATGTTCTAGCTCAGATGGGAAGTTCTAGATCGAAACAGTGTGTGAAGGATATTTATTTATTTATTAATTTATCTATTGTGCCCTCGAATCATCCGGCGTTTTAAAGGTGAGGGACGCAACGAAGACAAACATGTAAGATTGAACGTAGGCACAAAGTAATCAACATGAAAGTACTTTAAATAACGGACCATCTGACATTGGGTGCACAATTGAAATAAGCGAAACATTGCAAATGCTATAGCGATTATGGTGGGTGAGAACGTAATATATTATATACTATATGGCGTAGAATATTAACTGCTTCGCGAATGCGATTATCGTCAGTTTCGTTGATCAGAGAGGAAGGCAGGCGTTTCTAGTCAAGGCATGTTTTTGGAAGAGAAGAGTAAGAATAGGTTACTGCGTGTCGATGAGCTATTTCGACTTTATGGTAGTGTTCCGGGCGCGCTGAAATAAAAGAAGCAGGTTTAATCAAGCTTGAGCTAAGCAAGTGATTATGGTGATACCACTTATGAAAGAGGCAGAGGTGAGATGGCTTCTTGCAAGTGGCAAGAGAGGGAAGATTATGAGTGGTCTTCAAGTTAGCTACGCAAGCAGTACGTTCATATTTGGAAAGAATGAAACGGACCGAGTGATTCTGTACAGCCTCCAGTCTATTAATCAGTGTGACGTGGCCGGGATCCAAAATAGATGAGGCATATTTTAAATCCGAGCGAACTTAAAGGAGCTGTGCAACAATTTCAGGGCTTGCTTAAATAATTGTGGAAGTCGATGCCTGACACTTCTGCAGTGAACTACAGAAAACAGATTTTGCCTGAATACCCTAGCTTTTTTTTTAAAAAAAAGAAGAAAACTATCCAGGTTTTTGCCGCCTCTCAACTCGTGCATCGTTTTCCGGGTCACGTGCACAGTGACGTCACTTGAGTAGGCGCGGAGTTCCGGAAGAGTTCTCTCTTTAAAGCCATCAGCGAGCAGCGAGAACTCATCCGCTCGCGACCGCGTGACCACCCGTCCTTGCCCGTCCGGCGCTGTCCCCCTCCCCCTCCTGCTTCTGGCGGCTGTTCGCGGTTTTGTGGACCTAGGATAGATGGCGCCACTAAAACTCCGTATAATAAAAGTTTTTTCGATGATACCAGGGTTTTGACGCATTTATATATATGTTGGAACGACAAGATTTATAAAAAAGTTACCTTTTATCTAGCAGGTATTCGCACAACTTGCTATCTTTCTTACAACTACCCAAGTGACGTCACGCCGCTTGTTTCTCATGGCCGCCGCTCGTGGCTGCAGGTCGGGAAATATTCTAAGTTTTGCCTCGCTATTACGCGGCGGAATCGCAACATTTCGATGAAAGGAGGTGTGTTTTCTGCCATTTGTGACACAGTGAACAATATCAAAAGCAGAAAATGCCAATTCTTTCAACGTTAAAATCGTTGCACAGCTCCTTTAAGTAAAATATAACTAAACAGAAAGTCGGACGCAAACAAGCTGGAGAAAATTATACAGAACACAACCCCGACTCTGCAGGCAAGCAAAGGGCGACACAAACACACACACACACACACACACACGCGCGCGCGCGCACACGCACGCACACACACACACACACACGCACGCACACACACACACGCGCACACACACGCAGACGCACACATGCACACACACTGAGAATTGCAACGGACAGACTGAAGTGTAGGAGCCTAAAACACCAGGATGATAAACGATGTTACCACACTGCTGAACAGCCCTAATATAGACCTGAGCAGTCTCATCAGAATCAAAGAACGCCTGACTGCGAGCAACGCAGAGCTTAATAGAATTAACGTGGAGTTAGAGCCGCTGCTATCACCAGAGGAGTTTAAGGACGAGTGCGCCGCTGTCGACGAGTACCAAGGCCAAGCCATCATGTTTATTGCGCGGCTCTGCTTTAAGATGGAGGAACTGGAGACCAGTAGACGCCCCATGGTTCTGGCAACGCAGCAACGACTACACCCAATGCGCATGACACAGTCTTCAGGATGAGTGGATCCAGACTACCGAACCTGGTCATCACTAACTTCAGTGGGGACGTCACCCAGTGGCGGACTTTTTGGGAACAGTATGAAGGAACAATTCACTCCAATGGCACATTGTCAACGACGGATAAATTTTATTATTTACGCCACTACCTGACTGGAAGCGCAGCAGCTGCAATAGCAGGACTATACCCACAACGGAAGCGTGCTATGCTGATGCCATTCCACTACTAAAGCAACGTTTCGGTGATCAAAGGAGGATAGAGCAAGTACATCTGGCGGCCCTTTGAAATCTTCCCCGTGTTCGAACCTCTACAGACACCCTGGGTCTGAGGAATTTGTACGACACTACGCAGCTGAACATTCGAGCTCTCAACTCACTAAACGTGCCGACAGAAAGCTTCGTGGCCCTACTTTGTGATATTCTCATCACATCGACGCCTCACGACATTGTGATGCAATACCACAGACAAGTTTCATACAAGGCTCCAAATAAAGCAGCAGCAGAGGAGGGCAAAGCAACCTCATCGCCTGCATCTGCATCTACATCAGAACTCGACGTGATGCTACAATTCTTCGAATTAAAATGGAAAGCAGGGAAAGGAGCAACTACAGGGGAGCCCGTGCGAACGAGCGAAAGCAAGAATCTCGTGCATTTGCTTCGGCGCTTCACAGCTCACATAGTTCTCAGCAAACAACTGGCGAGTGCTATTTGTGCCATTCAAAAAGGCACGGCACACTTTCTGGCGACTCTGAGAAGACTCTTCTGGAGAAAAAGAAGTTACTGGGATGGGACATGAGATATTTCTGCTGCACCATCAAAGGACATTGCGCAGGAGAATGCAAAAGGTAGTTACGGTGCGTAAATTGTAATGGACGGCACGCGATAACAATGTGTGATCCGTCATTCGTCCGGATGAGGAAGGAAAAGACGAAGCAAGACGCAGTCGTTTGCGTGTCTCGCTCTGATTCTAAGCACAATACTTTTACTGAGCTAGGTGAGAGCAATAACATCCATCTACAAACATTTCGAGCGTGGGCCATCAGTAAAATAGGCAGTAGCTATATCAGGGGCATCCTTGATGAAGGCAATCAACGGCCGTTCATCACAGAAGATATCGCACGCTGCCTAAATCTCAGAATCTTAAGAAAGACGAAGCTAGCACTAAATATGTTTGCAAACAACGTTACTTTGTTTGCGAGCACCTCAAGCAAAACCTTTCACCATAGGAATGTTGTTGAGGTTCGAATCAAAAACGAGTTTAACGACACTGAGTGCACAAATGAGGCAATTACCATACCGGTAATTTGCCAGGATATAGCTACCTTATTTGCCGACGACACTTTCGCCCGTTTTCTGCGGGATCGGAAGAGAAATCTAGCTGATTACATAATATTTTCTGGCGTACAAGGAACACCTGGAATAATTCTTCTCATCGGATCAGATCCACTATGGAAACTTATAACAGGTAAAATCCTTAGATCCATGGAAAGCAGTGAATTGGTAGCCATAAACACTGCGATGGGATGGACTCTCCAACGACCCCTGATACAAAATGGAATACTATTAAAAACGACACTGATTGTGTGCGTCCTCAACGCACAAGCCATGACCGACGAGGAAACAGCACCCAAACTCTCAAGGATTTTTGGGAACTTGACAGCATGAGAATCACAGACTTGGAGACATCTAACACTCAACGGAGTGTAGCATCGCGCTTTGACGAGAGCATTGTCAAGGTTGGTGAAAGGTACCAAGTAGCATTGCCCTAGAAAGAAGACTGTATGGAGGTGTTGAAGGATAATCGTCAGATAGCTCTAACTCACCTACATCGTCTGATCAAACGAATTTCGAACCAGGACGATCTACTTCGGCGTTATGACGAGGCAATCCGCCAGTATATGAAGGTGGGACATGCGGAACCACTACCGCTCGGCCTGCACGTTCAAGCTTAGACACGAACATATTACATGCCCCCCACATTGGGAAATCTTCAGAAAAAAGTTTGTGACTACGACGTTGAGAGTGGTATTTGACGCTTCATCTCACGAAAAAGGATGCGAACCTCTTAATCACTTCTTCAAAAAAGTCCTAACCAGAATCCAGAAATCCTTCAAATCCTTCTTCGCTTTAGAGCGCATGCGATTGCACTAACTACAGACATCGAGCAAGCGTTTCTACAAATGGAAGTTAGAAAGGAAGATCGCAACGCATTCAGGTTCCCGAGGGTTTAAAGACGAGCTCCTTTCCCAGATGAAATTTAAGAACATTCAGGAATGGCGGATGACAAGAGTTCCTTTTGGAGCGACGTTGAGTCCGTTTATGCTGTCTGCAACTATACTGAACCATCTTAAAAACGCCACTCGAGATCAAGAGAGCACTGCAAAAATATTACAGAGCTTATTCTACGTGCACGATCTCCTTATGGGTGCAGATACGCCGGAAGAAGCAACCGAATTGTACAAAACCTCCATGATCATCATGAACGGGGCAGGCATGAAGCTAAGAAAATGGTCTTCTAATGATGCTGAACTGCAGAAAATTATGGACGAAATAGAGACAGACGTGATAGCAGAGGACACCGACAGAAGATTCTCAAGGATCTCGGAAGCATTGGGGATGACCTGGGACAAGGCCAACGATTGCTTCCAATTATCAGTGGATAGTCTTACCTCATTTCTACAAAACAAACGAAACACTAGACGATATGTGCTCCAAGCGGCGTCACGAGTCTTTGATCTAATGGGAGTGATGACACCATTCACGATACGAGCAAAGATTCTCTTCCAGAGTTTGCGGAGGCTTAACTAAAATGGGATGAAGAGCTTCCGGAGCGCCAGAGAGGAGACTGGAAAGAATGGTGTACTGAGCTGTTTCAACTCTACGGTATTTTAGTTCCGAGACACCTCAAGAATGGGCTGACAGAAGTCGTAGAAACACAGCTTCACATCTTTGTCGACGCAAGTATACAAGCGTCTGGTGCATGTGCTTATACATGCGAATGAAAACTCAAAGCAGAGGAGTTTTAACGGCTCTAGTGACAGCTAAATCAAAGGTTGCGCCGATCAATACATTAACGTTACCGCGTCTGGAACTGATGGGAGCTGTTGTTGGAACGAGACTCCTAGACTACCTGCGCAAGACGTACCCTGACATTCCTTTTCGATATACCATGTGGACAGAATCTACTGTGGTACTTAATTGGATTCAGGGCTCAGTAGAGAGATGGAAGCCTTTCGTAAAACATCGCGTACTAGAAATCCAATCACAAAGTCTTTCCGAAAACTGGAGGCACTGCCCTGGGAACGGTAACCCTGCGGACCTGCTCACGAGAGGAGAATCAGCAGCAACGCTGCGGGACCGCTCCATGTGGCGTAAAGGACCCAACTGGCTTGTTCAAGATCCGGTTGAATGGCCAAAAGACCTACCTACTTCAGATACTCACTTTATTTATTTATTTATTTATTTATTTATACATACCCTCAAGGCGTAAGAATTATAGAGGGGAGTGAAAGAGCAAATAACAAGAAGTAAGCATGGAATGAAAATTGGGGAAGCAATACAAAAGGAAGTTACAAAAACAATGGATACAAACGACTCAAACACTTAAAAAATATCCAGTCCGCCTATCCTACACACACACACAAACACACACACACACACACATATATATATATACAGTAAAACCTCGTTATAACAACATGGGATATGACAAACAAATGGATATAACAAAGCAATCATAATTCCCCTTGCTTGAATAGTTGGAAGAAATGGACATTGGCTATAACAAACTAATGGTTATAACAAAGTAATTACGACCGCTCCTTCAACTTCTTTATAACGAGGTTTTACTGTATATATATATATATATATATATAACAAAATCTATAAGAGATATATTACTTATACTACTATTACATGAAATCATTCAGGTAGATTCTGCAAAGCAAGTTGAAACAAATCGAAATTTCTTATAGTGGCTATTAGAGAGGGAAGGCGTTTCCAGTCATTAGAGGTGCGTGGGATGAAATAATAAAAAAAGAGATTAGTATTTCATCAAATTACCCCTACTTTATGAAGGTGATCCACCCGTGACGATCTATAAGAAGGCACTTGGAAGTGGGAACTCAAATGCAACGAGCGCTGCATCACCAAAGTATACCTTCAAACAACAAGTCATGAAGCGATGGCAATCTTTTATTTTTACGAAGTAGAGTAGCCTGGCTAGAATGCCTAGAGTTACAGCCTGGGTTATCAGGTTTGTTAGCAATTGCAGGGGCGAAAGTCGGGAAAGAAAAGAAGGACACTTGAAAGCTGCTGATTTTGCCGCGGCGGAACAATGTTGAATAAGGCAAGTTCAAAACGGAGCCTTCGAAAGATAAGTCAGCATACTGACGAGAGACCATCAAGTGGAAAAAAGCTCCCCTTTGGCTGATCTTCACCCCTTTCTGGACAAACATCCTATACTCAGCGTAACAGGAAGGCTACATGAGCTGCGCCAAAGTGCAGTGAAACATCCTATCATTCTGCCGAACGAGAAGCATTTTACAGAACTGATTGTCCTGAATGCTCATAACCAGTTGCTTCATGAAGGTGTGTCTAGTACGATGACTGTTTTGATACAACGATTCTGGATACCTCGAGCACGACAGTTAACCAAGAAGATAATTCGTACATGTCGTAAGCGTCGTAGCTTCAGTACTAAACTAGCTCAGGTGCAATTAGCTCCACCTCCAACTGATAGAATTAACGAAACAAAACCCTTCGAGGTAACGGGAGTGGATTTTGCAGGACCACTCTATGCGAAATACCGGAACGGAAAGATGATCGATGCTAAGTCTTTCATAGTCTTGTTTACCTGTGCCACAACGAGAGCCGTTCATCTGGAATTATCAACTAATCTTTCAACTGACGCACTTTTTTGGACTTTCAACGTTTCATTTCGCGCAGAGTACCCAGCACGATATTCTTCGGCAATGCTAAAACATTTAAGAAGGCATCAAATGACTTGAGGAACATCCTGAAAAGTCTGAACTACACAAACTTCACTTCCTACCTTGCTCAACACAGAATACGGTGGAAATTTATGGTTGAAAGAGCTCCTTGATGCACGGGAGGGTGGTGGGAACGGCTGATGCCCTCAGTAAAGACAACACCCAGGAATGCCTTAGGAAGATGCAGCATGGGCTTCGAAGAGCTGTCAACAGTCCTCTCTGAAGTGGAAGCTATTACTATTTCGAGACCTTTAACATACGTCAGTTCGGAAGTTGACGAACCGACACCGCTTTGCCCGGCAAACTTTCTGGTTGGACAAAACTTGACTGTTTTACCAGAAATGAACTGCACGGACGAGGTTCTAACGCCTCTCACACAACGGCAAGCGATTCAGAAGCTTCCGATACCGACAACAGCTGGTGCACCATTTTTGGACCAGGTGGAGAAACAAATACACCTTGGAACTACGATCTGCTCATCACTATCCCAATATCAGGTACACAAACCTGGATGTAGGTGACGTGGCACTTCTTGAAGAAAAGAGCTGTCCACGGTATGTTTGGAAACTGGGAAAAGTTACGGACACCGCCAAAGGGAAAAATGGTCACGTGCGAGCGTGCATCGCGAGGGACCAACAGCGAAATGTCTTTCCAAGGCCAATTCAAAAGCTATATCTTCCTGGGATTCATCACGCTTCTCCGTCTCGGGAGGATGTGGAAAATCAACAAGGATGAAGTGGAAACTACAGCGATACACAAAAAAGGACGACGAGGCAGGAAGTTTTTTTTGGATAGCTTGAAGTATGAGAACGGCCGATTAAATGGTACGACATATGCTGCTCGACATATTTAATTCTTAAGCGAGAATTTCTTGGTTAAGAATTAACACACACACACATAACACACACGCACACACACACACACACACACACACACACACACACACACACACACACACACACACACACACGCGCGCGCGCGCGCGCGCGCGCACACACACAAACACACTATACTTTATTGCGTGTTTTGCCATTTGCTTACCTGCAGTCTTGGGGTTGTGTAATGTCTAACATATAACTGTTTATTTTTATTTTTTTATGATGATGATGCGAGATAGTGTTTTAGACGCTACGTGGTCGATGTGTTGTTGCTGTAAGATGTTATTTTTTATCTGCCAAATTACTTATGTGGTTACATAATCAAGCGGAGAACAGTGAAGGAAATGATCGTGGTAAGGTAAATGACCCACGCGAGACTATCATTGACTTACAATTAGAAATAGCAAGATCCATTTTTCGAAGGGCACACCAAGCAGTGATGACATCAAAATGTATTTGGAGAGATGCAATGTCAGTTATTTTCAGTAAACGACTCACCAATCATCGGCAAAAAGACAAGAAGAAACACAGCTCGGCAAATTGTGTATGTAAATCAAGGAGAGTAAAGGCCCCCAAAACAGGACCATGAGGTACACCTCAGACGAGTCAGTTTCATGAACAGTTACATATTGCGTACGGTTAGAAAGAAAGTTTGGAATCCAATGAAGTACCAAAGGTTAAGTGTAGTTTTTATAAGCGTCTTAATTTGATTACGTATAAAAAGCTTTTATGGTTAACCTCATCGAATGTTTCAATCCTTAGTTTCAATAATATCCATGCAAAAAGATGAGCGACATGCGATTCTCAGAAACGTTCTGGTCCTCGAGTAAACACAAACAAATTGTGATCTGGCGCCTGCGAGACGTCATTTACTGTACTTTCCCGAGGTTGCAGTTTTGACAAAATTTGTTGGAAGCTTGCAGTTCACAAATCACATCAAGATGTACCTGGAAGTTTCACTGTGGTGGGGTCAGTACTGTGGGAATACCTGCGACTGTCATAAGAAAAAATTGCATTGAAGTCCTGTTTTACAAATGTCAAATATCTCAGACAATATTCCATTCCAAGGATTCCCAATCTGCAACAAAATGAGCAAACATCATGTTCGTCGCTATGGGGGGCGGGCTAACGAGCTATATGGCCAAACTTTAAAAATGACCTCGACCAGAAACTTGTTTTTCTGTAACCGTTTACAGACAATAGATCGTTTCCGAAATTCAGTCTGGGCACTTTGATCACATACCATCATCATCTGAAGAATGGCATATGTGCCGTACTAATGGCGGCCTTCTGTTTACTGATGAAGGAACATGTTGAAGATACTTCTAAGCTGAGGATTCGAGGCCTATACGTTCAAGACGTTAGCACGTTGCGAAGACGGAATTGAATGCAAGAGCTGCGTAAGCGTTCATTTCTATAACTCGGGCCCAATCAATCTTTTAGTAGCCCAGAATCCATTTGAAAGCCCCTTGATGTATAGAAATTTATCAAGGTGTCTACCTGGGTTGGCGCTTCGTTCTGACTGGTTGCATGTTTGTGGCCATCGACACTGAAATAGATGATTAAGAAAGAACTGCACAGCGAAGAGCACATTTTCGTTTGCCGTTTACTTACGAAAGTGACGGTGCCCGATAAAATACTGCAGGATACAGGCTCATTGCCGCCATTAGTAGGGCAAAAGTTAAACCGCCATTTCAGCCACCAGATGGCACTGAGTTTAGGAAAGGGTCTATTACAAGCCTGGCAGCTACCCGCCGCCATACAAGCCTGTTACCTTTAGGTACAAGCTACACCAGTCCGCACACATTGATTGGCTGCTGTAAGCCATGCGGCTAAGCGCTCTGGCAGCCAAATTCTACTCATGACGTTTCGTGCAATCAAGATTGTCGCTTTCGACTATTTATAAGTTATTTTGCACATTCGTCAAGAGATTGACGACTTGTAAATTACGCGACATAGTTAGCTTAGACAACCATAGCCAGTTTCTGCTGGTTTTCTTTCATAACTGAAGGAATGCCTCCGAGACAACTATGGTCGGAGTGGCAACTATAGTGTGGCAACTAGCAAAGACAGTAAAATTTGATTGTGAAGAGAAAGCGCGACTGTCTCATTTGCGTTAACTATGTCGCGTTACGTATGGAGAAACTGCAACGGTAGATTTTTGATAGGTTTTTTAAAGAAGCGCAGGTGCGTGCATTTTATTTGATTTATTTACACCTTAAAGGGCCCCTAAAAAGAAAAAAATATGTTTTTTTTTTAAGAGTTTGGCTGGGCGACGCGTGTCAAGAAATAAATTTTACGCGAAAAAAAAAAAAAGATTTAGAGCAGTATTGATGGCGAGAGGTTTATTTGAAATTCTGCGTGCGAAGTCCATGCCGTCACGGGTGATTCCGGAATGTCCATCTCGGTCGTGAAGGCGAAGCCGATCCACCTCTTCTCCGCGCGCCCGAAATGCCGAGAGGGAAAACAAGTGGAAAGGAGGTGACTGCCGACTAAATCGCGTCTCGCGCCGTCAATACTGCGCTTAATTTTTTTTTTTTTTTTTTTTTTGCGTAAAATAAATTTTTGACACGCGTGTCCCAATCAGACTGCTGAGAAAAAACTTTTTTTTTTTTAGAAGCCCCGTAAGGGCCCGTGAGGGGCATTACATAAGGAGGGAGGGGGGATATTCACGTTTTTTACAATAAAGAAATGCAAATACGTGAAAAGCACAAAAGGAAACTTAAAACCTAACACTTAACACACACCCAGGACCCTGCTCAGAATTACACAAATAATACAACTAGTAAGACGAAGAATGAAGTTTAATGCAAGATAAAAAATTATTCGGGTCTAGAGTGGTGACTATGAATGATAAGAGGTTGTTCCAGTCACTGATGACCTGAGGAAGGAATCGATTAAATGCGTTTCTAGAGCCTGAAATATGTTTGATGGCACATGTGTTGTTAAGGCGTGATGATGTTCGGTCGGGGGGTGATAGCAACTCATTGCTCGAAACCAGCATTAACCCACGCAATTGATATGCGTATGTGTAGTCATTAACTTTGAATATTTACACTGTAAAACTGGGGGTCACACTGCTTATAGATCATACAAAAGAGGGTCTGCAGGCATCAGTCACCACGATATGTGTGGTTTGAATGCCGCGTGCCAAGTTTCTCCTTGAATTTATTGCCATGCGCCATTCGAAGCACGGATCTCGTGGTGATTTGCGTTTGAAAAAAAAAAAATTGGGTTGTGTGTGTGTTTATACAGCCTAGAACTTGGTCTGCCTCACAGGGGCGACGAGTCTCCCAGCTGTAGATGAGAAATTTAGCCAGTGCGGTACAGCCGCTAGCCTGGGGTCTTTAACGTGCATCACGCAGTAGTGATACACGACCGCACGCCGGTACGATGCTCATCCAGATCGAAACGGGCAGGGGTGGGGCTCGAACCCAGGATCCCTGGGTTCTGCAGCGCGAGTTTTCGCTCCACGTGCTCCGAGCTGGTGTGCGCTAGACCACTCGGCCACCGATCCCCCATTTGCGTTGGAATCTGTTTACAGACTGCCTTTTGCACGACCGGCGTGTGACCGACGCTACAAGACGATGACTGCCAACACGCAGCGCCAAAACGTAACGTCGCAGCGTTCGTTGTCTGACAGTGCGTAATGTTTTCATCGGCTAAACCAACCAAGCGCCGGCATGCACCGCGACCACGGTCTTAGTCTGGGTTTGTGCTTGTGTCCCTTCTAGTTCTATAATTGCAAGTTCAGAGGTGTCGGTTGCTCCGGCATTGTTCAGTGGTTCCGACCTTATAACGATCGGCACGTGACTTTCGAAAGTTTTTCTTTTTTTTTTTTCTTTTTGAACGTTGGACAACGAAGAAAATGATCATGCGTTTTTTGCTAGAGCGTTGCTGGTATTCTTCGCTGTTGTGGGAACTCTACAGCAAAAAATATGATCTTATCGTTTCTTGTACCGCGTCATTGACGTGAATACTATATATGTATATAGACTGTACACACGTACGGCCACGATGCGTGCGACCGGGGTGCTTGTACGAGTGACATGAAGTCGCTGCACAGCCCATGTGTTGGGTGAATAATGTGCTGACGTCATGCGGTAACATAAACACACGTGTTTTTGTTTTTCCCCTTAGCGGCACTTCTTTCTTTCTAGGCGCGTTCTCTATCTCAAGGCGCGAAATAAACCTGATGATAAACCCTTATCGGAGCTTAGACTTCTTGGATTTCTGGTATCTTTTTAGCTGTCTTAAATCTGGGGAAAGGGGGGGGGGGGGGGAGGAAAGAGAAAAAATAAAACACAAAAAATAAGGAGAGAAGGATGTGGCCTCAGTTTCGCGTACCTTTATTGTTCCCGTGCTTTCGCGTCCATGTTTATTGTCCAGGGATGAAACAGAAAACACGATACCGAGAATCTCGACGGGTTGAATCGACTTCCATATCGGGTTCGTTGAAAACAAACAAACGGCCGTGGGTGTAACGGCTTCATAAATTTGATTCTGAGAAATAAATTGCTCTCAATTTTAATCTCTGCACTCCAGAGGAAGCTGCAGGTACCCCTGTTGTTAGTGTCTTTTTGTCGTTATTGTTGTTGTTGTGCTCACCGAAATAGAAAGACCCCTCCGACAAACTGTTTTGGCCCACGCGGCAGTCTTGGCTAGACAGCGAGATATTGCTCCGGGTTATCTACGATGTTGACGTGGCTTCCCAAATTAAACTGAAATTCCGACCGGTTGGCGACGTGGAATTTCCCGAGAGGCGCTGGTATTCGCCAAAGACACTTTGCTTCCCTCCTCTGAGTACTTGTGATGTGAGCGGTGGCTACATATTGCTCGGTGTCAATCTGTGAATGGAAGCGGAAGAAAAATGCGAGTGTGTCGCAAGAAGGCTTATCGAGATTACTGCCCTGAGAAAGTAACATTTTTGTTTTTTCGTTCTTTTTTTCTTTGATGAGAAGAACGCATAATGCTCCTTCGTTGCATTATGAGTGAATAACGACTGTTTAGAAGGTGTACTTTGCCTACCAGCCACTGAATCTACTTATCTACATCAAAACGGTTCGTTTGATTTGTTAACTAATGGCGAGAATTTTATTATACTACAAGTGGTTAGTCATGGTTCAGCCAAAAGTACCGAAGTGAGTTTCCACATCGGGTATGTTGTTTGGATGCTTCCTTTAAGGATCATTCACAAGCCAGATTGGGCGTTCAACGTGATGTCAAGAGGATTGCGATAAAACTGAAACGACACAAAAAGGATAAATTAGTTGAGACACGCCGAAAGCGACATGGTTAGAAGATGTTTTCTTGTTAACATACACACTTCCTGTTGATCAGCTTCTAAACATCGAGAAGTGAAAGAGTTTAGCGCCTTACTACTAGTATAACAATCGACTTTCTTTCGAGAATCAGTCAAGAGACCCGTACTTCTTTATTGATTAAACGAGTAACGACAAATGGTATTTACTCGTTTGATTTGAACTTCATTAAACCATACTTGTGCCGACGACACCGGACAAAAAGCTTAAAAAAAGCCTGTTTCTCTCGGCCAGGGGGCACGAGCGCGCCAGTAAAACCGAAGCCCCTTCATGTTTTAAGAGTCGTGTAGGGGGAGAGTTTGGTCAATGGGAGGAGCGGGCAGAGCCAGGGCTTGCACCAGACGCAGAAAGAGAGCTTGACTTGCTCTCTTGGCCAACCAGAAGCCGAAAAGAATCCTCCAGCGGTGGTAGCGAGAAACAGTTTTATTCATAGATATGTTGTTCTAATAAGCGCGTAAGAGCTAAATGTATTAACCCTCTATGGTTGAAAATAGGGTGCACGTGATGTTTCGATTATGATCATGCAGAAATACGTAAGAAACGAATGTGCGGCTCGAACTTTGTTTTGCTCAAACAGAGTGTGACCGCTCGGATGGCAGATGCTCGGCCATCGGCGCCTGGCGTAAGGATTATGTGGATCGTTCTGCTAGTCGCACTCTTCCACCATGATTTTGAATGACCGTGAGTGAAACATCACGTGCACCATATTTTCAGTCACCGAGAGTTACTGAGACGCACTTCTTAATTTCGTTTCTCGCGACCACCGCCAGGGCATTCCTTCCGGCTTCTTGTTGGCTACATTCGAATTTGTGAAGACGCCCCGGAACACGCCCAGCACGCTTTCGGCCAATGACCTCTCCTCATTTGACTCCTATACTTCCCAATGAATGGCCCAACTCTTACGGCTCTGGCTTTAAGTAAGACGCGCCCATGTAATGCTTGCACGGAGCACAACGCGCCACTGCAGCGTTATGCTCTATGCTTGTAATTTCTAGGTAGGTAACACGTGTTTAACACGTATATCTAACTCCTTACAACTTCTTTATACTTAATAGCTGACAACGTGATGTTAGTAAAAAGCTGCATCTAATTCTTTCTGTTCTCTGGGTCTACCATCAGCCAGCGACATATTTGAATGCTTATATGTTTAAAAACCAGCAAATGAAATGAAATGGCTTCATTGGTGCGTAATGTTCCTGCATCGCTATAAGACTATACGTATCCCAGAATTGGCGTTCCTGAAATGTATAAAGTTATAATTAAAAATTCGCTACGCTTTGGCAGTTCCATCAACCTCCACATTAGAGCGGACAACAACAGGATGTAATTATTTTGGCGGGTGATTTCGCTCCTCCGTGTGAGCTCGTATATTTCGCTGCCGCAAGTTTGGCAGCGTTCGTGTTCACGCTCGAGGTGTTTATCACGGACCAAATTATCAGCGCCTCCACCGCTGCTATATAAACGCTCAGCGTGTTTGTTTTACCAAGAACGCAGTTTCCGTGCGAGGGTCATCGCTCCGTGTTGACGCCACGCTGCGCCTGCGTTGCCATGGGGGCAGGGACTCGTCGAGAGCTTTATGAGACTGGCCCTGCGTTTTACACAAGGACAGAAGTGCAAAGCGTCGTTTAAGCTGCGTGAAAGAGCAAAACTCTTTTGTCAAGAGTGTCTGACGAGCTTAGCATATTTTGAAATATATATATTTCCACATTTTTCGGAGCTTAACTCTTCTGTCTCTGTTCTGAGTCGTTTGGCAACCCACAATCTAACCATTCCCTACACGAGTGGATAATTCGCTCATACTTCGTTAATGCCGGACATTGCAACTTTCGAAAAATTGAAAACATATGAACTTCGAGTCCGTGTGACCTTAAAGGGCAATTTCGGTCATTATTTTTTTAATTTGGAATAATAACTCTTCTCAGCTAAAGCAGTGTCCCTGAATAACGAGGTATAATTTTTTTTTTTGCTCAATATTATGTGTAGTTTTATAAATATCACGGCTCAAAGTTTGGTTTCGGGCGTCTACGGCAAAACCGAAACTATCTGCTAGAGGGATGGCAACACTGATCATGAGCCGCACGGCCGTGGCGTGACTTCACAAGTGTGCTGCGGTACGCGGTACAATTAATGAACTGAAGCTCCGCTGTGACGTGACGTCACAGGGATGCTGCGCAAGGCATCGCCGGAAGTCACGTGAGTTGTATCCCTCCTCGCGCTTACCGCGAGTGCGTGTAATATTTTTTAAATAGTTTTGTTATTCTCCGCACCTCCACGAGCGATCCAAGCAGAGATGGTTTCTTTTATTTGCTTTTCATCGCTTAATGTTGCTGTAAAGGTAGAAGAGGAGTCAGTGAATTGACGTGATCAACTACAATGCCTAGAAGGTGCTGTGTGAGGGACTGTCCCGGTATTTCAGCAACTGAAGAAGAGATTACACTGCATGTACTTCCGAGAGACATACAAGAGATGGACCGGTGGCTGACTGCGGTTCCCACAGGACAGCTATTAGAATCCTTGAGTAGGCGAAGTTCACTAAAACTCACAGGTCTCGATGTGAGACCTCAACTGCAGGTGTGTCAGTTTCCTGCCCGTCTCCCTGCGGCAGTGGCACTCAAGAGGCTTGAATTCAGGCATCACGACGCATCGGCTGCATGTGCACCTAGTAAACAAGTTCTACTCATGTTCCAGACAAAACACGTACTTTATGTTTGACGTTTACTTGTACTTGGTACACTCACCAGTTTGTATTCTTTAGACGCCAGGCATCTTCAGCCTGGAGAGTATCCGATGATTCAACGACCTCGGTGTCTGAACCTTCAGAAATGCGATCGGGCGTGTCGTATGCTAGCAATCCTAATTTCTGCGAGCGTTCTAATTTTTTTTTTAAAACTTGATAGCTTGTTTTGTATGCCGTATAGCTCTGTATCATAGGCTGACGGCATGCACTCGTACACTGGCTTGTACTCTCAACGCTTTCCTCATTGACCTCCATCACGTCGATCCACTGACTCTTCGTCTTCAACTTTTACAGCGCGCAAACTAACCAACGGTGCAGCGATAAAAAGCTAGTGGAACTGAAACTTCGTTTTCTACTATCGCTCGTACGAAGAGCAGAATAAAAAAAATAAATAAAAAAAAGTCTTAGGCACGGTCGCGGAGAGCACGACGAGTCAAACTCACGTGACTTCCGGCGAACCCACTTTTAGTGACGTAGGTCGATGCCTCCCTTCTGACCGCCCCGACACCTTGCGGTACACTGTTACGTCACAGTTCACTGACGGGAACTTTGAATAGGGCCTCGTATTTCTATTTTTTATAAAAAAAACTACGCAACTCTATAGTGAAACAATTGTTTTGTGATGTCCTGATATGCTATTTCAACGCCTAGCATGAATTTTTTTTTTTGCGTGTCAGAGGCCTTTTAATACATCTTAGCACATGTAAGTACACGAATACACAACACTGAACCCAATAGCATACATAGATGTATACTGCTACGACGTACGGCAGACGTGGCATGGTAGGTTGTGAAGAGGGTTTATTATCAGCCATGTGTTTATATAGGCAGCCTGATACTCCGGGTGAGGAACAGAACGAAAGTTATAACGATGATAACTACACTGGCGGGTTATCAGAAAGTACATATCGTCGTTCGACGCTGATACAGCTTTCGACGACACAGCTTCCGACAACACTGCATTCCTTCCCTCTAGGGGGAATTAGCGCCGAGATGTTTCGGTGGCACCCTCTTGCGGTTTCCATTCGTGACGTCACGATCAGGATTTGCCTCGCCGTGAGGTCACGAGTCGTTTTACTGTGTACTTACCATCAGTTGCGACGACAAGTTCGATGGTGTGTTTAAAAACCACACTGGAAGCAAGAAGCCATCACATACCGAAACTAACACCGTCGAAGTTGACCGTCTGAGAATCCTCTTATGCCCGTGGTTTGGCCGATCGTGGAAAGCTGACCGCAGCGACGCTATTGGTCGTGCACGTCGCTAATAACGCACTACCGGTTTTCTTGCTCTGGTAGATCTGCGCAGCTCTTGCTTTTGTGTGACATCCGTGGTAGGTGTTGGACCCTCAGCTGCATCTTCACTAACAGCGGGTGCTGTTTGTTGCGTCGTCGCTGGTGCTTGGTGTGCTTGTAGCTCCCGAGAACGGATCTGATCTGTGTGGCGTCGTGCTTCTTCCAGCGGCATGTCAACCGACACAATCCGGGCTCCGGTCGGGTAGCCAGGGTTCTTGGTTACTACCGTTCCCCTTCTCCGAAGTTCCTTGCCCACACGGGATCTCCGGCCGACGTTCCTGCAAAGCCGTGGATGTAGAGACAGCCCAGACAACACTTGGACATCCCCAGGATGTCCTCAGGACAGCCTTTTGAGGACATTACGATGTCCTGAGGATGTCCTCAAATGATCCTGGAAACATCCTAAAAACGTGCTATTGTCCGGCCTCAGGACATCCTCAGAACGTCCTCAGGAGGGCAGCCAAGGATTTTTCTAGTACATTTTTAGGACAATGCACTGCAGGTGCAGCTGTTCACTGAGCTGTTAGGCTGCTTTCGTTTTTATTGTTTCTAGGTTTTCTCCAACTGGATTTTGAACCTGAAGGTGCCTGCAAGAGCTGCCTCCATGAAAAAAAATGCTTTGTTGTGCACTATTTTAAAGTGAAATTCACACACTAATTCTAGATCACTAGTCAGTGGGAGGCTAAGAACATAGGGCAAGGGAAAGGAGGAAGAAAGCTGGCGGAATGCTGAAGAGGAGAGAAAAAAACCTCTCCCCTCCAGCATCCTGTCGGCTTTCTCCTCTGCGTATTTCTTTGCGCTATGTTCCTAGCCTGTAACTATGAGCATGATCGTTCCATTCATTATTGCAAACAAAGGTAACTGTTCAAGAAATACTTTATTGCAGAGCAAATGTTATACATGACTTTTTTCAATGTCTGCACCAGACGTGCAGTCTGGATTCGCATCTTGGCCAGCACTAGTCCAAATAGTGAGCGGGATCTGCAGGAAAAAATCAATTCCGTAAGCATTAATAATGAAAACAGGTAATGTGCGAAACTTACCATCATGTCGAACATCTGCGGCCTTTAACTGCAGCTTTTTCAGTTTCTCTCCAGCGTGGCGCAGCCATACTTTGATGATGGTCTCCACGTCAGCTTTGTTTGCGCACTCAACATTTGATTTCACTGCTCCTAAAACATTGATTTGTGATGACAGTCACAGCAGAAACCTAAGATGGTCTAGAAAAAAATCACAATTAATGCTCGTGCGAGGAAGATACCCTTGCTACCGAGTGTACTTTCGCACAGTTGAAAAGCTCGAAGCATTCGTTTACGCGCCGGCATCTTTCACGTCGAAATTGCCGTTCATTGCTTTCCGCCATTTAGAAGAATTCATTTAAAAACACACTAACCTTTGTCTCCTGCCTTGCATTGCTGTCATCATCAATTTGAATGGAACAGCGCGGATATACTGACTTGCAGCGCTGACTAACAACTCAGTGATATATAATTTCTTCTTCCTCAAATCGTCATCATCTTCTCCTTCGCCGTTAATGAGAACATTTTAAACTTTTAAACACAAGAAACCAAATAGCCAATAAACATTAATAAGTAAATAATAAATAAATAAATGGCAGCTAAAAGTAATTAAAACTAAGAAAATTAAAAAAAATCAAAATAAAGTTAAAAATATTTTTAGAAAATAAATTACAATTAAAAAATTAAACTTAAAAAATTATTTCTTTTAATTTTTTAAGTTTTATTTCTTTTTAGTTGTCATTTATTTATTTATTAACGTTTATTGGCTTTTTGGTTTGTGGTGTTTAAAATTTTTAAATGTTCTCATTAACGGCGAAGGAGGAGAAGATGACGATATGAGGAAGAAGAAATATATGACTGAGTTGTTAATCAGCGCTGCAAGTTTGTTTCCTTCTTGTGTGCCTGTGAGTGTGACTGTATCCGCGCTGCTCCATCCAAACATGAATTACCATCTAGCCCAAGCATCCACATTATCAAGCCATCATCAACCTCGGCGCTATTTATGTTTCTGTCCTGGCTTGGCTTAGCTTGCTTGAGTCTCTCGGATGGGCGGATAATTGCCATAACGGTACACCTTGTAGTAGGCGGTAGCTTGCGCCACCTAGATTGAATGTTGCCAATGGAACTGAATTTCGACATACTGCGCAAATACAAAACTAATAATAATTGTAGTGCGTCCTGGTTTTATTAAAGAATTATTTGATCAAAACTATAGTTAAAAGATGTCCTAAACTTACGCAACTACATAGAATAATTTGTATGTGAAATTTAGTTGAGCAGTGAACGTGAACTGTGTATAGTACCGCTATTTCATTCATTTATTTGTTTAAAAACGCAATCAAATTGAGGACGTATATATTACCTCTAACTTTGTATTCTTCGTCCTCAATAAGTCCTCGGAAGGATGTTTCTAGGATGATCCAGCGACTAACGTTCTCAGGATGTCCTGAGGACGTCTTGAAAACCTTGAGGACGTTTGTACCTTTCGAGGACGTCCTGAGGATGTCAGCTGTTGTCTGGGAGGGTATGGTATGCAGGAGTTCAGACGGGATCTAATCTGGTAGCCCAGAAGTCTCTGTGACGGCGCAGTGCCGTCTGGTAGGGGTGTTCGTCAGTAGGCAAATAGTATTTTTGCTAGACGCGTTGATAAGCCGCCTTGCTCGACCTTTTTTCAGGCTGTTTTTAATCGTTCTCAGAGCTCTTTCTGCTAGGCCATTGGACTGTGGTTGGTATGGCGCTGTGCTCAGATGTTCTACGTTATTCTCGGAGAGGAACCGTGAGAACGATTCTGCCGTAAATTCGGTTCCGTTTTCTGTCACAATGGTCCTTGAAATTCCGAAGTGGCTAAACATTTCGCGTACAGTTCATATTGTGGAATCTGCGGTGCAATTTCTCATGGCAACAGCTTCTATCCATTTGGAGTGCGAGTCCACAACGATCAATATCATTATTTTACCTATTGGCCCCTCATAGTCTAAGTGAACCCATGGCCATTTCTCGCCAGTCCTGGCCACTTTACAGGAGCTTTGGCAGGAGGCATTGGCTGTGCCTAGATACACGAACTGCACTGACGGGAAAGCTGCTCGATCTCACCATCGAGGCCTAGCCACCAGAACAGCGTCCACGCGACCGCCTTCATTGCCGAGGAGCCTCAATGGGTCTCGTGTAGCATTTGGAGAATCGGTCCCAGGGCAGCTTGGGGTATGACGATTCGATGTCCCCAGTAGAGGAAGTCCTGGGCTAAGGTCAATTCCAGCTTCCTGTGAAAGTACGGTTGCATACGCGGATGGTTATCATCTAGTTGCCTTGGCCACCTTTTCAACACATAGGCTTTCACCCTCGACAGCAGCTGGTCATTAAAAGTCAGTGCCTGCAGCATTTGAGCGGAGAAAACAGCGTCATTGAGTTGGTTCAGCGAGAGCACATATTCTGGCATCTCTTGAGCTTCTTCCTCGGGAATGTTTACTGGAAGGCGGCTAAGGGCGTCGGTATTTCGATTCTGTGATCCCGGCTTGTACTCAATCTTGTATTGATATGAGCTTAACATCAAAGTCCAACGCTTAATTCTGGCCGCTGCCATCACAGGTGTTGGTCGATCCTCTCTCAGCAGTCCTACCAAGGGCTTGTGATTAGTTACGAGAGTGAATGCTCGTTCCCACAAATCGCCTGAACTTCGTCACTCCTAAGAATAGGGTCAGTGCTTGCCGCTCTGGTTGCGAATAATTTCTAAATGCTTTTGAAAGTGTTTGTGACATGAATCTTACTGGTCTGTGTACACTTCCCAAACGGTGAGGCAGCACCGCCCCAACAGCATAAGGCGATGTATCGCATTCTACGCGCAACGCTTTAGACGGGTCAAAATGTGTGAGCACGTCTGCTTTGCATTTGCTTTGTACCACACCGAGCTTTTATTTTTCGTTAGAAGCTCATACAATGGTGCCAAGAGGGTGGCCATATTTGGTAAAAACTTGCCGTAGTATGAAAGCAGCGCAATAAAAGAGCGCAGTTCGCTTACGTTGGTTGTACTCTTTGCTTCCATTATGGCCGTCAAGTTCTTTTCAGTAGAATGCAGGCCATCCTTGATGATGCGGTATCCGAGATAGCAGGCTTCGTTCTGCCAAAAGTTGCATTTCCCTTTGTGTAGATTGACTCCGTTCTCCTAGAAACACTGGAGCACTTGTTTAAACGGTTTCCACTGTCATCCTTTCTTTCAGAGACAATGACGTCATCGATATAAGCTTGTGCGTCGTCTACACCTCGCAGCAGGGCGGAGCAGATGAACCGCCGAACGGGAGCCGCTTGTAGCAAAACAGGGCGCGACAGGTGTTGTTTACGGTCAACTTCTTGGGCTCTTCGCTTAGTAGCACTTGACTGTATGAATCTCGAAGGTCTAGGGCGTTGTATCTCACCCCCGTTCAGTGACGCGAAGAGGTCGTCAATTGCTGGTAATGGATACTGTTTGGTGCCGCAGGCTGGGTTTACGGTTAGTTTAAAATCTCCGACAATTCTTATGAACCCGTCCTTTTTTAGCATAGGAACATTGGGCGTTGCCCATTCAGCATGGGGAACAGGTGAAATAACCCCGCTTTCAAGCAGCCTGTACAATTCGGTAGACACCTTGTCACGCATCGCGTATGGCAGGGACCTGGTCTTGAAAAACTTGGGTACGGTACCTTCCTTCACATATAGATGCGCTGGAGGCTCTTTTAGCAACCCTAGTCCGTCGCTGAGCAACAACTCGTGCTCGGAGAGTAGTTTCGTTCTGCGTAGTTTTTTTTTGCACCAGTTAACTTTGAAACCGGCGTCCGCAAACAGTTAAGTTTCTGTATGAAGTCGCGTCCACAGAGACTTGGTCCCACACAGTCTAAAATTGTCAATGTCGCAGTTACTACTTGACCACAGTAGCGGACTTTGCACGTCATCTTACCTTCCACAGGCAACTTTCCTAGGCAGCAGGACAATTTCAGGCTTGAACGCTCCATTTGTGGCGATGTTTCTCGAACACGTCTCTTGGGATCACGCAGACCGGAAAACCAGTGCCCTAGGAACGGCACATCTGGGCTGTATGACCTTTCCGGCCACACTGAAAACACTTCGCGTTTATGAATCCACAGGCTTCTGTAGCGTGTGTTGAGCTTCCGCATCTTCCGCATGAGTTGGTCTGCCCTCGTGAACACCTCTCCATTTTTCCGAACTTGTATTTTCGTACCTTCTCCGTAAGCTTGTTCAATTATGTTTTTTTCCGCAGTCTCTGATTGCTATATTTCCTTGACATCTTGCGCTGCTGTTTCCGTGGCCTGCAGAATACTTTCGGTTTCTTTCAATCTGAGCTTCGGCTGTGCCAGGAGCCGTTTCTGCACGTCAGTATTTCGAATACTGTACACGATTTTGTCCTGAATCTTTCTGTCTAGCACAGTTCCAAAATTGCATCTGGCGGCTAGACGTCGCAGTTGCACTATGAACTCTTGCACCGACTCCCCTTCTTTCTGAACCTGATGGTACAACTTAAAGTTTTCGGCTATTTCGTCGGCGTGTTGCGCGTAAAAATCTTCCAAAGTTGTCACGACTTCCTTGTAGGTTAATTCGCTCACTTTCCTTGGAATACAGCGGCCACTGAGCACTTCCATTGTCCTTGACCCAAGGCCTGATACGAGAAAGACTCTATTCTTGACTTTGTCGGTTATGGCGTCCCCCTCAAAGTAGGCTGCAATCCGGTTGGTGTGGGAGGCCCACTTGTCCTTTCCGTTGTCAAACTGTGGCACGTCGTAATCCATGTTTGCGCGACTGCTGCAACACGTTTTTTTTCACCCGCGTTGACTCGTTCTCGTGGCCACTGCTACGACGTACTTCAGACAAAACATGGTAGGTTGTGAACAGGGTTTATTATAAGGCACGTGTTTAAAGAGGCAGCCCCACACTTCGGGTGCAGAACAGAACAAAAGTGATAACGATGATAACTACACTGGCGAATGAGTACAAAGTACATATCATCGTTCGACGATGATGCAGTGTTGACAGTCGCAATTGATACAGAGAATCAATTTATTAATGCGAAAGCATTTACTGCCCCATAGACCGAAGCCGGCGTTGTCTGTAACCATACGTAGTGACGAAACGGCAGTTAATTTCCCAATTGGCCAGCTAAACGGCAGTTAAATTTCTATTGGCCAAAAGCACAGCAACACAGGCGCTTCGTCACGGAAGCCGGCCAGGCCGCTTGAGGTCAAACCGGACACGTCTTAGAAATAAATTAAAACACAATGAAGAGCACAGCAACGCAGATGCATCGGCACGGAAGGCGGCGGGGTCGCTCAAGCTCAAAGCGGACGCGCCTCAAAAATAAAACACAAAGAAAAGCGCAGCAACACAGATGCATCGTCCCGGAAGCCGTGGAGCCCGCGGGGTTAGCCTGCGCAGTGGGGGAGCGTGATGTCACCGCCAGAGCTCCGTGTGAAAAAGGAAGGCGTGGCGCGCTCCTTGTAGGAATGAGCTGCGTGTAGGAAGGCTTTCGCATTCCTACACGTAAGTAGTCTTAGGTGTCCTCTTTTTTGACACGAGTTTCCCAAAGTAAAGTCTATTGATAAGATCTATTAAGACATAATAGCCCATGTAAGTATACGAATACACAACACTGAACTCAATAACATACATAGATGTATACCATTTATTCAAAAATAAAGCTTCAAAAACAAATTTTTCACAGTCATCCTGTGCAGCAGGTGGAGAACCTATTATTTCTGTTTACGATAAAATGACTGCGAATTAAATAATGCTTCCAGCATGATACTCAGCGAGCAGATTTCCAGCGTAAATCTATTATTTTCAAGAATTGCTTGTTCTGGAGGTTTTGGTAGTGAATGTAGTTATAGACGCTTTGCAGCAGCTGTGCATGGGCGCCGCCATAACTGACCTTCAGTTTTTGTTCCCCCTTATTACGTTTACTTCACTTCGTTTTTACCATAGCAGGCCAGGTTATTGACATCTTAGACTTTATTCTGTCTTGCTCCCCAGCATTGGCCTTTGTGGAGGCTCGTCCACACCAATTTCAGTGGCTCGGTATCTCGGTAAAACAAGAGAAGGTCAGCAATGGCGGCTGTATTCTGGCGCCTGTGTAAAGCGTCTATAGGAGGTATTCATTGGACGCCATATTTGTGGGTGCGGTTTAGAGCGCATGCTCAGAACTAGCTCACATTAATAGCCTGCTAAGACCGGCAACCTTGATGGTGCTAAATGCACGCTCCAAAGGGACTGCGGAAGATCAGCGTCAGCACGCGCTCAGAAGCAGCGCACACGGATATGGCCGCCAGTGAATACTTCCTATAGACCTCGAGCACCGGCACGAGCCTATGGCTTGAAAGTTTATGGTCACTCGTAAATTCGTGTAACGCGAGCATGTTTTCATACCTCTCGAATCATGCACTACAAAAGGATTGTGTCCTCGAATTCAAAGGGCTGTCTTGCTCACCATTCTCTTATCTCCTTCGGGAAATCACAAATATTCTCTAGGCGCTAGAATGAATCGTAAACGCGCCAGATTTTTTTACCAAAATGACGTCTTCTTTGCGGCTAGGCAAACAATTTCAGAGACCAGGACAGGAAACAGTTTCGGGAACCAGGATAAGCTTATTTCAGGGACGAAATAAGCTTACAACTAGTAAATTCATATGCTTTTATACACAAAAACGTTGGTGGTCTAGACCAGCGTCTCCTATATAGTTACACAATGCCTGTTGGCTTCGAGCACTGGCAAGCGGTAGGGGGAGGGCGAATAGTACGTGTGGCTGCCGTGAGGCGGAGCCACCTAGGCGCACAAACCTGCCGTGTAGTGAAGTCAACCATCTCTTCCAGAGGAGATTCAATGATGGCGCCCCAGCAGCAGGGACAGCAGGAAATCTAAATGTCCTTGACCGACAGTTTAGAGCTCGGGACCAGCTCACTGTTTTCAGCGGAATATTACTTCTTATTTTTTCTACCTTTCACCCGCACTCGACCCGGCGCCAACTATTTCTATGCGCGCGATTCAAGGTAACCGCTAAAGCCCCAAACTGCCGCCGAAGCGGCCAAGCGTTCTCCGCGTTAGCGGCCTGGCCTTGCTTGTTTCGTCGTTTCGGTATTTTGTCTCAGCAAAACTCGTTTGAATCAGGGTGGTCACATCCAAAAAAAGTTCCACATGTTAAAAACACACACCCCCCCCCCACACACACACACACACACATATATATATATATATATATATATATATATATATATATATATATATATATATATATATATATATATATATATATATATATAAATAATAGTACGAAGTCCGGGGCTTGGTTGCCGAGAGTTTGTATAGAATAAAGAGCCACTTCAAAAACTTAACTCCTTTACTTAGACGTTTCGACCCGAGACGGGTCTTTATCAGTATGACAGCGATTCATGAAAGCACACTGGTAAACCCTCCGATCGTTGCAAAAAAAAAAATAAATAAAGAGGGTTAGGAAGGAGGCAAACAGGCACAACAATGTATATACGCACACAAAATGGAAAAGGTCGGGTTGGGGGGGGGGGGGGGGGGGGGTGGAGGGAAAGAGAGGTATCCAAATTGTCGCGGGACTCAACCAGGCGAGTCCCGCTTTACTGAATCGCTGTCATACTGATGAAGACCCGTCTCGGGTCGAAACGTCTAAGTAAAGGAGTTAAGTTTTTGAAGTGGCTCTTTATTCTATATATATATATATATAATATATCTTCAATAATAATGTAAATACTACATGTTATAAAAAATAATAACGCACGTCCGCCTTACGGCGCTACCAAGCCGTTCGTGCATGTTCTGAGGTGGAGCATCGGGCCTGGACACCCCTTGGAGAGAAGCCAAAGGCATAGAGGAGGCACGGTCTAGACCATACTTGTACCTATTTCAAATACTCTACTCCAGATGCATTTCAAATACTTTTTGAAGTATCTTAGTATCGCGCAAATACTTTTGATCGATAGTATTTGTTACTGTATTTTAATTACATTTCTGAGTATCTTGTGCTCATTATCTCAAATACATTTTTGACATTTCGCCATTTTCCTAGTGTCTCGGTATAAAGTGGCATCGGCGTGGTACGAGCAAACAGGAACATTCTTTCGAGTAACCAAATCCTGTTGCTAGCTCCGATAAACTACGGTGCCTTAGATTGAGCTCGTGAAAACATCGCATTTGTGCCGATTGTGATTCATATTTCACCCCAAAGCGCGTACAGTGAAGGTTTCCCCCCTCGCCTCCTCAAAAACGCCTTTTGTTTTCTAGAGTTTCCCCCAAAAGATCCTCAAACGGAAGCAAAAGTTGCCACACTAAGGTGCAAACTTACCCTCAAAATGCCAACTAAGCGTCCCCCAACGTTGAGTGCCTTTCTGAACGCAGCCTACTTGAAGAAGGTGCGACCAGTGCTGTGGCTAGTATGTGGGCTCTCTTTGTTATCCATTTACTCATTTCCGTATCCCAAGTTTCTTTTTATAGTGAACTCCACATATACGGAATATGGATTGTAGTTAAACGATGCGTATAAGGTGCGCCACAGGACGTGATATTCAGGGATGTCACTATAGCTAAAGCGACCTCTTTTTTTTTGTTGTCCCAGAAATGTTTTGTAACATGTATCAGTGATATCCTGCTCTTTATAGTTAGAGTGAACAGAATAGCCCTACGATGTTTTTTTGTGTGTTTTGTTTTCGTTTTGTGCTGTTGCACGCTAATGGTATACCAGACTTCCGCAACTGTATAAATGTGTTTGTCACTGACGCCGATACAAATTACTCAATGCGAAAGTATCTTCAAAAGTAATTGAATTACATTTTAGGTATTTCTACTCTACTCAAGATACTTTACAGTGAAAGTAACTTGACTAGTATTTTAAATGCTGTATAAAGCAGGTAATTAGTAACTTAACTTAAGTGCTTTTATCGAGTATTTTGTCCAACACAGGTCTAGACTACAATAATAAATGCCCCCCCCCCCCCCCAAATAAAAAAAAAAAAGCAAAAAAGTAAAAAAAGCGCTTAAATAGTTGGAAAAAAAAAAAACGTCAAATGACAGCTGGTTTTAGAAACAGACCGGCAACCGGCCCGTGATCCAAAAAACCGACCGTACCGGTCAAAAACCGGGCAGGTGGCAATCCATCCGCTCGTAGCTTCGGCTACATCTGGACTTAAGGTAAAACGAAGTATAGAAACACAAAAACATTTAAGTGCATTTTTTCTAAGTTTTGGGAAAGGATGTAACGAGCAACGCAACTACGTTACCAGTTACTCGAAATAAGTAACTAAATAAGTGTGTTACCCGTTACTGATTTGAGAAAGTAACGAGTACGTTACTGTGTTACCTAAAAAAGTGACGCATTACGAGTAACGCCATTACTTGTAATGAGTTACCGGCAACACTGATTTCGTGACCCTCTTTTAACCACGGTCGGGGCGGGGCTCCCAGCACGGAATTTTTAGCGCTCCCGTATCCATGCCGCTGCACCAGCTCATATTGCCGTGTACAACCGGTCGTCCCTGACTGAAAGCAAATTAGAGTTCAAAGTCAAGGGAAGATTAATTTTATTCTCTATAATTGACCGTAAGGAATCACCTTGAGGATTGTGCGCTCAAAGGCTAAAATGTTTACTGAGGGAAAGCTACTTTTGTTTATCCGGACTTGTCACAATCCCGTACCAAACTGAAATGAACAGCTGCCTGAATCGGTAAAAGTGCAGCTAAAAAACAAAGAAACAAAAAACAAAACAAAACAACTTTGCTATTATAATACTACCCGAGTTGCACTTAGTTTCTGATCTCCCGTTTGGCGTTGTACGCATTTTTTTAGGAGCATACCGGTAGCCGCTATCTAAACTCTCGTGAGTGGTGCCTCGTTATCTAGAATGTCGTTCGTCACGAAGATGAATGGCACCCGCATCAGACGGTACACGAGGAAACCAAGGCGCTGATCCCCGAATTCCCTAGGAGACAGAGGGGAAGGGGGGGGGGGGGGGGGGGGGGTGCCGAGGGGGCGTCGAGCCGAGGAAGGAAGATCCTTTTTTTTTGTGCTTCTCTTTGGTTCGGCTAAGCGTGGCTTCGTCCCTGTCTCCCGCTCCCTGAGGCTTCGACGCGAGGAAGTGCCGCCAACAATAGCCCTCCGGGGCTTGAATCTCGACGAGGAATTTCATCGCTGCCCCATTTCTAGCACGGGCCCGAGTTCCGGTCCACTTCCAGACCCAACTGACGCGGGCTGCGGCGCCTGCCTCGAGCCTTGGACGCCCCCCAAGCACGAACAACGCAGCCCGCACAAAAGGAAGCCGCCGTTTCCTCGTCTTGTCCCTCGGCGTCCGTGTGCATGTATGTGTGTGTAAAGGGGATGACGCAGATAAGGATCACAAACGCGAGAGATATAGGATTCTTTACAGGCTATAAGCGTTGCTGGTTAGGGTAAGAATAGTGTGCGAGAGCGAAGAGAGGGGAGTTTTGTCGGAACGGTCCGTCTCCAAGATGACAATCGTGGCCGGAAAACGGCACAAAGGGAACTGTAATTGAATAGTCGGAGGGGAATGGGAGGATACGCGACGACATTCCGAGGGAATGCGCCGGTACCAAAAGTCGTTTACTATCCAGTGAACCGAATTGAAAGTGTCCGCGGACAGCGGACACCCTTTTTCCATTCATCTACACATCCTTCACCTTCTACCAGTCGAGTCACTTTAGAAAGCAATATCCGGCTTCTTTTTTTAATCGAAGGACGTGCAACTTTAATGGGAGAAAAAGTTACGCTTTGCCTCGGTAGCGATCTCTGGCACAGCTGCGAAACATCTTAAAGTGCAGTATTTTATATTTAAAAAATGGCGCGAGCTTTGTTACGTAAAGGCTGTGACAGAATAGGTTCGTCTGTCAGTGAGAGTATAACAAGGACTCAAGCGAAATGGTAATTACGACAGACACAATGAAGCGGTTTTTAAAACTTAAAATATCAGAAGATAAGCTTAATAAAGGGGCGAGCTGGTTAACGTTACGCATGATCATACCGGAGACGACGGACGACAAAGGGGACAAGGGACGAACACACAAGTCTCAAACTCATTTGAATAGATTTTATTCCCACTTCATGTTTTATATGCCGCCCTCTCACACGACCTCCATCGAATTTGCACACGTTCATACATCCAACGCCACGCCTCCATAACAGAACCAATGGTACAAACCCGTATAACCCATCCTCTCACGTGACCTTCACCTATACTCCGTGTCACTAGTTGTGTGCAGGACAGGAGAAGGCAACGCCAGGCGTGGGAGACAGGGCCATCACTACAAAGGCTGGGGACCGAGGAGGGAAACCTCCTCTCTTCTCTAACATTCCTAGTGCTTCCCCTTTCACCCCTCACCCTCCATTGCCCTCCTCTCCCGTCCCGCCTTCCTAGTGCTCGCCCTTTCTCATTTCGCCTGGCGTTGCCTTTGTCTGCACTGTACACAACTAGTTACACCGAGTATAGTTTGCACACGTTCATACATACATCGTGACTCCTCCATAACAGACTCAGTAGTCCACGACTAAGACTCCTCGAACTAAACCATATCAGAAAAAACAAACAAACATCAACAACAACAACAGCAACTATGACAAGGTTTTATACGATTGTTTTCCTTTCACCTATTCCACCCCTTACAAAAGTAAAAACCTACTCGACGCTGCGTCCAGTACGATTGAAAACTGGCTAAATCAATTTCCCACAGAGCCAAACCTAATTGTTTCTTAAAAAACGTTTTGTACAATTTTTCTCTTGTCTCAATACAATAGTGTCCTTCGACACTGGCAAACTTTTATTGCACTCTTAAACGTACCTTGCAATTTTAGAGTTCGTTGCATTATTCTGGACAGCACTCCTGTGCTCGGGTAATCTTTCATTCAAACAGCGCTTTGTTTGTCCGACGTAGGAGAACGCACAGGTCATTGGAATGTCATAGATAACACCATGTTGGCGTTTTACGGGGGCTTTCGTGTGCCTTTTCAAACAACCTTCATTTCCCCCCGAAAGTGGCGTCAGTCTGTTCAAATTCTAGTCTGTAGTAAAGACCACCTTCACACGGAACCTATTTGCAATTGCCATCAAATTGTGCAAAAACCCGTGGAAAAACGGAATTCGCGCCAGTCTGTCCGGTTTCTCCATCGTTTTCTTTTCGATGCAACTAAAATCCTTTAGGTATTTCAAGGCTACCCCTGTTATTCGAGTACCCCGCATCCTTCAAGCACAACAACTGATGCTTAACTGCCCCAGGCACCGCGTGTGCTGATGAAATTTCTTCAGAGCATTATCTAGCAAGAAAACCACTGCTCCTCGTTTAACTAACTTTGACTGGCAACTCTGGAAAGGTAACAAAGGTTTCGCCGCAAGCTTACAATATTCCCAGCACAGCCCATCTAACGTGCTCAAAATGAAACCCAAGATCTGCAAACTCACTCAACAGGTTCCTCGCAACTGGAAACTAACTCAAGCGCCGCCTGCTCAATGGAACCTTTAACCTTGGGAAGCAGTCCTTCTACCTCTGAACATATAAAAATGTCGTCGACGTACCTCTTAATTAGCACTATCCCCTTTGGCGACGACTGTACCACTTGCCACATGGCCAAATCCAACGGAGCTAGATAAATCTCGGACAGGGCTGAAGCCAACGACGACCCAATGCAAACTCTTTTTTTTTTTTTTTGGGGGGGGGGGGGGGGGGGTACAGTTAGCTTCTTCAAATTAGATAGACAGCTGTGTATGGGAAATATAAATCACGTAAATAAAAAGCAAACAAAAAACAAATAACTTCCCACATCGATTTCCGAATTAGACTGAAACATGCCCAAGTTGGCCTCTAACCAATCCCTTATGCTTAAGAGCAACAGGGGCTGATGAAGGGAGTAATACAGGTATTTTATAATCAAAGACACAATCTCGCTCTTCTTCCGGTGGTAACTATCTAAACAGTGAACAAGCTCCTCCGACATTTTTAAATCAATTGGACTACTCAGCAGAAAACTGTACCAAGAATTGTGTTGTGTGTATGTTTATACAACCTAGAACTTAGTCTTCCTTAACAGGTGACTTGTCTCCCAGCTGTAGATGAGAAATTTAGCCAGTGGAATAGAACCGCTAGGCTGGGGTCTTTAACGTGCATCACGCAGTAGTGATGCACGAACGCACGCCGGTACGATGCTCATCCAGATCGAAACGGGCAGGGGTGGGGACTGAACCTAGGATCCCTGGGTTCTGCAGCGCGAGCTTTCGCTCCCCATGCTCCGAGCTGGAGAAAAGTGGATACAAATTTCTGCCATGAACCGCTCTAATTTTATTGTGGCACAGGCAGTCCGACAGGCCATCGTGGCTTAAAGTTGACACCTGCAGTTAGACTCTGTTGAATAATAACAAAAGAAAAGAAGAAAATAATTGAGGTCATAAAAAATTGCGACACTACTATTTTCATTTTCATAACTGAACACCGACGTCACATGACGTCAGGATTCAGTTAAACTTTTTTTTTTTTTACCTTGAAAAAGAAAGAACCATAATTAGGAGTGTGATATGACCCAGACCCAAGAAACTTTGAAAAGTTCAAATGTGCCGAAATATGAAATATTGTTTTTTCGTTAAAACTCGCCATCCGAAGATTGATTGCACGGAAGCGAGGCAGGCTAGTTTAACGATAAATGTTTCCAACAGCAACTTCGCAATCATATGATGATTAGGAAAGTAACCCGGAGTCACGTACTCATCACACTGCCACTACATCATACAAAAACATCATGTATGACGGTCACTTTGGTCAAACAAAAACAACAGTCCGCAGACATGTGCAGATGAAGCAGGCACGGTTCCAAGATGCTTCAGGAGTGTCCGAAGATAGTCCTGTTCTCAAGTCTGCAGCAAACACGGCATCTTTTGGGGTCATGTATGAGCAGTTTGACTGCGGCAATTTATGCAGCATCGCGGAGGGCGCAGAGGAGGAGGGGGAGGCTCAAAACATTGCACATCGAGGAGCCACAGCCTCTCACGCCTGTGACTTTGATATTGAGTCACACAACGTGCGAGAGAGAGAGAGAGAGAGAGTACAATGAGAACGTAGCTTTCACAATACCCAGCAAGACGAAAACAGTCAACACTGATTCACGGATCCCAAAATACAGCTGCACACAAGCACGCAAAAAAAAAAAAAAAAGTTCTTGATTTTTTTTTTTTAATTTGCAAATTTTCCACATTGACATCGAACAAATCGTGTTTCTTCTGCATTACGAAACTTGTTTCGCGTCCTCTTCACTTGGAACTGGAATAATTTAAAATGGGATTTGAATACACCTAGCCGAATACTTGAGAGAGTATAAAAAAACAGAGAAAAAAATTACTCTAAATAATGTGGAATTCTGGACCGTGCGCGTGTCCGGCCGAATCTCAAAGACGCAAAGACACGGAAAGAAGAACAAAAACAACGCAAAACAATTAAAGGAACTGGGACTACGAAGTGACGAGAACAAGGCGTCTTCAATCGTGAACAAACTGGTCCGACTCTCATGTTTGCAACAAATAAAATCGACCAGACAAGAAAAAAAGAGAAAAAAAAGGGACCTTCCCATTTAGGTTTTTCAGTTTTTTTTTGTTATTGTTCACTCTAACGTTGAAGACATTCCGAAGCTGACAGGAGATTTCGCAAACCAAAAGCTTGTTTCAAGCGCAAGAAAAAAAAAAAAAGAAAAAAAAGAACACGAACCTTCAATATAAATGATGAGCGCAGAAACGACTGAAATAAGAATACAGATCGTACGCGCTATGCCACGTGCGTAAAACGCAGTTTTATGGGAGTATTTGCTGAACAAGTCTACTAGACACTATGACGCTTTTTCTAAGGTCAACAGGAGCGTGCAGATTCAGTTCGCATACTATCAAACAATGGCGTTAAACTACGAGAAGCTCAGGTTGAGGAAGACTGCCAATATGTCAGAGGCTCGCGAGTAACATCATGCATTTTTGTAGTACACACGTCGTATGTGGTTCTGAAAAGTAAAATTAATAATCCAAAAATTAAAAAAAAAAATTCTTTTCTTTTACGCCTTGTGGTGACTTTCTCTTATAAATAAAACAGGATAAATAGTGCACATGCGCAGTTTTCAAAGCAAAAAAGTTTGGCAGTGAAAACAAAACAAAACAAACAAAACACCTTGAGAATTGGGACGAAAAACGGGAGAGCACAACACCTTCTCAGAGTTTCCTTCAAAATATAATACGCGAATATAGCGAGAATACAAGACACACACTGAAATGATTTTTGAGACACGTTCGTATAAATGGACAAAAATGGACGCCTTTGGAGTAGCGACATTTTTTTTTTTTTTTTTTGCGAGTTGTCACAGGGGAAAAAAGAGAAAAAAAGAAAAGAGATTCCTAGAAGAGATATCTCGTTCAAAGCTTTGAACATATTCAAAACCCAAATGAATACCAGCACACGTTGATGGCACAATACAGTAAAGGGTAGAACATACAGGGAGTACAAAGCGGGCCAAACTCACGCCACATCAAATGGTCCAACCGAAACGATGCGGACGCGCGCGGCGCTGATACAAAATGAGAAGCTCGAACATAGGGCGGAACAGCGTGGAGACTTAGTACCGCGAATACAGTGCTCACACTTTCCAAAAAAAAAGAAAAGCTCTGGTGTCTTGAAATGCGCCCGCGGGATGTTAGAATAACCATGGGCTACCAGGAAAAAATCAAGAAAGCATTGGCGAGAGAACATGCATCGTTCGAAGCTTAGTCTAAAACCCGAAAGAGCACGAACCGACACCAAAGCAGGGAGACCATAGTGCAATTTCAAGAAGGCAGGTAAAAGGAGGGAAACGAGGCAGCAGCTGCGACGGAGAGACGAGGTGAAGAAGCAGTGAATGCCCGACAGAAAGCGCATTTTGGGCCCGACGGGTATTCGGAAAGGGCAGCGCTCGCAAGCGCATGACGTCAACGGGTCCCAAAAGAACACTTCAGAACCCGGGGAGGAGGTGGCATCGTCTGCGAGCATCCCACGCAAAACCAGACGCAGCGAGCATAAACTATCCTCTGTTTCGGATTGACATAAAAAACGGCAAAAGCTGCGCATAGGCTCCGAGCCAATCAGGGACGTCGGAGTGAGGCGCGGCACTCCGGTGGTGAGTTTGTCACGTGCCTCGCTTCCATAGGCCGTAGGTTCGACGGTTTGCCAAGTTATACTGAAACGAAGTATAGCCCGGCATGTGGTGCCGAGGGAAAGAACACGCACACAAAAGCGCCGATTTTGAAGAGGTGCTCCTTCGCTTGGCGTTTGGAGTTTGCGAAGGATATGCGAGAGCTCTGCTGCAACATCACCTGGAACTCGAAATACCTTGGGCCCTAGCGCAGCTTCACGTGGGTTGATGCATAAGGTGAAGGAATAAAAAAACACGTATATCTTGTTTCTTTTATAACTTAGTCCTACCACAAAAACATCTTAAAAAATAAAAAAAAACCTGCCTGCAGCTAGCTAGGCCGAGAGCATCTTGTTAACAGCTTTCGTATACTCTTGAGCGTCACCAGCCACCAATGATCATGTTTGTGGGTGGGTGGCACTGCAGAAAATGTATCTGGTCGTCCAGAAACTGGTTTTATTGGGCATGTGAGTAATGTTGACTCTAGCTGTACGTTTTTCGCCACCTGGCCAGCAAGCGTTACCGCGTCTATTTCTGTAGCAACAGACATATGACAGGAAAACTCAACAGCCCTTAAATGACATGAGAAAAGGGGTAGAGGGCACCGCTTCTTAAATGTTAGCCTGAAGCTTTCATTTCGGCTTCGTTTACACAACCTCGTTCGGGGTTTTGTGTGTTACTCCGTTAAACAAAGGTCGGCGGGGTTAGGAGGATGAATATCCAACCTTCCGTTGCACCTCTATTTCTCGCCAAGGGCATATTTGCCACATCTGTGTGGAAATATTGCGTTTTCGATATCCCAGTGTCTGGTGATCGTGACGCAAATTCCACAATCACTGTGACCGGAATGACGTGCATTGAGCCCAGCGCTGGCTAGCGAAAGACGTGGAGGCTTATCGAGGCAAGGACCAGACCGGAAAACTGCAACTTGTGCGCCTCAAGACAAATAAAAAAAGACGCGACACAGGACGGGCCTGGAAGCCCGAGCTACAGACAAGTTGCCGCGGGCGAAGAAGCGACGGCGGAAACAACAAGAAGAAAGAAAGACAAAAAGGAAGGAACGCTCGAGGCTATTTTTAAAAGATCCACAAATCAGAACGGTTGAAGCACCCGAAGGAAATGGGGGAGGAGAGCGAGTGAGAGCGAGACTAGGTGAGAGCGAAAGGGGGAAGGGACCTCTGGGAAGCTAACGTTTTCGAGCGGAGCGGCTCAAGTTTTGCCGGTCGCATTCCTAAACGCTCCCAGGAAAGGTGATTCCAAAATGGCGGATCCCAAAACCGTCTCGAACAGGCCAGGTGTGTCGTTACACTCCAGTGTGGACATAAGGTGTCACCTATCAGATGCGTCCTATTGAGCTGTGTCGGCTTCGCGAGCGCCCGACATCAGAGCGCCGAACCTCGAGCCGACCCTCGTTTGTCCACGGGTGTCGCGTCGAGGATGAATCGACTTTCATCGTCAGCGACATCGCGCCGCACCATCAGCGCGCCACGTGTGAGCGCTTTCGGGCGTTTGATGGATGCGCTGCTTTGCAAGACTGCTCGTCAGTCGTTTTCATTCACGTAGCGAATCAACCTCCAACTCGCCTACACTGAACTGACTGTGGCTCTGGAGGCATCGAACGCTCTTCGAGCACCCCCCCCCCTTCCCCCCCCATACTATGATCTGCCAAAATAAACAAGTCATTCAAATCTACAAAAAAACGGAATAAAGATTAAAAAAAAATAAAGAACTGCCCTCGTATTGTAAACGTCCCCCTGTAATAAACAGACGCGCGAGTGGGCGGTGCCGGCCCACGGCCACTAGATTGCAAAAGAATAACACGCCAGTCCTCGTTCCAATTAAAGCACGCTCCGTTAAACGTGACCCGAATGGGGTCTTCGCAAGTCACACAAACGCGTGCACCTCGCAGTAAACCAATAACCGAGACCACCGGCCAAAAACGAAACGAGCGAGGAGTGCGAACGCCCGAAGCAGGTCCGGGCAGCGCATGGGGGCGTAGCCACGGAGACCGTTCAGGACTGCGGCCCGTTCAAACGGCGCGACCTTCACGGGTGCCCACGATGACGTGTCGCATTGAAGTCCGGACCATCGGAACGAACGAGCCAATGCGAGCCGAGGCTCGCGAAGCCCGCGAGTCGGGGGCCCAGCCCGAGGCTCACCAGCTCGCAGTGGGGCAACGGCGCGCGCTTCCCAAAAAGGGCTCCGCTCTAAGAAACCCGAGCTCGGAGCGCGGAGTCCCAAAACGGGGCGGCCGGCGCCGCCCCCCGGGCGTCCCGAGCAACCAAAAAGCAAGCGGGGCCCCAGGACGAGCACCTTGTTGGTTGAAACGAGCCGAGCGCCCTCACGCGGTGCCTACAAGTTCTCGGGAAGGACCTTCAAGTGGCGATCCCGCGGTCTGCTCACTTCGACATCGAGGGCTCTTGCCGCTCACTTGTGTGGTGTGTGAGGTTCCGGTTCCCCGGTGCGCGGTCTCCAGCCTTCTTCCCCCACACTTCGACTCACGTTTTCGCTCCGACGTCCCGTGGCTGCATCGAAGAGCGCAACCATGTCTGCACGAAGCAGCAAGTACATGTACAAGAGCTCCGGCGGCGCTGGAGATATTTCCATCGAGTATGGAACCGACCTCGGTGCGCTCACCAGGCTTGAGGTAGGCACAAGTCGGTTCTGCCGCGCTGGCTCATGGCGCCGCTGCTGTTCTTACCTCCAATTGTCCTCGGAGTGCCACTAAGCCTTGTGATGTCCGTTGGAGGACACGGGCTTTGGTGCATTCTCGAGCGACACGCAGATCTCGAAACATAGGAAATAACAACGAAATAGGTACCAGCGGTGCTCTTGAAGTTCAAACGCGTTCGAACGACTTGCCGTACATGAGGCATTTGCTATCTCTGTTTAGCAATATGTTTGGGCGAGGAAAGCGTCTCGAAGTGTTACTGTGCGTGCTTTATGCCTGTGAGACCGTTGGAATAGGCGAAATGGTGCAAGGAGACCAGCCTGCCTACCCGGCTCCCACCGGCATGTGAAGTGCCAACAGTACCGCTTCGATGCGCTTTCTTCAACTAGTTCTCCCCCCAATGTCAAATCATCTCCGTGGCGATGCCCTCAGTGTCAATTGTAAAAAAAAAAAAAAAAAAAAAAAACCGTTAACCCTAGTAGTCACCAAGGTTCTTAAGAATCCTCAGAGTGAGCCTATAGTTCACACCTTGAGAGTTACATGACCTCCTCTCAATGGACGAACTGGCCGGCTCATTCTTTGGAACAGTTAGAAGCCGCTAAGGACACCCGTTTGGACGTGGCATCTACGGTAGGATAGCTTGTCCAGTGTGCATTCATCAAAACGAACGAATTTGCATTAATACATTTTTTTAAAGTCAGTATTTATTTAAAAAAAAAATGAAGGCAGCATAGATCCTTGGTACAATATTGTTCTTACCTTGAATCCCTGATCCAGAATTATCTTAAATTATTATTTTTGGAGACCAAAGACCAGGAATAGTGAACATTCAGAACGTTTGACTTTGCCTACAAAAGCACCATTTAGTTTAATGAAGCCTTAAAGGCATACAGTCTGCAGCTCATCTAATGCCAGTCGACGCACGAGTATGTTTAGAAATATCTCTGCGACAACTGGTCTTTAATTGAACTAAATGTTTCGGGAACGCGAAATTGTACGGCCAAGGTTTCCTCCCGAAGGCTAAATGTGACTGAGAGGTTTAGCGTTTACAAAATTAATTTTTGACATGCCAACGGCTCTTTATAAAAAAAGTGAATAATTCTTCTGCAGTTATGTTACAGTAGATGTATGCGGTGCTCTGAGAAATTCTCTAAAGCTGCTGCGTCTGGCTAGAGGAATCCAAGATGGCGTCCCACTGAGGGTCTGCGAAAGCGTCGCCTGATTTGGTCATGGCGTCAGATTTCCCTTGGAAGGGTTTCGCGTGTTTCTTAGGTACTTTTCAAGGTTACCAGCACTAATCTTGAGCTTCATTCTTTTGTTTAATGGCACCAACACACCGAAATATTGGTTTCAATACGGGTGTTTCTTGTACAGAAAAGAAATGGGACTATGGAAAGATGCAAATTTGTGGTAGGAACAGAGGACAAACATCTTTTTATGGTCGTGTGCATTTGTTTTAAATACATAACCAAGACGACCTTAGGTATTTGGCCTTCAAAGATTGAAAGGCCAGGTCAGAATTTGTTTTCAGCATTTGTTCAGTTCTATTTGCTAAAATCCGTTTTTTTTTTCTATCAAAAGCATGCCACTTTAGTGACGGACATTTAAACAGTAACACGGCAAAAACATTAAAGAATACGGCGAACTACTCTGAGAGTGCTGAACACATTTGGTTCTCGAGTTAATCAACATAAAAAATGCTGACCTTGTCATTATTTTTAAAAGGTTATCTGATAGTCACACCGAGGGGTGTGACTCTAAACGTTCTCGTTTCAAGTGCAGCTTTAGCGAACGGTTTGGCAAACGTGTCTCGGGGTTTAGATTATGATGTTCCCTAACCATATCTTCTGTATACTTTCCCTTCTTGAAATCAACTTTTTTAAGTCGTTAAGTTTTATGGTTCTATAGAGGGTGGCAGACTTGCTCGGAGCCAGCTCAGTAAAAAAGCGCCGAAAAGTTTCGAAAAAGACTTTTTCTGGGCAATGCATACTTGAAATTACGAAACACTGCAGTCCTTACCAGCTTTATTAAAGCGTTTTGTTTTTCTGGTGCTACAAAGAAATGAAACGAAACACGAGAGACGCAGTGGGATCATTTGAAATTCTTCGTAGTAAACCTGGCCGACAGCACGAACGCAATTATGCGATCACACCAAACATTGATTGAGTAGCGTATCACGCCTCCCCGTTTTTTCGATAAGTCGAGCAGCTCAATTGGGTTTCCCTGGGAGAGTTATAAGCTCGACACCATACCCTCCTAAATTCCGGCCGCCAATGATAAGAATTTCGCCCTCGCATGTTGCTCACATAGACAAAGAAGGGCCACAACCTCGAATTTCCTTGTTTTAATTACATTTGTAATAACGGAGCGAACGTACCCAAGGATACGGGACAGCTGCACTTTTCACGAAGAGATAAGTTTCAAGATGTCGACTCAGTAACAAAAGAAGAATACGAACTTGATGAGCAGACTTTGAAGGACCCTGGGCAACGAGCCCATCGATTCAGAAAATGTCGCAAGATTTCCGCTCCTCTCGATCCTGCGAACGAAGCACCAATGGTGTACGCGGTAACCAGATAACGGGAGGGCGTCGACAAAGCCCATACGCGCGGCAGCAGCGGCGTGCGTGCACAGGCATCCAACCTTGAGCGGCTAAATTTAATTCTGGAAAACTCCATCACCTGGGGACTATTTCCAGACAACTGGGGCAAGCACCTCCGGCGTTGTCCACCAAAGTGGGATAATCGACGCCATCGCCATCTTGAAAGCAGTCTCACAGACCTTTTCTTTGTTGACCTCTACGCTCCCATTGAACGTAAACTATTCGGGAAAGTCCCTGACCTTTCTAGTCCTTGATCAGCTAAGGTGGCCATCTTGAGCTTCCACAGAAGGGCGCACGTTGGTCACTTCGCTGAATCTTACAACAAGCGCTCTAAGCTTCCATCACGCTGTATCATACTCATATTTGTGTGAAGGCGTCAGAGGATAAAATAAAAGTTTTTCGCGTGCAACTATCGCCGCACAAGATGAAGACGCAGTGTTGGAATGCTCTACGTATTATAGGACTTTGGGGAGCCCGGATGGTTGTAGCAAGAAACCAGAGAGATGTTATCAATGCCCAGTTGACAGGGCTTAGACACGGCATTTCAAGAAGTTTCTAGGTTCAATTGCCTGAAGTAGTACATATATTTAAAACAATACCACAGTAACAATAGTTCTGACGAATTCAAAATTTTATGTCAGCACCAAGTGAATTAATTAAGTGAATATAAAAATACCCTGTCAAAGCATTTAAAATGCACGCAAAATAGGCGTTTTTTTGTATCTAGTAGAACAAGACATTTATCTTTGGACAGGGGTGTCTATCAAGACGAAACATGGACCCCAAAAGCCTACTTAGTTTATGCAAAAATAACCGATTCTTTGCGCATAGAAAATTAGTTGGTATGAAGCGTCAAAAACACTGAAGTATTTAACTAGGCTTTGAGAGAGTTATCAGCTCGCCTTTCAACTCGTACAGCTTATCAGTAAATAACATGTCCTGTTATTTACAGATAACTTCAGCCGCTAAGAGGTGTCTGCTCCATCTTACACCACTTGATAATAGGCCTAATTCAAAGATAATTACGTAGTACTACCGAAAGGGCCGCTTGATTAGGCTTAGAAACAAACTGTGGATGCATTTTTTATTTTTGTTTTCTTAACGAGAACACATACATGGTATTTAGAAAAGTGCCAGAAGTTTTTCGATGAAGTGTATGTGCTTCTAACAGACCTCGTGTGAAGTTCATGCACATTCAAGAAAAATTACTGGTGCCGCCTTATAAATGATAACATGCCGCTAACACAATTTGATCAAAATAAAAACAGGAAAGAAAAAAAGAAACAACTGTACGGCTAAAGACAGTTTTAAAGAAACAAAAAAAGAACGATGTCTTGGTCAGTTCGGTTGTCCCCGGTTTGTTTTTTTCCTACTTCAGTTTAATCTGTTGCCACTCACGTAAACCTTCGCTTTGGAATAGATAGCTAAGTAAACTCCGTCCTTTCAATATGCCTGTAGATGCGGCTCAAAATTCTCCTCGAAGCCCGTTAGACCGGCATAGTCAGAAGGAAGGGTTGGAACGAGACAGAGAAATCGACGAGCTATTGGCGGCTCCGTCGCGTCTAGCGAGGATCGAACGATCTACGCCAAAAGGAAGAGCGTTCAGAGAACCCGATAGAGTTTCCACACGTCCCTGGCAGAGAGCGGCGGCAAGCGATCGGGCGTGAGCTCAGCGACTCGGCGCGTGGAGGAAGCGGGGATGGCCGCTTGCCCAGCTAAATTTGGAGAGCGGTTCAGAGCCCATGAAGCCCGTGTATTTATAAACGTCAGCAGGTCTCCTCGCCTTCGCGAGCCTACAGTGCCGCCCCGCTGCCACTTGGAAACAGAGCGTGGGGACGGAGACCGCCTCGGGGCGCCATGGCGCGCCTTCGCAATGCTGGTCCCGGGGGGGGGGGGGGGGGGGGGGGGGGTTGCCAACTCTGTTCCCGAAGGGGGTCTTTGATTTGTCCTACCCTATCCCTACCCTTTCCTTACTGATTCCTTTTGATACACCGATCGCGACGCGAAAGGAAAAAGCGAAAAAACAAACAAACAACAACTGGCGAGCATACAAAAGGACAGCTTGATCGGCGTTAGTTCTCTTTCTCGAGTTAGCACGTTTATCCTGGATTTAGACGGTGTTACGTTTTCTTTTTTTTTTTTTTTACTTTTAGGCCTCAAACACAGCAATGTTTGTGTAGTTTTAGTAGCGTCAAAGATGGTTACAAAATTGCGACTGCTGACGATTGTGTGCATAGGCGCTGAGTACGGGAGAACCCGGAAAGTGGTGCCTATGACCGTGTTCCTTAAAACCTCTTAATCTCTTACGACAAGAGAACACACCGGCGCCATCTGTCAGGTAGTCGTAGAATACTTGGCAATTTTGTATACGTACTTGCTTTTTTTTTTTTTTTGAGCATCATTTTTTTTTTTGGCTTGAAAAACGTTTGATAGCATTATAAACGATCCTTTCTTTTAAATAGTATGTATATTTGATCTCTTAAATACCATCAAACTTTCGCTCTAGTGAAATGCAGTTCCAAGGTCACCACATAGATGGCGGAAGCGTGCCATGGTGTTCTTTTGCCGTAAGAAATCGCAAGAACTCTGTCCTAATCTAACTCAAGAGTGTGGACGGGCCATTACACCAAACGTACGCATCAACTAAACCATACACTGCAAGCATACGCCAGATGAAAGATGTTGACCCGGAAACAATAATTACTCAAATAAAACTACGATATTGTGTAGTGCCAATTAAAGGACAACGATGCTGTTTAAATAATTGAAGGATCCAACAGCCTTCATATGTGTCACAGTTGTCACTGAGTCTGCATAATTACGTTAATCATATCAATCCTGCGTTAATTCTTATATACACTCTAAAAAAGTCTGTGCGTATACTTTCACGCACAACACTCGGAGAGCCAATCAACTTAACTTACGGAGGCAGCTCAGAGAATGACGATGCCGAAACATATGTTAAGACAAAAAAACGCAGTCTGGGTTGTGACATTAAACTATGCAAGCGTGACTTTTTGCATTGCTTAATGTCACAATCCAGACTGCGTTTTTTGGTCTAAGCATATGTTGCGGCATCTTCATTCGCTGAGCTGCCTCCGTAAGTTGAGTTGATTGGCTCTCCGAGTGTTGTGCGTGAAAGTAGACGCACAGACGTTTTTTAGAGTATACATCGAAGTTAGGACTCAAACATACAGAGATTCATTACAATACAAAAAACGCATTTAAAACTGGCCACTTCCGACGTTTCTGAAGCCTCTTCTAGTTACTAACGCCTGGAGCGGACACGGTAAAAACTGAGTCATGAAAACTTCGATCTTTGGAGGGGCTTATGGCGGTCCTGTAGTGAGCGCCTGAAAAGTGAGTAGACCCTCAAGGTTCAAAGCTGAGCACGAAAAAAAGGCTGAACAATTATTTGACGGAATCGCTAATGGTGCGATTAACTTCTAGAAGCTGTGTGACGTTTAGATCACAAATAATTCTCTCGGATTTCGTCTTACAGCGTTCATATTCAAAGTGTTCAAAGCGTATGTTGATTATCAGGTTGGAAATCATGTAAACAGTAACACTACAATATTAGCACGTAGACATATTTTTGAAAGCCTAATAGTTGCGCATTTTTACTTTAGGTCATCACATTCGGAGCATTGTTGGCTTAGACCGATTTTTCTTGGCCTGTTGGGCTTAATCGACTTGGACATAAATGGAGTTCTGTCCAAGCTGAAAGAAAAAAAAAAAGAAAAAATTGCAACGACAATCAAGTTAGGCACTATAAGATAAATGACACTAGTTTTCATTACATTTGCTGTTTTTTTTAAAGTAAAATGCATAGTTTTAAAAATCACTGAAGAAGCGAGGGAGCTAAATCGTTCTCCACCGTTCCGGATCCTGATTCTCGTGGCATACCGGTGTGATAACAGCCTATTTCGAGACGTGCTGCAGTACACCAACGCATCCAAATCACAAAGGTAACTGAAGTTGACAGGTGAAACCCTCCTGAAAAATAATATCTCGTAGAAAGTTTCAGAATGGCTGCCGTCATTTTGCCAAGAGATTGAGCGCAGAGACATAATGAGCATGTTCGCGAATCGTCAGCAAAATTTTAACATTACACACGAAAGTTTTTCTTTTTTAATAAGAAAAAACAACAACAACAAATCCTTAAATAAATGTACAAAATTAGTCCGGTCTTTGCTTTGTATTGTGCTAACTGACTTCCTACCAGTAAATTAGTGTAACCCCTAGCGTGATGGCTTCAAGGACGTCGTCAATGCTGATCGTCTTAAATTAAGTAACTCCAGAAGCTGGCTTTACCACAAAGCGGTCAGTGTAGAGGAGAAGCTCACCTTTTCTCTGCGGGAAGGATTCGTTAATGCCGCCACCCGTTTGGAAATATATTTTTAAAGTCTTCTGCCCACAAAACACGCAAGGCAAAAGTCCGCCATCCTCTTTGCACACTGACTTTACATCTACGCGTTTCTTACAAGGTTTTCATCCATCGACCGCTTAGGTTTAAAGGCGCCGTTTAAGACGCAGCCGAACAAGTTTGAAACTTTTTCTAAAACCAACCACTTGCTTTTTCAGACAGGGAAGACTAATGAGCGGATAGTAAGTGGAACGCTCCGTAGGCAAAAAAATAACAGTCAGAAGCACTTCGCGGAAGCCATCTGGAGCTTGGAACCACGCCACGCCCTGGAAGAGAAGTTCGTGTCACTGGTGCTACCGTGTGACCGCGCCTCGCATTAGCGCGGTGACTTGATTTTGCCATGTCAACAAACACACACACACACAAAAAAAAAAGAAAGAAAATGTAAATAAATATTACGACGTGTTTTAAACTGGCGTGATATTTAACTTCTCTCTAGAGCGGCGTGGTTTCTTTGTCACTTTTTTATAGTACACTGTCGTCGATTTATATCGGGGTTGTGCAGTGCACTAGAATACCAGCTGAAGGTGTCAACTTTTTCTGGGGCGACACATAAATTACTTGTGCTACTACACTGTCTGTAGAATAAAAAAAAAGGAGATATTAGGCGTTCTGTATTGCAAACTGTTTTCCTTTTTTTTTAAATATCGCCGTACAGATTAAAACCTCGAAAGAATCGCGAATTGAAAAAAAAAGAAGGTAAAAATGAAGGACCGGTTGTACCTCGTCAGAAGACTTGGCGTAACACTTTGCTGATTTTACTACAGCAATAACCATGAACGTGAACAAGAGAAAATGGGACTCGTACCAAAGAACGTTGTCGACGAAAACAGCGGGCTACAGAAGGGCGAGGTTTGAGACAATGGCTGCTCCCTCTGCGCTTTTGCGCCCTCGTTAGACATTGCGATTGATTCGTGACAGAGGGTTGATAGTAGAGATAAGCACGGCCTAGAGGCTTACATTCATGCTAATTACGAACATATAAGGCCTAGTAGATTACTTCTGGGGAGGTTCTCAGGAAAGCGAACTTTTGTTGTCAAGTTGGTCTCGTTTAACGTGTTTTTGTCGTTGTTCCATCTTCTTTCTTCCCAGGACAAGCTGCGCCTTCTCCAGGAGGACCTCGAGTCCGAACGGGAGCTCAGGCAAAGGGTGAGTACTACAAGGGAAACGTTTCGCTCCCCACTTCCGCTGCCCTTTCCTCCTCCGACACCGGCTCCACCCTCACTGTTTCAGTGCCTCATCCCTTAGCCACGTTCCTGGCCGACGTCACGCTCTGAAGTCGGGCCAGAATCGAGGGGGGTACCGAGCTCGCGGCCCAGCAAAGCGGAGAAAATAGAAAAGCGCGCTACGTACCCAGACTCAACAGAAACGGCTCGCAATCTCGCTCTCTCTCTCTTTTCTTCCACTCTATTCCTTCTGGTCTTTTCTTTCCCAGCTTGATTTTTTTTTTCTTTTAAACTGGCTCTCTTACTTTGTCTGCATCATGTCTATTTATTTATTTCTTCCTCGTTCTCACCACTTTGTTTTTTCTTGGTGGGATGCCGAACCTGGCATCCTGGCTGCATACTCCAAGAGCCGCATTTGGAAGGTTCCGCTCGCCTTTTTGGGCGGCGAGCTGCATGCAGCGTTCGGGGATTCTTTTCTCATCTCGTTCTCGGCGCGTCTTTATTTATTCTAGATGGAAGAGAAGGAGCGAGCCGCCGGAGGCTAAATTTACACACACACAAAAAAAAGGAGGAGAATTATTGCGAAAAGAAAGCGAGCGAGCGCCGTGTGTGTGTATGTAGGCGTAACATGTGCAGCAACAATGCCTTTCATTCAGATGCTGCAACTGACATTATATGGCCTAATTCGCAATACAGATCCGATCAACTTTCGTGTTGTGCTTTGGGCTGTTTTTCGCGTTGCGTTCCTATACCAGCACCTCCTGTAAACCCTAACACCCCCCCCCCCCCCCCCCAAAAAAAAAAAAAAAAAATGACGTTAACGGGTAACGAGTAGTGCGTCATCGCTCAATCGAAAGTTGCTCTCCGATGAATTGGTCAGGATTAGGAAGTGCTCATTGACGTTGAAGGGTGGGATTAGGGGCGCGCGTGTGTTCTATGTGATACGTGTGGCGCTTGGCTTACGCTTACCCCGCCCACCTTGCAACGTCACGTTGCTAGGCCCGATTCTGAGCCAGCGATTGGGTGAGAGTCTCGAAGCCACTTTTGGGCGATTCTCAGGGTACGAAGAGTAAATTTTTAGTAAGCGAACGTGTTTTTTTCCCGATAAAATGTTTGGCAAGAAACGTTTCGCAGTTACCTAGAAAAATTGATTCGAATGATACCGCCACGAGACACGTTCCGAGTGTGCACTCACGAGGCGTTTTAAAGTCAAAAATCTTTTTGTGCCCCACAAAGCTACGATTTAGCTTTCCAGAAAAATTAGGCCTAATCATTTTACAATATAAAAGGCACCGATGACCTTGTTTCTTATAAACTGCTTTTTTTAGTTGACGTTAACATAGTCGACAATAAGTTAAAAGTTGAAAGCACGCATAGCATCGGCAACAAAATTATAAAGGGTCGCAAACACTGAAAAAAATGGCCTTTCTTTATGATGAAATATGCTGTTTAAAGAAAAAAAGGAATAAAATCAGAAACAGTTTCATAAACGCTTGAAGTTGTCAATCCGAATTATCTTTTCTGACTGAACAAATCCTGAAATCACGAAGCGACTCCATTAAAACTCTTGCCGATTGGGAAGGAGAAAACGTGCTTACACATATTTTTTAAAACATTTGAGCATATAATATGTTGTTGATCTTATATTGTTTCGAAATGTTTTGCTTTTTTCCCGTTTTGTGAAGCGTTTGCAGTGATAAAATTAAAGAGCTTGTTTGCTCTGACGTGTGCGATTGCAGTTGTCTTCAGCCTGTTTGCTCGAAAAAAATTATCTGTTACGATTACCCTTAAGATAGTGTAGATTAGTTCTAGTTACGCTCTGCCAAGATAAAATCGCCACTTCGTGCTGTAAAAATTTAATTTTGGAGCTAAGCTTTGTTTGCATTTTAAGACTGGCCTTTCGCGGAACAGTCAAAGTCCCTGGCGCTTTGAGAAAAAAAAAAGAAAAAAGAAAAACGTAGTCACTGTGTGTGCTAGCTTTTTTTTTTTGTTTTCTAACGAAAATGTCTGAGAGGGACATTTCTCAGTTCAATTTTAATGAATGTATCAAAAGAAGTAAAAAACAAATCAAGGCAGCTTGATCCGATTGACGCAACCGGTAAAGGCGCGAGAGGTGGTCGATATTTACTTCATAGATATTTAGAGAAAAGACTTGGGGGTTGAAATAAAGAAAAAAAAAAACACAGACACGCACAACAATGGGCAAGCTCTGAAACTCAGACTCTTGACAGATCTCTTCTCTTCACGCTTTGTTTCCCCTTTGGTGCAGGGACCACGTTCGGTGCCGAATGCTTCGGGTTAATCGGGAAGTCTGATGGCGTCGGCCCCTTTGTGTGTTGCAGATCGAGCGCGAGAAGTCGGACCTGACGGTGCAGCTGATGCAGCTGAGCGACCGGCTGGAGGAGGCCGAGGGCTCTTCGGAGACCGTGGTCGAGATGAACAAGAAGCGGGACACGGAGCTGTCCAAGCTGCGCAAGCTGCTCGAGGACGTTCACCTCGAGAGCGAGGAGACGGCGCACCACCTGCGCAAGAAGCACCAGGAGGCCATCGCCGAGTTCCAGGAGCAGCTCGATGGCATGACCAAGCTCAAGAGCAAGTGAGTGCCCGCTTCGTTTCCAGCGACTGCACAAACAAACACCACCTAGCTATACGGCATCACGTCCAAGGTAAGAAAGCCTCAGTGCTGAACTTTAATTCAGCACTAAGGCTTTCCTAACTGGGAGGTGCTGCATGCGGGAAGAAACCGAGGGAGAGGAGGAATGGTTAGTGGGTAGACGCCATGCTAGCTACCTCCTTGGTCTCTGCTCACTGTTCGGAAGGATTCGAACGTCAAGCGCCAGCGTCCGGCGTTGCTCACAGACGACGAGACTCACTACAACGATTGCTAAAACTAAAACGATTACGACTCAGACGATTACAACATTTTCGTGTTTGGGAACGAACGGAAACGTTCGTGAACAAGCTCTACCATCGATGCGTGCGCGGTTGTAATGAAGTTGCTTTCTCAACTAGCAGCGCTGATTGAATTTTCGGCCATCGGAAATTGGTAATACCCACGAAGGAAATCAGGGTTACCAACTTCGGCGAGACACGAGTTTCCAAGTACCTTCTACGGCGAATCAAATTATAACCTGATGCTCTAAGATGAAATGAAAAAGTAAAAACTGAACGTGTTTGCTGAACAGTTATAGATGACCGCAGGAAAAAAAAAAAACACAAACATCTGTGATATCTGTGTTTGATTCAGAGCATTTTTCTAAAGTCGCTCAGTTTCTTATTTTGGCGTGTTTGGACACGACACATGGAGGTAATCCTCAGCCAGGAGCGAGAGCCGGTTTAAAAAATACCCAATGATGTACTTTCCTAGAGAATCCACAACGTTGCTTGAATTTGAAAAAAAAAAAGGAAATGATTAGAGCCATAAATAATTTAAGCTTAAAAATCAGATCTTGTGTGTAGCAGCGCAGGCTTATTTTGGTGCCGAAGGCCAATCAGCGTGTTGTTGTCATTCATTATATATATTCAGTCAATCATTTTTATTCATTAATGAAATATATATATATATATATATATATATATATAAAACTGCTAACGCACCTGGATTAATAGCTACAGTGGCTAAAGTAACAGACAGCTTAAAGAAAAAAAGAAAAACGCAGTACGAGGCGAGTAGCGGACATCGAATAATAGACGCTGTCCTTTGAGTCAGAGGACAATTGTATTTCTCTCCAAACAATTATACTTTATGATTCGTGGAGCAACTTTTTGTTAGGGTGCCTTCATGCCCGTTTTGCTTAGGGTGATGACATTCTTTGTAGAACCCGATGCTGACAACGCACGCTCTTGAGAAAAAAAAAGCACAAAGAAAAAGCCGGTAACAAAATATGGCCATACAGCGCTTTCAATGCCAAGAGCGTGTGCCGGGGGACGCGCTTTCTCGCGTTCAGAAACAAAAAAGAAACAAATAAGTCGAGAAAAATATGGTCAGATGTCATCCCGCTAAGCAACGCGCACATAAAGGCACCTACCTACCTTTTGTCAGATATTTAAGTACAAAATAAAATAGGTTCCAGACACATACACAACAAAAATATATATAAAAATAAGCAGACGCACATTGCTGCTTTGCGCACGAAATTTAAACCTATAATTTTCACATGAGCAGTAACCAAACTATGTCAGTTAGCAATTATATTTACACGCATCACATGTAGTTTTCTCTCTTTGCCGGAGAAGCTTACTTTTGGAAGTCCGTTCGGGTAAATAGATTGAAAGCCGCCATGATTCAATTTAATATACCAGGACATATGTTTGAAAACCAAATTGGTTTCGAAAATTTTGTAAAAAAATATGGAACTGCTAAGTCATACATTTTCCTAATAAGCATACAATACAAAATAATATAGTTGGACAAAAGTGAAGTTACTGAATGATTTAGAACTTTCTTCGTGATCCATCTTCAGAAATGCATGCAGAAAGTTTAATTAAAATTATGCGATTTATAACTCTAATTGTATTTATCTTCCTTCAACAGGGCCGAGAAGGAAAGGCAGAAGTTTCAGGCCGAAGTGTACGAACTCTTGTCTCAAGTGGAAAATTCGAACAAGGAAAAGGTGAGGGGTTCATTGTGTATCTTAAATGACATTCTAAAGATGGTTCTATATAAATAGTCATCATGGGCGTTTTTATGACTTGAACATGAAGTTACGGAAATCATATCGTTGTTTTGTTGAACAAAAAACAGGGCACCACCGAGGCGCTTTTGTGTTTTATCTTGGTAAAATTTAAATCTGATCACTAGAGAAATGTAACATCACGAGAGAAATGTAACATCAAGCAACAGCAAAAATTCGAGGAACAGTTTCTGCTCGTGAGCAGATAGAATTTTTAAACAGGTGTGTTAGTGTGTGTGTGTCTCATTCTGTCACGCTCAAAATTATCTCGAAGGTATATTATAGTCCTCTAAATTCGAAAGGCCCTTACACACAGGAGCATTCCCCTTGCATTTTTTTTTTTGCGTTACGAATAAGTCACCGCAACATCTTTGCTTCGAATGTCACGTGCAAGCCTACTGGTTGTCATTCTGCACATGAAGCACGGATGTCTCTGCGACTGACAACGTAAGCCAATGTAAGCTTTCGTAACGTGACGCAACGTAAGGAAACGGTGCTGTGTGAACCGGCCAGAAGCTATGCGGCAAGAAAGTGAGGGAGAGGAGGAGACGAGAGGGGACGGTCAGAATGTCGAGCTCTGGTTCGAAGGATTAGTGGGGAGACCTAAAGGAAACGTTCAGCTTGCTCCTTACAAACAACCTGGTTTGGGGTTTTGTTAGGTCGTACACAACACATCGGGTCGCAGCGTATCTATTCAGTTTTTTTCCGGCCAATCTGAGCGTGATGTGTCGCATCCGTTTTCAGCTGACCATCCAGAAGACAGTGGAGAAGCTGGAGCACACCGTGTACGAGCTGAACATCCGCATCGAGGAACTGAACCGCACCGTCATCGAAGTGACGGCGCAGAGGACCAGGCTGAGCGCCGAAAACGCCGAGTACCTCAAGGAGGTCCACGAACTCAAGGTGTCCCTGGACAACGTAAACCACCTCAAGGGACAGTTGGCCACGCAGCTCGAGGACACCCGCCGCCGCCTCGAGGACGAAGAGAGGGTGAGATGCTTTTCCCTTGCGAGAAAGTCGCGAGCCACAGCTGTCATCTAAAACTCAAGCAGAAAAAAAAACAAAAAAAAACAAAAAAAAAACACGCGTTTTAGCTAATGTTTTTCGGGGGCGTTAGGCCCCACTATACTGAGTCCGTGGCCCTGCAGAACCCTCCGAGGGTTATCTACTATTAGCGCCCAGATGTTTCGGTGGCACCCTATTATGGTTTTGGTTCATAACGTCACGGCCAGAATTTTCCTCGCGGTGCCGTCACGAGTTGTAATCTTTGACTACTGTTCATCAGCTGCGAATCGCAAGTTCGATGTTACGTGTAAAAATACCAACGGAAGCTCTGAGTTATCGCATTCCTAATCGTCACAGTTGACACTTTGACATTGCCCTGACTCCCGTCGATGAAAGAAAAAATAATCCAGATAAAGACGTCACAGTGAGCGTTCGGCCAAACGCGAACTGCGACTATAGCGATGCCTTTTGTCATGGCTAGTAGTCACGAATAGTTTATGAAAGGCAGAGCGTGGCTTATGATGTTCACGTTCTATCTTCTTGATTTGTTGTTAAACTTTTTTTTATCGGCCAATGCCTCAATCTTTTTGGATGAGGAGCTATAATAAACTGCACGTGACTCACCACTTTTGCGCATCTGAAGCTCTCAGTCACTATAGAATCTAGACTAAATTGGTAGGTCTTAAGCGGACGAGCGAAGCTTAGAAAGTGCTTTGACCGGTAAATATGATCTATGTAGGGCACTGTGCATGAATATTCGAGTACTCAGTGGCCTAAAGCAGATAACATTTTTGAATGAAGATGCTACCTGGCGATGCGTTAGACAGCGCCCCTAGGTCGCTATGACTTGCCCTCGACGCATTCTGTTGGAAGCAAACGCGCAGTATTTTCTTCAAGCTGTGTGTAAATATGTTGTAAACGCACCCTCAAAAAAAAAAAAAAAAAAAAAACTGAGAAGATTCTATTGTGTCTTTATCCAGAAACGTGCCAGTCTGGAGTCGTCCCTGCACACTCTGGAGGTTGAAATCGAGTCCCTCAAGGTGCAGCTCGACGAAGAATCCGAAGCCAGGCTCGAGGTTGAGAGGCAGCTGGTAAAGGCCAACGCCGACGCCGCCGCCTACAAGACCAAGTACGAAACTGAAGTCCAGGCTCATGCCGACGAGGTTGAGGAACTTAGGTGAGTGTTCTACCTAGATCACGTGGGATCACGGAGGCTAACGTTGCCACGCTGTTGTTACAATTCACACAGACGACTGAATGCTATCCTACAGCAATGTACGTCGCCGGTTCAGCAGGCGCATACAGACTGGTAATGAAGAACAAATCAGAAATCGGGACTAACTTGTTCGAAACTAAATGAACAAGAATCGCATTCGACACAGTCTCATTGGAAGCACTGACTCCGTCCCCTCTTTTGTACATAGATATCCAAGTTTTACACACCATTATGACCACCTTGCCAATGCTTTTGATAAGATTATCTCGAATAACTCTTTTACTCATCTGGTTTTGATCACTATTGTTCTGTTGTTCAGTCTAACTGATCTACACCAACTTAATTAATAAAAATGCGTCCTAGATTTAATTTGACTCTTTTGAAGAAGATAACAGTATGCGGAGGAATAGTACGGAGTTACACTTTCAAACATCACATATGCAGTATTAAACTAGAAGGCGCCAACAAAAAAAAGGAAAAGAAAATTATTGAAATGAGAGTTAAATGGCCAGCTGTGCACGATCTTACTAAAAAAAAAAAAACACACACACATTGTGTGTGTTTTTTTTTTGTTTCCCCTTTAGCGGGGATTTTCAGTATGAAGAAAAATATAATATTAATAAAACATAGCTCGCTCATTAAGAGTTTCGAGCAGCTGTAGAATAGTTACACTGCCGATACGATTAGACAACCTCACGTAGGCGGAACTCCACTACGCTCTCCCATGCAGAAAACGGGAAAAAAGAGTAATTAAGGATGTCTATATAATACAATATAATACAATGCATATTTGTTGCGTTGTTCACTGGTGACGTTTTTTTAAACCATTTTTATTTACCATCTGTTGAGTTCATATAGTTTCAGAAAAGGTTGACGCACTGGTATTTTAGGTTTTCAAACCAAAACCAAGTGTAATAAATGGCTGTAGTGCACACATACATTGCCGAAACCATGACGAACGTTAGAAAGTAGGTTAAATTCTAGTAATTAGTTTTACTATTAGCCATGCAACACATTCAGTTTCTGCTGGTGGCACAGAAAAATGGTTGTGCTTGATGCATTGTGCGCTCACACATTTTCATGGTATCTAAAAATCAACTACCCATATTAATGTTGCCGTTCATTGTCCTAGGAAGGTGAGTCTGCTGGTGTGCGGAACACGCTCACTTGAAGGAAGCTTTACTCCATATCAAACTGTCAAGAAGAGGCAACATTTAAAACCTCAAACTTGAGGCAAGACTCCAACGGAACGAGAATACGATAGGATACACTGCTTCAGACACACCTGCGTTTAAGGTGCGTTAAAAAAGACTTGCTTCAGTTTTGTGGGAATAGCGGGTTTTCGAGTTGCTACACTTCCCAGACCTACTTTCTTCGCATGTGGCGAGGACATTTCGTTGACTCAAAGCTATCTACGAAGAAAGAGCCTTGGCGAAGACCTCGTCAAATGAAAACACCTCATTCGCCGACAAACCCAATAAAGCATAAAACAGCCAGTGTAGTGCCGCGCGAAGCGCACACAGACTCCGATTCAAGCCCAGCCAAGAGGAGCGAAAATGTGGGCTCCAAGTGGGTCGAGAGATTGTCGCGGCACAAAATACGTCTTCTTTTCCGTGTCGCCGTCGTCTCTCGTCGGGGGACGCAGAGTGGACACTGCCCTAGGAGGACAGAGTCAATGTTTGAACACAAACACTTGAGGAAAAGAGAGCCGGGGGGCTCGCCCCACGACTCGAAACCTTGGACGGGGGCCGAGCTTCGAAAGCGTGGCGCCGTCGCGCTTGGGGGAAGGAGGACCAACTGTCCTTCGGCCTTGCTGGATGCTTCCCGCTCTCCTCTCAGTGTTGCCGACTGGATCTAAGATGCCCGAGGACAGGTCCTGCCTCCTGTCCTGCCGTCCAATCGGCTTATACGTCGAAATTGAAGGGAAGTGTCGACGCCGAGGTTCCACAATTGCTGAGGTCGTGCTGGTGTCCTTGTTAGATTTATTGTTGTACCGCGCTGGAAATCTAAAAGAATACATTGACGAGAAAAAAAATTGAGTCATGAAAATCGAAATAACTTTTTATTCTTACAGTCACTACCGCGATCTTCGTTTTAAACCGGCGGAGTTTATTCGATCGTTTAAAATACTAAAATTACAATATTAACGTTATTGTGCAATTTAAATGACTCTAGAGCCATAAAAAGCAGTGAAGGAGGAATAACAAATAGAGCATGGCGTAACTTGCTTTACGATCCGGAAATCGGATTGAACAATTTAACCGAGGCGTTGGGCAACAGAGAGAATGAATTCTTTACTGAGGGTAATAAATTTTGAAAGATACCATCGGCACAAATTATCTTAGTCTAAATGGTAACAATCGCAGGGTTCTAGGTTACAAAATCGTTCCTTGAAGGCGTGAAGACGCTCGTTGTCTGACCTCATGAGAGCGATCTTTGTGTCTTTCTGGACGGAAAGGAGAGGGAAAAGAGGGGGTGGTTAGTCGTTTCCGAGGTTGCTTACTTAACAGCGAGATTGATGAACCTCACCGGGCAAATTACCACTTTGCCGCCCAGTCAATTAGTGAAGACCGCATGCAGCTAGATGAATGCAGTATTTTGAAAATTGGAACGACGTTTTCGGTATGAATACGTGAGGCAGATTTTGTATTAGAACCTGCCAAATATGTTTTAAAGACTCGTTCACATTGAGCAGGTTGTTTATGGTGAAATAGAGTTGAAAAAAAAAAGAAAAGAAAGAGCTGCTTTGTCTTCCTACAAATACCGTGATAAATGTTCGAAATCGTCGTGCAGGGACAGATGGAACCAATATTTGAACTAGGCTTTTATTGGCAGTATTGTTTTAAGGCACCAATGCGTGTTACTGTGCGGCGACAAAGCGGCATAACGTTAGGGAAAAAATCCGTTCCTCGAGGAGTAAAGTTCTTCCCAGCCCTGACTTAGGCCGATGTCTCAAAGAGAAACTGCTTGTGCGCAGGCGCAAGATGGCCCAGAAGATCTCTGAGTACGAAGAGCAGCTGGAGGCCCTGCTGACCCGCTGCAGCAGCCTGGAGAAGCAGAAGTCCCGACTGCAGAGCGAGGTCGAGGTGCTCATCATGGACCTGGAGAAGGCCACTGCGCACGCTCAGAACCTCGAGAAGCGCGTCGCCCAGCTGGAGAAGCTCAACATCGACCTCAAGTCCAAGGTCGAGGAGCTCACCATTATGCTGGAGCAGAGTCAGCGCGAGCTTCGTCAGAAGCAGGCCGACCTGCAGAAGCTCCAGCACGAGTACGAGAAGCTGCGCGAGCAGCGCGATGCCCTCCAGCGGGAGAACAAGAAACTCGTCGGTACGCCACATGGGCCGTGTGCTCGGTCTACCTTATGGGCGCGTCTCAGTAGGCGAACACCCAAGCGGCCCTGTTCATAGCTTTTTATACTTCATTCACACGGCCAGCTTAAAGGTACCTTTAACATAGCTCCATTTGCAGTCGGCGAATCAGCCAGCGCTCTTGGGTTGCGAGTACATTCCACGAGCCGAGGATCACGAACTGATTCGCCGCCGAACATAAAGGTCCCTTTGCTAAAGGGACATTTATGAACATGTCAATATGGTATTGGATACATAGATGGATGCTAACGGCTGTACCCTTTGTATCAGACAGTAACTTGTGTCAACTAGCCTGGAAGCTAAGAACTAAAAGACACGAATAGGCAATCCACGTTGCGAACCGAAATAATGCTTCAGTATTCCTCACCACCAGCTGAGCAAACGTGCTTGCAAACAGGTGGTATTCTTAATGAGTGAATAGGTTCTCATACTCATGAGTAGAGTTGACTGAATGTTTGCCTAGTGAGACTAGGCTCTTGAGAAACTTCATAAACAAACGCCCCGTTCTTGAGAATGATACGAAATGGCCACTAATTCGTCGCGAGTTTGTGGCACTTTATATTGCATGGCTATAATATTTCTTATCAGTTTGTTTTTGAATATTTTATGCGCGTGGGCTCGCTAAATGCAGAGAGCATAAAGCGCCGTTCACACTCTTGCGACCGAGTAAGACGACCAGACCGGTTTTTAAGCCTTTTGCGACTTCTTAGGAGCGAATACGCTGCATAGAGCTGGTCCTAAGAGGTCGCAAGAGGCTTAAAAACCGGTCTGGTCTCTCTCGGTTTTACTCGGTCGCAAGAGCCTTAAGGGCTCCCCAGTGAACTACCTTGAAAACTTGAACGACCCTACTGCTGTAATCTTGCGTTGGAAAAGTTAAACATAGCGTCGCCGAACAATCACCGTATTTGTTTAACGCTGAGGTTTTGAAATAACAGTCCCTAATAGAATTCCGCAAGTTCGCTTTGCGTCGAGATTCCATTTCAACTTCTGGAATGCAGAGTGCAGAGTTAGTACATTGTGTGGTCGTTTCCCCCTTGAGTTTTTCAGACGTCGCTCATGTCCTCATCGGCTTTGTGACATAAATCCCCACTATTTCCTTCATGCTGCACTCTTTCTGTTCGTACTACGTAGGCTTCGCCTTCCTTGCTTATTTTTATTCCTCCTCTGCTTTTTTTTTTCTTTCTCTCTTTTCTCTCTTATTCTGTATCTTTCCTAAAGTGGTGAGGCCTCCTAGGGTTGCATGATCAGGATCACCGCTTGCTCCGTCTTTCTTCAAACATTGTGAAACCCGAGACTGGGTAGAGTAAAAATGAAAAGAGAGAAAAACAAACAGGGTTCTTGTTTAAGGCCCTGTCTGTATTTGCCCATTGTCGCTCCTTCCCTGTCCCGCACTCTTAGATATATACGATCGGATCTTGTTAGCTTCGCTTCTTGTCTTCCACCTTCAGTTGCCAGACCCCAGTTTACCTGAAGTGGGAAACGCCGCGTTATTGAAGCGCTAATTTTTCGTCCTGGCTGTTTCGGGCCTTATTAAAACCCTAATACCCCTGTTACACGGGCACCCTTAACCGTGGTTAACTCAGCTTTAACTGCTGTTACGTGGCACCACAGTTACCGCACTATGCTCTCGGGCAGCTATTTCAGAAGAAGTAAAGAGCGCGCGTGCACTGCTTCGATGCGTGCTCCAGATGCTCTAGTGCACGTTCGCCCATAGCTTTGACTGCATAGCCGCAGAATGTTGTCCGCAAGTATTCTGCGCTAACTGTGGCCTAGCGTAAGTGCAGTTAAGTGCGCCCGTGTAACGAGGGTATAACTCACTTAAAACAAGACTGGGGAAAGAAATACTTAGATATTTTGAAGGTCGTCCTTAAAATAATCGTTACTGCTCACGCCGGCAGGACGCTGTCACTCCATATTGACTGCCACAAGAGATGCTTCCGCTTAATGAGCAGAAATTGTGTCCTTCCAACTTTTGGCAAAACTATCAGTGGAAAGTGACTTGGCAAAAGTAAAAAAAAACTAACAAAAAAACCTCACCCGCATTAATAAAGTTATGGCTGGCGTGATGATAGTGAATTTAAACACTCGCTGGCTTTATTCTGCCTAAAGGCCTCTACGCACAGTCGCATTTGAGAGCGTTTGGGTGCGTTTGACAGCGTTGAAGGCTGCGAGAAACTGGGACATCCCTGCTTCTCATGTCGCGTGCCAAGATGATTCCTTGAATTGGATTCCACGCTTTCTACGAAGTACAGATGTGCCGGTGATTCGCTTTAGTCTCTCGAAGCAACGCCGTCAAACGCACTCAAACGCTCTCAAACGCAACTGTGCGTAGGGGTCTTAAGTTCCACCAGAGCGACAAACAGAAACAACCGACACCATCAAGCCTCAAAAATGTTCAGCATGCACGCGATGGTAGTACCTTGGACAGGCTTGCAGTCTTTCGGTGCTTGTCAAGTAAGCAGAAGTGATTGCAAGCTTGCCAAAGGTGCCCTCGCGTACATGCTGCACGTGTTGGAGGCTTGTCGGGGTCGGTTGTTTTTGTATGTCGCTTTAGTGGGGCTCGGGCATTTTAGCCTCAACTGACTAGATGTCATAACGTTCGGATCTTCACCCTTGTCGTTAACCTCGTCGATGTTCACAGAGCTTAAAGTCAAAGGCAGTAATTGTTAAAAAGCATACACATGAAGCAATGCAAGGTCGTATAATTCATGCTGAGGACGACAGCCACAAATCGCCGCCGTTCATTCAATAAGCTCCCAAAAATACTGATATTACTATTAAAAAAACAAAAACACGTCCATATATTACATTAAAGAAACTTCCAGGGTGTCAAGGCATTGATATTTTTTATCGTTACCAAGATCCTAAATTTAATGGAATACTGAACGGCGCGACGCAAAGCTCGTATCTCCAGCGCATATCTCATACTCAAGGTGGGTATTTGACTATGACCAACCATTCCTTCAATGAGATTTATTTTCGCATATAGCTATCAGTAGGGACTCATGCTCCTGATACTACTGTGAGCGGATACGGAGGGCTGAGATGTCAATTGTACATAACAAAATAGCTTCCTGCGAGTGATTCAGTCAATTGCAGAGGAAAGAGGCTTGGGAGTTCGGTTCGAACTACTACCCTATATTTCAGTCTCAACGTTGCTTTCATATTTGAATAATTAACGCACACTATATTGATGTACAACCAAATTTTCTTTTAAATACGAGGGCCACTTAATAAGTTATCTTTGTGAATATCTCAGTCAATCCTTCGAGCACAAAATGTAATTTTGTTTTAAAGTAATTTGTTTAAATCAAAAATTTTAGCGCATTTGGATTTGAGAAAGATAAATTTTTCGGGGTTTAATTTCAACTCCCAGCCCTTAAGCTTACCAGAAACCGTGATTCGCTGTTTCAAATTGCGTGCAGGATATTTGTTTCCGTGCAAAGAGTTGTTTTACTTCCTGGGAAGAAAGGAAGGTCGATCCAGAATTCATCAAACCAAACAACATTTGTCTCACACTTTCCATCTTCTGTTCACCATAGCCTCCTTTGTAGTGAGGAAACCTGGAAGATTCGCAAAAGGGATAACCAAAAAAAGAAAAAAAAATCTTAAACATTTTGGAGCTTAGCGTTGTGCCACAGCAGCGGCCATTTTCCAAAACACATTTAGCCGTCGCGAAATGTATTTTGAAGAAAGTAAATGTTGTTCGGTGAGGTTGATGCCATGCCATTGAGTCAATCTCCGAGCCTTGGGGAATCGCGGAGACTTTTTAGACTTTCCCCGTACAGAGGAGGCATGGTTCGACAAAGGGAACAAACTCTTGCAAGAAAAGTTTTCGAGAGTCACGAGAAACGAAAGCTTTTTTTCGTTTTCACTATGAGAGAATGACGGTAAATGCCGTCACTGGTGAATTGGGGACTTGAAATAGTAATTAACTGGATAATGAAGCGAACACAAAATTAAGCGAAAACACAATACTATCTTTCATATTTGGATATATGTTAAACACATAACTGGGAGGACTTTGACAATGGCAGCTGTTTTCCTCGCGCGCAGACGACTTGGCGGATGCCAAGAGCCAGCTGCAAGATTGCGTGCGTCGTCTGCACGAGTACGAAATCGAGATCAAGCGTTTGGAGAACGAGCGCGACGAGTTGGCGGCCGCCTACAAGGAGGCTGAGACCCTGCGCAAGCAGGAAGAAGCCAAGTGTCAACGACTCACCGCCGAGCTGGCCCAGGTCCGCCACGAGTACGAGCGCCGCCTGCAGGCCAAGGACGAGGAGATCGAAGCCCTCCGGTGAGCGATGCCACTCATTACTCCACATTCCAATCAGAAGGGCGCCAAAATGTCCGCGGAAATAGCCCGTTTCATTAAGCCCGCTCCCCTCGTCCATCAGTGGTGCGTGGTTCGTGCAAGTGCACCTATCTTTTATATCTGTACTGGCCGGTGCACTCGAGTCCCGCTTAATATACGACGAAGACTTCTGGCTGTGAGCGGCGTGCTAGATATACCGCCGTGCCAGAGGTTCGTTCATCTAATCATGACAGAGGTAGAGTGGTGAGACAGGCATGCCGCGTGATACTCGTCAGTGATTGATGAGTAACACGAGGAAGGCCTGTATGAGATCGATGTATCCCTCTGTTGCCTGTTTAAGTAAGGCTGATTTTAAGAACTAAAGGTATGCTAAAAAAAGTTTTTTGTATAGCGCTAACTTCACGTACGTGTTCCCATGATTAAAAAATATATATACCAGAATAAGTGTTATGCTTATCTATCAAAGACGCATTCAAAGATGTGGACTTTCTCTATTCTGCTCTGTGAAGGGAATACAGGCTTTGATGCAAAGTAAGTGAAACAAGGCAACTGGATGGTACCTGACTGACTTGAGTCAGTAACTAACGTGATCTTCGGTTACGTCTCTTTCGCTTTGTTGCTAGGATAATGCAAAATTACATTAGAACACGTGTCATCAGCGCGAAAAGGGAAGGACTAGTGCCAACTCGGACACTAATCCTTTTTTTCCCAGTTTCTTCTAATCCTCCTGCTGCGTGCATGTAAATAGTTCGTGTTTTTATAAGTTACTCAATCATGCAAATTATATTATATCCCTTAAAATTCTGTATATAAAATATCTTTAGTTGACCTTTAAGTAAAATGATTACAATGCGAGATATGCAGCTCTTCTATCGAGTAATGGGCGAGCGTGTACCATCGCCTGACAGCGGATACATTTCTGCATGGAGTTAAACTTGCCGGTTGTTTGCACATGCGCAGCTGCGTACTTTTATGAAGAACTAATACTTGGTATCACTAGTGGTTTTGAACATGCTCTAGGAGGAGCTCTTAAAACTGAAAACAAAAGTTACGTCTGTTAGACGTGTTAGATGTCGGTCTTGTTGGGACGACCAACAAATGATTATAAGGTTCGCAACCCTGCGTGTTAATAGTGGAATTAGTTTTGTGCAAATATTACGTACAAACCTCTCTGAGGTGCTTCTCCTCAGATATGTTTGTATTAATGTTTACAAACTCAGATACGTAATCGAATGATAACTGTTTTGTGTGTAGAAGTGTATGGCGTAAAATGCAACAAAGTCTTTCACAACCTTTTCTGCCTTGCACCGAATATTGTTCCCTCAGCTTGCTGACTTGCACCATATGGTGCATATGTGTATCCCCTGTGCTGGAAACAACAAAATTCATATGACTCAATTGTTTTGTTTCTTCATGACCGTCAACATTCGAATATTTATAAACGTACCAAATAGCGTATAGGGTAGAATACCTTGTGGAATTGCTTCTTTTGGCAGCGAAGCCCATTCAGAGGTCTAAAAATGTAGACTTCTAGGAGCCTCACTTCAAAGGAATGAAAAGTGGTCAGTCAGCAGTCGCTTTCCGGCTATAAACATATCTGGGAATGAGCCCATGTGAAAGGGGGGGGGGGGGAGTTTCAAAAGTCTTTTAAATCCTTTAAAGTCTTTTAACTTTTTTGTTTTTAAATTTCTCAGAGACTATAAGCAAACTTTTAGAAGTATGTTTCAACTTTATGAAACTCACACGGCTTACGATAACTGGATAACGATTAAAATTGGTTTCGCAGAACAAATTTTATTTGTTTTGTCTTCGTATTGTCTTTAGGTACCATTGTAGCTATTGGGAAGTTTTAGCCAGTATTAGAGTTGACTGGTTAGACAGAGGTAGGTCCATCTGCATTTGAAAAATATTGCGACACCGGTTCATGCTTTAGTTCAGAAAGTTAGCGAATACAGTACGCCTGCTAACTTGGGATTTTAACGCTCATGACGCTGTACTGATCACATGAAAGTACAATCATGATGTTTAAACCCTGAGACTGGAAAGGAAACTTTAAGATATATTAAAAAAGAAAGAAGCAAGGTGACAGTCGAGTGACTCAAAAGACTGAGAGGCTTGTCTGTCACCTTTTTTCTGTTTCTTCTAAAACATCTTCAAGTTTATTTTCCACATCATGATAAATACGCACCAGCTCGCCTGCTCGCTAACAGTTTTTTTTCACAGAAAGTACAATCTTCATCCAATTGATCTTGCGGTCCTGTAGCGTAAGCTGTCGCTTCAGGTCATACGTTCAGAAGATCCTGTTAGCTCGCTCGAAAACTTCGAAGCATGCATCGAAGCGCGCACCCGGAGTGGATCTTTTTTTGTCTCTTCTTTCACGATACGCTTTCTTGTGAAACACCGGTAAAGTACTATACTCCGTTTCACCTTATGTTGTACCGCGGAGAAGGCTAGAAGCGCGAGCTCATAGCGTTGGGAGCTGCTCTTAACGCACGAGCGGATGTGCCGCCGAGATGTACCCCTGAGCAAGGAGCTCGCGCTTGTAGCCTTTCCTGCGGTACATCATAAGGTGAAACAGAGTATAGAACCTACAGAAATATTTAAGTCTAACGCAAGCAAAGAAACTCTACTTTGCAAAGTAGATATTTTAGGCATGACACAATAACCAATTTAATGAAACATTGTACTTGGCGGCGAACGTGCGAGCAATACTTTTGTTAGAATTTAATGTATCTCATGTACTCATCCCTGCTATGATGCCGAACGGCGTTGCAAAACCCTGTAAATAATAATAATAAAAAAAACTAGCAACAAGTAAAAGAAGAATGCGAACTTTCTAGGAATAGTCGCGAAATTAGTCCTTGACAACGTCCTTCATCTTTGTCACTGCTGACTTTCAAACGAGGCCAAAAACCTAATGCTCTTTAAGGGCCCTAGCAGCAGGCGAGATAGTCTTATTCACCCTTGGGTTTCTAGCTTAGACTCTCGAACAGAGTTCTTGCCACACCCTTGTGTTGGATACGAACCAGCTCGCACCTTTACTTCACATTCCCGGTTGCCAAGAACATCTAACGAAGGTCGCAGAGCTCGCATCAAGGTTACTCTGCTAAAATCAGGTGCGACGAAACTACGAGAATTTCACATATCGACGAGGGTTTACTTATAAGACTCTCCTGCTAAAGCGCCGGTTTGAAAAGGAATTGGAGCACGGAGTTAAAAAAAAGTACGACGGCCAAGGTCCCCAAGAAAGTGGGTGAGCAAAAAACACTAAAGAAGTGCTGAGGTCAACACTCGCTGTACAGAAACGCAAATTCGTCAGCAGAAAACAAAAATAAAGGGAAGAAGAAGAAGACAAGGAATGCTCTCGAGCCATCTTGGAACACTGCCAGGAATGCGCTCACGTTGCGATCGCAGTGTAAGAAACCAACACCTCATCGATGCTTGTGGAATGGAATCCCACGAAAAGCCCAAGAACACGATCAGACTCCTTTCGAAGCGGACGCGTGACGGAGTGATGGAAGGGCCCAATGGGCGAAAAGCCACGGGCAGTGCACCAGTGTCGGCCGACACATTCCCCCAAGAGCCCAGGAGTGGTGCGCAGAGGACGCGCCAGATCGGGTCGCTCAGGCTTTTCCGGGAGCCGGTCGGGGCGGGAGAGCCCCCTGCGTGCCAGCAGGGGCCTTGGGGAGGCACGCCTGGAAATAGGACCCCCGCGGCCAAGCCTAGAGCCTTGTTGGGCAACGCTCGAAATAACAGTGAGCCACAGGGGCCGAGGGGCGGGCCCTGCCTCCAGCGCCACCGCCAGCCGTGCTCGGTCGGCGAGCCGAGGTCCCGAGCTCTGCGGATCGACGATGGGAACCCGCCGCCGACAACCTTACCTACACATGGTGTACGACCGGAATCAGCAGTACGGCGACAGCCTGTACCGCAAGACCGTGGACGACTTATACCTCCGAGAAGGCATCCTCACCCCGAGGGCCCTCCTGTCAAGCCGACGCTTCGAAGATACCTACTTCCTGACCCGCTACCCCAGGGTACCGTCCATGTACCGCCTGATGAAGCGCTGGGACACCGGCGACGACTTGGCTCTACGCAGGAGCAACTCCCTGTCCTACATCAGCCACCCGGACTACACCAGAAGCCAGCTAAACCGCGTGCTATACGCGGACGACAAGGCTGTACGGAGGTTCGGACCCCAGAACAAGGTGCACGTGCACTCGTCCCACGACCGCCACCTGCGCTCAATCGAGGATCACCGGGCTCTGATGGCCGAGCTAGAGATGCAAGAGGTGCAGGACCGCCTGCGCCGGGAACACCAGCGCCTTTGGTTCCACCCGGAGTCCATCAAGAGACAGATCCCGTCCTACTCCGGCGACCCGTTCGCGACCATCTATCGCCGCAGGAGACCCTTCAGCTACTTCGACTACAGCTACTGGTTCTAGACCAGACCCGCTAGCAGCCCCGCTTGCCATGTGCCGCCTCCACTATTCGTGTTTGCCGTCAGTTGACCTCCCTACCCAAGGATGTACGCCCCTAGCAGCAGCGTTACTTGAGAGACGTTTCGTTTCATCTGTGGATTCAATGTAGCTTAGAGTAGCCCTCTTCAGAGCAAAATAAACTTAAAGATTTTGAACCCCCCACATCGTTCGTGTTCCATGTGATGTGTCGACCCCCTGAATGGTTTATGGTAAAGGCACCTCCGCATCTGCTGCACTTCGTGTAGGTGAGGCAAATGTACGTTGTTTGTTTGGGTCATTACGTAGTATACGATCGTGCTTTGAATGCCTTCACGTATCGCACGCGGACCCGTGAAACATGGTATGTAACCCTGTTTCACGGGTGACAACCGTGCCATCCATCATTTCAGCTCTTCCGAAGCTTCTTTGGAAGCCTTGAGAAAATCGAATATGAGCTCGTTTCTGTGGTACTTTCGAACGCACTGAGCAATTTTCCTCGCTGTGAAAACGCATTTCGTCATCGAGGGCACTTGTGCAACTTGTGCGTGATGAAATATATATTTGCGTGGCGAATTATTTCGTAACGTTAATCGAAATACCCATTTATGTTTTGTTTTTTAGATTTCTTCGTGTATTACACTTTTTTTCAAACCTTTTTTACTTACTTCAAATCACAGTGCTCGTCACAATTGGTTGTTTCTGTTTTTATACGACACACATCTGACCGGCGGCTTTCTTGTTTTGTGAATTCAGCAAGCAATATCAGCTGGAGGTGGAGCAGCTCCAAATGCGGCTCGCCGAGGCCGAGGCAAAGCTCAAGACCGAGATTGCTCGTCTCAAGAAGAAGTACCAGGTGCAGATCACCGAACTCGAGATGTCCTTGGATGCCGCCAACAAGCAGAACCTCGACCTCCAGAAGATCATCAAGAAGCAGGCTATCCAGATCCAGGTAAGAACACCCGGATTCCGCGTGGCTTGTATAGTATCCAGAGTTGCCCAATGGTGAAGGAACGTTACGTACTGAAGGAGTGCATCGTGGGCTTGGACGACGGTCGAGCCTGAAGGGAAGCTGCGCTTCTTTATTCTATATTTACTGGATCACAGCTCAGTCTGAAAGTAATAGTCTTCGTGATACGCTTGCTATAATTTGATTTGGTAAAAACCCAAAGCTTTATGAGAAACCTAGACGCAACAGCATCAAGCAGTTAGTATGCGCAAAGCTGTAATTTAACACACACTGACAAGAAGACAGATCTAAATCGGCATTAGTGTTTTCAATGTCTGTCGTTTTTAGGTGTCCGAAACGCGATCGCTGCATGTGCCTTTACCCGCGACTCAATAACGACAATAAGACTGATCTTGATGTGCGTGCAAAGAGCAAAAATCAGGGTTTGCCAAGCTTCGCGTCGCCCGTTAAGAGTGCGTCATCGAGCTGAGTGGGAATTTATAGAAAGATATCAAGACGAAATGCGACGTCATTGCAACGCAAATTTTCTTGTTGTTTTCTCGTGTAGATTTTTCATGTAGTTTTGTAACATTTGTATGGATATGAATGTCCTAATTACGCTGCAGTGCTTTATATTTCAACGTATATGCGTCTACCCAACAGGAGCTGCAGTCTCACTACGACGAGATCCACCGTCAACTGCAGCAGACCGCCGACCAACTGGCCGTGTCTCAAAGGCGTTGCCAGGGGCTGCAGGCAGAACTGGACGAACAGCGTGTCGCCCTGGAATCTGTAAGTACATTCGATACAATTTCTCGTAGTTAAAATATAACTGAATGCTAGAGCAAAAGGGCTTGGCCCCAATTCTCTATTCTCTCTTGGAGATTTCTATCTTCAGTAAAGGCACTTTAGTTATTGCGGAAGTAGTCCTGATTTCGCTATTAATATTTATTCATGGCCAAAAACCTGAGTGCTCGACAAACTGGGGTCACTTTCATTTTTGGTTAGGATTCAATCAGATAAGTTTCGTGGGCGTCGTTGGAGAGACGTTGTCAACGTGAATTTCAGAGAAGTCCACTGAAACGATTTTCCTTGCCAATCCCCAGGCTCTGCGCTCCAAGCGCGTTGCGGAGCAGTCTCTGGAGGAGTCGCAGGTGCGCGTGAACGAGCTGACCACCATCAACGTCAACATTGCCGCTGCCAAGAACAAGCTGGAGAGCGAGCTGTCCGCCCTGCAGGCCGACTACGACGAACTCCACAAGGAGCTCAGGGTGAGGACATTTTATCGCCTTAATGTTTTTTATTCAAACTAGAAGACAAAAAAACAAAAGAAAGAATAGAATCGTCATAAATCTCACGTTCTTCGGTGTAAATGTCAATCCCTGGATGCTGGCTATTTCGCTGTCAGCTCTGACCACTTGACAGCCACATGGCGGGATTTCATGTGCACGGCTCATTACGTTGACGTTCCTCACTGTCCTTATATTGCGGCTATGGTATTCGAAAATCTGCTGAGTACTTGTAGTGGGTCTAGAGCTCTATATGATTGTTAAGTTCGTCGCAACTATTAAGCACATTCGAAGCTATTACCATAACCAACTAGTAGTTTACTTATCATTGTCAGACAAACCTAATCTGCGAACACTTTCAATGTGCCGCGCAATTTGATTTAATTGAAACAAACAAAGGCATGAAAAAGAAGATTCGATAGAAACTATTTTTTTTCGGCGCACTCCTCATTCTGCAGGAAATCGCAGCTGAAACGAGAATGTATTTCGATCTAATCTAAGCCCTGAGACATTGAGAAATAAAACAACGGACAAGACGACACAAAATCTCAAACGCAGCTGAGTTTATTCACAAGGGAACATTAATTTATAGCCGTCAACACAGACAGGAAAGAGGGACGACAAAACGACCTGCCGCCGCAAAGTTGGCGGAACTGAGCCAGTCTGATTGACCTCCACCCTGAAACCACATCACCAGCAGATACCCACCGCCAAGCTACCCGACATGCTAATCTCCGTTAAGGCCATGTTAATCAAGCGAAAGACCCCCCCCCCCCCCCCCCCCCCCCCGATCTCAGACCACCCACCACTAAACAACGCCAAAAAAAAAAAAAAAATCACAGCAACTGGATTGTTTTTTACGCCTTTGTTCAAAACTATAGACGGCTGGCTCAGACAATTTCCGTTATTCCCAATACCCGGGATTTCCTTTCAATTTCGCAGTTATTTTATGTTTCCTTTTGTCAGGTTTTAGATTATGATGTTTCCTAACCAGCTCATCTGTATACCTTCGCTCCTTGCGACTGTATTTCAGGTGGTTGACGAGCGCTGCCAGCGCACCATCGTTGAGCTGAAGAGCACCAAGGACATCCTGATTGAGGAGCAGGAGCGCTACATCAAGGTGGAGTCCATCAAGAAGTCCCTAGAGATCGAAGTGCGCAACCTGCAGGTGCGCCTTGAAGAAGTGGAGGCCAACGCCTTGGCTGGAGGCAAGCGCGTCATCGCCAAGTTGGAGTCCAGAGTGAGTGTCCTTAGATGGGTCAAAGACTGACACTTCCTTCACAGACATTGCTAGCCGAGCGTGTTAACTTACACTCGATGAACGCGCCACTCATCCACGTTTGGGTAATGTAAATGTCATATTCAGGCTTATCAAAAATGCTTTGTTATCATCTGATTTTAGCATTTGTGTCAGTGCATGAGAGCGTTGTATCTTCACATGATTTCGACAAAGCCGAGGCACCTGAACGTAAATTGATTGAGTTGTTAATTATAAAAGCGCTCGAGTGTTTTCAAATAAGAAGAAACCATTTGGTACTACAACAAAAAATATGTAAATTCTTGATATGAATGATTACATGGTTAAGCCTAATCTACTCCAATTTAAGTTGTTATGTCGACATAGGCTCACGTGAGTAAAAGAAAAGTAGAGTGAAACATATTATTCGTAAAAAGGATAAAAATATAAAAAAACGAATCTGACTGAATGTTTTTACTGCATTGAGTAAATGAAAATATTACCGATCTGCAAGAAATGAAATCATGTTCCAGCTTTGGTCTGAACTGTCTGGCACATTATACAAGGTCACCCAAGCTAATCGCTAAAATCACATTGATTCCTTCATCGAATCACGTAGGATCGCTTGCCGTAGTCTTATTTGGTAAGCACCCGGCCAACTCTTCCCGAGGACATCATAGAAACGCGTTTTGGTATCGCGGCCACTTTTAAACCTTAACTTTTTGTTTGAATTGCATTAAGGAGAATTGGGTAAATATTTACCTATATTTTGTTTGACATCAAGTGCGAGCGTAGCAGAAGCTACAGATGCAAGTCCTGGGCTTTCAGCCTCCCTGCCGAGCACGTGCTCTCGTGGCATCGTTTCGGGAACCATGCTCGTGGTTGTAGCTTCGGCTTCGTTCGCACGTCAGATGGCCACAGTGGACTTTGCTGTGACATTGGATGACATGTAGAGTGACATGCTTGAACCGTGTGTGGCTTTCTTGTGCAGATCCGCGACGTGGAGATCGAAGTGGAGGAGGAGAAGAAACGCCATGCCGAGACGCAGAAGATCCTGCGCAAGAAGGACCACCGCGCCAAGGAGCTGTTGCTCCAGACCGAGGAAGACCACAAGACCATCACCATGCTCAACGACGCCGTCGAGAAGCTCAACGAGAAGGTCAAGGTCTACAAGAGGCAGCTCAACGAACAGGTGCGCGCCTATCCACCGCCGCTCACGCTCTTTGTAGACAAAGTTTGCTAAATTATTTAAGTATGTAAAGCGTGCTACGAGTATAGCTACACGCGCTGAACGTGCTGGTGTCTACAGCAGTAATTAGCTATCTGCAGTTACACCAAACGAGTTTAGCCTATACTTTAGAAATCCTATTTACTCCCGTTTCAAATCGTACACGTACTGCTCGCACCTATTCCCGTTGTACTCAACGGTTTCTAGAGACTCATCATATTTTTTTATTTCTTAAATCGCACCTTATAAAGCGGGTTAGAAGAGCTGAAGAAATTCTGCAAACGTTCTTGTTTAAGGTTACATTGACGGCGAAATACTGGTCAAGCGCCTGACCAAATTTGTATCAAATGCGTCTCCCAATTCGGGAATCCGGCTAACGCTTGCAACAGTCACGAGGGCTTGCTCGTAATGCACGAAAAAAAATCTTACCTGAGGCAGTCTGAGGGAAAGTATCGCCAAGGTGATATTGGCACGAAGAGAATAGCACGCGGAGAGTGCAGTCTTTAAGCGCTCTTGCGATAATATTGGCAATGCCTCATGTTATACCACTTCAAGGAAGCTTCCTGTTCACAGTTTGTTTTGCTCAAACACGCAGAGATTTTTCGGGGCTCAGTGAAAAGCGGCATAGCAGCGAACGTTATTTCTTCGCGTTTTTGACTCACGCAGCGTTTAAATTAGCCATGCGATTATTTCAAATTGTGCTTCTGCTTCATATTAATGAGGATAAAAACTTTTTTTTAGTTGAAAAAGAAACTAAATTTAAAATTATTGGTTTCACGTTTACAGTAAATATTCGACGTAATCTAAGAAACAACCAACATATTTCAAATGTAAATGTTTAATAAATGGAGTAAAACTTTGTGCAACAAAATTTTAATAACGATCTTTAATTGTTATTTAAAAAAAGAGAAATGGATGTATTGTTTTCTTTGTTATTCAATAAATGTATCGGTAATGGGCAGGTGATAAACTAGAATGGGTGCTTGCTCGCGCTTAGGCGTGTGCTCCATATTTCTCCGTAGCTCTTCCGTTCCCAGAATTTACTAGTCAGATTAATGCCGCGAACAGTAATCTCACATTTTTGCCTCTGTTCTACTGCGGAGTCGAAACGTTGCTGCTTCCTTCGCAGGAGGGCATGAGCCAGCAGAACCTGACCCGCGTGCGCCGCTTCCAACGCGAACTGGAGGCGGCCGAAGACCGCGCCGACTCCGCCGAGAGCAACCTGTCCATGATTCGGGCCAAGCACCGCTCCTGGGTGACCACCAGCCAGGTTCCCGGCGGCACCAGGCAGGTGTTCGTCACCGAAGAGTCGAGCCAGAACTACTAGAGTGGACTCGGGCCGTCCGCCTCGGCCGCCGCTGCGCCACCAGGACCGCCGCCACCGCCACCACCGATAACAACAGCAGCAGCAGGAGCCGCAACAGTCGCGTCGACGCTGAAGCTCGCCCCACAGCAGCACGCACGAAAGCGCCGGGTTGCCGTGCTGGGTGAAGCCAGCGGCTTCCGCCAAAGCCACTTTCTTTGACTGCCAAAAGGTTGGCTCAAGCGCCGAGTCACCATCGCCCTGCCGACGGGAACCCCGGATGCCGGGCAGCCCGGCGGAGCTCAGCGGACAATCGATTAGGTCTCTTGAAATTCTAGGCGTCGCTCTGTTTCTTAAGGACCTCGCTCTCTCGGGAGCTTCGGGCGCTTTCGAGAAAGCGAATAACATCTCGCAGGTTTTTCGTCTTTAAGTGACCAAACGTATCAAAAAAAAAAAAAAAAAGAGTGAAGGCACGAGTTGGTGTTTTTGTCAACCGATGTTAGTCTTTGGTGACTTGAGAACAAAGCAAAGGGGACCTAGTTAAGACACTTGGCGGAAGAGCTGGCATATCCAGTAGGCAACCCTGACATTTTCGAAGGGGGCGGGAGGTATCCTCCTCACTCATGAGAAACTGATTACTTCCAAGAATACGCTCGATTTGTTTTAACTCTTGAAACAACGCATTGTTACCTTGGCACATGGTGCTGTAAAAAAATAATAATCATTGCCGACATAGAACTACAAGACTGTTGTGGGGATATTTAACGACGGGCTTCTTGCGAAACCGAATAAAAGTTGAATAAATTGAACTGAAAAAAAAAAAGAGGAGGTATGAAGGTTTTCCTTGGTCTTTCTGGACCACACACAACTTGATTTCCTGTTGTTACACTTACATAAATTGTCCATATACACGTACGGTTATTTCAAATGCGAATGTCTGTTCTCTTTTTTCCGGGTCGACTGTTTCGCGAATTCCGTGGATCGTAACTTTCTCATTTTGTTCTTGTTTCGAAGACAAAGCTAATTACGCTGTTGCTGACATCTCGCGGGTTTTTTCTTTCTTCTCTTTTTCCCTTCCCCACCTCCCCTCCACACAAAGTTTTGCGTCCAGTTTTCTTCTCTCTTTTGAAAGCTTTCGATCTTTCCTTTACCAGACGTGATTTGTGTGTCGTAGAGCGTGCACGCTGCAGGTGTACTTTTACAGAAACAATAAAGGCGCCTCCAAAAACCTCCACCCCACGGCTCTTCATATATTCTACCCGCATTGCCTTCTCCCATTTTTGGTCTTGTCACTTTCACACGGGCACTATGACGAGGATCTGTGTTTGTGTGTTTTGGGCTGAAGGGAAAAGGGAAGCCAGGAGAGGCGTGGGCCAGTCTAATAGGCAATCCAAGTTTCCACGAATCAGTTTTTTACTGCTGGATAGCGCTGCAAGACATGATAACGTGTCCTCTATTGTACTATAGCCGCCCGTTGTATTACCTTTGCATAGTCCGTAATTTTTGGTTGCGGCTAGAATATAAATCAACTGCATTTGGGAAAAAGACACCAATTTTATTTGTTGACGGTTCCAACGATGCTTTCAGTTAAAATGACGCCCGTGGCGTCCTGAGTACAGTTGAATATTTATATGAAAACTCTCGATAAAGAACTGCAACGTGCAACGTGCAAAGAAAACTTAAGTTGTCACGCGAAGCTTCAAAAGTGATAAAGGAAACACAAATAATTGCATAAAAAAACAATTAAACTTTACGAGTGTCAATGCACAACGTAATCCTCAACGGCCGAAAAAAGTCAACTCCCATGGCGAATTCGTCACAACGGCCCAATGCCACTCGTTGTCTTTCGGCCCTGACAGAACGCTAAAATGAAGAAAAAAAAAAAGGAAAAAAAGAAAAAATAGAGCCAGAACTTGGAACTTAGCGAGGCGTTTACGGGAGTATCCATGCAGGGAGTGAAGTACAAAGTTGGCCAGACATTTCTTTTTTCTCCGCCAAATGTAAAGTCAACCTTACCGCAAAACCATCTAAAAACCACCCCCCCCCCCCCTCCAAAAAAAAAAAAAAAAAAAAAAAGAAAACGCGATTTCTACGCAAAAAAAAAGAAACACACATGCACACACACACACACGCGCGGGCGCGCACGCACGCACGCACGCACAACGCCAACATTTGGTATATTTTCCGCGTGCACGCTAGCCCGGCTTGCGAAAACTAAATGTTTTCTGGCTGCGTCGACGCATTCGGCGTCGTTTGCGCCGTTTCCTTTTTTTTTTTTTTTTCTTCGGGCAAAAAGCCTGTTTGCGTAATGCCCTCGCTGCATGCTTACCTTTATGGCGCAACACCGGCGAGCTTGCCGAGTTTATATTGACTTTATGCGTAGCCAGAAACCGGGCTGAAATGGAAGCGACAGAAATAGCGGAGCAGCACTCAAAGTTGGAATTCGGGCGGGTTAGTTGCTAAGGTCACAGACACAAGCAGACGCCAACGCACATTTATTGACAGTTGAACTCACCCCGAGGCAGCGGGACACTCGAATGCACCCAGTGAAGCACACACACGCACACACACTCACAAGTACACCCTCGCAAGCGCGCACGCACAAACGTGCACACGCTAGCAAATAGGGAACTTGTGCAACAGACCTGGGACATGAATACGTTCCAACGGTAAAATTCGCGTCTCCTTGCTACATGAAATCAAATTTCTTTCAGCATGCTCATACGAAAAAACCAAAATGCATTGGACATCAGCAAAAGGTAGTGACTAGTGAAAGAAGAGCGAGGCGACGGGCTAACTGGTGAAACACAGTAAAAACGTACAACCCGAAACGTGGGCATACAATAAAAAGGGAGGAATACAACAGCGTCTCCGTTGCCTTTGTTCTTTTTTTCCTTCTGGAAGGGAGATGGGGGGAAAGGGGGGGGGGGGGGAGTTAAGTCCTTACTAAGTAACGATGTCCCGTAGCAAATACAATTCAAGCGTTGGGTACGTGAATAGGGGAAAATCGAAGACAGCACTTTGGGGGAGTGTCCAGTCTGCGTAGGAGGGCTGTACGTGATAGAGGATACGCTTCCCCAGCTCCAGTATTCTAGACCTTGCTTTTAGCAATAAAAGCGCCAAACGGAACTTTCGCCTCGTTGCACTCAAGCACGGGCTCTTTACAATCGCGTAAGAGGGTAAACCGAAGACTGCTATGGGCGGTGTTTTCGAGAAAGCCGCCGTCTGACAGCTCGAACACGACTGTTAAAACGGCGTGTCAGGAAAGACGGAAGAGCAACGCTGTTTTCAGTCGTATTCCGAGCCGATCGCGATGCTGACTTCATCTCCGATGATGAGTGTCTTGTGGTACCACAGGTTGGAATCCACCACGACTGAAATGAATCGCAAACAAACATTAATAAGGAGAAACAGTGAGCACAACCGGTGAAAAAGTATATTGTAAAGTAAAAATAAAACATAATAGTGGCAAAAGAAATAGAGAGCAAGTGAAATCTTTTGTTGTGCCGGCTTGGTTGCAATTGAAATGTCGGCTACGACCCGAAGACGGTTTATAACTTGTGAAACTTACTTTAGTCAAAGACACTTTAAGAAAACACAAGGCATGGCGATGGTGTGCAAGAAAAAGATGTGTGATTATCTCACGGGTCAGAACGGTCCCTGTTCTATAGAGCCACGCTTAGAATGTCGGTAATTTCTTCCCCGATATTGTTGTGGGTGCCGCCATCTTGGTGATTAGTACAGAGTGGACGCCACTGCCGATCGTCATGATTCAAAAGTGCGACTACCTCAGCATTCGATTCGGTGTTAGGAAGCTTAGGTAATATTCCTTTGCTTTGTCGCGAACTGTTTAAACATTGTGGACGACGGGAAAGCGTTTCTTGTGATTATAAACTGCTTCAGATAACTGGAAACCATGATTTTAAGCACCAAGATGGCTAAGTGTTGTTACTTTGAAGCGTAGCTTATTTAGTGGCTCCAGTATCCACGATTCACGGCGATTCGTGCCCAAAAGCGCAGCACAATCGGTATGCTAACGAACGAAAATGCTAACAAAAATGATTATATGGAGCATTCTGTGCATTGACGTAAATGGAAATACGGCCTCCTTATTTTTATAAATATATTTTTGCCTGCTCCCATTTGTTTTAGAGCCAAAGTTCCAAATAACTGAGTGATATTTGCCGTTGAAGTGCTGCTGCCAGCTTACCCCCCGTGGTATCCTTCTAATAGGTTAAACACCTTAATTAATAAAATTCAAGCTTCGCGTTTCTTGCACGTACCATGAACCATTATTCTGGGGACGCTCAAAGCGCGTCACGAGCAAGTGCTCCGCAGCTGTCATCATCATACCATTCGAAGCCACCATATTTGTTTTCCACATCTTCCAGCTGTGGACGACGCGCATCTGCATTTAACTCGGTTTTCATGATAATATGACATTGCATTTCTGCATTCAATGAGTTGCTGTTCAGATTTGGTTCAAGAAGGAAAAGGAAGACGCCAGCAAAATTCTGGAAAAGGAATTGTCAGCAACGAGGTCTTAAGACTCGTCACTCAAGCAGTGAACAGGGGACCTATGTTGGGCTTTTTGTACTCCCACGGCGACTAGGGAGAAAGAAGTGACGTAGGTGTGAATGAACGTATCTTAGCAACACCACAAATCGCGGAAACTCACTTTCTGACGCCGCGACGACATCGCAGAAATTCGTCATCAGCGACTCCACCGATCAACATCCAAAGAACGCTGTTGACGTCACTTCCCACTCCCTGGTCGCCCTGGGAGTCCAAAAAGCGCAACATTGGGCCCCTGGGCCATCCAGATCAGTGAACGGTCTTTATCGAAGACACTGTCTGAAGCCTTCGTACTGGACGGCAGCACGTGATCATATTTTAGATCTAGAACACCCGGTTTGCTGAGACCATTGTCTCTCATGCTAAACCAACGTTTTTAGATCAGGGTTAATTGGGAAACTCCCGGGAGGCGGTGGCTCCGTTTTGTGGCGCTTCCGAAAGGCGGCGCTAGCGTCACGTTGCGATCAGCGCCTTTTATACTCGGAGAGTTTGGCCTTCTTAAGGAGATTTAGACAACCTAGCAACCACAGCAGCGTAGTCTGACAACCGGGGAATGACTACTTCTCTCCGCCATTTCGGGGCTCTGACTCATAGGAACTGTATACAATTTCTCAGGAATAAGGAAGACAAAGAAGTAACGCCATTTTGTGATATCGCGAAATCTGCTGGTTCTAGCGAGCAACAAGCTCCGCCCATTGGCCAAACTCTCTCAGTATAACCGGCTCTGGTTGCGATTTAAGCGCGTGCCCCGCGGTCACGGTAGCACCCGGTAAGGCGCTTAAAAGCATGCTACAAAGGCTCCGATAGTGCGGTACGCGGAACACGGTAACGGCTTACTAAAAGTTCCTATTGTTCCTTATCAGCGACCTTCTTTACTAACCGGGCGCGCGAGCAGAAAATTTCGTTATATGACCGATGTTTTCAGGCGTGCTCCAGAGGAAAGAGCTAAAACCATGGGTAGGTGCACTTAGTGGAGAGAAAAACATCTTATAATATACTGGCATTTTACTTTTTTATTTGGTGCTCACGTTCTCTTTAAATACACTTCGTTCAGTGGCATCATTTGCTTTACAAGTCCTTCGGCGGTTTGGTTGGCTGCGTGTTGACGCCTTTCAGAGCAAGAGGATAGCGGGCGACGCGCAAGGAACCGATCCTATCGGAACCGTAGCGCCACCGCTTCCACGGATACTGCGGAGCGCGCTCCGGTGCCATAAAGCGCCCGAGCTCTTTCACCAACTGAGCTTAAAGGAGCGATGCAACAATTTTTGTACTTTGCGCAAATACCGCTTAAAACGGATCCCTAACGTTAATGACCTATGAAACACGCGTTCGTTCTTCACCCCACGCCAATAGAAGTCCCAGAAAAAAATTTAAGAAAAACGAGCAGCGTTCACCCCCTCAACTCACAGCCAGAACAAGCGGCCACGTGATCTGGAGCCGATTATATGCTGCCAGTGTTGATCATAGCCACGCGCTGCAGGGTTGGCAAAGCGCAGGACACGCGCTGAGTTCCAGACATTGTTATGGCTCGGCTGTTGTCGTCGTTACAGCGATTGGACACGGGTCACTACCCGAATGCTTCTCGAGCTAGCAATTATCACGAGCCCAAGTCGAGTGCCCACGCAATGCTCGGGTCCAATCTATGAACCGCATTCAAATATCGTCACTTGGGTGTACTGCGATCCCCACGTTACGTCATCAAATTTTGCAAGGGAGAGATTGAATGAAAATGATCGCTTTTGTCCTTGAAATTACACCGCAACAAAGGAGTTTCTTGGCCAGTGGCGTTGCGTGTGGGTATCCTTGAGTCCGAGGTGTCCCAGTAAGCTCGTGTAGAGTGAAAAACATTCCAATTGAGTATCGTTGCACCGGTTCTTTAATCTAAAAACGTTGGGCAAAACTATCCGTCAGGAACCCTCCAATATGGCGGAAATTCGATAATAGATCATGATTACACTAGGTGGCGCTTTTCTTTTCGTATATGGTCTATAGACGATTGCAAGTAGGACGTGTTGCGGCCGCCGTGCCTCTGCACGTAGCAATGCACGTAGCAATGCAAAGCGTCATACCAGCATTGCGTAATGCCTCAGCGCAGACTTAATTCTGAGGTCTATACGAATGTTCCGCCTCATCATTCGCTGAGCTGATTTCGTAGATCACATAGATTGGCTGTTTGAGTGTTTTGCGGGTAAATCGAAGCGCATGCATTTCTTACAATGTAGGGAGTATTCACTGGTGGCCATATCTGTGTGCGCGGCTGCTGAGCGCGTGCTGACGGCGAGCTTCCGCAGTTCTTTCGCAACGTGCATTCTGCACCATCAAGATTGCCGGTCTTAGCAGCCTATTAATGTGAGCTCGTTCTCAGCATGCGCTCTAAACATCGCCCTCAAATATGGCGTCCAGTGAATACACCCTATTCGCCTCGGGACTCAAACTGAATTTAGAGAAAGTGTGCTCTTGTTTATCCATGGTTCTCTATGAGGCACGTGGTGATTCCCTCTGTCCATAATGCGAGTGAGGACAAAGCATCCACACTAACGGCACAGAGGACGGGCAAGGGTGTACAGGGCACGAGCTCTTAGCAGTGGATTCCAGTGCGCGAGCGCTGCATTGGCGCCTCCCGTGGCCTGGGCCTCGCGTCCGTAGCATTTGTTTTGCTCCAAATGCAAATCAAATCGTAGTTCTGTTTTTCCCGACATGAGCCGTGCCGATCGAATCTCGAAGCGAATAGGATGTTCTAAAATAGAGCGCTTCAGGACATGCGCCGGCAAAGATCGTGAAGATATTGCAGCAAAAGCACAGGATTGAGTGAACCTTCACGTGCTTGTGTCTTTGCAGCTACTGTGTTTATGAACAGGCGTTCGCAAGGCATAAACCCGTGTTTCTGTGGTGTTTTAGCCTGTACTGGGGGACAACTATGTCTAGTATTTCAGAAAAAAAAAATGAAGACTCCACGTGTAGAGCTTTGGTCGGCGCTCAAGGTGCGCGACGGCACGGGTACACATAGCTCTGGCTTCATTACCAGAAAAGGTGTCCTCAAGTATGCTTCTTGAATACTTTGTGCCGTGCAACGATATTGGGTAGGAATGTTTCTAACTGAACACAAGGTTACTGCTAGTGCTGGGACCGGCTGGGATCCAAGTATACTCGCACGCAATGCCACTGACAAAGAAGCTGCTTTGTCGTACCATAATGTCAAGGATAAAAGCGGACGTTTCCTTTTAGTCCCTCCTTCGCAAAACTTGAGGACGGAGTTGACGGCGTTGTGAGGATCGCATTGTTGGCGTTGTCGACCATGCGATCCCCGGGATTTTTGTCGCCACGCTTTGCGATCTCCGTAGTGACGATATTTGAATGCGGCTCATATATAGTGGACACGAGCACTAAGTGGGCATTTGATTGGGGCTCGCGACAATTAGTACTTCGACACGCCACTCTGGTAGTGGCTCGTGACTAATCGCTGCGACGACGGGAATAGCCGAATTTTAACAATGCACGTATCTCAGCCCGCACCCTGTGCTTTGCCAACCCTAAAGTCACGGTATCCTGGGGAAAGTAACGTCATTGCCTTCCCTGCCGCTAGCTGAACATTAACCTATAGTAACACACAGACTACAAAAACCTCGCAAGGCGATTGGCTGATCGGTTTCTGTTGTCATGGCAATCGCCATTTCGGCCCTTTCAAAACTTCGAAGCTTCAAAAATTTCATTTTGAACCAGTGGCGCCAAGATCGCTATGTAACTTCACCGTACTGAAAGTGTTCCTCGCCAATATACGCGTCTTTGAAACTGTGTACGCAGTCGACTTACCTTACAATAATATTGTTCTTCCTACGCATTTCAAGACTAGGAAATTATTTTTCAATGTTGCCAAGCACCGACGCCACATGTGGTAGCAGTGCGAAGATGTGTACTTGTTTCGCCGGAGTGTGGATAACGAAAATGTCTTCATAAAGCAACCTGTCACCCCAAATTTTGATCGCCTCACCAAGAATGGAGAGGCGAACGGGGAACTGTCCATAACATGAACCAAAATGGTGACCATACGGGGAGCTTGGCGCAAGTTTCTTAGGATTCACTTACTTTAGCCAACCCCAGCACGGGGCTATGTTAAACATTAGCGGCATTTAATCGGCTCCATAACACGTGGCCGCGTGTTCGACTGCTATTTGAGGGATAAATGCTGGTCGCTTTTTCGGGAATGTTTTCTCCGTGACTGCCATGCGCGAAAACAACAACCACAAACAGACAACAACGCGTGTTTCGGAGATTACGAATCTAAAATAAAAAAAAATAAAAAAATACTCGCGGAATTCACTCAAAGTACAAACATTGTTGCATCGTTCCTTTAAGCACAGTTTTCCTACGTTAAGAAGCTTGCGTACGCTTGCGTCGAGAATGCGCAACCGTGCCCAGTACGAAGCGTTGCAACCAGTTAAAGCAATAGCTTGGCACGTGGAATATGAAGCACAAATATGCCGGTGATTTGCATTCATATATTGACGTAAGCGTTTACGTAAGCTGCGTAACATAAGAAAACGGTGCTATCTGAACCAGATTTTAAGGCCCCTACGCACAGTTGCGTTCACGAGCGTCGGAGTGATTTTGACTGCGTTGCGTCAAACAACGAAAGCGAGTCGCCGGCACATCTGTGCTTCGAATGAAGCGTGGAATCCAATTGAAGGAATCATCTTGGCACGTGACGTGATAAGCAGGGATGTCCTGGTGTCTCGCAGTCGCAACGCAGTTAAACGTACTCAAACGCTCCCAAACGCAACTGTGCGTAGGGGCCTTCAAGCTTGCCTAAGGTACGGCTGTTTTTGTCATGCTCGCAAGCTGTGTAAATGGAACGTTTGCTTGTTGAACCGCATATTTCGAGGAAGCCCAGGTAAGTAATGGTCTGGGTTTCTTCTCGGGCTCTGTCGGCATCTGTTGCTTTGTCATCTTGAAAATACAGGCGAGATAAACAAAAGACCCTCACAAATTTCTCCTGGGTTGACGACGATCTCGAGGCTCTGGCAGTCCGAGTAACATTCAGGTACAGGCTCGAGGATCCACTGCTTGCGGCCCCTAATCTGAGCCTGCCAGGATGGCTTTCCCACATGGTCGATCTGCAGTAAGAAGAGTTGTGAAGCAGCTCGAAACGTAATACTGACAAGCAAAAATCAATAATTTTTCGTTTGCTGGTCAAAAGTTTAATAATAATTACGACGCCCATTTAAAATGTCACCCCCCCCCCCCCCCCCCCCCCCCTCCAAAACCGTTCGAGAATTACGAGTATTTGCTAGGTCCGCAATTCTCGAGAATGACTATCCTCGCAAATCTTTATTACGAGCCTCTCAATTGCTGCGAGAATTGTCGACGTGAGGCAGGCAGACAAACATAAAAGCATAATCCTCGCCCACGTGCGTCATGTGCCCGCTTCAAGTACCTCCGCGGTCGAGGAAATAGTCTGTCGTCTACTCCGCGACATTTTTTTTTTATGCGGGAAAGGAGCGGCGTCAATCAAAAGGCTTTAATTCGAAGAAAAAAGGTGTGCCACTTGATATTTTTATTCCATCGAGACAAGAGTGATGGCATGACTGAACGGTGACTTTGTACCGTGACGCCTTCATGTGGGGCAGGATGAGGCAATTATTACTCACCTGATTTTGCCATATGCAACTCATCGTGACGACGAGCAAAGGCAAGTGAACCCCGGTTCGCTCATGAATAAATTTTACTTAAAGTTTGTCATTTCAGTCAGCTACCTTAATTTATTTACTCGCAGGAAGCAGACGGAGCGCAATGAGGTTGGTTGGCGCTGGCGGTTTCACTTTGGCAGATTCTACGCAGTGTATGACTTGAATGGTGATGACCACAACATTTGCACGTCAACTCAGAGAAACCATTGCAAAAAAGAGCTGATACCATGATTGGTCAGCTGCATAACTTAGGATAGGGGCCAGCAGAAAATTAATGAAGGGAACAGGACGGCGTCAGGGGAAACCCGTCCCCACTAAGCTCCCACCACTTGAGTGTACATGCGCACACTGAACACTTTGATGGCAGTTACAACTATGTCACCACTCGACTCACACGTCCCTGCATAGAAGCTGCCGTGAGCGCACACGAATTCCCTCGTGACGTCGAGCCGCACACCCTGGTAGGTAAAGACTGCGATAAAAAGCAGAAAACTCATAGCGCAGACTCCGTTGCAAATATTCTTGTTGCTAGGAGCACGCTGCCATGTTGCAAAAGGTTCATTCGTAAACCCGTTGCGTCATGAAAACAAGTGGAAGAGATTAGCTGGAAGGGTGATTGGATTCCCTTTGATCTGTCACCGAATGCTTAACCTGCCACTGACTATAGCGGACACTACTAGGTGCCAATGCAGAACACCGTATTGTGTTCCTGTAGGATGATCTGCGGGAAAGTAGGTGCGCGGTCATGTTTAGAGCATATGTTAAAAAAATACTCGAAAGCGACAAAAACATTAGCACAAAAGTGTCTAAGCATCAGCATCCCCACAATAAACATTTTTTTTTTATTTTCGTATGTGTACAGGTTGAAAACTATTCGGCTTATTGCTAGGTAAATGAAACAGTGAATAAATTAAGCTGGCGTTGCCCTCACGGTAGCATATATTGTGTACAATGTAGGAGAGAAGCACTATAAAATTAAACCCATCATGTTCAACCGCGTTTCTGGATCAAGAAGTCGGTTACTGGTTATGGATGCAGTAGGACTTCAGCGCGAGCTTTTTGCCATAGATAACACTTGATCGCACGCGCAGTTAAAGCCCGGTGGACGGCAACAAGTGCGTGCTGGAGGCTGAGATTCTCCTCAGTTCTTAGCCTGTTACCGTAGAGTGAACTCTGTCGGCGACATTAAACTGAAAACACCGCAAGTATCTGGATTGTTTTATTATAGAAATTTATCTGCATTATACTTCGCTTACAGTGTTCATATTGAGCTGAACAGACAATTATCAAAATTCAGTGCCATCCGGTGGCTCCATTAGCAGTTTACACTTTGCCTTACTAATGGCGGTACTCGACCTGCAGTGTGTAGTATTTTGCCGGACACTATCACTTGCTCTAGTCAACAGCAGTAGAGAATGTGTTCTTTACCTTACCATTTTTTCTGGATCTCTCAGTTTCGATGGTGTCACATATACAAGCGGTAAGAACGAAGCACAAACCCACATTGACGCCGTGATAAACGTTTATACATCAAGGGGCTTAAGAGCTTATTATGTTCCGTCAACAAGATTGGCCAGACATGAGTTAGGAATGAGCGCTTACGCAGATCTTGTATTCAATCCCTGCTTCGCATCGTACGAGCGTCTCGAATGTACAGGGTGTCCCCGAAAAAAAACTTTTACAGTTTTTTTCTTTCTCGCAAAAATAAACTACGCAACGCCGGACGCTCATTCTCTGCCCAAAGGTAGCAATAGAGGTCCCACCCAGATGACCAAGTTTCAGCCCGAAGCGATATCTTATTAAAAAAGGTACAAGTGATTTTCTGAAAATTTCAATGGGAAAATGGCGTCCGATGGAGCTTTCTGGCCAAATTTCGGAAAGAGTCTATTAAAACCTTCGGTTAGCTCATGCCAAGCAAAACAAGGGCAACATAGTCGTTCTTCCTAGCGTACTACTGAAAACCGCAGAAATACATCACGCGAAAAACGTGTACAGCCAATGACTGGTTCAATGAAGTAATGCACTTTCATGATTCGAATTACGTCATTGTCATAAACGGGAAAATAAAGCGGATTTGACGCACGTGAAGGTGGGCGCCGTATCCCGGACTGCCCATGAAGATCCAGTCCAGCGTGGAACCTTCGGAATGCGCAGGCAGAAAGTACGGCGAGGCGTAGTGACGGCGCAAGACGTCTGCCACACCCGCGTCACAGTTGCTCCTGTCACAAGGGTATGTCTTCCAGTCAAATCTCTGAACTTCGTTCCTCCTACGCGGTTAGTGGAGGTATCACGAAAATTCGAATCTCCACCGAGGTTAATACAGCACAAACACAGTGAATGAGAATCCTCTGTTGAAACGTTAGTTGCGCAAATGTGCCTAGGCATCGCGCTCGCCCTCGGCACCATGAAGCGTAGTGTACCGGGTTCCTGAGAGAACATAAACCCCGGATTTTCGGCCCGATTAAATAAACTATGCACCACAGAAAGCTGAAACTCCGTGTGAATGTGAATTTGACGCTAGCAGTAGGTGAAGGAATGGTAAAGTTCGAGAACGTGACGTTACCTAGATCAAGCTAGAGATAAAACCGAAAATCAATATTAATTCATGAGCCGACGTCCGAGTAAGCCTAATATTTTCCAAACCAACAAATGGCACTGTGGGCGCCTATGGCATTTATTTGAAGGAGCAAACTCATGAGCAAGAAAAAAATATGTAGTTTGTTGACTAATTTTTTTTTTTTGTATATACATAAATATTACGGCGCCCAAAATATAATTTCTTGGTTTGGCGAATATTAGGCTTATCTGGACGTCGGCTTATTGAGAAATTTTTTTTTTTCAGTTTTATCTTTTGATTCGTTTAACGCCATGTTCTCAAAGTTGTTCGTTTTATCACCACCGCAGCGTCACATTCTCACGAAGATTGAAGTTTCTGCGATGCGTAGTTTATTTATGCGATCTAAAAATAAAGTTTAAATTTTTTTCCCAGACACGGTTGTTCCGTCCTTGGCATGCATGCTTTACAGAGAGGTAGATCACGAGAACAAAATATTCGCTTTAAACGTACAGACCATTTTGCATTCTGCTCCCCCCCCCCCCCCCCCCCCCCCCCCCCCGATTTTTATATATTGTAGTAGTGTAATTTGGAGGTTGTGCGACCTTCCAGGCCTCTTATCAGAGTGGCACGCAAGTCACATGTGAAGTTAAGAGAGGCGCAGAAAAAGAACCACAGCCGCGTAAGCTCTCATCGCTCTAAGCAAATAAATAAATAAAAATGGGAAAATATAAAAACCAAGATTTGGGTTCTACGCAGTAGAACATCTTACTCATGACCACTGCAGTTTTTCATCGTGCGGAATATTTTCCTACATTCCTTTCAAGTGTGTTTTGCTCTAAAATCATCTGGTGGGCTAGTTGGCTAAACATAATGATGAAATTAGCGCAAATACAAGGAAGGAAGGAAGAAGCGCTCTTTCCTGTCCTAACGTTCTTCCTTCCTTCCTTGTATTTGCGCTAATTTCCTCATTCTGTTTTGCTCACATGTAGGTTATTTCTAGATCAAGACGGGCACAGTCTGAAACCGGTACATTTTGAACTGCCTTACGGAATATAATACCCTCCCAGCATAGGCTAGATAAGGCCGCAAACAAAAAAGAGAATTGAATCTGCATGCTTGCTTTTAGACATTTTTTTCTCTCACAATGTACTGAAAGCAACGAACAAGAAGACGAAAGCGTCACAATTTTCAAACGAAAAGAGTATCGAGAGCAGTGCCTTTGAACTCACCATCCAATATACCAGGGCTGCCGTGATCTCTGGGCAGACATGTTGAATACCTCGAAAAGGCTTCTGAATTCTGTTTTGTAAGGGAAGAACTGACAGTAGCTCTTGGACGTTTTAGCCGACGCGCTTGCGTAGACATTCTTGAAGAATTCCAGAGAGAAACTTCGCAGCGCGGTCCAGTTCGAGGCTCCATCGGTGACAACCACGGGAACTCCCGTGTAGGCGTGACTGGAACCAGATATGAACCCGTAATCTTTCGGTAACTTCCGGAAACCAATGAATGCCGCTTTTGTTTCAGTTACGCCAACATTTCACTGAAGTATCAAAGAGCAAATTAAGTTATTTAGAGGGGTGTTCCTTCAAACTTTCTCAAATGCTTTTTTTTAAATATATATTTGTTGAAAAGAAAAAAAAAACTGCTTTCAAATGTTTTGAAAACGGCATCCAAGTTTAAAAAGAAAATACTGTCAGATGTCTCCAAAGCCGCTTTGAAATATTTTGAAAGCTTTCTTGGTCCAGCTATAAAATAAAACAAATATTTTAGCCTGTATCGAAAAAGCGGGGTAAGGAACGGATTGAAGAAAAAAAAATACTCTCAGTAAAAGGCAAGAAAACAAAAGCGGTCAACATTTCTATCACGCAACGCGTCCTCAAATAAAACTCTGGTTCAAATAAAAGCGCCGCCGTCCGTCTTACTTCTGCTCGAAATCCCATTGACTTAGAGAGGTCTTCCGTTCGATGCTTTTCAAACCACGGCACATGGCGCAGTCGACGGGAGGCATAAGCGCACTCTGAACTCGGGCCGGCATGGCGACGACGCAGGGCTCCAGCTCGGGCTTGGAATTTCCGACTAACAAGGTTACCCAGCCGTCTTGGCGATGCAGGCCAATGTACCACAACCGGAACAAACCGACGAGGACGACCATCGCGCAGAGAAGCTTCGAGTACCGACGCACGGAGGATGGCACGGCGAACTTTTGAAGCAGATCGCACAAATGCCTTCCTGACGCAAGGCTAGCATTCTTGCTACGCAGACCCCGAAGTCTCTTCACGGAGGTGAGCAGAGAAAGCTGCTGGGCCGTGATCCCCGACGCAACGACTCGCTCGTGCAGCTCGGCAAACTTGGATTCGTAGTCGTGTTTCCTCACCGCTGGAGACGGCTGCTTTTTCGAGTTTTTTCTGGTCGACTGCATTCTTCAGTACCTATCGTATCACTTCGGAAGGCGTATTCTTTTGTTTTCAAGCCAGAAGTGTAGCCCTCGACGAGCTGCTTCGGAACGACATTAAAACAAAGCGAATCTTTTGAGTAACGAGCTGTTCGCGTTCAAGGTAAAGTAAAAAAGAAAAAAAAAAAGAAGGGTTATTATAATAGTTTGATTTATATTTTGTTCTGACCGATGCTGCGCTTCAAGACAAGAAACAAAAAAACAAAAAAACGTAATGAAAAGCAAAGTGTAGAAAATGTTGACCGGGCCTGCCTGACGCAATCTTGAGACGGTCGCGGCTCTCTTCTTTCGCTTAGAAACAATGAGGCGGAGCTGGCAGCAGGAGTACGAGATTGGAGTCGGGCTGTGCCGCGCCGCCAAGTCAACTTAATCTCCGCGGGGACTCTAAATCCAAATTGGAGCCGACGGCGCTGGCAAGAAAGCCGATTTTTCAAACTTCCCCCCAAAATGGCGAAAGCGCGGGCGAACTCTGAAACGGCGTAAGATAGACACCCGGTGCTGGCGGCGGCTCACGGGACTCGCGTACGTACGTCTTCCTTAGAAAGGGCTTCGTTCGTTCGGACGAGACAGTGCGACTGCTTTGGGGACAATGGTGGTGGCTATGCGACTTCGGAGCCGTTCAATTCCGCAGCGTCGCTTCGGCGCATGCTCGGAAATTTTGATTCGTTTGTTTTTCTCGCCTTTTGTGTTGTGTAGAGTACGGCGTGGTTTCAGAGACAGGATTAGCTGTCCGGTCGTCCTATCTCGTCGTCCCAGCGGGTGGAAGTAAACGGGACAAAGTAAGCGACGCTCGGATTGCATCCCTGCTGCTGAGGAAACTTGTGTCAACAAAGAGCTTTGTTGGCAAATATTTTCTATGTACTTCGTTTTGGGCTTCAAAGAGCTTGTGGTGTTTCGGTGCGGCGCATAGTGCGATCTTTAGAAAAAAAGTTATTATCTGACAACGCATCAGCGGCGTTTTTATGCAAAATATATAAGATAGTTCGTGCCTAGCTCTCTTTAGTTTTTTTTTTTCTTAGGTGTTTTCGTTTATCCGCTGTTTTCATGAGCCACATAGGAATTATCCTCGTGCTCGCAGCAGTTGAAGACTATAGTGATCGCTATATTAACGTATCTCAAAGAGAATGTTTCCTCCAGATAATGAATTAAGACTTGTTTCGAAAGCCGGTGCCTCGTTTCAACCGATTCTGTATATAGTTTCTTTACCGGTGGACTACAATGCGTGTTTCTCAGCTCAACCAAAATGTCTTCAGTCTCACGCCGCTTCCGACCGTTAAAAAAAAAAAAAAAATATATATATATATATATATATATATATATATATATATATATATATATATATATATCCCAGATGTGTAACTAAAGCTAAAGAGTAAACAAATAAAAAGTTCGAACGGTTACTTAAAAGAAAGCTAATGCAAAAAAGGAGCAAACAAGCACCGGTTCAAGAGCGCACATGTTCCCCAGATGAGTATTTTTAGCCCAATAATGTGCGAAGAAACGAAAGCGATGGCTGTAGTACGGTCGCACAATGCAGGCGGAATGGTGCCGTCACGTACCTAAGGACGGAGGTGCGACGTGGTTACTTTTCATACCCGTCATGGTTGGCTTCGTGGATGCCACTGACGGCCGCCACAAGTGCTCGGTGATCCGTGACGTAAGTGGGCAAGCGCGGTGGAAGTATTTAAAACCGTCCAACGTTACGCGTAACAACTGGATACTGCGAAAGTGAGATTTCGCACAACGTGAGTAATATTTGGAAACAAGTGTTTGAAGCAGACGACACGGAAGACTCTCCTTTCGTCGCGTCGTTACTGGCGGGGACGCCGGGGCTTCCCTCTATTCTTTCTCCGCGCTGCGCGGCCGACGGGAAAACCGGACTTCCCTGGCCTTGCGCCAAGAGCGGAGAGATGGCTCTTTTTGTGGCGGCGACGACAGCACACGAGCTCGAAATGTCTGCAAAGTGTCGCCCGTAAAGTTATTGCTTCAACAAACGCACACCGTGTTTTTCAGATGCCCAGCCTCCGGCTTGTGAACGTTGCAAAAATGTTCCAAAAGCCGGGATTCATGATTAAAAACAAATACTTCCGACTTGCATAATAATACCAACATTTATCAGACGTTTCGTCTCCTATGGAATCATGGTGTATTCGCAGTGACCCATCTGCCTGCAATTCTAACCACGGCCCCCTCCCCGACGTGTACACCGACATCCTGAAATAACCTTTCATTTAACTTCCCATCCAGGACGGACGTAAAAAGAAGTTGAAGCGAGTGCAGCCGATGATAATGTCTCCCGTATGCCATCGACGAAGAAGTCGGCAGAACCAGCGCTACGGATGAAGAGAAGGAAGAAGAAGCGTTGGATTTCTGGTAGCTAGTCGGGTGTTCCCAGGCCGCACTGATGATGTCTCCCGTATAGGAGACGAAACGTCTGATAAATGTTGGTATTGTTATGCAAGTCGGAGGTATTTGTTTTTAATTGCGAACGTTGCTTTTCCGTTGTGCCATAGCCTCCTCTATACTCACAAAGCCTGGCAGTTCGATGACGGAGCCATAGAGAGCCCGGTCGCAAATTTTGGAGCGCGAAGATCTGGTAGCACAAAGCATTTCTCGGGAAACCTGGTCGTCAGCGCACAGCTTTTGCAGCGGCGAGGACCCGAAACATGGTTATGAAACTCGGCGAGAAAAGAAGCGGTAGTGCAAGGAATGCGAGGAGCACGAGCAGACATTCCATCGCTCGGGAGAAGTGTGTTTTGGCGTCTCGCCGCAGCGGGGCACCTGTCACCTGGCTCTCCTCTCATCCGTTGTCTGCCGCTCTACCACTTCGATTTCGGCGGTCGCGTCTCGTGGCAATCTGCCAAGCTTTGTCAGTATAGAGGAGGCTATGGTTGTGTGCACGTGCACAAGAAACGCTCACGTGATGCCGACATGCTATCGAAGGCAGAAGTTAGTGCTGAAGGACCTGAAAGACCTGACTGCCGTTATGATCCTGCTATTCGCGCCGAGATGTTTCGGTGGCGTCCTCTTGTGGCTTCTGTCCGTGACGTCACGACCAGGATTTGCCACGCCGTGACGTCACGACTTGTGGTCCAGGCCACTTTTCACATGTTGCGAGCGACAAGTTTGATGGTGCGCGGAAAAGGCACCGTGAAATCTTGCAGTCATCATGTTCTTAAACTAACACCGTCAATATTATCAGTCTGACATCGCTCTGATTTTTGTCGATCAAAGCAAAATGAAGTTCATTAAAGACGTCATAGGGGCTGTGTTACATACTTTACTCCATCTTACACCAGGATAAGGGCTTTGTACCTTGGCGTTCAAAAACCAACCCGCGTCCAGCGTTGCTCTATCTGTGTTGTTACGTGTCACGACCTGCCGGAGTAACTCGGGTCTATCTGGGTGAGATTTGGAACAGACATTGGAGTGCTTGGACAATCGTCGAAAGTAAAGCCCAACACTACTAGAGGGGGTCAGTTTGGAAACTCACTTCCCGGTGTGGCGCCATTTAGTAGAGCACGCGAGATGTGGCGCTGGATCGACTCTCGGCCGCACTTTCGGCAGCATCTCGTTGTCTTCGATGTTCCTCGTGTTTTCGCTCGTCTCATCGGTGGCTCATCGTAGGCTCGTAAGCGCTCTTTTCTGGTGCCGGGAACTTTGAGCCGTTCCCCAATCAATGTGAAAGCATGCCGACCTGCTGCGCTCCCGGCTGTCGCAGCGAGCGCGTCTCCCAGACGTCAAAAAGTGACGAGAAGCGCCACTTCTGTACCGCTCCGAAGGATGCTGTGCGCCTGAAGGTATACGGCAGAAAGCGATCCCTGGGAAAATGTTCACGCTCACATAAAAAGTTTTCTGTGCGATTTCGATATTCAGCTCGACGACATTAATCGTCATTACTAGCACGTCATTAATAAGCAGGCTGTCTTGATGGCCAGGGTCAATGGTCATTCAAAAAAGATGCTGCGCCATGTCTGTTCCCGAATGTCCCCGCACATCTCTTGAAACCAACCACGAAGAGCAGCAAACGAGGCACCATCGATTGAAGCGTTGCTCAGGCTGTAAGTTACTTAGACAAAAAAGGCCATGCAAGCCTATTTACATGAACTGAGGTTTATGTATACGTAAGAGAAAAGGTGAAGAAGGTGGCCTTTGGTAGTAGTGGCCTTACTCAAGGGGTCTCGTGTAGAGACTTCAGATGTCTACTTTCGTAAATAGTTTGTAAATACCTTTATTTGAGAATGCCTTAAAATTTTGATGAGTACTTGAAATGGGCCTGGTTTGTGAGTCACTGAGTTGAATATTGCGTTACTAAAGTGACTTCGAGAGGACTGTGCTGTGGTTCTCCTTTGGGTCACTGCCTTTGAGAGTACCACGTTCGCGGCGAGACACTCTACCGCGAAGCGGGTTCGTACTCACGTGGCATGCTGCTCGTTGAGTGCAAACAGACACCAGTCACGTTGGTAACGGTGATAAACTCTGTTTATTTACAATGAAACAAATAACAACAAAACAGCGGCTATAAGCTGGTGAACGCCGTCGGTGTGGAGATCGCCCACGGCCGAACGGTCGTTCACAAAGATACAAAGGACGGGGTAAACGCTCACCGGTGCACCAGACGGTTCCTCGTTGTCGCCGCCGCCGAATCCCAGGAAGAAGAGAGCAGCGATACTGCTGTCCGCTGGTTTTAAGATAACGGCGGGGGCGAAGTGGCCAATCAAGGAGCGACACGTCGATCTCCTTTGTGCGGGGGTTCGTTACGGAAATCGCCCCAAAGGGGGAGAGGAGGAAGCCATTCACAGTGGTAAGCAGCGTCACCTCTCGCTACGCCAGCGCGGCCGCCACGGCGCGCCAAAACGCTGACGCGACAGAATGTTGAGGGATCACAATCCCCACAGTGCAGAGAACGTGCGTTCTCTGCAAATCCTCTCGAATTCACAATTTCTAATAAAAAAAATGAGGATTTTCATCTCGATTTCAGTTGATCCTTTCAAAACCGATGCACTCTAGCGGAGGATTCGCAAACCATCTGGTGGAGCACTGCACGCTGCGCGGGGAGAACCGATCTCACGGCGAAGGCAGCGGCACTGTTTCGCCAGCTACCGCAGCGGCCCGCGCTCCTTCGGTGAATGCCGCCCGAGTTCCCAAACTGAAGGCCCTTGACATAATTCACGCTTTGCGTTTCTTACAAGCACCGCCGACCACTGTTGTGCGAACGCGCAAGACATGTGCCACGAGCGAGTGCTGCACCGCTATTCGCTTCCAAGGGCCGCTCATTTATTCGAAGGGCCATACGAGACACGACCCTCGTGCATTGGCGCATTTGACGCCACTTGTAAAGCGAACACAACCACATCAAGGGGCTTTAGTCAAAAGCCGATCACGGCAACGCTTTTGGTCACGCGAGTCGCCAGCAACGTTCTGTGGCATTTCAAGGTGGGGAGTGCGCGTGCACAGCATTAACCGGCACTCAAGGTTTGCGGACGCAGCGCTTCCGTATCTTTCACGTCATAGCCACAGAAAGTTGCCCTCCAGTATTGGGGAGGAGATCGAACAGTCACGCCTTAGCGACATGCTTCAACTGTGTGGACAACAAACCGATTTTTTTTTGTTTGTTGTTGATCAGCAAAATCGAAGATGACGATTCGAAGGCCGCTCCTCGTGCGACTAAAGCACTGATAAAAGCGAAGCGCTCGTGCCCAGAACGTATTAGTCGAGGTTCACTTTCTTTGTTCTTCTGTGTTAGTAAACACTGGGTTGTGTGGACAACAAGCTCGATAAAGCGCCCACTATAGTTCGATCTCCTGCCCCATAGGGATTTTATGGAGGATAAAACCGTGCAATATAAGAAGAAAATACGCAAAAAAAAAAAAAGATGGTGCTTTGTTTGTCTTTCGAGGAGCACTTGGGGGTGTTAAAAAACGCACAAAAGAGTAAAACAAAAATGGTTGCAAAGAAAAGGGCGGCATCAAAAGCTGAAGGGACGGTCCCCTGTAGAGGGAGTCATAGGCAGAAAAATCCCCAGAGTGCGAGATTATTTCCAACAAGTATGTGTACGTACTCAAATCAAGTACCGCAGTGGAAAAAAGAAAAAAATAAAGCTGAGATTTTTGCGGTACGTTACTAATTCCTCCCTTCATATGTCGAATTATGATATATATATATGGGAACACTTCAGGTTTGCTTTATGTTATTTTATCAAGTAGCACACGTATCAAACGCTAAAAGCATAGTTCCTTCCGTCAACAACCAACTTTTGTAAAAACTACTTCATGCAGCGCATGAGTAATGCGCAGAACTTCCTCTTTTTTATTTTTGTTTCATGTGACAGCGAGTATGGTAAGTTTGCTTTCATAGCGCACGGGAGTCTGTGCGGAAGCATTTGGCGGATTTATTGGCTTATTAGGCAAAGCGCGAGTTGGAACTAATAACCCCGGAATCGGGTCGATTTGTGACTCCGGCACGGAAGACGCATAACGAATGGTCGAGACACGACCATTGCGAGAGATTGTAATCATTAAAACTCTGTCAGTTGTAGACAGCAAAATATGACTACTTTAACAAGGCTCGTCAAATTTCTTCGACATAGTTCGTTACCTGTGTACGCTTAACCCCCAAAAACTTCGGGAGAGCTCGGTAAACAATTCGCTTCAACTTTTTGGACATACGGCATTGTCTAACTTGCACGCTCAACCCCCCCTCTCATTACGACGAGATGGTGTTTCGAGAACGATCTGTGTCGGCCAGCGACAAGGATCGAAGGTCTGGGCCGAGCCGCGGCGAGCCCGCTTTTGGTCGCTTGGTCGACCACATCGCCGCAGCCGCTGTGCTGTCCCGTGTGGCGCCCGACGATGCCCGACGATTCACCGGCTTAATAGGGACAAGCGGCAAGCCACGGAAATATCAAGCCGCAGTGACACTATTCATACGTCACACAAAAGACACGGTGTTTGCCGCAGACGTGATGACATCTGCGGACACGCCTTGGTCATGTTCAAAGCATGTTTGCTTCGCACATGTGCGCAGACGGTGTTTGTCTGACCCATGGGACCGTCAGAACGAGGAAGACCTCAGACAATGTCTGCAGAAGGTCCTTTGTACCATGTAGCAGCAGTGGGATCGCGGCTTTAAGCTCGCGCTACGTCGCGACACTCGAAGGGGCGAGAGGTGTACGGGGAGCAACCGTATAAGGACTAACTCAATTGGGACGCCTCGCAAAAATTACTTTTAAAACGCGCGTACCTGAAACTGGGCACATGAACGTAGTTTTGCAAAAAAGTTTTATGTCTAATTTTTTTTTCAAAGCTCCATTCAGAGGTGATGAAATATTAGATATAGAACAAAAACGGCGTTCGTGCATTTCCTCTGCCCTTTACCGGATGTTCGTCGTCTGCCCACTGGTTTGTGATCTTTCTCCCAGTTGGTCATTGTCCAGATATTTCGTTTAAAGTATGACTTATCGCGATTATCTCGACGATCGCCAGCCTCTACTAATGGTTCTTAGATGTTTGCGTTCAGCAAGCCAGCCCATCAACCGGTGTGCATACGACAAAGGGGCTGGTATAGGACATAGGCAATAGACGACCTCCGATTTCACTTTATTTTTAACATTTTATTACCTCCGAATTGAGCTTTTAAAAAAATAGTCATAAAATGTTTTACGAAACTATATACGTTCGGGCGCCCAGTTTCAGGTATGTACATTTGAAATTGGAATTTGGCACGGTGTCCCAAATGTGTTGGTCCTTACGGCCGCACCCTGTACAACTTACTAAATTATTACCCATACCAACTTAATTCTTTTCCAGAGCGGGGGAAAAAAAAGATAAAATTTGATTTGTATGTTTTCAACCAAGATCGTATTGTGAACTGTACAACACGGCCGGCCGCCGCACTTTTGCTGTTGGCCTTGGCGGTTCCTTTGTTTTACTACGTTCTCAAATGCGTTCATGTTATTCGGACTAATGAGAACTGTGTCCAAGGGGAAAACAACAGGCCCGAAGGTCTCTTTGAGGGCGGCTCAAAACTGAAAGCAGGAGACACTTAAAGAGGCGGTGCAATGATTTTTCGGACTTTGGTCAATTAACTGCGGGCATCAGCCTGTCTCACCGATAGAACAAAGAACAGCAAACCGTATTTTCTTGCGCACGCTACTTTTTATTTTAAAAAAAATGAAACAAATCGAAGATTAAAGTGTCTATGCCCACGTCGTGTTTCGAGTAACGTACTCTGGGAGACCACCTGGTTTCCCGTTGGGTTCCCCCTTCAGAGACTCCAGCGGCTTCCTCCGGGATTGTCGACTTTTCAAGGATTAGCATCGACGAAGGCCGCGGCGAGCGATCGACACAAAAGGCGGTTCGCCAAGGGGATGACAACTAATGTAGAAGCGGAGGGTGACAGGTTTTGTTGACTTCCGCGTGGCACTCGGTGACTTGTCACCGTAGTTCCCATAAACGCCACACGCGGCTGCAGACCAACAAACAATTCGCTTTTTTTTTTTTTTTTTTTTTTGCTTTGCGATTGCGCAGCTGAAAAGTAGTTTTTCGGAGCAAGGTGAAACTTTTTTTTTTGTCCCTTGTGCCTTGATAACCAATATCGAAAATAGAAATTGCAAATTCTTTCAACATTAAAATCGTTGCACTACCCTTTTAAAAGCGAAACAACCCCTTTGTTGTGTTTTAGTATTGTTATATTTATTCTTAAAACAAACGAAACAAACGCAAAAAAAAAATCGGACGATCGAAACCTATAAAATTCTCGACAAATAATAACCATGAATACATGGTTCGTTCGAATAACTAGGCACCCATATTTCCGTCGACAAACGAATTCCGCACAAAAAGGAATTAAAATTGTTTTCAGTCTACCCTTTGTGAAATAAATTATTTAAAGCTGAAAATAGGCAAGTCGATTTAGACCTCCGTGTTGCAATAACTGTATCCTGTACCCAGCGTCGAAACGCAAACGTCGTGAAAACTATAAATATCGATTTAATCAACTCTAAAGGAGGATCAGCATAAATTTTGGTGTAGTTGTAAAATAAAATATATATAATTAGAGTTCGGAGGAACAGTTTTGATCTTTCTAGCGAATGTAAAATGTCAAGTGTCGACTCACGTTCAAAGTGAATGCTGCAAAAAAAAAAAAAAAAAAAAAAATCGCAGATTTGGAGAAGTCCAGCACGACGTTTCACCCGTCGAAAAGAAGCCGTCCGCTTCACCGATCAACTCTAAGCCCCAGGAGTCAGTTGTGGTCGCATCTCGCCTCCGGCCACCTTCCCCCATCAAGGGGGAAGCCGACGACAAACCGAGTGGCGCAGCCGCCGCGACGAACGAACGCTGGCTTAGGCACCGCCATCGCCGCTCCAAACGAGGAGAAGGCAGCAGCCAGAAAGGAGCGCAGTTTGCCGCTGCCATAACGCTCCCATTGCCTCTTCCGAGAGCGTTCTGCTTTCCATCTCCAAATAGCGGGCCCAGGGCGACCGTGCACGGAAAGTGAGCGTCCAGCAAGCGGTCATCAGAGGTTGGGCGCGGGGGGGTGGCGGGGAGACTCGGCACCAGCGCGGCAGTTCAACCGAGTGGCGCGACTCCGAGCGTGAATTATTCAGCGGTGCTTCTTCCCCCTCCGGACCTCTTTTCCTTAGCGCGCGTTCCCTCGCTCCTCGGCAGCGTCGGCGCGCAGCTGCCCCTCTCCCGGCGTCCATTTGAGCAGACCGCGATTTAGGCCAATGGTCGCACCACCACCGGCCCGAGAAACCAGTCACGGGATTTGGAGCCGCCGCAGGAGGGCAAAAGCGGTGGCCCCTTATCTGACAACCGGCGGCCGGCGGGCCATCTGAGCAATGGTCCGAACACAGAATTCTGTCGCTCCTTGCTTTCTCCTTCTCCGTGCGTCTCGCCGCGCGCGAGAATAGAGACAAAAAAGACGAACCATCTTTATAATGGCGATGGCTCGTCCCGGCGCTACTCGCCGAAAGGCGCTCCAGCGAACCCCGTCCCTTCCTCCCTCTCACTCTGCGGCCCTTGTCGTTTTCGAAACTCTCTTCTCCGTAAAAATCCCCGACGGAACAAAAGAAATCACTGAAACAGCCCGGGCTACATGAGTAGCTTTCCGTGTCATTGGTCCGGATCTGCGCGTTCGGGAGAAGCGCAGACCCGCGGAGGCCGCGGCATTTTCTTGGGCATCGAGTAGCCGATCGCTCTTGTCTTCTCCGCTTCGACCGCACCCACGGAAGGGTACTGCGGTAGCGCTTCCGCTTCGCTCTCCCGGGCTATAAACGTGGAACTCACGCGATACCCGAGAGTGACCAATCTACTGGCCTTGAACGTTGGCCTTCCGACTTTGCGACGAGGGAACTTCCTAGTCCACGTCAATTATTTCTCCCGCAAAGCGAGTCGTGACGGGGAAGGCCACTTACCGTTTGATATTGCGAGAGCATTATTATTGGCTCGATGTGTCTTTTTTAACATCACAAAGATCGGGAGACTTAGGAAAACGAGCAAAAAGTCGTTCTGTTGTGAGGCTGCGTGCAACTCGGACTCGTGAAACGCTTGGGGTCTCGCTTAGGGTCGCTTGGGGTGTCGCTTGGGGTCTCGTGAAACGACAGCACAATCAAGTCGTTTCACGAGATCCCAAGCGACAGCAGGGACCATAAAAGGTGGCTGAAGCTCTGAGGTTGAGCGTGCGACATTTAAAGGGGGCGCGCCGATCTAACTGATGTTCCGGCATGGCCTCCGAGATGCTGCACCGGCTGTCCCATCCGACTAAGTCCCCAGGAGGAGGAGCGTGTCACGCTAACTCCTCCGCTCTACGGAAGTGGGGCCATAGACCCAGCCAAGCAAGGGCGCATATCTCCTTCTTCCAGTTCCCACCATTACCTTTTCTGTGCATCTCTGTCGGCAGTACCAGATTATAAGCAAATTCATTGTTGGGGCGTCGTAGAAGAGGGCAGCCTAAGGGCAGCCGCTTCAGATCCTTTGAACCTACGCCGAAATCGTTTGGCTCAATAAAGAGATCTCGAATCGAAACCTGAAGCCGTGCTCAGCACGGGCCCATATCACATGAGCGAATGACGTTTTAAGCGGATCGACGTTTTAGCGAATAACCGGGGCGCTTGTTACTCTGCATTCCCACGTGATCTTAACCGGGCATTTTAGTGTAGTTTTTTGGCGCTGTAAGACGCATTGGCTGAGAAGAAGAAAACAACAACAACAAGGTTAATGACGCGGAAGCTTGGCGAAAGGAGAGCCCATGAAGCTTGCCCTGCACGCGCGCACGACATCGTCTATCTGATCCCGTAAATGATGACGCCACGACATGGCGCTCAGCTCCAAAGGAGCAGTGGCTAGGGCCGTTGTTGTGGACAAATGCTTGCGGGTTCGACGTGGAGTTAGAAATTGTCTGATAAAAAATTAAATAATTTTTTGTAAGCTACTCAAGTTCTAATCATGAATACTTTTTTCTCTATCGTCTCAGTACCATAAAGCGTTGACGAAAGCCCGTAATAAAGTTTTATAACCGATTTTGCCTAGAGAGCAGACGACATGACAGCTTCGTGAGTTCAGTGGGTTTTTCTGAAGGAGTACGCGACTCTATTGAATAAAGTTGGGGACGATAGACGAAACTATTCTATTTTCGGGGTCAACTTTCTGTGGGATTTCCGAAGCAAAAGTGCCTGTGCACAGCTTTGATCGACGCTCGCGATACGCGAGCGCACAAACGCTTGCCCCTGGAGGCTTGCGCAATATTTGAGAAGGTGAAAACACTGCGAAACCGAATCACGTGCGACGACGAAGCGAAGTGTATCAAGGTCGAAGTGCAGGCCAGCACGCGTTTCAAAAAGTTCTGACAGCACAGAAGTTACCTCAGTACACATTTGTGTGATCAAACGAAGTCCGTAACAGATATAATTATAACTTACCTGATGTTATCAGGAGCTTTAGCAAACCGTTACCGTACTACTGTTACTGTGGGCCCGACTGCGCATGCGCGACTTGTACCGGCGTCACGTGCCTGAAACGCGCCTCCGCGCAACGTCACTTCCGCGGTCCTGTGTTGAAGATGGCGGCGACCACGCTTCGCCACTGCAAGCTTTGACGACACACTGTTTCAGAATACTTGAGGAGTCATCTAAAAACACTCGTAGCAGCAAATACTGCCGGAATAGCCATATTTAGTTGTGAAAGCTGCTTTTATAACGACGCCGGCACGTCGCAGAACGGGGTTGTTTTTGTTCTCTTTCCACAATAAAAAAAAAAAAAAAAAAGAAAGCTTCCGATGGCGTTGCGGCTTCCTCGGTGGCTCGGTTCTGTGCAATGCATTTGGCGGTCAGTGCCTTCATCACGCGCTCGTTGTCTTTCGCCGCACTTTGGCTGTGTGTAGCTGCGTGAGCTTTTTGTTGCTGTTTATTGCCCAGAGACCTGCGTGAGCACTCTTCCGCTTTCAAGGCAAGAAAGCTCGCGCTGAAGGCGGAGCTTCGACTGCGCTCTTCGCCTGTCACCGCGACTATTAGCGACGAGATGTTTCGGTGGTGCCCTCGTTTGGTTACCTTTCGTGACGTCATTATCTTGCGAACAGAAAGTTCGATGTTGTTCGTAATGGGCATGGTTGAAGCCTGAATGAAATCATAGCGCTCTCAAAGCATTGCTGCCAACACCGTCAAAATTCTTTCCCTTGATGAGACATCCTTTGCTGACGTCCTATGCAGCATTCGGCCAATTGTGGTGGGCCGACCACAGCGGCGCTTGCGATCGCTCATGTCGCCAATAGACCATTTCAAACTTTAGAAGTGCTCAGGCCAGCACGCGCATGGTCGTCGCTTCAGAAATCGAGCAAATCTACGCAAGAACACTGACAATGGAACCGGCCGGGAGACCTTTTTTTTGGAAAGGTCTATTAGCGGCGAGATGTTTTGGTGGCGCCCTCCGGTGGTTCCCTCTCGTTATGTCATTACCTTGCGAACAACAATTATGATGGTGTTTGTTATGAGCATGGTAGAAGCTTGAATTCATTGCGCTCTCAAAGCAACACTGCCAACATCGTCAAACTTCAAGTTCTTGCATTCCTCTTATTTCTATTGTTGAGAAAACCTTTGCTGACGTCATAGTTAGCATTCTGCCAATCATGGAAGGCCGACCACAACGACGCTTTCCATCGTGCACGTCGCCAATAGGGAGTGTTCACTGGCGGCCATAGCTGTGTGCGCAAACGCTGAGCGCATGCTGACGGCGAGCTTCCACAGTTATTTTGCAACGTGCATTCCGCATCATCAATAATGCCGGTCTTAGCAGCCTAATAATGTGAGCTCGTTCTTATTTTGAGCTCTAAACAGCGCCCTCAAATAAGCCCTATAGTGTTTCTTTCGTGCGCCATAAAGAGAGCAAGGCGCGCCATCATAACAGTTGTTATAGTCCAGTGCAACTAAAGAAGGTAGGGCGAGGGAAAGAGAGGCCGAGGAGGAGGAAGCAGACGGAATGCTCGAGGGGAGAGGGGGAAACTTCCTCCTCTCTCTAGCGCTACGCCTGCTTCCTCCTCCCCGGCCTTCTTTTCTCTCTCCCTACCATCTTGACTAACAAAGACTATAAACACCTATAAACAAGATAAAATGCCTTTTTATATGTACAATCTGCTTCAATACTTAAAGTGAAGACATAAGACAACACTTGCCTTTATTTTGGCAACAGGGATAAAGGTACTCCTGTTGGCTAGAGTTGGGTCTAACCGCGGTTAGTGGCCGCAAACTACGACGAGCTTAACTAAGGTTAAGGCTGCCAGCGTAACTAGGGCATTACACTTGCGTAGAAAGCCAAACTGATTTCATTTCATTTCAGTGGCGAGCACGATACCGGTGCTACCCACTCGGGGGCAGCTTTTCATGGCACATCAGAATAAATCAAGAGGGCTCGCGTATAGATTTGATCGGTACCCACGGTGGACGCGAGCTCGGGAGGGCGCCACGAGAGCGCATGTCACGACAGCGCCGACAGAAGGGCGTGCGACAGTAGAGCGTCGCGACACGAGAGAGCACGACAGCAGAGTGCCGCGACAAAAGAGTGCTCGACAAAAGTGCGCCGCGACAAAAGAATGCTGGACAAAAGAGCGCCGCGACACAAGAGCGGGTGTCATTAGAGCGCGCGTCACGAGAGCGCTGAACAGCTGCAGTCACTAAGGTGCTCTTCCCCGTGGCAGAACGTTCAACTATTGAATCCCCTTCTCTAGCAACTTGGTTGTTATACATTTAATTGACTGTTATTGGTTTTTATATAACAACCACGTTGTATAACAGCTTGGTTGTTATACGTTTGAATTTTTTGATTAACGGCTTCATATTTCATCTTTAAACATGGGAACGAGCGAAATAATTTCTAGCGCGCTCCAAGTTCGACGTTTTTCCGACGTTTGCCAGAATTAGACAGGGTATTGATGTAACACCAGCGTGCACGGTAGACTCCTGTAGCCCTTGCTCTCAGTAAAGAACTAACAAACATCACAAGTAAACATGTCTCGAGAGCGAAAGTAGTGACCAAGTTTGAAAGGAGCACTCTACGAGCGGCAGCGATGACAACTGCGAGCGGTAATGCGTTGAATTAGGATAGATAACCTGAACAAAATAAATTATCTTAAATGGTACGACTGGAGAGTGCTGCGCTCAACACGCTTGTGCCACTACGCCCAGCTTAATTTGTCGCACAAGGCCTCTTTTATCTCAATGCAGTGCACACTTAGTTCAATCAAACTATTTTTTTATACTAAAATTAGTCGGCAAATGAACAATAAAGTAATAACATATCTTGAGCGATTGTATATATTACTGTACTATACGGCAGTTTGCACTGCATAGTTTTGTGAATATCTTTATGTTTTGCCATTAATTTATTACGACGAACACTTTGAATTCTAGCGGGCTCCAATGCTGTGCGTGTGCCTTTCTCTTCTTCTGTCAAAAGAGCGGTGAATGTTTTCCTCATCAGCCTTCTTTGCAGAGAGCATTACACCAGGCAGCTTTCCCCCAGTGAGCTTTTCTCCTGCGTTTTGAACATGCGTTTTAATTCTTTGGCTTCCATTAGATCATTAAATTTTGCGACCTGAAAAAGTAACAGCATTTGGGAGCACGCGTCACGCGTCATGAAAGCGCACATGCGTTCTCGTGACGCGCGCTCTGGTGTCGTGGCGCTCACCTGTCGCGCGCTCTCTTGTCGGCGATCTAGGGTCATGCGCTCTGATGCTAGCCATCCGGCTCCATCGCTATTTGGGGTCTTACTTAAGGTGCAACCCCACCGTGCATGACGTTTTGGGTGCTTTTCCGACGGCTTATAACTTTCTATGTATCTTACAATTATAAAGTTAGTGCCAAATTAAAGAGCAGTTTTTCAACAATGCTTTAATGTCTTGATATTACGATTATTTTTAGTTGTTAGTTATTTGGCTTTTAATAGACCACAGTTTCTAATATTGAAAAAATTATTTCTCGAGTTATAATGTCTCATCGCCCACGATATTTTACGTGAGAGTTCGGTTAGATGTAATAAAATAAAAAAGCAAGCAACGAACTGTACAGATAATGTATATTTTAAAATAAAAAATAAAGTTTAAAATTGTAATATTTTATGGCGCTATAAAAACAAAATCACGTCAACTAATCAAAATAACGAGACATTAAATTATGAAGCATCCTCCGATATTACATTTTCCAGAACTTCCATATCGATATATTACACGTTAAGAATGTTATAAGACCTCAAACGTTTCCCATTCAGTTACGGCGAAATTGTAGTTTCTTAATATAAAGTACAGATGGTGACACGTGTTCAAGAACAGCTTGATGTGTACTTTCCGTCGTGTGCCGCTTGGAACGCCACGTGAAAGACAGAAAAAGCGCCAGATGTCAGGGTGTCAGATGCCTGGATGCCCGCAGTGAGCGAGCCAGAGATGTGAGAACAACAAGCGCGAGGCTGCGGGTGCACCACAGCTACTTTTGCGCGCGTTCTACGGTGCGTCGGTACACATGCCCGACGCGATCCAAATGAAATGGGCGCCATGAAATGCACTCTGCCATTTCAGATTCCGCCACGTATGCGAAAACATTTTAATGCTTTTGTCACTTGCATAAATCATTTACTCTATCAAACTATGCTTGTCGGAATGGTACGACTATATTTTGTTTCAAAAACCACCTCGAATGACATTAAAACGTCTCAGTTCCTCTCAGCCAACGTGCTGGCCCATGAATCTATATTTGTCAGGTTTAAATATCGGCCGAGGTACCCGCAATCCGACGGAGGCCAATCTGAGATTTCGGTTGCACGTCAAAAGATCTACGGTTAGTCAAAATAAACCCGCAATAATTTTTTTTTTATTTGGGCGTGTTAAGTGCTTTTTGTTGGTTTGGCTTGTGAAACCCTAAGATCTGAATATTTGCTTTGCTTTACCTTAGTACGGAGCGCAACCAACGCTACGGACTGATGAAGCCACTGAAGCAGCGCCAAGAGCACGAAGTTAAGCTGTTCGTTCTCTTTCAGTGCCTATGCGGTCAGGCATAGGGTCATGCTAAACTAGACCCCCTAAATAAGCTACACTTCATACACATATGGATGCTTAAAATGGTGGTTGTCAGTTATCTGAAGCTTTATCTGAAATCGCAGGAAACGCTTTTCCGTCCTCCACAAATGTTTAAACAGTTGGCGACAAAGCAAAGCAATATTACGGGAGCTTCCTGACACCGAAACTATTGCTGAGGAAGTCGCACTTTTGAATCATGACGACCGGCAGTTGCATTTGATTTGTTACTAACCACCAACATGGCGGCGCCCAAAAAAATATCGGGGGAAAAATTGCCGATACTCTAAGGATAAATCAAGTGCGGTGGAAGATCGTTGGCCGAGTGTGTTGTGGCACCGCAGATCAGAGCACATGGAGAAATGCTCGAGTGCGAGCTCCGTTCAAAGCACGGAGCTCCCGCTGTAGAGCGTGTAGGGACTAAATCCCCTCGATGTATTTGCGTTGGTTTTTCAAATAACCTCAAAGGTGCCAGTGCACGAGGCCCGTGACTCGACCGGCCCTTGGACACAAATGGCGACGCAGCACTAATACATTTGAGTTGCCCGTGTGGCACGCGTGCCACACGGGCAACTCGAATGTCATTTACAACGAATTGTCATTTACAACAAAGCACCAAACGCTATAAAAGCGAGCTCGGTGCTTTGGATGGTGCGCTTGTTCACTGGAAGTGTAGTTCAGGACAGTATGCTCGCACTTGTATGTTCCGCTTCGCTCGCAGGATAAAACCAAATACTTTATTGGTAATGTATTTAGTGAAACAAAGCTTACTTTCTGTATAGACCTTTCCAATGTTTACATATCCACAGCTCAGCGCGCGATCTCCAGAGCTCAGCTCGCACGTGTGCGTCGCTTCGGAAAGCGAGCAAATCACGCGCGATACGCACGAACACTGAAAATGAAACCGGCCAGCAGCCCTTTTCTGGAAAGGTCTATATGTGCCATGCCCTCGGTTTTCGCATGATTGCACGCTTGTTTATCATTATTGTTTTCGTTTCCCACAGCGATTCAGTTCGTGCTCTTGTGTGTGCTACATGAATTATTAGAGACCAAGGTAACCCAAGAGCATTCTTTTTCGCGGATTCTAAAACGTGGTTGTGCCACGTGTGCCACAACCAATAGAAAATATTCTAAGCTTCACATATGACCGCTTGCCTGACTAAACATTGTTGTTTGTCAAGAACAATTGCGATCGTATGAAATCACGTGGGAAAAACTCGTTCTAAGAACGCGACCGTTGGCATGCAGTGAATACTCATAATCGGCGCCGAGATGATTGGTGGCCGCCAGCAGGTGGAGTTTTTATACCAACCCAGAGTTAGAATGTTTCCTTTTTTCTGTTGTAAGCAATCAGGAGACAACTTACACCAAATCTGAGGGTAATAAATTACTATGAGCATTCAAACACAATGGCCTGAGCAGTATATGTGTACAAGCTTTAGCTTTGATGCACGCTTAACTTTCGACACGCTCAACGCTACTGTAAAACGTAGGGCTGTTTCATTCTTAATCAGCGTACCATTTGCGTGCTTACACTATATTTCATATAACGTCAAAGCCTACCCGTTTGCATCATTTTCATTTTTGCACACCACTACTTGCGCGCATGAATCACCAAATTGAGACTGGCACAGGATGTCAGAAAAACAATTTACAGGGTTGTTTTTTTTTTACCGCAAAAATAAACTACGCATTGCCTAACACTCATTCTCCGCCCAAAGGAAGCGCTAGGTCACAACCAGATGCCAAAGTTTCATCCCGAATGGACACCTTATTCAAACGTTATAAGTGATTTTCTGAAAATTCCAATGAGAAAAATGGAGCCCATTTTTGCGTGTTTTTCGTTTCTGGTGCCATAGAGCCCCATGTATTCGAAAGCTCCGTCGGCCGCTATTTTCCGGTTGAACTTTTCAGAAAATCACTTATAATTTTTGAAGAAGGTATCGTATTGGGCTGAAACTTTGACATCTGGTTGTACCTCTAGCGCTACCTATTGGCGGAGAATGAGCGTTCGGCGATGCCTAGTTTATTCTTGCGCTAAAAAGAAACCCTGTATTTTTTTCTTTTGTGACACCCTGCAAGTTGCTTAAACTATGTGCAAAAGCTATCAACAGACCCAGAATCTTTGCCTGGTCAGTCATTGCATTTATCACCGAATTCGTATTAAAATTAATAACTATTCTTTATTGCTGCGAGTTTATTTTTAACCTCGGCATTTTTTATTATGACCCCCGCACCAGTCCTAGTTTGGGTTTACCAAACTCAACATCTAAACCTGAGTGTCATTTTTTTGTGTTTTCCAGTCTCGTGGTTTGGGTCAAAATAAACACCCAGCTACCTAAATGAGACACCTGACCGCCCAAAAAATAGTCTTTTCTTTTAGGTAGTTAATTCCTCAAGCTAGAATTTTGGAAACCAGACTATGACGTCATCACGTTTTTCTGGAAATCCACAAAGATCCAAACACATGCACGATGAAAGGGCCGACCCGTCATATTGCCGCCCGCAGAGCCGAGAAAGCAACGCTCGGTCACGGACTTCTGGAAGATTCGCGTTCATTCTTGCACCAGACGGAACTTTCGCTCTGTTTTCTTGTCCTCGAAAGTGCCAGTTCATCCTCGCCCCGAACGCGCGACGCTCGAACCTTCTTTGCCGAACTTTCGAGATGGTGACGTCACGCACTCTAGATAAGCAGCTGCCAGCGACCTTGTCGAGTCAGTCTCGCTCTCGCTCTTTGTTACGCTGCCGAATCGCCGCCTGCTTTTCTGCTGCCTCGACGCTCTTTGTTTACTTTTTTTTTGTTTGGAACAAGTTCGCCTATTAAACCTTTATTTTTCAGTTCACTGTTCGTCCTCTCGTCACCTTCATTCGTATCAGTATAAATCTGATCACATTGTAATATGTGTCATTGGCCTCTGAAATCTCCGATAACGGCGCACAGGCGATTTTATACTTTTCAACGCGTCGGTAGTTTTGTTGTGCATGTGTCTCGCTATTTGGCTCAGGACGATTTTCGCGTTTTGTTCTGCCTACATTTGCTGGAGACGTGAGCTCGGAGCGTGGCAACTGGCCCCCTTGCACGAGAACTGGCGCAGCCGTGGGCGTTCCAAAGAAAGCTCATGCAGAGAAAACCAAGCAAGGGACCAGGGATGTCAAATTCTGGATATAGAAGAATATCCAACTTAAAGCCCCTCGATGTGTTTGCGCTTTAATCTAACTGTATCGGAAGCGCCTTTCACACACGATTTCTGGCATTGATGTGCAGGCCTGGAAGGCGATCCCACCGCCATCTGTTGGTTCAGAATCACACTAACCAGGGGTGGGGTTGCACCTTAAGACTGAAGAATCAGTAGGATTTTTTTTTTCTGAGTGTGATTATTACAAGCAGGTACGAAACGCAGACCCTTTATTGCGAGCCTGAAAAAACGAACTTTGGGGTCTCGAACCGTTTAATGTTAGAGTCAAAATAATTTTGCTCCTCCCCCCCCCCCCCCCCCCCCCCCCCCCCCATTACAATGCACGTCAACTGCAAAATCAAAAAGAGGGCCCTACGCTGCTTTGATATCCTGTTCTAAACACATGCTTTTCTCGCTGTATTTTTAGCAGATCTCTATGCTTGGGATGATTTTCGTCAGAAGGTATCCCGTATCGCACGGGAATTTCGTTTTTATAAACCTGATGAGTTTTCTTAGGCCATGCTATGTTCCGAATAAATAGAAAATCAAAAACGTATCATTATGCAAACGATTCTAACTGCTGCAGGCGGCATACTCCAGTCATTCCGTGTGTGTTCGTCATGCGTTCGTCGTCTGGAACAGGCACCTCGAGACATCTCGAGGACCGGAAGTTGCCGTCGCAAATATTGCAGAAATAGCCCCTTTTCGGTAAACCTCTGTCGTTGTAAGTGGGAAATACAGAATTCCTATATCTACTATTTTTAGATGTTTACATGCTACGTTTGATTTTTGAGCGATAGTTTTTTCGGAGCGAAATTTAGTTTCATGTATTTGTTTATTATAACGCCCCTGGCAACGGTTTGCTTGTAGCAGGGACGTCCTACTTATGGTATTAATAGACCCTTTTCAAAAGTCAGAGTCACCTTGTGGCAGTCCCAAAAGCTTCAATAATGCCGGTCCAATGGCCGTGATAGGAGGTCATGCTCGGCTAAATCACGCACCATCGATTTCGTGAATCGAAGGGGACGTCAGAGGACCAACATCTTTTCCCCTTTCTGCTTTATGCTCTCGAAAACGGTCGCTTTCTCTGGTATGGAGAATAGACCGATCTCACTAAGGGTTTCACGCATGCGTAACGTCGCCATACATCACTGTAGTTCATAGGAGGCAGGCGCCAGTTCACGAGGCAGCTCGTGCCGCCTCGTGTTCTGCTCGCGCAGGCCTTTAGCGGGGTTGTTGCGCGTGCAGAAAAACTACATCTCCCACGATGCATGGCGGCAGCGGTGGCGTAATAAAACTGGCTTTCCTTTCCTGCACGGCACTTGACCCGACACCTCAAGTTATCGGATCTCGGGGAATAGCGGCGCGGCGGCACGTGGAAAACAGACGCGCAACTCTGGCTCCCGTAGGGAGCCTATTGGGGAGGAGATAGAACAGTCACGCCTCTGGCGGCACGCTTCAGCTGTGGGGACAACAAACCGAATTTTTTTGTTTATTTTTGATCAGCGATATCGATGGTGAGGATTCGAAAGCCGCTCCTCATGCAACCAAGCACTGGTAAGAGTGAAGCGCTCGTGTCCAGACCGTGCATGGCGAGGTTCAATTTCTTTGTTTTTCTGTGTCAGTAAACACCGGGCCCAGGGCCGGTTTGCTCATCTTGCGGCTGCGGTCGCGGCTGCGGCCAAGAGGGATTTTTACGTCACGTGACCAGCTCCATGGGGACAAGAAGTACCTAGCGTCCCTGCCTAATGGCGGAGTGAACCGCATCGCTTCAAGTACAAAAGCCTAATTTCGCTCGCAGAAAGTGATTGCAGGGACTTTCATCTGGAGTCCAATTGACCTCCCCTTTATACTGTAGGAGCGGCAGGTAAAGTTACGGCCAGGGAGGGTAAATAGGAGCCAAAATAAAGAAGAAACCACAGGAGATAAAAGCGGTAGCAGTATATTTATCTACCTCCGCCGGCGACGGCGCCTCGCGCGTTCAGCTATGGTCGAGAGGTTAAGCGCCGGTACTTGTCGTCGGGGCGTAAAAGCTCCGGCTTCCAATCGCACTAGGGACTTCTTTTTTCTTTTTGTATTTTGCGCGTGTCTTACTTTTTAACTGTGATCCTTTTTAGGAAATCATCCACTTGCACTACTGCGCCTTACACGGTTTTTACTGTTAGTCCCACCTGTTCAATCGCAACACCGGGAAGAAAAAGAAAGGATCAAGGCAAGTTAACGCGCTAATACCAAAAAAAAAAAAAAAAATTAGTCGTTAGTTGTTTATACAGCAGGAGTTTAGTCTGCCAGAACATGGCGACATTGTTACCCACTGTAGATGAGTACAGCCGCTAGCCTGGGGTCTTTAACGTGCACCACGCAGTAGTGATACACGACCGCACGCCGGTACGATGCTCATCCAGATCGAAACGGGCAGGGTGGGGCTCGAACCCAGGATCCCTGGGTTCTGCAGCGCGAGCTTTCGCTCCACGCGCGTCGAGCTGGCGGAGGGACGGTGGCGCGTGATTTGCGCCACCGTTACAAAGAGATTGTGCCTCAAATATACATACATACATACATACGTCCCTCGCGCAAATCACGAGCAGCATCATTCGAGTTCGTGTATATCGTTGGAACGCCCGGCGAAAATGCCGGGAGCGCAGGTAAGGCAATTTCCTCTCAGTGCCCTGTATTAGCTGGTTCCTCCTGAGCGTTTTTGAAAGTATTGTTGTTTTCTTTCTCGTCCCGACGGGTCCTTCCATCGGGCTCGGCTCAGGTAACTCGCAACATTGCCCGGCGCAGCAGCCTATCTTCCAGATCACACCTCTCGAGCCCGAGTAAGTACTCTTTGCTAACGTTCGATACTCCCTCGCTCTTTCCATTGAGGTTTAAACGAGCATTTGTGCAGCATCTGCAAACTATCGTTCGGCTCATTGCCACAACGATCTTGTCAGTCTGACCTTTGTAGGCAGGAATTGTTACAGGAAACGAAATTGAGTGAGCACTTTTTCAATGAACGCGCCGAGAAACTCTCAGAAAGGAGGAGACGAGAGCCCGCGGGGACTTCAGAATGTCGAGCTCTTCCTCGAATAATTGGTGTGTAGACCCAAAGCTAGCAGCTCTTGTCTCCACTGCACTCGTCGAACGCGTTAAAACGCGGAACGCCGGCGCCCGGCGTTTGGCTCTCGCGTTCGAAAGCGTTCGACCAGTGCAATGGATACAAGAGCGGCTAGATTTGGGTCTACACACTAAACGAAAATATACCCAGATGGGAGTACATCGCTTGTCCTCTAGCGCATTCCCTTATGGGAGGTTTTTACGGCCGTATTCATAAACGGGCCTCGACTCGACACTCCACCTCGACTCACTGGAGTGGAGGAAAGCAGCTCGCCTCCACTCGAGGAGCCATCGGGCTTCAGTGTTGCCACACGGATAAAAAAAAAGTCAGCAGATCGGTCTCCAAAAAGTCAGTAGATTTGAACAAAAATCAGTAGATTCTACGAAATCTGTGTTTTGCCATGTTTTGCCATTTTCATTAAACCATTTTTCGAAGAAATACTATAGAACAACAAATGAAATACTACAGAGCAACAAACATGGTAATAAACACAAATAAAATATGAAAAAAAACAAGACCAGTTCTCGAGTAATTCTTTATGAAAAACAAAGTAAAATGGCACCGTGAATATATTTATTTATATATTTTTTATCAGCATTGACTAGTGTTGCGATTTCGAGGATTATTCGTTGAAATCGAGACTGAGCCACTTTTGGGATCAACAGATGAGGGCGACGGTCAGACATCCACCTGTCCCTATTATTGAAACGAAAATAAAACAAGACGTTCCAGCAAGTGCGCGCGTGCATGTCCATTTTATGTCCTCTGCAAGCTGCCATCCTTCCTTTCTGGGCTGTGGAACGTTTTTGACGCAACGCTGTCGGCGCGGAGCACTGTCGAGGATACACGTCGTCTGCTACGGGCTTATTTCTTTTTCGCCTGACTCAAAGCTTGCGTTCGAACATGGAGAAACTTAATTCGTTAGCTTTTTAAGTTACCGAGGAATAACATTATATTATATTCTTGCCGAACCTACCAAATAAAAATTAAGAACCGAAATTTGGATGTCAATCCCTTGCATTCCTCCGGGCGAATGAATGAAAATGGCGGACCTCCCCGCTCAGCTGGGAGCAGCCGAGATTTCACGCGCATGCGCTCACGCCTCTCTCTCTGCGCCACAGGCTGATTGGCTCACTCGGAAATAGACGTTACGGTTGCGAGATCATAGGCTGGCCAAACTCTTCCATATATGGCTCTGGCCCGGATGTCACCGTCGAACCCAACGTTGGTCGAACCTGCTCTGGATGAATAGATATGAATATACGGTTAAGTCGCTCGAATAGGTTGGGTTTCTGGGCCGTCTAGCCAGTGCTTCGTTTTTAATTCTGGGAGAATACGAGTTTCCTTTGGTGGGCGACCCTGGGAACTGAAGGGGCCAAATAATAAATTTTTAATATGTTTACTAAAAGAAAGTCAGTAGATTTTCTTCTTTTTCAGTGAATCAGTAGACCCGGAACGAAATCAGTAGATCTACTGATAAATCAGTAGACCTGGCAACACTGGGCTTCACAGACGCGCCTCGGCGTTTCCTCGGCTGAGGAGCTCCTCGAGAACACTTCCCCCACTCGAGGAAACTCGAGGAGACGTGAAAGGCGTCTGGTTACGAGGTTGTAGTAAAAAACGAAGTTGAAAACAATATTGTGGTGTGAATTATGAGCATATTAGTTCATTTTATTTGAAGGGACACATTTTACTAACATTGAATTGGGAGTCTGAAAGATTTCTGCTTCGCAGCGCGCATGTTTTATGCGTTGCGGCCGGTTTTCGGACAAACAGCCACAAGCGTTCTCCAGTCTGGCAACGGTGGTGGCCGCTCTCCAGCTTTTGCGTCGTAGAGGCAGCTGTAGCTCGCTACCGTCGTTCGTCTCTGCGTCTCGCCCGTTCTTCGCCGTCTCACCTCGTCTCACCGCTTATCTGCTTCGCTGTCACCGCCTAGAACGAGCATTTTCACCCTTCCTCTTTCTTCAGAGTCCTACTAGAGTGCCTTGCCCAAGAACGATGTCGTTCAACGAAGGTGACAAGAAGGGGCGAGTGGTTCCACGAAGGAGGGGAGCTTCTTCGTCGTTCTACTAACAACTCCCCGAAAGAAGCTAAAATTGACGCGTAGAAGAGTCTGCACCAAGTATAAGCGCCAGCCGCATGTCCGCCCACGAGTGTTGGGACAACGGTAAACCCAAGTGGAAGAAAACAGACTCCGAGAAGAATCGGGGCATCCACGCAACAGGTGTGTAAGCAATTTTTATATTTGGGCAGAATAACGCAACGGGTTCGCAAAATCACATGACAGGACGTATGTACTAAATAACTCTGGAAGCGACTTTGCTGTGGCCACCTGCAGCTAGTCAAGCACGTTACTGTCGAGGCCGTAGGTGGGCAGTCACGGTGAATTGGCGCTATCTTTGGTGATTCTTGTGCCGACTTGGACAACTTTGCGTGTTGTGCTATATCCAAGCGAAAATTACGCTGCGAACATTCTGGTTGCGCCACACTACCTTAGCCTCCGGCCCCTTTCTTGAGATTAGAGAGGCAACCTGGACGTATAAAAAAAAAAAACAAAAAAAAACGCGACGCACGAAACTGACACTAGTGCACGTAGAAGTTACGCTAAGTAGGAGTTTCCACTATGTCAATTGGACCTAGCACCTCATCTCCTTGTGTGCTAATCTTTTGAAGAAAAAAAAAATCTTGTGCAGGTTTAATTGACTACCAGCTCTCATTTCTTAATTTTAACCTCCGAAGAAATGCCATTATGCGTACATGAGATGTGCTGGAGTCCAGTTGTTGACAGATGCCTTTTTTCAGGTGTCCATGTTAGTGTGCAACCATTGTCATTTATTTCCTAGGTTAACCAGCGCATTGTACTGGCATGATTAAGCTGGCACAAATTTCATATGGGTAGAAGTATACATTATTGATTTGAAAAGTTGTGTCTACAGTACAACTGTTGTCGATGATCACATTAAGCTACTCCAGTATTTTCCATGCATATCAAGAAACAGCACAGGTATGACATCACTTGTTTCGCATTTATTTCTTGCAGTTAAGTGTCGAACAACAAATTGTACCGCATAAGTTGTAGTACGATTTGTTTTTCTTTCTGCGTTGTGCTTTGTACATCTCAACTCATGGATGCTGTCACAGGATATTCTTTGGCCTTTCATTGCAGGAGGGGGCACTGGTATCACACCCGCTGAACAATGGGCCCGTCCCTCCATCTTGTGGGGGCACTGGTGTCCCACATGGCAATGCGGCTGCCAAGCCCGTACAACAGTGGCAGCGCCCGCGCTGGTTGGCCGGTGCTCTCAATGCTGCCAGCCGCCTTTCCCGAAGCCACAGTGGACGAGCATGACGACTGGCATGATGCCTGGTAAAAGTTTTCGATTGCATTTGCTACGTACCCATGGAGGTTGGTTGCTACTTGATCACACAGCTTCCAATGTTTATTTATAAAAAAATCTGTCTATGCTCTTCCGTTTATTATTTCGATTTTGGCATACTGTCTCGTAGGAACGCTAAAAACTGTGACAATGAGCCACATTTTCATGAATGCGACTTATTAGGGGTGCCACGTAGGAACACGGTAAATTCCTTGGGTCTGGATAATGACATGCTTATTGACAAATACACCACACGTGTGCCCGAGGGCCAACAAGGTCTGAGATAACAGCGCTGTTTCTTTTGACGGTATCACCATTTGGACTAAGATATTGAGGTGTGCTAGTTGGATATGCATGATGTAAAAATTAAATAGCACAAAGGTTAGACAAAGGACAGATCATGTAGATAGGACAAGCGCTAGCGCTTGTCCTGTCTACAAGTTCTGTCCTTTGTCTAACCTTTGCACTATTTAATTTTTACATCACCATTTGGAGTCTGCCCTGCCGCTACTGACAGTATCACGGAAAGGAAAGGGTCAGAACAAGGAAGGAAAACTTTCATGTTTACCAACAGTTGGCATTTAACATTTCTGTAATGGGGTTGTTGTAACAGTTTCTACCAGTTCTCCGGTGTCTTCACCGTGCCTGTAACACTCGGCGTCAATGTGTTGTGCTTGCCTAGATTCACCTGCCTCACCGCTGCTGGACTGGGGTGGCATCATGGAGGTTGCGGTTGCTGCGTCACCAACCAAGCCCCAGCTCCTCTACCTCCTCAGCCGCCACGTGTGATTGTCCGAGTGAAGACAACTAAAGGTTGCACCGACTGGAGGAGCTACACCTGCTGCAGGTGGAGCTACATCAGTGTCAGGTTGCCTATTAACAGACGCAGGCCCAGGTCGAGCTTGAGCTACTTCAGCTCAACAAACTAATCACGCTGCAACAACTGCTTGTTCTCGGGGTCCAGCCACAACAGTAGGCTGATTTATTCGATTTGTTTCATCTTCCTCTTTAGTAATTACCATTCTCTTTTGTGTTTAAGAATGCTTTTTTAAGGTCTGTAACTTGCTTCATTTTATCTCTGACCTGAAGTTGTTACAAGTATTGACCGTATCTCGTTTGTTAAAGCCTAGCATTTTTTTAACTTGTTTCTCGATTTGCTATTTGTAGTGAACATTTTATGCAAAAGGGCAGTTACGTCAGCTTTAAATCTATTCCTTTGAAACTTAGAAAGTAACAGAGTATTTTTTTCTTACTAATTACATTGTTTGTATGTTTAGACAACGGGAAGTTAGTCAGCCCCAGTGAGCAACTTATCTCCACTGTAGACGAGATATTCAGCCAGTGTCGTACCACAGCTATCCTGGGGTCTTTAACTTAAATCACAGTAGTGATACACAACTGCATGCTGTTACAATGTTCATCCACATCGATACAGGCAGAAGCAGAGATTGAACTCAAGATTCCTATGTTCAGCTGTGCGAGCTTTCACTCCACGTGCTCCAAGCTGTGATCCGTTAATGCAGTCGACCACCGATCCCCTTGATGGATATTAGGAATCTGTTTGAATGTACAGCCAGGTGTTTCCTAAACATTGCCACTATTATTTATGTAATGTCTCTTTTATTAGTGTGTAGTCCATGTGCAGCCTCGTTCATTAAATGCTGTTGTCACTGAGTTTTGCCATAGTTTTCATTAAGACGTCTCATTTCCTGTCCAGGGGTTTGTGCCTCGCAATCCTCTGTGAACTTGTACCGCCTACCAGAGTAAAGTCGACACCACATTGACGAGGCTTGCCCACTGCCTTTTCATTGCGGAGGTGGCGCCGTGTCACAGAGCTTTTGGTTGCTTGTCCAAAGATCCCCAGGTGGTCAAAATTAACCCTCAGTTCTCTGCTGGGGCGTGCCAGATGCCTGTCGTTGGTTTGGCACGTAAAACCCCCAAATTTGACTTCACTGCCTTTTCACTGCACACTACTACAGTGCCGACGTAGCAATTGGGCCCCAAGTTTGCAGCTGGCCACACAGTGATACAGTAATTGAGCAGCGGTTCCAGCTAAACCCTGGTACGGTGCTCACCTCATTCATGCTCGCATTCAGTAATATAGTGTGATGCCATCAGTTTGAGTGCATGGGCTCCGCATGCTTGTGTAAGTAACTGTTAGGTAGGACACCCTTGACTGCCTAACATCCGAAGGAGTCCTCACAAGGAATTGCTGCGCTATTGTAATATTTATTCTAACCGAAAACTTTTCATATGGGGTCACAGCTGCAAGATGTCATTTCAGACATTCTCATGTATAAGTTTATTTCGAACAAATGTGCACTGAACAGCTCGCTGAAAAGTCTCGAGTCTGAACACTGCAAAATTTTGAGTTATTTTAATGTAATTACCTGAAGCTTCTCACTTTCTTTGTATCCTGCTTTGTGTGATGACAAATATTGAATTGTTCTCGAGCAAAAAGTTTCCACAACAAAGAGGGCAAGTTGGTCTTGCTTCTTTCGGAGGATTGATAAAACAGCAACCACCAGCATAGTTTCAAACACTGTCGTCCAGCGGGAACCTGAGTAGAACAAAGACATTGCAACAATTTGTGGTGACCAACTAGCTGAGAAACCGGCAAATTTGTTTCGGTTCAAATTAGAAAGTGTGTGGCCATAGTATAAGGTTGATTTGTTTCTGGCCCGATTGCATTTTGAGCTTTAACATGGCCAGTGACTTGATTCTTCGGTGACTTAAGCTAAAAAGGACATGCTCTGCATTCAGTTCCTACTGGAAACACCACACAACGAGTTGAGCCCGCACCCATGCCCCGTTGAATGTGTCCACGTGGTCTGGTGTCGATGGGAGATGAGACTGCCTTCAGCATCGTCAGTGGGGGGTGGGACTGGTAGAGCGGAAAGTGGCTCGTTCTGCAGGTGGGCCAAGTTTTGCAGTGCAAGTCCAGTGATCATCACAGCTGATCATTCAGGCTTGTGCTGCTAGCACATGTCGAGGCACGGAAAGTGCCTAGGCCCGCTGCACTGAGTTCCTAGTCCAGAAGTGGGCCTTTTGGTACCTACATAAGACAAAAATGAAGAACAATACAGCACAATTATTGTTTGAATAGAAAATGTAGGACTAGTTTGTGGAGTAGTGTATGTCCGATTAATGCTCGGACTACTGTTTTCGATAGAAAGTGCTGTGTATGATAACACTCTTCTTCAGATGTACATACACAGCTTTTTGTCGTGAGTGGATAATGTCCCTTCGCACACATCTTAAGCTTCAGAAAGTCTCTTTTAGATGGCTGCAGGCATCAGTCCGGTTCAGGTGGTATGCTGTACGATATGGACTTTGGTACTAGTTGTATTTTCAGTACACTCTGCTGCTTGCCGAAGGATGTCAATCTGCGAATGGTGTGGTATCGGCGCATGTTTCCTACATTCTTGTATATTTCTGTGGACTCGTAAGCCACGGTCTCATTTAAGCAACAAATGCCAAGAACCAACCTCAATAAACAACAAATGCTATTGAGCAGTGCGTGTTCGCCGTGCAGTTTGGTTTACACGACACAAGCACATGCAGACACAAAAAGTGTTTACATATGGAACTGTTGTGGTTACCAATTGCACAGACAACTTAGTGAATGCCACCAAATGAATGCTTTCATGTGTATGTAGAAAGTAAACATTCGCTCATCATTTTCAATTTTAATTTTATTTTATCTTAAGTTTTCATGTCTGAGAATCTGACGATCAAAAAGGTTCATCTGGGATGAGACTGTGTTGCAAGACACATCGTCTCATCCCTCATTCACTGGAAATGTGCTTTGGTCATGATCATTCTTGCAAGGAGGGTGCGCTCGGGCCGCTACTCCTGCTGATCACTACTCCTGCTGATCGAGAGTTTGCGCAGCCGAGATGTATCCTGAAACGAATAGTTCGCGCTTGCAGCAGTAGCGTAATTGTTGTACATTACAAAAAGCCGGGAAGCAAAAAAATAAAGTGAAACAAAGGGCAAATGAGCACAGATAAGTATAAACTGTGTGAATACGTTAAAATGGCAGAGCTACATTTCGAGCGGAAATGAATCGGCGTGATGAGATCACTATGGCGCATGCCATTTCCAGCGCACAGGAATTGGAACGCGTAGCCGGTTGCCTGCGGGCCACGTCCCAGCGAGTCGCGGGCCGCGTGCTTGAGACCCCTGTCCTATAGGAATGCAATGTTGTCCTGCGTTGTAGATCGCAGCTGAGATGATGTGGTGAGGGTCTCGGACAAATCGTCGACGGTTCATTCGTCGAATAGGCCGATTCGTCATAGGGCAATTCGCTGCACGAAAAATCGTTGCAGATGTTAACTGGATGCAGCTTTTTAAAAGCCAAAATATACTTTTTTCCCTGACATTTTAAAGCAAATACTGCACCATAGTAATCCCTAAAATCGCCGCAAGGTAATTTACCCCTATGTGCCCTTCCTTGTCGAAGAAAATAACTTGCCACTTTCACCGCTTTCACGGTGCCATGCGTAGATTTTTTTTTTTTGGGGGGGGGGGGGGGGGGGGGGGGGGGGGGCTGGCTGAGGAGGCTGGGATCTTTATGACCAGGGGAGGGAGGGCTGAAGCCCCAAAAGCCTCCTCCCTGTCCACGCCACTGCAGTGGGGGACGACCACTATGTCGCACACGTAACACTAAGGCGCGCGTTAAAGGGACACTGACAGGGTATTTATGCTCGCCGAGGTTTTTAGTTGTACGTGACATATGAGAGCTCAACTACCCAGAACAGAATTTGCGGCTTGAAATTCGGTTTCTTTCCGCCGGAAAACCGCCGATCAAGAACTGGCCGGTTCGAGTCTCGCTCACTCTCTTTTTCGCGGTCACGGGCCGTTTTGTAAGGTATCGATGCGACCACCAAATTTAATCAAAGTCGTGGGTCACTGAAGGCACACACTCAATATTAAAAATAGAAAAAAATTATGAAACCCATTTTTTGTGGCTTCTAAAAAGCTGTAAATACGTTGATTGAAAAAAAAAGTTCCACAGACAACCGGAAGCATTCTGTGCGTTTGTCGTTTCGCGTATCGTGGGACTCGCGGGGACGGCGATGGCAGCGGACGACGGACGTGGGACCTCTATTTCAGAACTGTCGTTCGCGGGTACCGGCAACTTCTGTCTACCGTTAAAAAAGAAATTTGGGACTGATCAAAAGAATTGGTATTCATGCCGTACGACACGCCCGACCACCAAGCCGATTTGCACGAAGACGTCGCCGAGCCGTCGCTCCCTTCTCGTGGCTAAAGACATCGCTCGCGCAAACGTCAAGCACGACGTGTCTACTTCGAGTTGAATATGCACGCGTACGATTTCTTTACTAGGTGCGAATGTCCCCAAAGCGTGGTGCTTCCCGTCTTCGACCCGGGAGTGCTTTTGCTAGAGAAAAATCGACAGCAAACTTTCCAACTTACAGTTTACCGGCTGGATTATTACTAAGAAAAGAGATCCACCACAAAAGAGTTGCCCCAGTAGCTCAGTGGGAAAGACGTCCGGTTCACATGCGGTAGGTCCGGGTTCGATCCCCCATGAAGCTATTTTTTTTTTTAAACATTTTCCGATGTTTACATATCTTTTTATTTTTTTTACAATCATCACTGAAGAAACAAACAAAAAAATAAACAAATGTTGTGGACGATACTTAGCTGAATTAAATGGTATGGGATTTCCGTTTTGACACCTGCGAACTCAATGTAATCGCTTTCCACAAAATGCAAGGAGCATATAAATCAGGTAGCGTCCGCTTTCCGAGGTGCCCGTAAATGTTCTACAGGAATTGCAGCCAGCCATTGGTCCCGATCCCGTTGATCTTTCGGAAACTCTGTCGCACAATGCCACTTTTTTTTGGATGCAGGACATGTGAGCCAGCTCTTCACGCAACATCTTGGGTGTATTCTTTTCGGAGCCGATCATGGAAATTCACCACGGGCACTCACTACTCATCTCCAACTCCTCAATGTACAAAACAACTCATCTTGGAGTACAGAACAACGAGCGGAACAAACATAACTGCAAAAGTATCGCACGGCGAGCAGTTCCCGCACGCCGCATGTCGTGTCGTCTGCTACAGAGAGGAGAAAAAAAAAAAGACAAAAACGCACGGTCGGGTGTAGCCACGTGACTTCCGCCACTCACTCTCTTCTCTCCACTGCACCGACCTCCGTCGGGTTTCGGTTTCGAGCAGTTGCGTCTTTTGGCTTTATTAAAAAAATACGCTACTCTGTTGCAAAATATTAATTGGGTAGTCCTCCGACACCATAATAAAGCGCCTGGCAAAAAATTAAAAATTTTTTTTGAGGGGTGTCAGTGTCCCTTTAAAGGGTCCCTCCAACAGTATTTGAGCGTCGACTTTTTTTTGCGGTTTCTACACGCTAGTGCTCCCGGAAACCCAGTGGACAACGAAAGAGTTTGAAAATATTAGCGCATCATATTTTAATTTGACAACTCGGAAACACCTCCTCCGATGGTGGCGCCGCGAGGTGCCGAATGCGCGCGCATAACGGCGCTCCCTTTCACTATACGTCACATTCTCTGGGTTTTGTGATTGGCGACAGCCGTCCCAGGAATTTTGAAGCGAAATAAAGTATATCACACGTTAACCGTCATTATTTCTCTAACAAGTCATTCTTATAGAGCTAATAAAGTTGCAAAGTAAAGTTCAAAAAGAGCGAAAACAACGCCTTGTCGCTCATGCGCGCCTCCCAGCGGCGTCCGCAACGTACCATCGCGAGCAGACGACAAGTGATCCGTGTAGTCAACGCGCATCGTATTTTCACTTGTGTGCCCCCGGTCCCGGTCAACTAAAAGCAATAAGAGGAGCCAGGGGAACCCTTATTTTCTTTTAATGCTGTGACGGACTTTTCACTGTTCGAGTGAAGTGCGGCGACAGGATCCAGCTTTTGCCCAACGGAACCGCTCACCAGTTTGTAGCTCCTACTCGCCGAGGTGGCTCCGGTGGCGGAGTTGCGGGAGACGAGTCTTCCGCGGCAGTCGAAGCGGACTGAGGCAGAGACGCGTCGCGGCGCATGCGTGGAGTGTCCTCGTACGGCGCGACGCCCAGCTCCGCACTCAAAATCCGATAAGCTCGGTAAATTCATCAATGATGGCAACCCGATCCCAAAGCTACGATGGTAGCAGCTAGGCCTAATGGCCGACGAGCCAACCGGGCCGACGCTTTGCTCCAATCGGCCGGGCCGATGCTTTGCTCCCATTGGCCAACCGCTTTGCTCCAATCGCTAAACTGTTTCATTTTACGTCATGAAGCGCAATGTTTTGCTTATTTAAAGTTGTTTTCTGCAATATTTAGTTTTCTAATAACTCACAAAATATTGCGAATTTCTGTAATATTTTTTTTCCTCGGTGTTCCTGCTTTCATAGAGCTCCGTTTCAGCGCCAACTTCAAACTGGTTAAAAAAGTGTTGGTGGGCCCCTTTAAAGGGATACTGAACCGAGATTTCGAGCTAACTAAACAAGGCCGGGCGGATAGGTGGGAAGTTGCAAAACCAAGAAATACCACACATACGGCGATATATCTAACGGGTTGCCGTATTTTTTTGGGAAAGAAGTGCGTAATTGAACCCGGCCGACGAGACAAGGCACGTCACGATTCCCATTCTCTCTCCTCGCTACGTCCCGCCAAGCTGATGAACCGAAGCGAGGAGGAGAGAAGCGAGGCCGCTTCTCCTCATTCTCAAATTCTCCCGGAGGACAGTTACGTCAAAGAACTCGCTTGATCGCGCCCTTCTTTTTGCAAAAGTACGGCCATCCGTTTGACATATCGATGTACGAGGGATGTTTTGGAGTTCGTAGCATCTGGTTCAACACTTCTGCAGCCTTACTTTGCGAAATCCAAATTTCGGTTCAGTATCCCTTTAACCTACCTGGTCCACCCATTCAAGCCGCTTCGCGGTGACAGTCTGCGACGACTTGTTACAAAACGGAAGGAATAGAATTAACAAAAGGACGATCCCGAGATGACACATTTTTCAACTTGTCTCAAGGTCCTTTTTTGTCTTTGCACTTTTGCAATCTTTTTTTTTTTCTTTTAGTTTTGTGGTTTAACGCGAGTGCTGCGCTTAGTCCAGATATAGAGTAACTGTATAGGCATTGCAGAGCTAGAGTATAGCATTCCTTTTCCTCTTGCCGCCAACTCGGTATTGGCAGACTTGGTAGCAAAAACCAAGCACCAATCTCCTCCCCCCCCCCCCCCCCCCCCCCCCCCCCCCCCGAATCAAAATCCTGGCTATGTGCCTAGCTGCGAACATGGAGGCGGTGAGTCTTGTCTTGTTGGCAGCAGAAAAAAAGTGGGCACAATCCTGGGTGTCCCTCCGTAAGTTTCTCTCGAGAAGAAACGAAAACCTTTCTTGCCATTGTAAATGAGCTGAATATTGGCGACTCCAGCGAAATCAACAGTGCGTAGCGGCAACACCGAGAAGCTCAGGAGAGGAGGTCGTTTCCACTCTGTCGTCTGTTATCGCTGCTTGGTTCACGTAGGCAGCATAGAAACAAACATTGCTTCCAGTAATTATTGTTATGCTTCCGCCGTGTCATTCCTACGCACTGACTAGAAGAAGGTTTCTACCGTCGAAAAATCGCTTTGCTTTCACATGTAACACCGATCTGCGCTGCAGTGAAAGAATTTATGGTGGTCAGCGTGCCGAACGACGAAAGCAACCTCCTTTCGCCCGCCATACTGCCTGACTGGCGCGCCCCTATAGTTCGCTGGAGTCGCAAATAGCTGAGCTGCTTGGCGAGGGCGGCACCCACTCTGGCCTTGCGCATCGGAGGGAGCCCCTAAAGTAAGTTGTAAGCAGGAATGGCGTCGCGAGCTCAAGTGCTGGTACTGCAGAAAAAGTAGTTCCTACCTCAGTGCTGCTCCTGCTTGCACTGGAACCTCTCGTCCTTGTGGTCCAACCATGATAGAAGTAGCTGTAGTGTCTTGAAAGCCGTTGGAAACGATCTAGCTCGCCATGTCGTGTGCAGTATTGTTCCCTCGGTTCTAGAGTGGCAAGGCCCAGAACTCTCAGCGCTTTCTTGCAGCCTGTAACTTCTTGCAGAGCATCAAAGACAGTGGTTAAGATCTTTATGCTATCAGAAAGGCCACCGCATGCGGAACACCAGACAGAAAATGTGATTACAATGTTCGGCCTGAGTTGGAAATGCTGGTTTAACTTTGAGATGTGACACAACATGGTGCCATCTTAGCATAGGACTTGAGCATTAAAAGGGCCTTGCAATGACTTTTTTACTGGTTTTTAATTTGCACCGAACTTAAGCGCACTAAACATAGTAACTTAATTAAACTTTTTTTTTTCCCCTCGAATTTCGCTTTATCTTAAAAGTTATAGGCAAATTAATATTACAAAAATTGTATATTAATATTACAAAAATTGTATATTAATATTACAAAAGACTTGTCACAGGGCCTCAATCCAAAAAGCCGCCTCCAAGGTCCCGCTTCGCGTGCATCCCCTACATTCATAACATTTCGCATCGACTGAAATCAATAGCTCAGGGCTTCAACACCAACGTGGTTTTCTCGTGTAAGTTTAAATTGGCATCTATTTGCAAAAAAGTCAACAGCCCCGGACCGGCGCCCTCTTGCCAAAAGAACCACAAAACCTGTTACGTTCCTTGCCGCAAAGAGTGTGTTTACTCAATACCTATGTCCTGTGGCGCCCGATACATCGGCCAAACAGGGCGCTGCTTAAACGACCGCCTGAGAGAGCACGCGAACGAGGTTAAAAAAGCGGTCTCTGACGGTTCAGAGGTCATTCACCACCCGATCGCCAAACACGCATCGGAATGTACTTCCTGCTCAGCCGTCCTTCCCTCTACTACAAGAATCGGGGGTCACCCCTCGAGGTATGGTCGGGAGATTCTGGAGGCCTTCCATGTGTCGATCCAAGGACAACATCGGCTCCCCTTCCATTGCCCTTTCGGGGAAAGAGATAAGATTTCTTAGTTCGGAGCTATCTCCCCCCACGTTCCTGACAGCGACGACGCACCCTTGACGGCATAGTGCTCCTCCTTCCCACCCCCCTTTTCACCCCCCCCTTTTTTCCTGTATATAAGCAAACTCTTGGTGTTATTAAATGTTGTTGCCAGTTGGAAGTTTGTGTTTGTCCGTCCTTTCTCGTTTTCTTCCTCAAGTTTACAAGCAAAAAATAACTTCCTTCGTGACGTCTTTGGCCACTACAGTGGCCGTGAACTAGAGGAGGGGTAGTGAGCGCAGCGAGCGCTCATGGCTGCCGCACTCTGCGTCGACAGCTCGATAGGGTGCCACAAAAGCATGTTCAGGATAGGCTGTAGGAGCAGGCAGCCAGGGCGGCTCACATTGCATTTTCTGCACGATTAAACACTAATTCGGCATGACACTTCATTGGCCACAAACGACAGCAAACACGGGGTAAAGATCAGTTCAGAACAGGAGCCACTTTGCGCTGCCATACCGCGAAACGGCCAAACAGCAAGCCAAACCTGTGCCGAACGCTCGGGACCGGTCAAATCCTCGAGTCCGTAAATGACCGCAGTGCCACCGCATACATCCGGGACCTTTCTACGCTCGCCACTCGTTGGAGCCTGATCCTATTATTCCTTTCTAGTATGTGCCACCTTTTTTACCGCTTGGTGGCGGGTATGTCGACAGGTCATTTCTGGTTTCCGGACTTTATAAACTGCATTTGTTTCTTTTCTGATCTAAAATACTGAACAAAAACTACTTGCATAAATAATTGAGACGGTTCTTGCCACTTATGTTTTGTATTTCGACTAAAAGAAGCTTTTAGCGGCTCTCACCAGTAGTAAGCCCAGGAGCAAATATCTCACATTTGGTGCACTTTCGGTACCGCGGGGCGCCCCCGTAGGTGGAAGAGGTTTCCGCGTCGTCCGGTTAAAATAGGACGCACTGATATTTAGTTACTCTCTCCGTACCCGCTGGCTTGCCCGAACCAGAAGAGACGTGGAAACCGCAAAAAAGGTTGACGCTTAAATATGATTGCAGGGCCCCTTTAACGTGAATGCTGGCGTATCGGCTTAATTCTGAGAATAATTAAAGTCTACGCACTCAAGTCGGATTTATGTAAACGTGGCAAACTTGGACGACATAAACGGTAATTGAAGGTAACAATACTGGGCAGGTGACTAAGAGAGAAGGGGAAATGAGCGTGGGGACATCAGAATGCCGAGCTTTCGTTTGAATGATTAGTGGGTAGATCTAAATTTAGCTGCCTTTGTCTTCATTGCACTTGTCGAACGAGCTAGAATGCGTCTGGCGTTACGCTCTTGCATCAGAATGTGTTTGACACATGCAGCGCAGACCAAGGTACCTGGCTTTAGGTCTACCCACTAATCAATCCGACCAGAGCTCAGCGTTCTGACGTCCTCGCGCACTCGTCTCTTCCTCTCTCTCAGTCGCTTGGCGCATTCGACATACTGAAAGCCGAGACAGGTAAAGGACAAACACAACGTCGCTATCCAGCAAACCGCCCCTGGTCACAAGCATACTAGTAGCCCTTCCCTTGGCAAATAGCACGCGCTCGCCGGGCGGATTCTTGTGCCGCTGGTAAATCTGGAGCCGGTAGAGCGCTCGGCGAGCGGCCGTGTTTTCAGACCACGCTATTCGTAGCGGGAGCTCGCGCTGCCACTTCGATGCATGCTCTGAAGCGCGCGCCCGTAGCAGTACAGAGCCTCTGAAAACGATCTACTAAAACTCTAGCTCCAACCGATCCGAGGGAAAGGGGCGGAGCGCGTCGAGCGAGCCACAGAAGTCCTCTGTCTTTTTCGGAGTAGTTTATTCGGAAATCACTCGCAACATTTCAGCTTCAATATTTCTGTTGGCGATGTTGTGGCACTCACGAAACTGATTGTGCCAGTGGCACTTCGCAATAGAAAGTTACGTGGACATCTGAGGGATGCGGTACTGTTACAAGCCCCGTTACGAGCATCAGAAGTAGGCGATCCGATACAACGCGGTGCCGTCGCACAACCACGAAGACGAGTCCAAGTGCGAAACAAGCGCTCGCGATTTGCCAGGGAAAGGGGCTAAAGGTTAGAGCATAGCTTAGCAAGCTTACGGCAAAAGTAACACTTCGTTCTGAACAAAGGAAAGAGTTGTGCTCACCGGCCGTTTGGAGTTTTCGTAGCCTCTCGCTGCCAGCCAACGGTCAATGACTAGACGCGGCGTCTCCGAGATACCGTTTGACACTCTTGAACAAGGTGCTAGTAAGAAACGCCCATTATTAAGGTTCTTAAAAGTAAAAAATAAGCGGCGAACGCCGGCACAAGACGACGACACCCGACGACTCGCCTCTGAGAGCAAAGTTATGGACGCCCATTCAAAACAAGATATGAGCGGGGAGATTATGGGCGATAGCTAGCGCCACCTGCCATAGGCACCCTGTTTCGGTTTCGGTTTCAAAACCGAAAAAGATAAAATCGCTTTATCGGATACAAATAGTACTTAAAACCACTAAAACCATCGGAACCTGAATTTGAAAGGTAGATTGGAGATAATGCTGCCTATCGCTTTGATACAAAATATTTTTTTTTTGTTGCAAATGAATTTTTGAACATATTTATTTTTGCACGTGATTAGGGATGCCACGAACCACCCTAGGTTCGATTTCGAAAGGTTTCGATATTTTCGACCCGAACTGATGCTTGAATTCGAAAGGCTTCTATATTTTCGACCGTACGGAGGTTTGAATTCGAAAAATTCGCAGCTTTCCTAAATCGCGGGGTTTCGAAATCGAAACGTTCGAAGCTTTCACGGTTTCTAAAAGTTGGGGTCGATTATTTCGAATTTTTGTTTACTTGAGGTTCGATAAATTTGAAGATTTCGAACTTCCCTAATTTGAAATTCGCGAGATTCGAACGTTTCGAATTGCTTTAGATCTAAAATCGAGCGTTTCGAATTTTTAAAGACAAAGGTCGATAAATTCGAAGATTTCGATTGCCTTTTTACATAAAGTTCGAAAAGGTCGAAGGTTTCGATTCTCTTTCAGGACTAAATTAAAAAAAAAAATTTAAGGTTTTAAATTTTTTTTATGTCCAAGTGCGCAAAGTTCGAAGTCGGGTTCTCATGTTCCGCCACCAGTTTCAGTTTCAAATAACGTTTTCACGCCTCACTGGTTTTCACGAAATCAGGTTTAGAAAAGTTCGGGTGTGATATTTAGACTGCGCGAAGTTGGTCAGGCAATTAAATGAGACGACGAGTGGCCGGGATGTGCTGGAATATTTGCCAGTGCAGAGTGACGTGTGACAATAGATCAGTAATTGTGACCGCCAGCCCGGGGTGGTCATTAACGTGCATTACGAAGTAGTGATCCTACGAACGCACTGTTTAACGATACTCATCCAGTTCAAAACGGCCGGGGGCAGGCAGGTGGTTGAGGCTCAGAAAAACCTTGAAGTGATCTGGCAAACTGCCCCCCTACCCCCTTGCACGCTGGTAGTAATCCGATCGAACGCCGCCCGAGTGACGCTGGCATATAGTAAGTTTAGTTTGTACATGATGCAAAATCCTGAGACTGGGAATGAAATTCTGAAGAAAAAGTGTAAGAAGGCAGAAAGAAAGGGACAGGACAACGCCTCAAACTCAGTTCTGGGAATTAAATTTTAAAGAAAAATTGTAAGAAGACAGAAAAAAAGGGGACACGACAACGTCTCAAACTCAGCTCAGGACAACGTCTCAAACTCAACTCAGCTGAAAACTCAGCTCAGGACAACGTCTCAAACTCAACTCAGCTGAGTTTGAGACGTTGTCCTGTCCCTTTTTTTCTTTCTTCTTACACTATTTCTTGCGAATTTCATTCCCAGTCTCGGGATTTTGTATCATGATCAACATACACCAGCTTGCCTGCATCTTGACATTTTTTTTGTTTGTAATTGCTTTGGAGGTTTATTTTCCGGGGCGGAAGAAACGCCGAGCAAAAAGCATAGAAGTTGATGCAACTTGAGGTCGAGGAGCGTTCTACAATACCAGTGGCGTCCGAAGCGGAAAAACGGGAGGAGGGGGGGGGAGGCTCCAGTCCCTCCCCCTCCCCCCCCCCCCCCCCCCCCTCCCTGATATTTCGGACTGTTAAAGAAAAGAACACAGGGAAAGAGGGCATGGTCTAGCTTCTTTTAATCTGAAATTATTTATGCATATGTATAGCTACTGTCGCTCTTCACTGCATAAAAGATCGCGTAGATGGTCATTGTTAGAAACTCGTTGTCAGAAGGCTCTACTCGTCACATGCTCGGTGGTTCGGAAGTTCAAAGCTATGTCTTTTCGACCTAAATAACTGTGCCATTGGTAAAAAATAATCAATAAATAAACATAACAATAAATGCAAAAATAAAAAGCTGGAGAGAAAAAAGAACTATCAAGAACCAGCCGGAAGTGTTGTAATCTTGCATATTCAGAGGCCCAGAACTATGAAACAAGTTTCTCCCACCAAAATGTATACAGGCCAAAAGAAACACGTCCCAAAAACGTAAATTGAGAAAAAAAAAATGTTTTTTTTTTTTTTATGACGTGCTGAACTTGAACAATTTTAGAAACCTTCCCCCATGAGTTAATTTGTTCCTCAACGGGGGAAAAAAAGAAATACATTATCTTATAATCTGCAGATGGAAAAGATATGTACTGTCTCTGGTGTTAATTTAACTGCGATGCCTAAAGAATGTAGGCGAAACAAATTACCAAGTTTAGGGCATAATTGCCCGTAGGTATATGTTTTGATATTTCTTCGAAACTCGTCTTGAACAACAATAATCATATCTTAAGACGACACTTACCTAAGCTATACATAGATCATTCTTAAAAAGTTTAACATCTCTACCATAAATAGCTTCGGCTATAGCCTTCCTCGCTCCTTCGGGAATCTATTTCTTTAAAACTAACCATGCCAGATGATTGAAATAAACGGCATTGTCTTTCGCAAGGAATGCGGCAACGCATGTAAAATTGCGAAAAAAAAAAATTACGAATGTACCTCACTGCTTGAATCCAAATGAAACCGCCCGCCGGTCTTTTGAAGTTCGACCAACTTCGAACTTTTACCCTAAAAGCTTAAAATCGATGATTTTCGAACTTTCGACCTTTTTGCACTAAAAAGTTCGAAGCTTTTCGAACTTTCAAACTTCCTACGCTAAGAAATTAGAAAATTAACGAACTTTCGAACTTATTAATCTACAGAATTCAAAAATTGTCGAACTTTCGATTCCTGAAGCGTCAAAGGTTTGACGAACTTCGAACTTTTGCACTAAAAGCTCGAAGTTCGTCAAACCTTTGACGTTTCAGGAATCGAAAGTTCGACAATTTTTGAATTCTGTAGATTAATAAGTTTGAAAGTTCGTAAATTTTCGAATTTCTTAGCGTAGGAAGTTTGCAAGTTCGAAAAGCTTCGAACTTTTTAGTGCAAGAAGGTCGAAAGTTCGAAAATCATCGATTTTTTAGTCTATCAAGTTCGAAAGTTCGACAAGCATCGAATTTTGCCTGGTAATAAGTTCGAAATTTCGGAAAGCGTCGAACTTTTTAGTTTAATAAGTTCGAAAATACGACTTCCGTCGAATTTCTCGATATGGAAAGTTCGAAAATTCGAAATCTTTTGAACCACTTGAATCGATCATCGAAACTTCGGTCAAAAAAAGTTCGCGGCATACCTACACGGGATTAAATATAAAGATGGACGACTTTAATTCACAGTATGATTGAATTTGTTTATGTGCCTAAATCTTGTCACTTTACCTGTTGATATTTCACGCACATTTTACGCCATATCGAAATAAAAGGGCACGGCGAGATTGGTGCATTTTCCACCCATCGGAGATAACACGCCAGCTCGTCGTCCTTTTTGAGCATTGCACGGCGATCCGGTACGCGAACAGTTAGAAAGCAGTCCGCCAGTGCCGTAGCCAGGAAATGTTTTCAGGGGATGCTTTCCTTTGCCCAGACCATTCAAAAGTAGAAAAAAGAAAAAAAAGAAAAAATCAAGAAAGAGGAAAAGAAATCCCGCAAACACAATTTTAGTTGCTATTTTTCTGTTTCTCAGAAGACAAGAATTCAACCTTTTTGATTTCGTCCCTCCGATCTTTAAGGAGGGGAACTTTACTGTGGAACAACAAAAACACGCAATCATAAAATATAATAATGCGCTTTGAACAAAAAAGTCTAGACAGGCTCACAAAATATTCCGGTGCGTTCCCTTCTCTGCGGAACACTGGGGTATCCAATGACTGAAAACTACGTAAGAGTGCCAAAGAATAGCGAAGTTTAGAATACGATTACACATAAAAACTCCAATGCGCACTGACCGGGGCAACGAGCAAGTGAAACGTCACGCTCATTGTTCCTGCGCACATTTTTCAGAAATGATCGTGTTGTGGTCATGTTTCTGGTTTTTTCCGTTCTTCGTTGTCGTTTTACGAGAAAGTGGCAGAGAAAAGTACCAGTTTCTATCGTTTTGTGGAGTCTAAACATTTAGTGGAAGCCGCGGTCGGTCGATCGAAAGAAGCGAGAGGACCCTTTCGGAGCTGTCTTGGATGTTCCCGTGAATGTTCAAAAGCGCAACCCCTATACTTCGTTCACCCTTAGCCGAGACTAGAAGCTTCAGCGCGAGCTTTCTGCCCTTGCTGGCACAAGTCTGAACGCGCAGGCGCGCGCAAACAAAGCACAGCGGAAGCCAGCGAGCTCGCGCTGAAGGCGGAGCTTCTGGTCTGAGCTAAGAACGGAGTAGCAAGCGCTCCGGGGACGTTGAAGCTCTCAGGTATGGCTCCCGTCTTCGGAGTCTCGAGACCGAACGTTCCGCCTCAGCGGCGCTAAAGGGGTATCCACACGAAGGAGAAATCCGCTCCTTTCCTCCGCGGAGCGCGCATCACGTGAGACATACGTCATCCCTTTTTGACGCCTCGTGGCGCCGTTCTCTCGTTCTCCTCCGTGGCGGAGGCGCGGAGGCTTCGTACTCTTAGCATGAGAACTCCGCAAGTGCGCGCGGCGGAGCCGAGGACGGAGTTTCCCGGGTTGCTGACGTCACGACATCCGTCCGCGGAGTTCTCCTTCGTCTGGATACCCCTTATAGCCGATTCACACGACGGACTGATCCACGGACGGATTGATCACGTGATGACATATCCGCGGTTCAACCGTCTCCCAAGCGCATCCACACGAGGGAGACGACGAGCAGACGCCAGCGAGGACGGACCGATCCAGCTCGCCACCCCACTGTGCCGCGAAACTCCAACATCGCACCGTGGCACCGTTGTCCAAGAGAGAAATCGACGTTTGCTACCGCGATTGAGAATCGTACGCTGCTTTTACGCACAGATCGAGACAAAACACCGGGGCAGGCTTCGCACCAAGCGCCACTAACTTTACTAACCCAAAACATGACAGTGACAGGCATGGTCCTCCTGCTCGAGAAAGCCTCGGCGTAGACGCGACGAAGTTCTGGGCTCGCGGAGGGGCGTCTGGAGATGCCTTCACGCACTCCGCGCTCGTGCACAACACTCAAGCACACCACATTCACAACTTACTGGAGAGGTCTTGCTCGGTGAAATCCTGATCGGACGTGCAAGAATTACTGCGGCGTGCTAGACAAATTTCGACGGGAGCTTCTTGACACGGACCCGGAAGAGTACCGAAACCTGCGTCGCGTCAGCCAGACAAGTTTCTGGAGTTTCTTTCACTCGTGGAACCAAGAATCGCGCGTCAAAATGAACCAACAACGCACAAAACACAACGATGCGCCATTTTGTTTTGAACGCCCAGAAGCAAAAAACCAAGAAAACAATGTACCGTTGCCAGACTAAACGCTTTCCAAGTCAATCTGCCGCCAAACGTCCGCGAGTGAAAAAGGCGCTCGACTTTATCAGTCCGCGGCTCCGCGGAGGAGGCGCGGATCGCAGGAATCGGTGACGTGCCGGTCACGTGGTACACGGTCCGCGGGCGAAAATCGCGATTCGGTCCGTCGTGTGAATCGGCTATTAAAGGGGTATCCACACGAAGGAGAAATCCGCTCCTTTCCTCCGCGGAGCGCGCATCACGTGACACATACGTCATCCCTTTTTGACGCCTCGTGGCGCCGTTCTCTCGTTCTCCTCCGTGGCGGAGGCGCGGAGGCTTCGTACTCTTGGCATGAGAACTCCGCAGGTGCACGCGGCGGAGCCGGGGACGGAGTTTCCCGGGATGTTGACGTCACGACATCCGTCCGCGGAGTTCTCCTTCGTGTGGATACCCCTTAAAGGGGTATCCACACGAAGGAGAAATCCGCTCCTTTCCTCCGCGGAGCGCGCATCACGTGAGACATACGTCATCCCTTTTTGATGCCTCGTGGCGCCGTTCTCTCGTTCTCCTCCGTGGCGGAGGCGCGGAGGCTTCGTACAGGGGTATCCACACGAAGGAGAACTCCGCGGACGGATGTCGTGACGTCAACATCCCGGGAAACTCCGTCCCCGGCTCCGCCGCGTGCACCTGCGGAGCTTTCGTGCTGTCAGCACAAAGCCTCCGCGCCTCCGCCACGGAGGAGAACGCGCCGCGAGGCGTCAAAAAGGGATGACGTATGTCTCACGTGATGCGCGATCCGCGGAGGAACGTGGCGGATTTCTCCTTCGTGTGGATCCCCCTTACTCTTCGCATGAGAACTCCGCAAGTGCGCGCGGCGGAGCCGGGGACGGAGTTTCCCCGGTTGTTGACGTCACGAGATCCGTCCGCGGAGTTCTCCTTCGTGTGGATAGCCCTTAAAGGGGTATCCACACGAAGGAGAAATCCGCCCCTTTCCTCCGCGGAGCGCGCATCACGTGAGACATACGTCATCCCTTTTTGACGCCTCGCTGTCCTCGCGCCGCCGTTCTCCTCCGTGGCGGAGGCGCGGAGGCTACGTGCTGTCAGCACGAAGGCTCCGCCGGTGCACGCGGCGGAGCCGGGGACGGAGTTTCCCGGGATGTTGACGTCACGACATCCGTCCGCGGAGTTCTCCTTCGTGTGGATACCCCTTATACCCGATTCACACGACGGACCGAATCGCGATTTTCGTCCGCGGACCATGTACCACGTGACCGGCACGCCACCGATTCCTGCGATCCGCGCCTCGTCCGCGGAGACGCGGACTGATAAAGTCGAGCGCCTTTTTCACTCGCGGACGTTTGGCGGCAGATTGACTTGGAAAGCGTTTAGTCTGGCAACGGTACATTGTTTTCTTGGTTTTTTGCTTCTGGGCGTTCAAAACAAAATGGCGCATCGTTGTGTTTTGTGCGTGGTTGGTTCATTTTGACGCGCGAATCTTGGTTCCACGAGTGAAAGAAACTCCAGAAACTTGTCTGGCTGACGCGACGCAGGTTTCGGTACTCCTCCGGGTCCGTGTCAAGAAGCTCCCGTCAAAATTTGTCTAGCACGCCGCGGTAATTCTTGCACGTCCGATCAGGATTTCACCGAGCAAGACCTCTCTTGTAAGTCGCGAATGTGGTGTGCTTGAGTGTTGTGCACGAGCGCGGAGTGCGTGAAGGCATCTCCAAACGCCCCTCCACGAGCCCAGAACTTCGTCGCGTCTACGCCGAGGCTTTCTCGAGCAGGACCATGCCTGTATCACTGTCATGCTTTGGGTTAGTAAAGTTAGTGGCGCTTGGTGCGAAGCCTGCCCCGGTGTTTTGTCTCGATCTGTGCGTAACAGCAGCGTACGATTCTCGATCGCGGTGGCAAACGTCGATTTCTCTCTTGGACAACGGTGCCACGGTGCGATGTTGGAGTTTCGCGGCACTGTGGGGTGGCGAGCTGGATCGGTCCGTCCTCGCTGGCGTCTGCTCGTCGTCTCCCTCGTGTGGATGCGCTTGGGAGACGGATGAACCGCGGATATGTCATCACGTGATCAATCCGTCCGCGGATCAGTCCGTCGTGTGAATCGGCTATTAACGGGCATGGTGGCCAGGATTTGCAACAGGCGGTTGACATTAGAATACAAGACCTGGGGACCAAGGCAAGTTGTCTCTACCGGTGACACGCGCTAAGCGGTGCGGTCCCTTCACATCTGTGTCTAAACCAGAAGTTCCTCAGACAGTTTGTTTAATGAAACGAATGCTCCGCACAGGCTGGTGATTGGCCCAACCCGAGGATTGCGACATTGATACCGACGTCGTTGGCCATGACATTGTTCTCGCCTAGGGCGGACTATGCTCCCTGACGTGAATGTGCCGACTCTGTTGGAGACGTTGATGGCACGCTTGAAGTTGTAGGTCAATAATCATTCTTTAAAAAAGCGTCAAGCGACAGCTGTGGCTATTTAATTAATTTTTGAGAGTCTATATACGTAAAGGAACTTTCACAACTCACGTGTTGAACGCAAGATTATAAACATGACCCACTGCAGTGATTAAAGAAGTAACCTCGGTACGCTTTGAAACCAAAAGAATTATGAGCGTTCCGAAGTGCTTTTACGGTGCATATGCTGCCGCATTTCTCTCCCGCTTTTTTCTTTTTTACATTTTGGTATGCCCTCAAAACAAATAAAAGACGGGACGAAAAAAAAAAAGAAGAAAGCTAAGCTGTTTGTCATTTTGCCGTCCTGTTTGTAGGGTTGTAGGGTTTGCGAAGTCAAAGTATTGCTATTTTGAAATTTTGTTTCGCTGCCCTGAGAGTGGCGTGGAGTCCTTGAGGCTCAAAGAGTAGGGGAACTTTATTCAAGCCGCCTGCATTCTCCGAGGCGAGGCCAGCGTCCTTCGAGGTCAGGATTTCGCGGCTTATGTGACGTCAGGAGCGGAGTCACCCGCACCTGCGAGCTTGAAGAAAGGCTTAGGTTGCTAATAACACTGTCGAGTTTGGCGAGAGCTCTTCGGAAAGCCGGAGCCGGACTTCTATTTCTCACGCTCACGCCGTCCACGGACAGTGTTGTCATCTTCGTTTTGCTTTGGAATGTTCCGGCCCCTCGCCGTAGTGGGTTGTCGAACAGAAAGAGAAGCACATAGGACTTTTAATGCCTTCACAAAACAAGAGAAAAAAAAAGAAAAAAAAAAAAGCTGACAATGAAAAACGGAAAGGGGGAAAGAGGAAAACCATGCAATTTCGAAGGTGTTTCGACCCTTGAACACGACCTGGCTACGCCACTGTCTGGTTTATCAGCGCGGCCAGCCAGCGCACCCCGACGAGCTGCCACCTTGAGCATGCGTGTCTTCGCGGCAACCGCGTCGTATTTACACGTACCGTATGTCGGATTCCCAGTCGGTACTTTTTCGTTCCCGTGGTTTGGACCCGCTCCAAAACAACGATTCGGGGTAGTGGTTAGCAGATAGAAAACAAACAAATGTTGGGGGATAACGAATGCAGACCAGGGCCGTAACCAGGGGGGGGGGGGGGGGGGGGGGGGGGGTGGGGGGGGATAGGGGGTTTCTGACCCCCCCCCCCGAAATTTTTTTCTGTGTACGGCCCTGGTCGGTGCACTTGCAGCCAGCCGATTTTAATCTCCACCTCTGCGCACGCGCAGTGGCGCCGGTCGGCTACCGGGTACCAAACCGGGACCAGTTCTCCGGTTTGCTATAACTCTCCATTATATGCCACCGATGCACATGATTCATAGGCGAAAATAAGACAATAGACATTTTCAAAATGGCCGCCGTTGTCCCCGAAAACCCCCCCCGAAATTTTTTTCTGGGTACGGCCCTGATGCAGACCAGCATTTATTTTCTCCAAAATCTCACACAAATGTGACAAAACACAAATCACACTATCGGGTTTGTCGAAACTAGCTGCTTGGCGGATTTACCGGAGTGGTGTCAAGCGACTCTGGTGATTCCGCCGGAATGCTTCGATGAAATCGATATTCCACAGCGACCTCTTTCTGACAGATGGCCAGTCTGTTCGCCAAGTCAAGAAACTGACACCTAAGAAAGCGGACGAAGCCTAATTACACAACGTACGCGTTTGAAATTGTAGCGCATTTCACAGAACCTTTGCAAACAATGCAAAAATTCAGTCCCACCTTCATCGCGGACCGCTACTATCGTTTACCTAGCCGAGACACTCCAGATGAAAATTTCTGGCCGACTTGGTTAAAATGTTTCATTGGGTCCACCGTTCCCGTACATTCGATGGCGCTTGTTTCGACCGGGAACGGCTGCCATTACGTACGACTAGCACATTATAAAATATAGCACACACACATGAGGTCATCCTTAATTCTAATTAACTCTACCTTTGGCGCTTCATGGAGATTCCCGCTTGTGCCGGCACCCCACCACCACCACCACCGGCTGTTAGGCCTATGGGCCCGAGCTCGCTAGACAGATAGGCCTAACGGCGGTAGCACATCCTCGGAGCAGTCCACGTCCACAATCGCCCAGTAAGCGCACGAACGTTAAATATGCACACCAGCACGGGAAAACGTGGACAGCAGACGACACGCGGCAAGAACGGCAGGTTCAGTTCGCAGAAATGAGCGCCTCGAGCACCACACTGGCCCCAGCTGCCCCGAATTCCGTTTCCGTACATTCGATGGCGCTTCTTTCGACCGGGAACGGCTGCCTTAACGTACGACTAGCACATGATGAAATATAGCACACACATGAGGTCATCGTTAATTCTAATTAACTCTACCTTTGACGCGTCATGGAGCTTCCCGCTTTCGCCGGCACACCACCACCACCACCGGCTGTTAGGCCTATGGGCCCGGGATCGTTAGACAGATAGGCCTAACGGCGGTAGCACATCCTCGGAGCAGTCCACGTCCACGCGCACAATCGCCCAGTCGAGCGCACGAACGTTAGAAATCCACACCAGCACGGAAAAACGTGTACAGCAGACGACACGCAAGAACGGCAGGTTCAGATCGCAGAAGTGAGCGCCTCGAGCACCACACTGGCCCCAGCTGCCCCGAATTCCGTTCCCGTACATTTGATGGCGCTTCTTTCGACCGGGAACGGCTGCCTTAACGTACGACTAGCACATGATGAAATATAGCACACACATGAGGTCATCGTTAATTCTAATTAACTCTACCTTTGACGCGTCATGGAGCTTCCCGCTTTCGCCGGCACACCACCACCACCACCGGCTGTTAGGCCTATGGGCCCGGGATCGTTGGACAGATAGGCCTAACGGCGGTAGCGCATCCTCGGAGCAGTCCACGTCCACGCGCACAATCGCCCAGTCGAGCGCACGAACGTTAGAAATCCACACCAGCACGGAAAAACGTGTACAGCAGACGACACGCGGCAAGAACGGCAGGTTCAGATCGCAGAAGTGAGCGCCTCAAGCACCACACTGGCCCCAGCTGCCCCGAATTCCCGAATGGGGCGCTCGCGCGTGGGCTTCTGGGTAGACACCGGCTCACCACCGTCGGGCAGCGCTCTCCGGGCTCGTTGACGACGCGAATACAGCATTCTTGGCGGCGGCGTGCAATGTTCGCGCTCGTCGCTACGAGTGCACAAAAATCGAGAAAGCTGCCACGAGCCACCGATCTGTGCGCACCCGAACTCGTGTGGACCAAGAAAACGCAACCTACGTATCCATCCCTGGATCGCGCCGTGTTTATTTACTTTTTTTCTGCTGTGGCTTGGAATCGGGAAGAAATCTGGCCCCGCCAGGTACCGACGCAGCTATTTCCAGAGAGGGGAGGTTAGCGTATCAGATGTCTCTTGAACCCCCCCCCCCCCTTTCCCTTTGTTTTCCCGCCCTAAATTTTTACACATGCAGAAATCAAGAGGAAGTCAGAACATTTGGACAGACCGCCCCCCCCCCCCCCCCCCCCCCCCCCTCTCTAATCCGCCACTGGGCCCCGCCAACGGCTCGCTTATCCTTTTGAGATCGCGTGAAAGCTTTCTTGAGAGGCCGTTGGCTGTGTTTTTCGTGAAAACCCAGAAAGATGCAGACGCACATTTTTCGGTCCTGTTCAGACGGCGCGTTCATTTCACGAAACTCGTTTCGCGAGTCAAGATGCGCCAGAAAAATGCATCGTGTGAAAGGGCCTTTAAACAACATACAATGGTTGCACTATACTTGAGTCTGCCCGAAAAGAGCTGGATTGTCTTCTGCTTCCCCATAGTACCCTCAACTTTTGAGTATTCGCCAGATTGAGCGAAAAGTTCGTATTTTGTGATTGGTTTTTCACTGGTGTAATATTTGTTGTTCGAGAGCGTCGGTATTTTGGACAAAAACCAGCCCCAAAACGTCTTGGACTCATTATAACGACCTCCTCCACGACGGGAAACCTGTTGGTGCCAGAGCCGGGACTGAGCGGGACGGGGGAAACGCCGGCTGCGTCAATGGCGGCCGATCTCCCGCAGACGGGTGGACGGATGGGACTATTTTCAATTCCCATTTCGTCTTGCGGAGGGTTGTCATACAAGAACTCCAGTTTAAAATGGGAGTAAAATCAGGTGTTGTCGCTTTTATACCTCGTCTCTTAGCGACCAGAGTAAAGTGGTGGTTTCTAGTTTTTATACTCCCATGTGCGGGGAGTGAATGCTTTAGGCTTGGGAGTTTAATCGGTATCTTATTCTTTAAAACCCCCATCCGGGCTACTTTTCGTTTACGGTGTACACACCAATTATTCGAACAAGAGCTCGGCGTTGTAACGTCCTTCTCGTCTCCTGCTCTCTCTCAGTTTCTCGTCGCATATAGTACGATGTAGTGCTATGCCTTGCATTTGGGTTTTCACGCGATTCGGTCAGGGGCTATGTGTTTAACCCCCGTCCACGCCGAGGCATTTGGAAACGGCGGCATGATGCTTTGGGGATTGAATTATGCAGGTGGCCTGAAAGCGCAAATCGAGGTCCTCTCGGCGCACAACAGGGGTCTGGCCCGCAGACTCGAGTGGGCGAGGGTGTGGCTGGCAGAGAAAAAAGCCGCCGAAGTTCGTAATGAGAAGATATTCACCATCTTTCTGCCAATGGTAAATATTTATGCGTTAATAGGACAAAAACAAAATAAACCAAACCCCCCCCCCCCCCAAAAAAAAAAAAAAAAAAAATAATAATAATTTTTTTTTTAAAGATTTTTTGACGTTTCAAGAACTCTTTCAGCTCGTGAAGAAGGGTTTCGCCCCAAGCACTATGGCCCTCTGACACATTAGAAAGGCAACTGAGCGATTAAGAACTGTTTCGTATAAAAAAAAAAAAAAAGCTTAAAAGAACGCTTCGTAGGTTCTTCGGGAATAACCCTTTTAAAGGGTGCTTAAAATAACTTTTTAGGATGCAAAATCAGAGCAACCCGCAAAACACAAAAGAGTTCTTTTACAACCAGATTTTGTTTAGAGTGTAGTTATATCATAAATGGGTTAGTGAAAATTTTACTTCCCGCTCTATCGATGATTCGAAGTGGTTCAACAAAAAGGGTCCAAGAAGGATTCAAATGTGTGCGCTATGATCTTCCTAGCGGCTAATTCCCACCAAATCTTGGTGCGAGCAGAGAAGGATATATCATTGTCTTGTTCCCCACTGTCTGAGAAGTGCAGCGTTATCACTGCTATTTGGTAGTACCCTGTAATCCAGATAACTTACTGTCACCAGTAATAAGTTTCTTTAAAATGCTATTTTCGCGTCATCTTTATTCAGAAGACGTTTATTGGGCTAATTAAAACATTACTTTAAAGACAAGAACAAAATTTTTTGAAGGTTATGGAGACAAGGTGAAAAGATAGCAAAGGTTTCACCGCAACCAAGAATAATTCGCCTCTGTAGAGTAACGAAGGGCCACGGTGCGCATCGTCTCAAGATACGGCCTTCTGAAATATTTAACATCTGACTTGGGTCACTTGAAAATGTACGTGTCATCTTTTTTAGGCTTGCCTGGTGACACAGCAATGACGACATTCTCAGCTTGGTCATTAATTTCTCTTACTGCTTTGTGTGCAGTTGAGAACGTTGCTGGAAGAAGACCTTGAAGACCTGCAGAAGCTGCAGGCACGCCGCCTGCGACAGGTGGAAATTTTAAACAACATACTGGACCCGAGCCACGAATTAAGCCTCACCGAGGGCCTACCAGGGCCAAAAGAAGAAGCGGAGTGAGGGAATTCGTTTGAATAAGTTTTTACTATTTCTGTGTTAGCCGCGGGTCCTTTTCTTAACTCTGTCGTTCTCACGACTCAAACTTTCTTCAAGCTTTTGAATTCTTCCATTGTATATCCACCCCATTTAAAGACAAGATTTTCGATATAAACGCAAAGCGACAAAGAGAAAGTAGAGAAAGCGTGAAAAGAAGAAAGCCTTTGTGTTATGTGTTGTCGTCAACTTGTAAGATAACCTATTCGATGTAGCAAGCGTGTGTGTATTGTCAGCTGTTTCTGTTGTGGGCTAGAAGGGGAGGTATGACAGTTGCACGGGCTAGAACGGTTCCGCGACTCAAGCATACAAAGCGAAGCGTAATACGCATGCGGGGTAGCAGACTCTAAAAAAAGTCTGTGCTTCTGCTTTCACGCACAACACTCGGAGAAACAATCAGCGCAACTTACGGAGGCAGCTCAGTAAATGACGATGCCGAAACATCTGTTTAGACAAAAAAAAAAAAAAAAAACGCAGTCTGAGTTGTGACATTAAGCAATGCAAGCGTGACGTATTGCATTGCTTAATGTCACAACTCAGACTGCGTTTTTTGGTCTAAACACATGTTTCGGCATTGCCATTCGCTGAGCTGCCTCCGCAAGTTGCGCTGATTGGCTCTCCGAGTGTTGTGCGTGAAAGTAGACGCACAGACATTTTTAGAGTGCAGCGCCCACATTGCACCCTTCCACTCCGTTCACCGACAAGCTGACAGGGCGGTGGCAGCTGCCTGCTCGTCCGACCAATCAACAGTTGGTCTTGCACTGCGTGATTGCACTTTGTACACGCGTACTATCGCGCAAAGAGTGGGTTCCGGCGATAAAAGGCAGGCGATTCACTGGTCCGGCGTAAACGAAGCTTCCACTGCATGCAGTGTATTAGACGGGAAGAGATTCTCCTTTCGCTGCACTCTAAAAAAAGCCCGTGCGTCTACTTTCCCGCACAACACTCAGAGAGCCAATCACCGCAATTTACAGAGGCTGCTCAGCGAATGACGATGCCGAAACATATGTTGAGACCAAAAAACGCAGTCTAAGTTTTGACATTAAGCAATGCAAAACGTCACGCTTGCATTGCTTAAAGGGGCGATGCAACGATTTTTGTATTTTGTGAAAATACCGCTTAGAACGGATCCCTGACGTTAATGACCTGTGAAATACCGGTTCGGTTTTTACCACGCGCAATCGAAGTCGCAGAAAACAATAAAGAAAAACGAGCAGAGTTCACCCCCTTACCTTGCAGCCCGAACAAGCGGCCACGTGATCTGTAGCCGATTATATGCCGCCAATGTTGATCATAGCCACGCGCTGGGGTTGGCTAGGGTGCCTCAATGTCCTTCTGTTTAGGGTGATGCCATCGTTTGTAGTACCCGATGCCGACAGCACGCGCTCACGGGTAAAATACAAAGAAATTGCAGGAAACAAAATGTCGCCGTAGCACAGTCAGCGCCACGAGCGCGTGCAGGGACACGCTCTTTCACGCGCTTCAGAACAAAAAATAAAAATAACGTTCGAAACAAAATGGCCAGATGTCATCACCCCAAGCAAAGCGCACATGAAGGCACCCTAGGGTTGGCAAGACACAGGACACGAGCTGCGTTCCAGACATTGTTATGGGTCGGCTGTTGTCGTCATTGCAGCGATTGAACACAGGACACCACCCGAATGCTTCTCGAGCTATAGATTATCACGAGCCCAAATCGAGTGCCCACGCAATGCTCGGGTCCAATCTATGAGCCGCAGTCAAATATCGTCACTGGGCGGTACTGCTACCGCCCAGCTACGTCATCAGGTTTTGCGAAGGAGAGATTGAATGAAAATGATCGCTTTTGTCCTTGAAATTACACCGCAACAAAGGAGTTTCTTGGCGAGTGGCGTTGCGTGCGAGTATCCTTGAGTCCCACTAGCGCCAGTAAGCTCGTGTAAAGTGAAAAACATTCCAATTGAATATCGTTGCATCGCCCCTTTAATGTCACAACTCAGTCTGCGTTTTTTGGTCTAAACATATGTTTCGGCATCATCAATCGCCGAGCTGCCTCTGTAAGTTGCGGTGATTGGCTCTCCGAGGTGTTGTGCGGGAAAGCAGACTCGCGTGCATTTTTTAGAGTGTGAGCGGGAGAAAGAGCGCGGGCGAGGGTAGAAGTGTGAGAGTATAGCTCGGGACCCGACTGTATTGCGAAATCGCGGGATATCTTCAATGAACGGTAGCTCCAAGGGACAAAGGGAAACTTCATTTGAACGCATATAAAATAAGAAATAGTCTAAAATAATTTCCCCATTCACCGTGCGTTCAAATTACGTTTACCGTTGTCCCTTGGAGGCTACGTTCTCCTCGTAGTGCGTCCAAAAGTCCCCCAGATTCGGCAACGCAAGTTCGGACGCAGTGCGGACTGCAGTTGTGGCGCTACTGTCAGCTCTCAGATGATACCACGCTGATAGTGACACTGAGGCACGAAGCGTGGAACCCCTCTCGGCCGTTGAAAGAAGCGAGCGATCGCCAAACCTTCCCCTTGGAGCCCACCACACTTACGCTTTTCGCAACATTGCTGATTGACGTTTTCGATACGCGGTTATTAGACTTGATCAGGATAGTAACTGTCGCTACGAGAGTTCGCTACGACTATAAATCTTTCTGAAGCATTATTGTCTGCTCATGATAGACAATGTCGACCGAGTTGTTAGGGTCAAGCGATCTTTCTCAGATTTTTTTTTTTAAACCAATTTGTTCGTAATTGACGAAATACTATCACGATAATTACAATTACTTTGAAGAATCCTGTGTCAAAAAAAAAAATATATATATATCTCGGGCCATGCGTTTTTCGTATATTCGTGCTTTTAAAGAAAATCTTTAACTGCATGTTAGTTTTCCTAGAGCAATGGTAATTAAGTACATTTTTACTCCAGTCCAAGCGCTCACCTGAACCTACAGAGTGTCGCTGTTGGAAACATTCTAAGATTTGAAAGCTTTATTATTTACGCATATATATATAAAAAATTGCAAATATACTTATGATCAAATATACTTATGATCATAGCCGAAGGCTAGTTACGGATCCGTCAAAAATAATAAGTAACGTGAAAATCTAGAACTCGGGGCGTGCACAACCATCTCAACTATAGAGGTCTAGACCAGTGCCTCCTATATACTTTCAATGACCTGCAAAAGAGTGAGAAAACAATGAGCCGCCGTTGCCGTTGTAACGTTTCGCCGCTTGGCGCGCCATTGAAAGAGGGTCGTTAGTCGTCGCCACCACTACGCTGTACACGCATGGCCGTAGCAGCGAACTACAGCCTCTACTTTGTGTCAAAATCGCAACGTTGTTACTTAATTTTAGATATAGTCTTATGCTGTTTGCACTGAAAACCCCCGTCTTTTCTAAATCGCCGCAATTTCCCTACCAAAAAAAAAAAAACAAAAAAAAACGTTATTATTATTATTTTTTTTTTTTTTTTTGCAAAGCAGTTTGCATACGTTTGAGTAGCACGACGTCGCATATAATGTCCAGCTTTTTTGTTGGATAAAAAAAAAAAAAAAACAATCAACGTTAAGGTTAGTCTCAGCAGGGACTTCATGAAAGAAACTCGTTCTGACCTTTTCTATTTGTCCTACTTCCACCGGAGCACACAGACAGTATGTCTTTTCAACGTATCAACACGCGTCGAGATCACGCAAACCATGTCGAACGATGAAGGCAATATTAGACCGATGCAGACGATGCAGACTCTGCCTAGCATGGAATAGAGTGACTCTTCAGAGTGTCGAACCGACTTTTTATCGTTTCATTTCTAGTTGGGTTCACGGATTTCCGTTTAGTTTCGGTTCAGTTCCTGGGAGCAAAAATAACAGTTCAAACCGGTTCAAACCGGTTTGAACCGTTAAATTGAGGACATGTTTTCCACGTTGTTTTTACAGTAGGCACTATTTCCGCCGTGAAACGAGTGACTATATAGTCTTTTTATCGCTCGTGCAGACCCTTTTTATATTCAGGTAGCAAAAATAAAAATTGCGTTCTTAAATTTCCACGCAACAGTAAAATAAAACCTATAATAATATGCAACACGTCGTGTTTATGCGACTCAACGACCATTCGTTTAAATCAATCACACATATTTTACCGCAATCGAAACGTTGTCACGGAGTGTGGTAGGTCGTCTAAAATTCCTGTGACTGGTAGAACTTTGCGTCGCACTATTAAATGTTGAATCGTATTTTAGGTCTTAACTAAGGAATTAATTAGAGTGCATAAAATCATAGAATGGGGACCTCGTCACCGTATATATCGTGAAATATGGTTTCCGAAATACCTTTCACAATACATATGATGAAGACGCAACTGAGCTAAAAGCAATAATATTTTAAAAATGTCACGAAGGTTTTAGGATAAGCCCTTTCGGTCTACATTTTTTAGAAACACTGAGCGGCAATCACAGCGCTTGTCTTCTTAACCAACATTGTTTACACTCAGCACCATGGTTCAGGTGAAGAATCAAACTGAAAGGAGTGATCAAAATTGTTCACTCTAATATATACGCACCTTTGTATTCAGGTCAAATCTGTCCTAAAATAGCGCGCACCCAAGTGAACATTTTCTTATACAGGATAAAATGGCATAGTCTGACCGTTGAGGATTATTCTGGACAAAATGCCGGTCAATTCAATCGGAAAATAAGCATTAGCCTTAATAATTGATTATTTTTGTCAAATAGAACAAGGTCGTATTTTATGCTCCACTCGACATGGCAGTTAATCAGTAACTTTCTCACGGTCCGTGTGCGTAATGGTCATTCTTCTGCCACGCGCCCCTGTGTACTTTGTATTTGTTCAGACCACAGAAACATAAAATATACGTTCATCGCATAAAAGAGGCAATCACAGGCTTCTATAGGTTATAGAAGTTATATATGTGCCAGGAACATACAGTTGTTTAAATAAGCTTAAAAATCGGAAATTTATTTAAGGCTCTCTCAAATCACTTTACGTGCTTATCGAAGATAAAAACGCCGGAAAATATTTGCAAATTATTTTTCAGATAATTTGGCGGTGCATTTACTTAGAATGTATAACTTTGCGTTGATCGGCTCTTCATCTATGTTGTCTACTATTCATTCAGTAATTAAATAAATTTGACTCTATGAATTCGCATTAACCACTTGAAACCGACACGGAAGGACGATACTCAAAAATACGCAAACTGTTGAACCAAATTGGGGAAACGTGTTTTGTTGTTTGCTGCGTGGCAGTGTGAAACACCGGGTCGTGGGGTAGGGCAAAAATGACTTGTGCTCACATGATACATCCAAAGGCAAATACACAAAATGTGCAAAAAAAGAGGCAATAAATGGCATTCTTCTAAAGATCCCAAACACAATGCCTTACTGCAAAAAGAAATGCATAGAAATGTAATGGTATTCATAATTACACATAATTACACATACACAGTATAGTCCTCCCTAAAGGGAGGAACGCTCTTGACACATATGTTCCTTCAGAAAGGGAGAAACTTTCGTCCCTTAAGCAGGGGAGGAAAAGTTCCTCCGTCGACTGCATCTCATTATGGCGGCCACGAATCGAGCAAATCGAGCTCGGTAAGGCTTAACGAGAACTCTAAGTCTATTGCACGAAGCGAGAGGAGCAGGAAATAAAAACGTAACACGAGCTTTCCGCGAACTGTATTTATTTCCGAAGTTTCTTTACCCCTGCAGGTAAAGAAACTTACGTTTCGAAAGCATGCAGTCACTCAGTCTTCTCATCGTCAGCACTGCGATGTTCAACGGAGACAACCGGCACTCAGTTCGCGCACTTTATGTCCTACCTTTGCTATTCCTCGAGCCACAATTCCTTCGTCAACCGTAGCGTCAACCGCACATCACGGAGGAGTGAAAATCATTCGCCCGCAAAACCAAAAGCCGCTCTCAAAAAAAAAGCAAATCCGAAGCAACCTCTTGGCTTATCTCAGCACGGTAACACGAAATTATGGCGTAGCCGCGTAGCGTAAAAGGATGTTAAATCGCTTGCCACCAGATGGCAGGGTCAAGCAGAGTAATCGCACGTAGCTAGGCTAGGTGGCGCTAGGTACCGCCCAATTCATGTTGTACAAAAAAATATTTTTATTTTCTTACGCCACAATTGCGTTTCCTTTCCTTCGGAATCTCTAACACATGTAGACACGTTGCGCACACTAGAAACATCAGGTCAACATATATTGAACGCATACACAGGTATCGCACCTACAAACATCAATACAACAGCACACTACCCCGATCACTACTACCGAGCCCTGCGTTTCCGGCTTTTATAGTGGTCGTTTTGAACGTACGGAATGTTTCGGTGACTTCCTAAGCAAAAAAAAAAAAATATTCCGAACATGTTCATTTTTTTCCAGCAATGTCATACATCTGAGGCTATTTTTAATGGCTCAGGGGATGAATCTCTTATTAAAAAGAAGACGCTCGATCATGCCATAATTATTTGAAAGCCAATAAATCGAGCCGCTCCAATGTGGTTCCAAGCCATGAGTTTGTTTTCCCGCATGGCCCTTCGTAGCCAGTATTTATATTGTAGTGTTCGTTTTTCTATTTGTGCTGTTCGCGCAAAGCTGCAATTGCCGTCTTGAATTAATCTCTGTAGAGCGGATATCCACTCAGCTGGAAGTGATGCTTCACGGGCACAGAAATCGTTTTTCGATCAACTTCAATGCAGTCAAAGCCGCGACTTCCGACAACTGTTAAGTGTACGCAGCTGCGCCGTTGGGAGCTCGAAAACTTCTAGCGCTCATCCCAGCGCGCCACTTAGAGGGCAGTTTCTACAGGAACCGTAATATATTTAAACAGTAAAATAAAGGATAGCGTTTTTTTTTTTTCGATTTTGCCTGTCTTTTTTTTTATGCTAAACTTCCATTATAAATATACGTACTTTCCGTCATACTTTCGTAGTGTTGTCTTTTCCCCAGAGCGCAATCGCTCTCGGGGACCGACAGTCACATTGGCCACTGTACGATAGGAGCTTACCGTTCAGACCAGCGTTCCAACATGACTATCCACACGTCGATCGACTGCACCTAATCCCTGAAGTGGTTTTAAACTCTTTAATGTAAAGCGGAATGTCATCCTGCGACACCCCGGCCCCTCCGATAACGGCCCGACTAGCGGCATCAATGCCCGACAGTTTACGTCATCTCATCTTGTTGTTACACCACTGATACGCGAACACACGGTCACATCGGCGATAATTCCAGTCTTCTGTTCACAACCCACAACACTGCCATCACGATGTCGCTGACACGAAGAAATACAGAACCACGTTGACGATGTTGCTGACACGCAGAAGAATCACGTTGAACGCCGGTTGGCACTCGGCACGGGACAACGGAACCGAAGTCAGCACGGAAGGCACCCAGGCAGCCGGCAGGAAAACCTGCCTTCCTTGGACGCAGTTCCCGCGATTTCCATAACGTCGAAAACGTCGACACAGTTCCTCGTGGTTTCGCGGTTTCGCTGCTGTAGTTCCGCGTGTGACCCGCAAATTGGAGACGGCCGTCTTACCCAGTGTATGTAGCGCTGCTGGCACTGCTCCGGAACTTCGCTGTTTCTAGCGGCTTCGTTAGCTCATTTGATAAAATTAGTGGTAAAAACGTCAATGCAACCGAAATGTTCTGCACGTTTGGACTAGAAGACGGAATTACAGGCGGCCTTCGCTGCCGGTGAAGCTCAATCAACTCAACATTAATTTATTAAACAACGTGCGCGATGTGCTTGAAAAACGAAACGGAAAGAAGATGGGTCGGGAGGGCGAAAGCTTTCTCCGGTCTGCCTGGAGGAGGAAAACGTCTCGGAGAATAATAAGGACTTTAATTTTCCTTTCATCGGTCTGGGTTTGTTTATATGTGTTTTTGTAAACAAAAATAAAAAAAGAACAAAAATTTTACGGAAAAAAAAAAAACTGCTCCTCTGGGGATCGAACCTTTGACCACTTGGTCAGTAGCGCGATGTTCTACCCCTGCGCCAACTGAACAAGGAGGAACTCGCCCTCCTCCTTTCATCTGAACTGCCGTTCCTCCCTTCTCTGGGCAACTTGTCCGCAACAAGGAGGAACAGTCGCTTTTGCTACCTTTCTCCTCCCTTTTTTCTTAGAGTGCGCCTCTGTTCCGTTCGACACACACATATTCGATCCTGCAAAGTCGCGCGAAAGCTCTGCCGTCAATCCACAGAAGTCGCGTTTAACTCGAAAAGTAAAGACGGCGCCAAGGGGAGACAAGGGGTAGCGGGCGCCTTTCCTAAAATATGTCCCGCCACCCTAAGTTGAAACGGCATTGTATACAAATAAATGCTTACGGCGTCCGCTTGAGGACCCCGTGTAAGCAGCCTCCAGCCTTTAGAGTGCTCGTACCGTTTATCTTTCTTTTATTAGCTTCCCGCCACGAGAAGTCGTACCGCAGGCAGTATGAAGCCCATTAGAGGAAACATCTCCCCCTTCTGGCGCTCGTCGGCTTCTTTCTGTATTCCGCGCTGCGGCGCTGATCCTCAGTGAGGGATGGAGGCCAGGACGAAAGCGGGCTTTTGTTGAAGCCAAGGTCGTGGGGAAGTTCGGAGCGTCTTCAGGAGAAGCTCAGACCCAGACTACACTGTACCCACAACATTTGCTTCCTCTCTCAGTTGAGAAGAAAAGCAATTGGTCACCTGGTAGTACAAGCTGCATCCCCCCCCCCCCCCCCAACCTGGAACGTCTCCTCCTGGTACGTCCCCTCCGCACTTCCCTTGGCAATGAGCACACCGTGCCAATAAGATACCCTTAGTGAGCCCGTGGGCGACAGCATCTCAAAGCAAGCCAAAAAAGACATGCCAAAAGACAAGCCCAGAACCACGAAGAAACCATCAAACGAAAAGTGATGAAAAGGCGGCCACTAGAGAGGAAGAATAATCCGCTGTGTATAGACCTTTTCTGTGTACTCTCGTCTCCAGCCACCTAATAGGCGTATCCGGTATTGGCGACGAAAAAATAATCCAACGTTTCTATCTGAAAATAGTAAAAAAATAAAGGGGAGTCAAAATGACAAAGTGTGGCGGTTACGCTTATATCCTAAATGCCTTCTAGTGGCGTGGCAAAGGCAAAACAATGTTTTCGCCCATACTGGAAGTGACGTCAATTCAAGATGGCGGCACACTTGCAGAAAAGGTCTATAGGATCGTACCGTTGAGGAAGGCTGCTTGGCGTCTGCGTTTGGCAGCTCTCAGGGCAAACATTTTTCGCAGACAACCTCTAAAGAGAGAGAGGGAGACAGAGAGAGAGAGAGAAAGGGGACTAGATATGTTGAAGGTATTTTCCCCCCGTGCCCGACGTGGTGGCCTTGTTTGGAAGTGTGCCTGCAGTCGAGGACCCTGATATTTGGTGCGCCTCCCCACTGTCTCTCCACTTCGAAACTCCTGGCGCCGTCCCTGTCGGGAAGACGTACCGTGACCTTGACGGAGATAAACCCCACTTTGGAAGCGTCCAGCAGGCGCTTCCACCCACCGCTGTTTTAATCCTTTGTCCCTCGCGTCGATTGCTTACGTTTTTTCTTCGAGCTGACGAAGAACCCCCGGGAGGGGGGGGGGGGGTGCCTGGCGAGGCGTTTGGGGGGGGGGGGGGGGGGGGCGATCGCCCCCACCGCCCCCCCCCCCCCCCCCCCCCCTTGGATCCGTCACTAGGCACGGGTATTACTCTCCTTACATAAATCACATATGGGCATCGACTTGCACCGAGCTCGAAACTTCACGATATACCTACATACTGCTTCAGGAGGCTATTGTTATATTTGGTTTTACGTGCATTTATTTTGGGAATTCACGTTACAACTGTGTGATTTATCAGTCATACGCTCCAATATTGTATTAGGCTGCCTCATATCATCGAGAAACTGCTATATTATACTGCGCAACTTCACATTTTGGACATCTACTTTTGCTACTGTTACGAACATCGGATTTCACCAGAAAACTGAATAGTTTAACATTTTGCACGCGTTATCGCACTATATGTTGATGTTAATTGCGATTTGTTTTTGCTGAGAATATTAAACTCGGTGCGGAAAAATGCACGCTGAAGGAGGTTCGCACTCAGTACAAGCCACGTATTTGAGAGTCATATATCATTCTTGCTTGGTGCAGCCCCCCCCCCCCCCTCCTCTCCCTCCCCCTGCCGTTTCTGAGTTCCCCAAGGTCAACATATTTTAATTAAACAAATTGATAGTGACATAGCGAATATTGGCTCAACATAATAGATCTGGGCAACGTTTCGACCGTAACGTTATCTCTCACCCCCCCCCCCCCCCCCCCCCCAAACCCTGGCCTATAAATCCGCCCTGTAACGTGAATAATGGCGCAAGCGCCTGACACCACGAAAACGCGCTTTCTGCAACTGTTTTTGCGAACAAAGTAGTTTCCGGGGCCACGCTTTTTTTGTCTGTGCCGAAGATGCGGGGCAAACGAACTTACACAACACAGTATGTTTCTAAAGATACCCCCTCCCCGCTCCTTTTTGTTTCTCTCTTTTTTGTTAATTTTTATTTCGTTCCTTTTCCAGAGAATACTTCTTATTCTTTGGACTCCCTCCTCCGTTTTGGGGTGTTAATACGACAATTATATTTGTGTCGCTTGTTAACTTTATTCCTCCATTGCTTTTATTTTCGCACCAAAGCACTGTGAAATTTAAGCAAATTACGGAGGTTGTCGAAGCTTTGGGAAGAACTTGAGAATGATACTTTTGTGAGACTTAGAGCAGCTGCCAACGTTCGGCTGTCCCTCTGAGGCTACTATAAGATCTTTCTTTTCAGGTATCTCTCCCGTAGACTCTTGTAGCTCTATGTAACGTCAGATTAATAAGTCACATTTCGTCTTTTAAATGTTTCGATTCTTGGAGACAAATTTCTGAGGCAGTTCAGCAACAACGAAAACATGTTTGGGTGCCTCAATCTGTACATGTAAAATGGGTCGTGCAACAATATTTATACTTTCAGTAAATACCTCTAAAAACTAATCGTTGTCGTTGGTAACTTGCAAGAACACCCAATAGCTTTTCTGTCCGCGCAATGGCAGACGCACAAAAAATAAAGAAAACAACACAGGTTTCCTCTCAACTTGCAAAATTTTAGGACAAGTGTCCAGGTGATCTGACGCTAATTATATGGCATCAGCGATTATCATAGTCATGCGCTGGGGTCTGCAAAGCATAGAGCATGGGCTGAGCTTCAGACATTCTTAGAGTTCGGCTCTTCTCATCTTTGATCGAACACGAGCCATTACTCGAATGTTTGGCGATGCTGATTGTCAAGAGACTCGGGCTCATGACAATTGAGTGTGTCGCAGTGTCACGTGACTCGCGATGCAAAGTCGTGATGTTATGTGACATCAGGGTGTCAACAACGCTAATGTCTAGTGACGTTCTCAATTTAAATCGACTTGATGCAGTGACTCACATGACTATATCAAGGGGCCACGTGACGTGACACAACTTGACAGCATGTATTGACACCATGACGTAACGTGACCACGTGACACATAATTAATCATAGTGCCAACAGAAAGGCGACCCGAAAACCCGCAATTTCTGATGCATTGCAATTCTGCATATGACGATTTGATCAATACATAGAAATAAAGCTGCCAAATTTTATTCTCAAATATTCACTTTGTGATTTTAAAAAAAGAAAAAGGAGCGTGAACCGTTTTGAACCGGTTACAGTTATATTTTTTTCCGGTTCAGTTTCGGTTCACTTTCAAGATGGCGTCGAAGATTTCGGTTTGGTTCAGTTCCGGTTCCGGTTCGACACTCTGAGAGGCGCCCGCCCTTCATTTGCTAACGTTCTCCATAGTTGCTGGCGCACTTCAACCGAGGCTCTGAAGGCAGACCCGGTTAACCCAGCGCGCTGACGCGGTCGGCAGGAGCGGTTGCGCGACGGCCTCGGGAGACCATTTTGCAAGGAACTGATAGGATATAGGAGACACTGCTCGAGACACTTCGTTCGACTCAAACCAAAGCGGTTCTTTGAAGAATACCTTATTCCTGACATGCAGGAAAGTCGATGAAACTGCGTCCAAGCCAGCCGTCATAAAAAAAAAGGCCCGACTCGAAGGAAGGGTGCAATGCCACAAGCGCATCCTCAAGGTCAGTTGAAATTAAGCACTTTTAAATGCCTTTAATATATGAAACCAAATAAACCATTTAAACAAACAAATTCGCTATCTGTAGGTTTATATTGTGTATTGCTTGTTGGTAAGAGTTATAACGACAGCACAACCTGATGTGTATTAACTGTTTGTTTCCCACAGTACGAGGGTCATTATAGGATTTGTTTTCTTTCAAAACCAGCACTGATAGACTAATGATGGATCAGAAGGCCCATATTTATTTGTATTGGGACACGGGAACTTTTAATGTGTTCAGCTTTTTGCCTCGTAATTTTGCTTCCGGTTGTCTTGGAATAAGAGGACACATCTACTAATAATTACTGGCACCATTTGCAGTAAAAAAAGGCGTAACCTTGTATTTATATGTAAACATCACACCAAGAGTACGTTTAGTGCGATTCGGGTGCCACTTTTTTTACATAAAATTATTTTCACTCGCAATTAACACTGGCCTAAAATAAATGAAGGCCTTTCATCTATATCAAGAATTCCCATCTCCTCCCAGGTGGGTGCAAGGGGCTTTGCTCTGTGAACTACGTTATCTGAGTGCGTTACCAGTGGTGACATTTTTTTCTTCTTTTTTGTTCACATTGACAAAAGTGTTAGTCTTTGTAAAAAATATGTCTGGCTGAACAAACGTTGAAACCTCCTAGTGTAAACTAACGGTTGCTTGATTTTCATCGCCACGAAAAATCTAATAATGGGTCCCTCTTTCTTGAAGGGTGAGCACAGAACCCAACAAGAGACGCGAGAAATACCGGCTCAGCTTGCCAAAACCAAAGCTTTCTCCCCTGAAGGAGGCTGGACCTGTGCTCTTGAAGAAACCGGAGCGTTCGTCCAACACTTCTTCGGATACAGAGGGGTATGTGGGAGCTAAGTAGTGAATATCCCATGCCAACTTGGAATCGGGCTGAGCATTTTATTGTCTGCGTATGATTTAGTATTACAAGTCATTTCAGGACTGCTCTACAGTGTTATGAAAGGCACGTTAGAGGCGCGCAGCCTGAAAATGCACCCTATTACTCGAGTGCCTGTGCGTACAAAACAGCTTACCGACCTATGTTCTCTTTTTTTCCTAAGCATTGAGACATTCTCAAAATTTCGGGATGATTCTACAGACATAATCAGCTGGATTTTGGACACCCTTGCGGACTTGCGGAACGTAGAAAGAAAACAAGAAACTACTTGTACTGAGTGTGTCCGTGTGCCGTCTTTCTATGTCCAATAATTTCTTACATTTTTACACCGTATCAATGCGCTCACCTAAAAAAAAAAGTTTCATTTAGTATCGTAAACTTTTTTACCTGGCCATTCATGGGTCAAGAACAAAATCGGCGCTCGGTTTGTGCTTCGTTTCTTATGCGCTACCCACTCTCGAGTTCTCGACGTCCAATGTTCACCAGTTTGACTTGCGCCCCTCCGAAAAAGTTCAGTTACATTGCATTGAGAATCAGATTGAGAATCAGTTTATTTTTTCATAGCGCTTTTACACACATGTGGCAAGGGGGGCCAGGAAAAAAAAGCTGGAAGTTTGCAGCTTGACGGGTTCCTGCCCCCCAAAACACAGGGCAGAGCGGCACTGTCCCCAAAAACACAAAAAACACAGTGAAAATAACTGATGTAACATGACATTTAGCAATATATTAAGTATCGTCTCAATACAATTGAAATAGATATATATAACAAACATAAGACAAACAATCTATTTATTACCGGCAAGTTTAAATTTTACGAACATTTAACGAAAGTTTACCAACACTCGATCATCTCCAGACACGAAAGAAAAAACACAATAAAGATAACTTATATAAGATATCGTATAAAATAAGTGTAATTCAAAATAAATTGCGCTTCAAAAACAGACTGAAGTAGAAGATATACCAAACATATGACAAACATTTTCACTCAATACAATAAAGCCCGAGTTCTGTGGGCATTTAATAAAGGTGAATCAACTTCTTGGGAATATAAGGTGTCCAACAGTGACGGTGATCTGTAACTCAACCTCTGGAAGCCAAAATTAGTTCTAGATGATGGGAGTCTCCATGGATGCTAATGACGTGAGGGATATAATGATACATTATTTTCAAGTTTAGCGAGGTCAAAAATTACTGTAATATGTTCTCTTAAGGCACGATGATATGTGACCGTTAATCTATTAGAGTACGTGTTAGATACGTCAAGTATTTTATGCTTTATAAATAAAGGAAGAGAACTATGGTCATGTGGGACATTTTCAATTACCCTTATTGCTTTTTTTTTTTGCATTAACCTCAACCTGTCAAAGTTACTTTTTGTTGTTGTCCCCCATACCAGATGGCAATAACAAAGGACTGAATGAAAAAGGGAATTATATACTAAATTTTTTATAGTTACAGGAAATACATTTCTATATTTGTTCATTATCCCTAGTACTTCACAAAGTTTTTTATGTATGTAAGAAACATGGGGATTCCACGACATGTGTTCTGAGAACACAACACCGAGGGTCTTTACGCTGTCAACGCATTCTGCTATATTTGGCCCAAAGTACAAATATCTGGACAATGCGATCCGTGATCCTGGACATTTAAAAAGGACGGCTTTTGTTTTGGACGGGTTCATCGACAGAGAATTTATGGTGACCCAGTGTGTTAAATTGCGTAAAAAATAGTTTCCTTTGGAAGTGAGTAGGTCTTCTCTTGAGTCAGAAAAAAAGATGCTGGTATCATCTGCATACATAATCAGCTTGGCGGAAGTTTCTATCTTTGTAATATCATTGACGTAAATAACAAACAACAGGGGACCTAATATGCTTCCCTGGGGAACCCCAGAAGAAATGCGAAGCATGTTGGATGACGAGTTTCCAATCTGAACATATTGGTGGCGATAATGTAGGTAGGACGCAAGAAGTGATAAGAGAATACCACGTATACAGTAACATTTTAACTTGTCAAGAAGAGTCTGGTGGTTTATTCGTTCGGAACGCTTCGCTAAAGTCTATGAAAATCCCTAAAGTTAAAAGTTTATTCTCAAAATTTTCTAATATTAATTCTTTCAGTACTAGCAAAGCTGTTTCTGTGGATCAATGTTTCCTAAAACCGAATCGGGATTCCGACAACAAGGAGTATTTGCCCAGAAAATTGAAAAGTCGAGAGCACATAATTTTTTCAATGGGCTTTGAAAATATAGGAAGGATGGAAATTGGACGGTAGTTACTCAGATCATTTCTATCCCCACCTTTATAAAGAACAGAGACTTTAGCAACCTGCATCCTCTTCGGGAAGATACCGGATGATAATATAAGATTATACAAATGAGTTAAGCACGGAAGTATGAAATCCAAGACAAATTTCACAGGTCCGATTTGGAGATCCTCACAGTCATGACTACGGCTATGTTTTATGTTCATAAATGTGGAGAAAACTTCGCCTTCATCGGTAGGAGTTAAAAAAATGGTTTCATTGCAGGTGGTAAAATTACTTATGGTTGTACTGTTATAAGTACTGTTTCCAACACTGACAAAGTAGTCATTGAATTTATTGCTAAGTTCGGTACCATATACTTGCCTATGATTAATGGTTATGCTTTCAATACCGTTCTGGTTCGGGTTCCGCATTAAGGAGTTCAAACGCTTCCACATAATTTCGGGCTGCCTAAAACAAGACTCATCAAATTTGGCAGAAAAATAACGTTGTTTCGCACGTTTTAATTGCGTATTTACGAAGTTTCTAAGTTTTTTTGAATTCACGCAACTTTACTTCGTCTCGAGTTTTAAGAAAGGAATCATACAAAAAAAAATTTTTTTTAATTCATTTCAAAAGCTGTTAACTGATCCAGGGCTTTCGAGACTTTTTGTTGACATAAATTGTTTTGTATAGAAACGCTGTGCAGTAGGCACGTTTTAACTCGTTTAAGAAAAGGTCATAGCATTCGTTGACATCATTTGACCGTAGCACTTGACTCCAATCAATAGTGATAATATTTTCTCTAAATTTGTTATGCGTTTCAGAACTTATATCTTGTAATATTATAGGAGGTCTTATGGTCTCTTTTAGTAGGATATCTTGGTTAACAAACATGAATATGGGAAGGTGATCACTGAGCCCATAACTAAGAACACCCGCAGTGATATTGCTCTCATCATGGTTGGTCACAAAAAGATCGATCAATGTTGATGATGAGCTTGTAATTCGTGTCGGGGGTATAATCACATTACAAAAACTATTAGACGTCAGTAAAACAATCAATTCATCTTTGAGGCGAGGGTCTTCTAACATGTTTACATTGAATCGCCACCGAGGAACAACTGACATCTTTCATCATTGACAAAATAAAATACATTTTCTAAGAAGCTAATAAAGGTCGCAACGTTTCCAGTAGGTGGGCGGTATAAAACTGGGTAGATATCACGTTTTTTTTTATACAAAGCGCTTCATAGTCTGGCGTTACAATAGAATAATCGCTGAGCAGCTCAAATCCAGAAACACTAGTCTGCAATGACACACCGTCCATCACCACGACCGTAACCCCGATTAAGTACAAAATGACCGTAACCCGGTAGAACAAAAAAAAAAAAAAAAAAGCATCATCATCCCTGTACCACGTTTTGGTGAGCATGACCACATCAATTTCAGATTATGTCTAATCTGAAATTAAAATGAGTAACACTTTCACTCCGTTCAATTGGGCAGGAGATCGAACTATAGGGGGCGCTTTATCGAGCTTGTTGTACCCACAGCCCGGTGTTTACTAACACAGCATAACGAAGAAATTGAACCTCGTCATGCACGGCCTGGACACGAGCGCTTCTCTCGGACCAATGCTGGCCTTCGAATCGTCACCTTCGATATCGCTGATCAAAAACAAACAAGAAAATTCGGTTTGTTGCCTCCACAGCTGAAGCGTGCCGCTGGAGGCGTGACTGTTCGATCTCCTCCCCAATAGCCCCCGCTACACTTCATTTAGCCAAAATTGAAAACAAAGTAGTAATATGATTGTTTTTGTTGTGCTTTAAAGGAGCTGTTCAGTGCTGGAGGACTCGGCCTCGGCGCTTCCTCCTGCGTCGGCCAGGAGCCGCGTCCTCAGAAGGTGGGCAAGATGGCCGAATAATTACCCTTGCAGACATTTTGAAAATACTTCAACTCGTGTTTAATATCTTAGCACAGGCTGTTTAAAAAGGTCTAACATTATATTTCACAGGAAAAGGTAAACAATGAAGTGGAAACAAAAAAAATATCGTCGCGTATTTGCTCAAACTCCTGTTTTTCGGACAACTAAAAGACGTCTAGTATAAACTCTCTTAAATGATCGGCGAATCACCTCGCGATTTAGACTCTGCGCATGTCCGTCAGCGTGCGCTGGTTGGCCAGAGGTTTAAAGAGGTTTGCCCAGAAGGCCTTTTTGTTTAAGTCCCCGTGAAGCAAGGGTGTGTTTTCCTTTCTGCTAGAATCCAGGACTCTACAAAATTCCTCATACCAATGTTTGCGTTCCTTTGATGTTTCTGGTCTGGAAACTTTCCGACATGCAAGAGCTTGCTGAGGAAACAAGCTGAAACACTTGAGGCGCGCGCTTTGAGCTTAGGGGATCCAATGGAATCTGGATAGGAGCATACTAAAGTCACGGGCAGCTTAAAGGAGCGATGCAAAAATGTCTATACTTTTCGTAAATACCGCTTAGAAGTATTCCTTGACATTCATAACCCATGAAACACGCGTTGGCATTTTTCTCCGCGCAATGACAGCCGCAGCAAAAATTCGACAAAAACGAGCAGCGTTTCTTTCCCCTCAGTATGATGGCTAAAGGGGTAGGTTTACTCAGGGCCATATATAGAAAGAGTCTGGTCAATGGGAGGAGCCGGCGGCAGCTGGGGTGGAACGGGAAAGCCGCGCCACCGTCAGCGCCGCATATTCCCCCTGTGATGAGCTTGCGAAGTAAGAATGATCTGGGATGACCTTGAAGAATTCACGTAGCGCGGAGCAGATATTTTTTGGTCCTGGATGAGGCTGAAAGTACATTAATGTATAATTGTAAGCTATTGGTGGAAAAGGTGAGTTTCAAGGTGCTGAATGCGTTTACTGAGCCAAGAAAGGTGACACTGAAGAAAAACAATATCCTGAAACACAATGCGAAACTGCGAATGTGGGGTGTGCGTTCGGGGTTTGAGTCCAAACTCTCACGGAGCAGAATCATCTACATTTTTTACTGTCCACACCGTGGTGGCCGCCGCAGCGGCCTCGAGTGCAGTCAAATGAAAGGTTGAGTGCGTCACCGTGACGACAACGTCACGTACGTTGCCTTTTCAGTTACAAAGAATGAGTCGCAAATTTCAACTCTAGCGTGCTGGAACAAAATACTTGAATACACCCTAACCTACAAATTGTGATTGGAGGGTATTTGTTTAGCCCATTGCCTCCGCTAGGGGAATATTTGTGTAGTGGTTGGGTCAGAAGAGCTGTCAATGATCGCGCCCAAGGTCACTAAAACAATTACGGCCAATAGCGCACCCTTATTTTCGTCCTATTCTTACCAATTAGTGACCAAACTCTCTACATATATGGCTGTGGGTGTACCGAGCGCTCCGCATTCTTAGGTAGTTCCACGTGCCGCCGCTTCATGACGAAAAAGTAGCGCTGTGGCCAGGGTACCGGCAAGGTACCGGTGCACTTCTGCTCGAAGAGGCGTGGGCTAAAGCGTCTTCCTCGTATTTTTGTACATTGAAGTGTGGCGCGTGGGGCACTAGAAAGTCTCGCACTACGCGTGCTCATGCAGGACGCCCTTCTAGATCCTGCGCTTGGTACCATCGCGCGCCGCGCGGTGGCAGCACGGCAGGGTACCGGCTGAGCCGTATATGTAAAGGGTTTGTTCATTATTTGGTAAGAATAGTCTGTGTGTATGCATTTGCGTGTTTTTTAGCCTTCTAGTGCGCTTTGTCTTTAGAAGAAAATAAGTGTAGATATGCCGCCTATCGCTCTAAGACAATCACAATACAAAAAAAAAAAAAAAATTCTGCGCATCGGAGTTCTATTGAAAATTCCATCAAGTTACGTAATTTGGGACACTGACTGCCAGTCAGCAGCCTTGGTGGAACGTGATGGACCATCAGACGTCATCTGATGGTCCACCAGATGACGTCCGACTGCCACTTCCAAGGGATTTTCATCAATAAGGGCAGCATTTATATAAGAGTAAAGCTGTACGCACTCGTAAATATCGCCAAATGCCTCGATAAAACAAAATGTAAAAAAAAAAAAAAAAGCAGTACCACCGCGCATCGAACCCGCGACCATTTGCGTAGAAATCGGGCACGTTAACCCTATGCTATGCCTCCGCTTTGTTAACTCGATTTGACTATTCGTTTTATACGAGATGCTTCGGCTGCAAATGCAGTTAAGCCGTCAGCGTGTTATGCAAAGCACTCGTACATCACTCGCCGTACTTCAGTTCTACTCACCTGCCATGTAGAGTACTTTCGCGTCGTAGAACGATCCTTTTGTTCGCGCGTCACCGGCCCAGTAGACCTGGTACACCTTGTCGTCTTCAACTACACCGCTAAAGTCCCTTACATCGTCGGAACTCACAACAGGCTGGGTCTTGTCGAGTAGAAATTCTACTAAAACGTAAGACATTGTAGAGCCCGGGCAGGATCGACAGGGTTGGAGCAAGCGGGCAAACAAAACGAGTCGAGAGCGATCGTTCATGAAAGCTCGGCGAAGTCTCTATGGGCGAAGCGAAGTGTCGTGTTCTGCGCTTCGGCGGGCTTCTGATCAAGGTTGTCGGTCGGTTGCGTGTCATATCTCTAACGTCAGCGGTTTTATGGGCCCACGTCCCGAAATCGTTTTCTTGTGCATAGATTGCTTTTCGTATTCATAGATTTGACGAAATAGTGGTATCCGAACGAACTTTACGTCCTTTGACTGTACGTCTGTCTGCACGTCAAAGCTTTTTGACGTACAGTCAGAGACAATCGATGTACAGTCAGAATCGCCACCAAGACATCCTGATGGCATTTCGCGGCGGCCGACTGCCACCAGGAAACCATCAGAAAGCCGACAAGCGGAGTCTGACTGGAGTTTGACTGTCGGTCAGAGTAACTTGTTGGCCAATCAGACATCCTCGACGTACAGTCAGGCACAGTCAGCGGTCCACTAGAAAACATTGACTGCCAAACAGGGTTACATTGATGGATTTTTCCTTCGGGAGGGTAAAGGAGATGTCATGACCATTTTCATTCAGGGACGTTAGCATAGCCCTAGAAATATAATAAAATGTGCGCAGTGTCATAGGGCAATTACTGAAATTGCGTAGTGTTCGCTCAGACGCTATCAGGGTACTGTGTTTGTTTCCTGACATACTGATGGCTAAATCGTTTGCAGAAGATCGACCGTAGGTCTGCCTCCGGAAGGCACCGAGGCGACCAACACGGAGGCCGGGTCGGGGAATGGCAAGTTGACTTCATCCCCTTGCTTTTTTTCGAAGTTTGGACCAGAGCTCAGCGTTATAATAATTGAAGAGCTATGGATGGGCGGCGGTATGGCCACTGTAAGTTAAAGATATGAAGCGTAGCTTGTAGTTTATAATAATAAAAATAGTTTATTTACGATGTAAGTATGGTGCGAACTGAGTTTAAAAATCTGTGTGAGTAGCTTGACTGGTCCTCAGCCCCCCTCAAGTACAAAACAGGGGTAAGAAAAGTAAAATAAAAAAACGCAAGAAATTATACAATAATTCAAGGTATTTCCAACACAAAAGCAATAAAAAAGAACTACAAAAAAGGAATGAAGAAGAGTGACTTTCTCCTACCGTTCAGAGCATCACGGGCCCAGTCTCCAAAACTTTCGAGCGGTCACAATGTAATATGAACAAAATGTATGGTCTTCATAAATCGAATAAATCAGACGGTATATCCTCACCTATTAGGGTGTATTTGCAGGTTTTATCCTTCTGTCTTATTGCACTTACCAAACTAAATTACTAAAGTAAAAAAAAAAAAAAAGAATAAGGTTCACGCTATTTAATGATAAAAGAGTCCAAATTTACCAAACGAGCTTACCTTATTTCCTTTATTTAAACGCAAGAATGGATTGTGCGGTTTTGACGGCCGGGTCCGTGATGAGTCATAAAATAGTTCCGTGTTCTCGGGGGGGGGGGGGGGGGGGGGGGGGGGGGAGGGGGCGTTTACCACGAGCCCCAGTGATACACCCACTGTCCCCCACTGCGCGGCGCGGAAATTGGCGAAGGGGGACCTCGCCGGCGATGTTCGGTTGCTAGGTGTTATGTCACGCGTCGCTCCCTCTAACCAGCCAGTCCAGTGCGGCCTCAGGTCCTATAGCCAAGCTTTTCGAAACATGGACCCCGCCGCCATCTGTCGGCACTTGCAGAAAGTGTTTCCTTGCCAGTTTCCTCAGCCAGGGGGGCTGTGGAGTCGTCCCGTGCCGATGTTGCAAACATCATGTAATGTAGTCCAAACTAGTCCAAGGTCAGCGCACGTACTAGAGCACTAATGGTAATGCATTAAAATAAACCCCCAAAAAACACACACACACACACACACACACACACACACACACACACACACACACACACACACACACACACACACACACACACACACACACACACACACACACACACACACACACACACACACACACACACACACACACACACACACACACAGAGAGAGAAACTCACACACAGCGAATTGGAAGAATAAACATTAAAGAAACTCGGAACTTTAGTCGTAATACACCAACACAGTGTTTCCAAACAACTAGGACATGCATGTTTGCAAACTCCTTTTTTGTACGCACAATTGCACAGTGGAATCGGCTCTCTGAAGAGCAAGTGTGCTGTTTCAATGAAGACGTGTTCTTTTCATCCTTGTAACCCCCCCTGCTGTAACGCCCTCGGGCACTGCGGGGTAATCATTGAAAAAAGAATAAAGAATAAAAAGCCGGCTTTGCACACACCAGGTGTGGGCAGTGCGCTTGCGCAAAAACCGAATTCCGGAGGAGTGAGGCGTCTGCGCATGCGCAGTATCAACAGCAGCGCAACCACAGGGGTGTGATGTCAGTGAGTTGAGTTTGTCTATAGCCATCGTATAAGCCACGCATGGGGTCGTTATATAGTTCTCAGGATATTTTATGATTCTTTTTTTGGGGCTAGCAGGGACAAGTTTTCCCCGGAGTAGCAAATTCTAGAAACATTGTCTGGCCCACTGTACAATATACTGGCCGCTGCAGTGAACAGCAAAGACTGTGGAGGCCTTGAGAGCTTTAAAGACTGAAATGACCATGTTGAATTGACCTGAGACATAGGTATAGAAAAAAACATTAAAGCGTAGGAGGGACAGAAAATAGACAGGACGACGTCTCAAGGACGACGTCTTTTGAGACGTCGTCTTGTCTATTTTCTATCTCTTCGACGTTTTGGTTTTCCTTCTCTTTCCCAGTCTCAGGTTAATTCAACACGGTTAATACTCACCAGCTCGCCTGCACCCTGACCATATTTTCACTGAAATAACGTTTGATCCCGGACATGTAACATGCAGATCCCCTCATCCTGCTTCCTTAAAGACTTATGTTTGCGTTTCAGACCCAGTGGATGAGGCAGGGGCAGGGGTAAGGAGGAGGTCTGCTCGAATCCAGCGGATGTCGTTTGCGACAAGCCGAAAGGAGTGAGTCATTTTCTACCTTCCTTAAAGGCCGTTTCAATGGGACGAACGCAATTTGCTCACACTACTGATATCCACACAAGATTACTGTGAAATACCCGCGTCCTGTAGATATAAGGCAGCCTCGGGAAACCTGCAGAGATTTAGGGGCAAGTTCCGGAGAAGTATGTGAAACGTTTTTCTCGCTATTAGCATTGAATGTTATTATTCTTTTTTTTCGAACGCAACTTGACGCTTTGATCGGTAGGCTGGTCTAAATATTCCAATACCAGTGTCTGCGGATCTTTAAGTAATCACACGAACACGACCAATAGTCGGAATAGCTATTGACCCCGAACTGTATTTGCTCTCCTACGACAACAAGCAAATTGTGCTCGGATCGGAAAGTTATTACGTGTGGTACGTCCGAACAAAAGAAGTCCGCGCGTCTCAATGAAGAGCAGCGTAAATCGTACTGTGATGACTACTTCATTCTCCCTTCCTAGTGTGTGCGTTGGGAGACATTGAGAGGCATTGACTGTTTCTTAATCCAATCCCAACCGCCGGCGTTACATTTACACCGACGCCGAGAAGAATTCCACGACGAGTAGTTTTAGTTTTTGTGGCGAGAAAACACTGCTCACTTCTATCAACGGATGTCATGCACTTACAATTCGGCCTCGAATCATCGCGCATCGTGTACTTCGCTATACAAATTCGGAGCAGAATCTCTCTGGAGCCGATCTTACCTAGAAGAATCAAAACCCACGGGATAGCATTTCGACGTCATCATCGGGAGATCAAGCGCAGACGCAGGGTGGACACGTGTGCTGCGGCAGCGTCTGTCTGGGTCTCGAGTCCAGTTAATGCGGCGAACGACTCTCGGCGTCGGGCTCGGGCCCAATTGCCGTTACGTAGAGGCAGAGGCACCCGTCTACGGGCCTCAACTATTCCAGGCGGTGTTGCCTCAGCGCGGAGCAGTTTTGTCTTCTAGAGCGCACGGGGACGTCAGACCGCCGAGCTCTGGTTTGAAACGATTAGTGGGCTGACCTCAAGAAAGCAGCCTTTGTCTCCACTGCACTCGTCGAAGGCGTTAGAAGGGTATGCTCTTGGCAGGGATGGGCAAAATACATGCAAATATGTATCGAAATACAAATACAAAATACTTCGTCAAAATTGTATTTAATTACAAATCTAATTACATTTCCAAAAAGGCATTTAAGTACAAGATACAAATACAACCAAATGTATTTGGTCTCCTCTAAATACTTTTCCAAATACATTCCTCAAACTTTGCGTCAGCGACTTCAGGGCACCTGCAACGGGTTTCTGGGTATCTCATTTTAATTTTGCATCGCACACTCGGGAGTTAGTGGGCGAGGCTCTAGTAATGTAATAGAAATATAATCACAAAAAAAAAATGTAATCAGCTTGGATGTAATAGGTGAAAAAAGTACAGACCTTCAAGCAGCTTTCTTTGTCGATCACATTTTGATATAGACCAACAAAGAACCGATACGACCAAGACGCGCAGCACTAGCTAGATATTTTTTTTTATTGTTGCAACTCGCACCAGTCGCGAAAATCTGGACAACCCGCGCATTTGGAATGTTCCAGGCAAAAATATGGATGGAAATCAGGCTGGAAAGCATCACAAGTTGTCAAGGCACTTATTTAGCCAGCCTGCCCGTGAACGCCGATTTCGTCACTATTCTTGCCCTGGACTAGCGCCGTAATCACAAAGTCACTAAACGCCTGTGCTTGATTGAGAGACACCGCATTCGGTGCAGAACGTAGTTTTCTTCCTGCTGTGGACAGTGACAATAAATTTGGGGGTTGTATTTTCGGCCACAAAATTGTATTTAATTACAATTGTATTTGAAATACCCACGTTTTAGTATTTAAATACACACGTCAAATACATTACCCAATTTGTAATTAAATAGAAATACAAAATACACAAAGTATTTGAAATACGTATTTCAAATACTTGTATTTAAAATACTGCCCATCCCTGGCTCTTGGGCTAGTCGGTGATCCATATTTCCGAGGGTAAAAGCGCTCAAAGCAACCGGCAAGTAAAAGAAACGAACAACACAGAGCGCAACTTGCTACCCAAGTTTATTCTCGGAAAACATACATATATATATATATACACCGTGTAATCACGACATGTATGACAGAAATGCGATACTCAGTGCTTGTCTATCTGCTATCTACTTTACGAAAGATTTGAAAAACGTCACCTCAGAGCCAAACAGGACTATCGACGGAGCGCTGACACACGTGCCCTCAACGCACGCACTCCGATATGAAAAACGCTTCGGTTATCTCCCTTGTCATTTTGTTTCGGTTTCGGGCTAAGCTAACGGTGTTGTCAAATTTTGGGACACACCCACATCTGTCACAGTGCACAACCAGATTTCCCGAGGGTGACGATCTAACTGACAAGGCATGCTCCCTGAGCCTATCATTTATACAACGTCCCGATTGGCCTATGTATACTTTGCCACGTGACAAATGAATCTTGTAAACCACGCCCTCGCAACACTCCCCATACCTGCATGGTCTTGTGCTTCTTCTGACAGACACCGACGCGTGACTTACCTCGTCCCACTTTTCGACCTAATCTGCACAATTTTTGAGGAGCTGAGAGTAATACAGGAACCCCATGTTTTTGCCCCACTTTCTTTATATTGTGGCTCACCTTATGCACATTAGGTACTACAACTGGTCTACGCCTTGGCTTCTCTTTTACAACACCACATCCTCCCCGAAGTTTCTTTATCAGGCCTTCTGCCACCCCCACAAGAAGCGTAGGTGGAAAGCCTCCTTCCTCTAGCTCCACAACCTGCAACCTAAAGCTGTGTTCTATATTATGTGGGCAGGACTTTGTTAAGGAAGCCCTCAGGCATGTAGAAGCAATGCCCCTTTTAATTACTTTCGAGTGCTTGCACAAATGGTAACACCCCTTTCTTAGCCCTAGGGCAATAAAACCAACACACATGTCGAAGGCGTTCAGTTGTATCGGCGGGTCCGTGCCGATACAACTAATCGATGGAGCTCGGCGTTCTGGGGTTCTCTCTCTCCTCCCCCTCCTCCTCTCCTTGAGTTTCTCAGCGCATAGTCACTGAGAGCGTAAAGACAGGGCTTGGCGAGTCTCGGGCATCTCATTATCGCCTCGCAGTCAATGAGACTGTGTCATTAGCCGATAAGAACTCTTAAGAACCAACCACGAAGCAAGTAGCATAAATTGACATAATGAGCTACGCCCCATGTTTCTTGAGTTGTCGGTGCCTACACTCTAAAAAAAGCCCGTGAGTCTGCTTTTCCACACAACACTCGGAGAGCCAATCAGCGCAACTTACGGAGGCAGCTCAGCGAATGACGATGCCGAAGCATCTCTTTAGACGAAAAAAACGCAGTCTGAGTAGTGACATTAAGCAATGCAAAACGTTACGCTTGCATTGCTTAATGTCACAACTTAGTCTGCGTTTTTTGGTCTAAACAGATGTTTCGGCATCGTCATTTGCTGAGCTGCCTCCGTAAGTTGCGCTGATTGGTTTTCCGAGTGTTGTGCGTGAATGCAGACGCACAGACTTTTTTTAGAGTGTATAACACGGTCCGTTATCTCTTCGCAGGAAGTGACTTCCACGCATCTCTTCGTCAGCTGAAGAAGACAGCGAACCCCACATTGCATAGCGTACCTTACTTTTTTGTTTGTTTGAGTGTCACAACTTACGTGTTCAATTTTGTGTGAAGTGCAAGACTTGTGTAGCCGTATTCGATTTGAGCATTAAACGACTTGATATGTGTTGTGCAAACGTCCAGAGTGTAGAATGTGTATAGCATTTTTTTGTTGTTGTTGTTTTACAGCTACACACGTTTTTTTATTATTGCGAGAGCCGAATGGCTAAAAACATTGGTTTTAATGAACAGTGCTCTCTAAGCATGAGAAACGGAACGCGCGAACTGTGCATTTTTTCTTATGACAGCGCTATTCTAGATGATGCGGAACAACTCGGCTTTTTAAAGTAGGGTGATTTCAGATAAGATCGACCAAAGGGTGGCTGGTCGACATTTTTAAATCAACTGATGTTTTTATATGACATTGTCTAGTGTCTGGTATAAACAAATCCACACTTAGTTTTGACCAGAAAAAAAATTTGGAGACAAGAAAAATCGTAAGGCAGGGAGAGGTGGACAGTTGCAATAACGCGCACTGATGGAGGGGGCAAGTTTGAAAGTGAATAATTAAAACAATAAAATTAGGAGAATTTTAAAACTTTTTACAAACAAACTATGGGTACAACTTGCTTGTAATATAAAGTAATAATATTTATTAAAAATTTATTTAGTTTTCTAAAAATTGCCAAACATGCCTGCTCGAACGACAAATGGCAAACTTTGGAAATCTGTATCTCATGAAATAATTTAATCATTATTACATAACTTGCAGACATTATTTTACTAATATATGGCTATTATTGAAAAAATAAATAAGGTATCTGAGTGACACAATAGTTACAATATATTTAGGCAAACATGGGAAAAAATCAAACAAACTGAAGCACGAGTAACCTTCTAGCTTGCTATCTGTGCAGTTTGAACCCTCAAGCTACGTCCGTTTTCCCTTGTCGGCCAAAATTTGAACGCAGGCATGGTTACTGCGGAAAACCAAAAGAAAAATTCCAATGCGAATAAAAAAAAAAACACCACCTTCGATTTTTTTTAAATTTGGGTACCCTGTTATACTCTATTTCGGCATTCATTTCTATTAAAAACATGTTGCATCATTGCACTGTGAAAGAAGAAACAACTCCCCAAAGTAGGGTCCTTTTTCAAAGCCTACACTTAGCAGTGTCCTATACAAGAAGTAACTCTGAGTTCCAGTTTCATGAAACTTGCACAAATCTTTTATATACATTTATTCAGATGAGGTCATTGATAAAAAGAGCGATCGGTCACACAGTAAAAGGGAGGAGAAACTATATACAGCATTTTACATAAGCGTACAAAGTGGTATCATATTAGAGACTAATGATTTGAGAAAAGATGATGCAGTGTGAAGTTGTACCTTCCGGTATATTTTACATCTAGAGTAAAATAAATAACTTTACTTCCACACACAAAAACAAAGATATAATAGTAAGATATTTAGGTTGGCTGTGTATTTACGATTACAAACAATTTCAGGTGACGGATGCCATAGTGCCTAACTGGAGCAGCTTCGATGCTCTCGGTGTATGAATGAATCGTGGCAAGCCGATATATTTTATCCTGCTCGAGGATAACATTTTGGGATTTTTTTTATAGTGATCAGATAAAAATTATTAGTAACCACCAACAAAAACAGTAGGTTAAATACCCCGTGAAGAAAAATGTGATAAATAAGATGTCCCTGCATTCAAAATGAGCAGTCCTTGGGAAATCAAATTCGGCACTTTACGCTAAGGTTTTCCTCGCTGTACCCATTTAATAAAGTTGCTTCCAAGCAGATCCGACTGTCCGTGCTACATATACGTCACAGGTCCCTTCTGTTGATGACTTGCTGAGCCGCCACGCGTGCCAAGACTGAATGCCAGGGAAGGCGCGCACCGTCAGCCACTCTTCTTTTTTTTGTTCACGATACCGAACAACCTCATTTTCGTCCAGATATACAAGATGCACGCCTTTCAGTTTCTTTGATAGAACGCTCACCATTGTCCTGGCCGTCTGAATTGCGCTTACTGAACGTTCTCTCAGGTTGTTCAGCGTGGCCTGGTGCTTCACGAGTCCGCCAACTCCGTCACATGCATTTTTCCCATGTCCAGATGCAGAAAATAACCACTGGGCTTGTGGGCAATCGTCCTTTGCGAATTGGTGAAGCTGGTAGCGATTCTTGAAATGACTGGCGGCGCCGTCACTTACGTACGTCACGTACGAGTATACCGCAACGTTGTCTTCAACCCACTCCTTCACTTTTTCTAGAGCCAAGCAAGCGTGAGCGGCGTCGTGACACAGGTCCTCACTGATGATGGCAAAGCTGTTTGTAGATTTTCTTGTCGTCACTACACATGTAAATATCGAAACTTGTTTTTTTTTTCCAGTGATATGCTTGCACTTCGTCAGGAAGCACGATGGTCTAGTTTTCAGCAAAGTCAAAATGAAAGACAATGCTCCCGCGTTGCATGCACTGTTTTTCATCGTAGATCGCTTTACCTTGCGTTTGCCGGATATGGTTGTGAAGTACCCAACTTCCAACCTTCACTTGGATGACTTTTAGGAAAGTCTCAGGTTCCAAAGTTTTTTTCACAAGGTCGCCGGACTCCCATGTTGCAAGCACAATCTCTTCATCCTCCGGGATATCAAGTTCCTGGAGTGTAAGAAACTGGCCTTTTGGGCAGTGATCACAGTCTCCTTGAAGGCACAGTTCTGTTGCTGGGTCGCACAGAAATGCCGAGTTCATTTCACCAGTGTTGAATGTTGAGCCTGTAACGTTCTCTAGAGCGGCAATACAAAGATAATAATTGGCGCAGCGCACACAAACGCACACTTCCTGGTGTGGAATACATTGGACCCATCTAGGGCGCAACGAATAAAATTTCGTTAGCCCAACGCCGGAATCGGGATGCTTGTCTTTGTATATACGGAAGGCCTCTCGTATTGAGCGTGTCATGAAGCGCTTTGGCACGAACGTTTTCTCTCCGTTGAGCATGACAGAGATGACGTCCTTCTGGTTGGGACTTTGGCGCGAACATTGTAGCTCGTCTTTCGTGAAGTACTCTAGGGCAGCAGACAGGTTCTCAGGGCTCACCTTGCACCTCGTGTAAGGATCCGGCTCATACCACACGCCATGCTTTTCCTTGAGTTTTCGGGATTTACTGATGAGGTACATTGAGGCCTGTGGAATCATCTTTTGAACCTCATTCTTCGTCAGTGTTGACGGCAGGAGTGTAAGCAGTTGACAACGTTCCCGGAGAGAGGTGGCGGTTTCAAAGGCCTGCCGAAAGTTGTCCACCCACTCAGTGCATGTGGAGCATGTTGGTTCGGACGACCCCGATGGTGCGTCCCTGTCGTACGCAATACGTAGCCTTGAGCGTATATTCTTGACAGCAACCTGCTCCAGTTCTGTCTGCTTTCTCTTGACATAGGCAGGCCTGTCCCGACTTCTTACGACGCTTGGTTGTCTCAGCGGCGACACATCTGTGGGTAGTATGCTGCGATTTAGATCTTCAATTGCTTCTTCAGCTGGCACAAATATGTCAGGGCACTGCTCTGAGCTTCGCATCGAGATCTCCTTAGTGATGTGCATGAAGCAATGGTAGCACAGGTAGTCCGTCGCACTCACTTCGGTGGAACAGTCAGGCGGAAGAATTTGCTTCAACGAGTTTAGGTCCAACTCGCCAACACTTCGAAAATTCCGCTGCTTTGGTATAGTCTTTTTGTGTTTGCAAAAGTAATCTGCACAAAACACTCGTTCGGAGCTCAAGGACGTCTTCATAATGTATACATAAATAATAGAAATTAAACCCTAACTGATGGCATATAATTGCCAAGTGAAAGAACTACTGGGTGCACAAGTGACAAGTCCGAGGCTGAGGAGCTCACTCACTGCAAACGTACATTTGAAAAGAGAGGTCACAACTGAGGCTGTCGGCAAAGCTTGATCCACGTCAAAGGAAGAAAGAGGGAAAGTCTCCAGACAAAAAATTGTGGTCAGCGGCCTTCGAAAAAGACTTTCCGGAATCGCACTGTCGTCCCTCCACGCGCTGATATGAAAGCACCCGAGCTTCTACCACGTGGTTCATGACACAGCCTGAGCCATGTCGGCGACCGGTTCGCGAGGGGTTGGCGGTGGGGTTACGTTGATGGTCACTCGGATTAGCCCTTGCTGTACTGAGCTACCGCCTGCAGTGCCTTATCGCCGGCTGGTGTCAACAACGAGAACACACACACCCTGTCTACACCAAAACTACAAGCGTTCACCGCACACGCGTCGCCGCCGCTTTTAAGCTTTTGTGAAATTGCTTTCTTTTGCCGCGGAGAACCGCCTTATCTTAACTACGCGCCTGAAATCCTTCCAGGCGGGCGTACACAATATCAAGCGTTTCGAGAAATGCCCGTGGAGTAGAACTATGGGAAAATTCGGAGCCCGCGATGTCGATATCGTCGCCGTTCTGTTAGTACGCCGTCGCGTACTGCAGTCCCCCGTTGGGGGAGGGGGGGGGGGGGGGCGGTCTTACTACGATAACATGGCGACAGCGTTTACACTCTATGTATTTACGCGAGGCTCGAGTATTTGGGGATAATGCTGCCGGTTGGTGTGCCCCTTTGTGCCTGATATTATCGCCCGTGACGCCAGCGAGTGAGATGGCGACAGGCATGACTGCTCAGTAAACAGGCGTCGGCGGCCATGTTTTGCTGGTTGAAGCGAACCCCCTTGTCCTTGACAGCGAGCGGGGAAATGCGAAAAAAAGATTGTATCGGCCGTTTTGCCAGAACTAGCGAAGAGTGTCGTCTGCGGTTTCCGGCAACTATTTTGCCATAATCGTGAGCTTAGCGAGGAAATGATTTTTGCTAGCCACAGAACACTACCACGCAGAAAGGGAATGCTTGAACATGTTTTTGTTCTGGATATATATCAGGGATATATATGAGAGAGAGAGAGAGAGAGAGAGAGATGAAGGTAGAGCGGAAGAGGGAATAGCATATAGTGTCGCAGGAGAATAAAGTAAACAAAGTTCCTAGTGGCCGATGGCTGCATGATCTTTTCTCGGATCACTAGTCCGTAATATGATACCTCTTTGTACACAGTAGTTTCTCCTTAATTTAAGTGTGTGAACGATTTCTTTAGTTATCATTGGCCTCATCTGAATAAAAATATATAAAAGATGTGTGTTGGTTTCATGAAACTGGAACTCAGAGTCAGTTCTTGTATAAAACACTGCTAAGTGTAGGCTTTGAAAAAGGACCCTACTTTGGGGAGTTGTATCTTCTTTCTCAATAAAATGATGCAACATGTTTTTAATGGAAATGAATGCCGAAATAGAGTATAACAGGTTACCTAAATTTAAAAAAAATCGAGGGTGTTTTTTTTTTTTATTTGCATCGGAATTTTTTTTTGTTTGATTTTTTTTCCATGTTTGACTAAATATATCCTAACTATTGTATCACACAGATACCTTAGTTATTTGTTAAATATTAGCTATATATTAGTAGAATAATATCTGCAAATTATATCATAATGATTAAATTATTTCATGAGATACAGACCTCTAAAGTTTGCCATTTGTCGTTCGAGCAGGCATGTTTGTCAATTTTTAGAAAAATAAATAAATCTTAAATAAATATGATTACTTTATATTACAAGCAAGCTATACCCATAGTTTGCGCCTAAAACGTATTAGAGTTCTCCTAATGTTATCGCTTTAGTTATTCACTCTCAAACGGGCCCCCTCCATCAGTGCGCGTTAATGCAACTGTCCACCACCTCATGCCTTACGATTTTTCCTGTCCCCAAGTATTTTTTCTAGTCAAAACTAAGTTTGGATTCGTTCATACCAGACACTAGACAATAACATATAAAAACATCAGTTGATTTGAAAATGTCGACTAGCCATCCTTTGGTCGATCTTATCTGAAATCACCCAGTAGCGCTTCGCGATGGTTTGTTCGATACTACCTAACAAAACCGTCATCCTGCTGCTGTCAGGAAAGCGCCCCCATGAGAAACGACACGGTCCGCGCGTTTCGTTTAGGTTTAGTAAGCACTGTGCGCTGTCGATCGCAAATATTTTCATATCGCGCATATATTAATTGCAACGAGCTATCTTTATCCGACAAGATAAAGCCACAATATGTAGGTATATTCGTGTCGCATCTCTAGGTCTCCGAATTGCAATTCTTCGAGACGAGGAAATCCCGTTTGCGTTTAAAACGGACCACTGTGTCGCCATGCCTCAGTCCTTGCGAAGCTCTTCCAGGACCGCGGTTCTATCGGCCAACAAACTCCACCTCGTCGCGGCACGAATTCAAGCCATCTGCCTCACAGGAAGAAGAAATAATAATAACAATTAATTCGGTAGAAGACAATAGCCGACACCACACAGACGAAAACTATTTAACATGACGGTAAACCCTATGACGAGTGTGGAAGGTTAAACAGCAAGAGAGACAGAAAATAAAATGGGCGACAGACTGCGTCTCAAGTTTCTGCCTTCATTACTGTTTTAAATTCTTTCCATCCAAGTCTCATGCTTTACCGCCATGTTGGATATACACACAGCTCGCCTTCACTTTAAGCATTATTATGAAGAAAAAAATATGTAATGATTTAAAAGAAAGGTTAAAACATTCAATACTTATAATCTAAACCCTGACACACAAATAAATAAGATAACAGACAGGACGAGGGTATATACATTATGTTTCTTAACCAACTCGCCTGCACATTTTCGCTTCTGGCATTCGATAGGCATATTTCAGATGATGTCAGCGTGAAAAAAAAAGAACTTATAGGAAGAAATAGACTCACGAAGTGGTGACGCCATGATTGTTTCCATTCCTTCGTTCTTTCTTCGTGATCAGAAGTGTGTTTCCTTCTTTATGTAGAAATACTGTCCTTGCGTAAGTCACCTCGTGTTGACCTTCCGGGAAGGCTAGGCGGTTTGGGTTTACAAAAACTGGCCTACGGAAATCGAAAACCACGCTTTCTCTTGAAGAGGGCAAGGTAAGCGAGGTTAGCGAGGTTGATAGTCTCTCGCACACGGCAGACAAGATGGCAGATCTACACTGCTTGCACGCATTATCTTAACAAGGCACGCCGAGGACTGCGAGCAGGTGAGCTCTAAATTTCTGCAAAATGTGGACAGTGTTGCATAAGTGTTTATTTGCTGCTTCAACGCCGCAGCTCCAAGTACCTTGAGCGAAAGCTCGCGCTGCAGAACCCAGGGAGCCTGAGCTCAATAGACCGATCTCACTAAGCGTTCCACGCATGCGTGACGCCGCCATAACTGTAGTTCATAGGATGCTGATGCCAGTTCCCGAGAGAGCTCATGCCGCCTCGTGCTCTGCTCGCGCAGACCTCCAGCAGGGTTGTCGCGTGTGCAGAAAGACTACAGCTCCCACGATGCTTGGCGGCCACGGTGGCGTAGTCAAACTAGCTGGTGAGATCGGACTATTAGAGCCACTAAAGGAGCTACATTTCGGAGTAACGACACATACCCATCTTGAGGCCTAAAACCATGGTTGTCAGCTATATTAAGCTTAATCTGAAATCACAGGAAACGCCTGGCGCCAATCAAAATGGCTGTCAACTCGTCGTACAACAGCAGTACGAGGCTGGATCTGCGACGCGTGAGTAATTCTAGTTTTGCTATATACGAGCAATATCAGAGCCTGAGTTTATTTTTTAGATCAGGAAAGTGTTGGCAAGCACCTTTACTGTGGAGCCGATCATCCAGGAGCTAGGGAGCGCGATTCTCACACCGCGGTACCACCATCGCTGGAAGTTGTATATTTCATCACAAGTGAGAGCGAAACCAAGGCTAGATCCTCGGGCCTGGTACTTTGATCATAAATTTCGTGCACGCGCGTTCGTGCAGTGCAAGCACCCTTCAAAAAAACACCCTTACGATTGTAGTATCCGCTTCGCCCTGACTTAAAGGGAGTATTCGCAACTTCGCTCCCTAGCTTGTGGATGATGGACTTCACAATAAGGATGCTTGCTTACACCTTACGGATTGGCAATGTCAGAAGTCATGCGATGATCATCCAAGTACAAACTTGGCCTCAATGCGCACATAAGGCGCCTGAAATTTTCTCCGTGCTGGCTAGGACAAAATTAAATGAAACAAATATAAATAATTGTCAAATACTGTTTGTAAAACGAGGAATTTTCTTAAAACCAGGCATACGTGAGCTAATGCACGCCACACAATATCGACTCAATTTCTAGATAGACCTGAATTCCTGGTGTACAAAGGATGATTTATTTCTTCTGCTATCAAGCGTTAACTTCGCTCTCAAAAATGATTATCACGTCGAACGAAAAAGTAAACATAAATGCGCGCGTTCAATTAAACACCACAAAAACATCAAAGCGGTCACAGATGTTCACGCGCAAACAAACACAAAAACGAAAGAACATGCACAAAAAAAAAAGTCAGAAAGAGAAAGAGGTAGCGTTATAACTAACAAATAACTCCATGGCCATTCTCGTCGTGACGTATTGGGCAATCCTTCGCAATGGGTATTTAATCCCTCCATTCCGCAGCTATAGATTAACGCATTAAGCCAATCACGGAGCGGAAAACGGGAGCGACGCTGCTTCAAATAACGACCCCGTATCGTGGCGTCATTAGCTGCGTCGTTTCAGGCTTCAGGGGAGAACACGTCCCACCTTTTCTTATATAGCGCCTTCCGACTGCTTGACACCTATTGCCTGCGTGGCGGAGACAGGAGATAAGAACAACGCTGGCATAGAAAGAAGCAGAAACTACTACAATACATGTGCTAGGATTCCTTTAAATCGGCCTTTTTTTTTTTTCTCGAAATTTCTAGGTATGCACTTTAAAAGAAGAACGTGAGTCTGCTTTCCCGCACAACACTTGGAGAGCCAATCACCGGAACTTACGGAGGCAGCTCAGCGAATGACGATGCTGAAACATATGTTTAGATTAAAAAAAAAAACAAAAAAAAAACGCAGTGTGAGTTGTGACATTAAGCAATGCAAGCGTGACGTTTTGTATTGCTTAATGTCACAACTCAGACGGTATTTTTTGGTCTAAACATAAGTTTCGGCATCGTCATTCGCTGAGCTGCCTCCGTAAGTTGCGGTGATTGGCTCTCCGAGTGTTGTGCGTGAAAATAGACGCACAAACTTTTTTTTAGAGGGATATAGTCTTTTCTTGAAAGAATTTCTCAATCCCGTGATATGAAAATTTATTAGGTCTGAAGCAAAGTAACAGCAGTGAAGTCGAGCTCATACCGAAATTTTGTACATCTGACACGTATTGAATATGAATGAAAACAGTTACCCCGTGAGATATTCAAATGTTGCGGCCTCTATTGGGTGGACACACGAATTTATAACAGCTGTTTTGCCGGTTGGTATGACCTCGTGTGTTCAGTGCCAGCCCGTCCCTTGCCGCAAACATTTGCATATTTCAACTTACAATTACCGTTTCAACAGATCTTATTAAGTTGTGTTCTTTATTATATTATATGTAAATAACGCCATATTCTAGTGCTGCGTGAAGTCACATTCCCGCCTTATTTTCCACGGGCGCCTGTCTTGAATTATCACTACACGCTTCACTGCATCTTTACGTTGGCGCATTTAAATTCGGCATAGATCTAGTCTTGTTACACAATAATCTCAACGCGATGTGACAAAAAAAAAAGTGGCCCCGTAAAATAAAAAAGAAGGAAAGACAGATTTTTAGCTGCAAGCACAAATGAGTATTCCTGCAACCTTGCAGGGGGTCCACCCATAAAGTACTGAATATGCAAAATAGAGGGGGGGGGGGGGGGGGGGGGCAGGGCTGTTTCTAATTAGAGCGCACTATACATCATAACCGGAGAGGGTGGTTGGCCAGAGATGGCAGACAACACGCGCAGCCGGCTCGGCCGCGGACGGTGGGAACGGGCGACGCTGGGGTGGCGATGACGCCGATGCAGCTTCCACCACGGCTTCATCTTGCGAAGGCGCCTCTTTTACTTCAAGGAGGACTTTATTAATTTATTAGGCGCCAAACCGCAACCCAGGCTGCTGTGGGACGCTCCGAGCGAGCGCGCGAGTCGGCGAGATATCCATGCGGCTCGGGAAAAGAAACGCCTCGCGATTCTAGTCTGCTAAACAATCGATCACGTCTGATTATGACAGATCATCGGCCGAGAACAAAGCCCCTTTGTGCACGCCCGCTTTCCGCTTTTGCCTCTTTGCTTGCACTAATGGACAGTGCCTTTCTGAGGCAGACTAGGCTGTTTTTGTTTCTTTTTTGTCTTACGGGCAGGACGATGGCTTTTATTCTGTGCTGGCTTTCGGCTTTCTATGGTCGTTCGGGCGTCTTCGCCGAATCGTCGTGGAGACTCGGTTACACGGTTACTTTGCGTTGGCGGCTCGGTGTAGGGTTTACTGCTCGGGGCGAATGCATACAATCTCTCCCTGTGGACTGACGCGCTTGACGTGCTTCCCCCTCCCCACGCTTTCCTCTCCACCTCTCAGAATATTTGACGTAGCATTGCGGGAAGTTTGCCCCAGTTGCTATACCGTTTTTCATCGGTTTAGTTTTGTAAATATTGTTTTTCAGTCAGCCTTTCGGCTCTCTGTGTATTTTTTAATGATGGGAAGACATCGGTATTGCCATATTAAATCGTTTGAAAATCCGCTCCCCTCAAAAAAAGAAAAGAAGATATGTATTATTCTTAACTGGGCATGGCCATTACTTACACAGTTAAAATATATTGTTACGAAGATTTGCGGCCGGTAGAAACGACGAAGACGCGTCTACCCAATGGAGACCTTTAGCAAACCGTAATCGTCTTCCGCGTATCGCACTATCGGAGCCTTTGGAGCATACTCTTAAGCGCGCGCCCAGCGGCCACGGTATCACCCGGGCGCGCGCTTAAAAGCATGCTTCAAAGGCTCCGGTAGTGCGGTTCGCGGAACATGGTAGCAGTTTGTTAAAAGTCCCTATTAGCGCCGAGATGGTTCGGTGGCGCCCTCTTATGGTTTCCATCCGTGACGTCACGACTGGGATGTGGGTCGCCGTGACGTCACCAGTTGTTGTCCTGGCTACTTACCATCAGGTGTGACGACGAGTTCGGTGGTGTGTTTAAAAGAAACAGTGGAAGCTGGGAGCCATCGCAGTCCTAAACTAACACCGTCAAAGTTGACAATCTGACAATGTTCATATGCCCATGGTTTGGCCAATCATGGAAAGTTGACCGCAGTGACGCTTTTTGTCGCGCACATGGCTATAGGGAGTATTCACTGGCGGCCATATCTGTGTGCGCGGCTGCTGAGCGCGTGCTGACGGCGAGCTTCTGCAGTTCTTTTGCAACGTGCATTCCGCACCATCAAGACTGCCGGTCCTAGCAGGCTAGCATGCGCTCTAAACATCTCCCTCAAATATGGCGACGTGGGCGATCGAAAGCGTCGCTGTGATCGGCCTTTCACTAGAGCCGTTCATTGAGAGAGTTTGGACATACATCGGTTTGAATAGGCGAGCATCGTGGGGCCAACCACAGGACACGAAACAGCCCCTAGCGGTGGTCGTGTGCTCTAAATTTGTGACGCGACTAATTTAAGCCGTTTTAGCGTCGCTAGGGTGAAAAGGTGTCGCTCTCGGTGACTGAAAACTTTGCCCATGTGAGGTTTTCGTTACGCCAATATTCAAGTGTATAATAAACGAACGTGCGCTCCAAACCACGGCCGACCTGCTAGAAACAGCGTCTCAGCTGAGACGGGGAAAGAAAACACTGCCAAAGCCAGCGCACGATCCGAGCTGGACTCCGCGTCTCAAGACGCTCGCGCGCCCCACCCTTTGCACTGTTTTCTTTCAGCCGGCCCAAAGCAAACTGTAACCGACATTCCATCCGCACAAACATCAGCAGTGCAGACAAAGGCATGGGTACGAGCGCGTGGCTTTGGAAATCGGAAAGTTCCTCCTATGCACGAGTTCTCGTACAAACAAAAACATTTCGCTGAGCTAGGCTCACGCGCCTGTGCCTTTGTCTTTACGGCAGACATTTGTGAGATGGAGTAGAGAAGCCGAGATCGCTTGCACCTTTGCATTTAATTGCATTATAATCAGAGATTGAACGCTTCTTTTGCACGCTTTGAATGTCGTATGCAATATTGTGACGTCGCGGTCTCCTGATTGGTCGACGCTGTCGTACCTTTAGTTTACGCTCTAACCGCGGGAGGAGTTTTCGGCGCTGGCGGCGGCCTTTGCTCCGCCCATTGTCCAAACTCTCCTAACATACGGCTCTGCCTTCCACGATTGACCGAATGCTGACTATGACGTCAGCAAAGGATTTCTCTTCGACGGGTATAAGAGGAATGGAAGAACTTCTCTTTTGGCGGTATTGGCGGCGTTGGTTTCAGAGCGCAATGGTTTTAAGCTTCCACTATGCTTATTACAAACACCATCGATCTTGTTGTTCAAGAGGTAATGACGTCACGGGAGTGAACCATTGGTGGGCGCCACAAAAACCTCTGGCCGCTAATACACCTTTCCATAAAAGTGTTTGCTGCGTTTTTGTGTTATGCAAGCGCACTTTCTGGCTGGTCGCAACTGCGCGCGAGCGCAAGCTGGACTGTGAGTTAGCACGTGTGGAATATGATTTTTGTGAACAGTGGAAACGTCTATAAGAAGTATTCACTGGACACTATATTCGTGGGTGCTGTCTAGAGCGCATGCTCAGAACGAGCCCACATTAATAGGTTGCTAAGACCGGTAATCCTGATGGTGCGGAATGCACGTTCCAAAAGAACCGTGGAAACTCGCCATCAGCACGCGCTCAGCAGTCGCGCGCACAGCTATGGCCGCCAGTGAATACTTCCTATTGAGGCAGAAATACTTTTTTGGATGGCCGGCCGTGCGCGCGGGGCCTGGCACGCCACGATCAGGGGAAACTAAAGCCCCTCTCTCTTGGGAAAAGTGGCACAATTACTTGTGGAAATGATCAAGACACGTGCCGCGCGTCACTTCTGGGAAGAACATGGCGTCTGAAATCCAGCTCAGTGCTGCGCTGTGCTGCCATGATCTTCCCAAGGGCTGCACGTTCCACGTGCCTCGTCGACGCACTTTGCGCTGCTTTTGAAACATGGCGGGGCTTTAGGCGAAACGAACCCAGCGTCTTATTCGTCACAATAGGAATTATTCTGCAAAACCAGAGCATCACAAGGTGCAAGCTCGTCTGCTTGTTGCGCACTTCATGCGTTTGTTTACCCCTCAGGCAGTCCCACGTGCTTTTGTTTTCCCCCAATCGAAAGCAATGGCGGTGCGAGCTTGGTTGTCTCGTCATCGCGCGTTCCTACACCTTCTCGAAGTTGCACTTTGATTGACTTGCACCTCCCTGAGTTCCGATGCGGCAAAAATGAGTTTTGGAACACTTGCTCTCCGAATAGAGCTAAAATAACTTTGCGTAAAAGCCTCGTTGATTCAGGCTGGCTATGGAAAGAAAGTGGGAGGTTGGCGCAGCGTTTGGACACTTAGAAACCAAAGCTAGGAATTTGGAAAGCATGCGCCCGGTTTTGGGTGGAATTCGCTAACTTACTTGATAATTCTGGCTACTTTTAGAGCGCAGCTCTTAGGGGCCCGTTTCCGGCTTGAGCGGCGTCGGCGTCGCCGTCGCCGTCGGCGTCGGCGTAACCGCGAGGTCACGTGACCCCACGAAGTCACGTGACCCCCCCCGAGGTCACGTGACCCACCCAGGTCACGTGACACCCCTAGGTCACGTGACCCCCGAGGTCACGTGACCCCCTTAGGTCACGTGACCCCCTGAAGTCACGTGACCCCCTTGAGGTCACGTGACCGCCTTGAGGTCACGTGACCGCCTTGAGGTCACGTGACCCCCTAAGGTCACGTGACCCCCTGAAGTCACGTGACGCCCTGTCATGTGACCCTTCAGGTCACGTGACCCCCGAGGTCACGTGACCCCCAAAGGTCACGTGAGCCCCGGAGGTCACGTGACCCCCTGAAGTCACGTGACCCCCTTGGGGTCACGTGACCTCAAGGAGTCACCTATCCCTCAGTACGCTTCCATCTTCCTCCTCAAGAGCTGCGCTCTAACCGGCGTTACAGGGAATTGTAAACGGCTTTCATTTTTTTTTTACATATTTTTTGAAGTAAAATTCCGATATACAGCCAGGGAAGAATGTGACGTGTGTATTATTTCATAATCTTGGAGAGTGCCGCTGAGGAATGCGATAAAATTGGATCGGTCCGCACACAAACACAAGCGTACGCAGTTGTGTGAATGACCGTTATTGTAACCTCATATTCATTGGTCTCCTAGACAGTATTCGTTATTTATTTACTAGGTCACGCAGTTTTCCAGGTCGTTCTCACATATTAAATGGAGTAATTGTTTGAATGTGGACTGTTGATATATATGTTCATCAGGATAGCAAAGTCGAAAGATCTGAATGCAAACCCGATGGGTAATTGATAATTGAGCTGCAACTGAGAAAATAAAGTGTTGACGCTTCGCTATCGTCTGGGCACTTAATCATATCACCCTGATTATGGTAATAGAAACTAAAGTCCAACTGTCAGTCAATTTTTTTTAACAATCACCTAAAAGAAAACACAAAGCAAAGAAATGCAACAGCGAAGGCAGTTATATAAAATACACAGGTCTATACATCACATCTCCACTTTAGAAGTGCACTGTACTTCTCAAAAGTGAGTCTTCCACGAAGCGCTTTCTTCCAAGCATACAACGCATCTTTCGTTTCGACAGCATTTGCATGTGTACGGATGATTCAGAGGGGTTTCAGGGTTTCTCTAAACCTTGCTATGTTAACTATCTTATCACGTTCAACATTATCGTCCGACTTGAAAGGAGTCCGTCCCTTAAAAAATGCAAATTGTCACTAAACAATGCGGAGTGGAGTGGTGGCTGTCTGAGGTGACGGAACTGTTTGATGTTGAAGGGTGCTTTCGAATTCTCTTTGATCCGGGGAAGTGTCTCGAATGTAATTTGGAAACTCCGTTCAAAGCGATGGTAAGTTTGTTAGCATACCTGTTTCATTTTCTTTTTCTTTTTTTTATCGTGATGTTTCCTACGAGCCCAGGAATAAAATTTGACGTGGTCGCCCTCCCAACGTAAAGAGATCGCATACACGACGCTTTTTATTTGCTCAGCTCTTCGCGAACCCTGAGTCGCATGCCGTTCACACATTCTCGTGTTTTATTCAGATGTGGGGTATAGAATATAATGTTGAAGGCGCCCTCACAACCCAAAATACAATTTTCCAAACGTGTCCAACGAGAAAAAATAACCGTTTCCATATCGTTATAAAAATAATTCTCCCACCCTGTCCGTTTCGATTTGAATAAACGTCATATCGGCGTGCGGTTGCGTATAGCTACTGTGCGATATATGTTAATTAGGCATCCCAGGTGCCGTACTCCTCTGGGTAAATTTCTCAACGGCAGAGTGATCCCAGGTGTCGCCACACTATGGCTGACCGACCTCACACTCTCCAAACGTCTAAAGTCGAGTTTGATTTCCGATGCGAGCAGCAAAATTGTGAAACGAGTTTGGAAACATAATAACGTAGCTCACAGGAGCGTGGAACAATAAACTTTTAGGCCTGCAAGATTTTTTTGTTGTATACTTTGTGAACAATATTACGCCGTGAATTTTGTCGACCTGATGTAATTTGAAGGAAATAATACTTTCGGTTGTTTTCTTTTTAGGTTCAAACAGACTGCTTTTTTATAGTATGACTTAAAGACAAATTAAGCATTGACCTATTTTGAGCATAGCGAAGGGTATGATAAAAGCCATAAAAGTAGCATCCAGGGTGCTAGCTTATGCGCTGGATTTCTGTCCGGTACTTGTAGGACATCGGATATATAGTGACAATTTTGTTACATAATTTTATGATTCCTACACGTGGCTGTTATAAACAAAAGAAGCACTAAAATTCTCAATATATGATGGTAATATACGTCACGAAATAGAGAAGGACAATAAAAAAAAGAAACTCCAACATATATATATAAATAGGCAAAAGTAGGATACGCAGACACAGCAGCCGTGGGATCATAAAAATAAAAAAATCTGATTTAATCACGAAAAAAGTTACACAAGATAAGAGAGTAAAGTGCCGAAAAAAAAGTGGTAAGTTGATTTCAGATAAGATCAACTAAAGGGTGGCTGGTCGACATTTTTAAGTCAACTGATGCTGTTATATGCCATTGTCTAGTGTCCAGTATAAACGAATCTACACTTAGTTTTGACCAGAAAACAATTTGGGGGCAGGAAAAATCGCAAGGCATGAAGAGGTGGACAGTTGCATTAACGCGCACTGAGGGGGGGGGGGGGGGGGCAGGCACGTAGCCAGGGAAGGTGGGGGCGATGGGGCCCCCCCCCCCCCGAAATATTCCATTTTTCTGGGACCTCCGCTCCCCCCTCCCCCTCATACAACATTTTGTAATGGGCGAGCCCCCCCCCCCCCCCCCCCCCCCCCCGAAACAAAAACCTGGCTACGTGCCTGGGAGGGGGCACGTTTGAGAGTGAATAACTAATATGATAACACTAGGAGCATTTGAATACTTTTCCGACGCAAACTATGGGTACAGATTGTTTGTAATAGAAAGTAATATTTATTTAAATTTTATTTATTTTTCTAAATATTTTCAAACATTGCCTGCTCGAACGACAAATGGCAAAATTTGGAGGCCTGTATTTCGTGAAATACTTTAATCATTATCATATAATTTGCAGGTAGTATTCTAATTATATATGGTTATTATTTAAAAAAATAAATAAGGTTTCTGAGTGATACGATAGTCGGGATATATTTAGGCGAACATGGAAAAAAAAATTAAACAACGAAAACTTCCGATGCAAATAAAAAAAAAAAAAACACCACCTTCGATTTTTTTTTAAGATATGGGTACCCTGTCATACTCTATTTTGGCATTCATTTTTATTAAAAATATGTTGCATTATTTTATTGAGAAAGAAGACACAACTCCCCAAAGTAGGGTCCTTTTTCAAAGCCTACGCTTAGAAGTGCCCTATACGAGAAGTGACTCTGAGTTCCAGTTTTATGATTCTCTTATGGTGATTATATAAAGATTATAAGCTATCACGGAGTAAAATAGTTGGTTCAATACCCCGCGAAGAAAACTGTAATAAATAAGATGTCCCTGCATTCAAAATGAGCAGCCTCTGGGGAATCAAATTCGGCACTTTACACTAAGGCTTTCCTCGATGTACCCATTGAATAAAGTTTCTTCTAACCAGATCCGACTGTCCGTGCTACATATATGTCACGGGTTCCTTCTGTTGATGACTTGCACAGCCGCCACGCGTGCCAAGACTGAATGCCAGGAAAGACGTGCACCGTCAGCCTCTCTTCTTTTTTTGACAATACCGAACAATCTCATTTTCCTCCAGATACGCAGGATGCACACAGTTTCTCAAATGAAACGCTCACCTGTGTCCTGGCCGTCTAAATTGCTTTTACTGAACGTTCTCTTAGGTTGTTCAGCATGGCCTGGTGCTTCATGAGTCCGCCAACTCCGTCGCATGTTTTTCCCACGTCCAGATGCAGAAAATAACCACCGGGCATGTGGGAAATCATTCTGTGCGAACTGGTCAAGCAGGTAGCGATTCTTAAAATGACTGGCGGCCCCGTCACTTACGTACGTTACGTGCGACTATACCGCAACTTTGTCTTCAACCCACTCTTTCACTTTTTCTAGAGCCAATCACGTGAGAGCGACGTCGACGCACAGGTCCTCTCTGATGATAGCAACGCTATTTGTAGATTTTCTTGTCGTAACTACAGACGCAAATATCGTGACTTTTTTTTTTCTTCAGTGGTATGCTTTAACTTTGTCAAGAAGCACGATGGTCCAGTATTCATCAAAGTCAAAATGAAAGACAATGCTCCCGCGTAGCATGCAGCTGCTTTTCATCATAGATCGATTTACCTTGCGTTTGTCGGATATGGTTGTGAAATATCCAAAACGACTTTTAAAGAAAGCTCAAAATCCAATTGTTCTTTCTTTTAGAAGGTCGCCGGACTTTCATGTTGTAAGCACAATCTCTTCATCCTCTGGGGTATGAAGTTCCTCGAGTGCAAGAGACTGGCCTTTGGGGCAGTGATCCCAGTCTCCTTGAAGACGCAGACTTGTTAGTGGGTCGCACAGAAATGCTGAGTTCATTTCACCAGTGTTGAGTGTTGAGCCTGTAACGTTCTTTACAGAAGCAATACAAAGGCAATAATTGGCGCAGCGCACACCAACGCATACTTCCTGGTGTGGAATACATTTGACCCATATAGGGCGCAAGAAATAGAATTTAGTTAGCCCAACGCCGGAATCGGGATGCTTGTCTTTGTATACACGAATGGCCCCTCGGATTGAGCTTGTCAGGAAGCGCTTTGCCACGAACGTTTTTTCCCCGTCGAGCATAACAGAGATCACATCCTTCTGGTTGGGACCTTGGCGCGAACATTGCAGCTCGTCTTTCGTGAAGTATTGCAGGGCAGCAGACAGGTACTCAGGGCTCACTTTGCGCCTCGTGTAAGGATCCGGCTCATAACACACGCCATGCTTTTCCTTAGCTAAAGCGTAAACACTGTCGCCATGGTAACCTTTCCTAGGTTAACATGGCGAGAGTGTTTACGCTTTATTGTATTTAGGCGGGGCTCAAGTATTTGGGGGTTCTGCTTTCTGTCGGTGTGCCTCTTTGTGCCTGATATTATCGCCCGCGAAGCCAGCGAGTGGGATGGCAGCAGGCACGACTGCTCAGTAAACTGGCATCGGCGGCCATATTTTGCTGGTTGAAGCGAACCCCCTCATCCTTGACAGCGAGCGTGGAAATGCGAAAAGAGATTGTATTGGCCGTTTTGCCAAAACTAGCGACGTGTGTCGTCTGCTACTTCCGTCAACTATTTCGCCATAATCGTGATCTTCGCGAGGAAATGATTGTTGCTAGCCACAGAACAATATCACGCAGAAAGGGAATGCTTGAATATGTTCTTATTCTAAATATAAGCCAGGGATATATAAGAAAGAGAGAGGGAGAGAGAGAGATGGGAGATAGCGGGTATGAGAGAGGAGGATATAGTGCAGTAGGAAAATAAAGTAAACAAAGTTCCCAGGGGCCGATGGCTGCTGGATATTTTTTCGGATCACTACTTCGTAATATGATAGCTCTTTGTGAACAGTATTTTCTCCTCAATTTTAGTGTGTGAACAATTTCTATAGTTACCAATAACCTCATCTGAATAAAAATATATAAAAGATGTGGTTTAGTTTCATAAGACTGGAACTTAAGAATCACTCTTGTATAGGGCACTGCTAAGTGTAGGCTTTGGAAAAGGACCCTACTTTAGGGAGTTGTTTCCTTCTCAATAAAATAATGCGACATGTTTTTAATAGAAATGAATGCCGAAATAGCATATAACATGTACCCAAGTATTAAAAAAAAAAAAACAATCGAAGGTGGTGTTTTTTTATTTTTTTATTTCCATCAGAATCTTTCGTTTTTTTTATTTTCTCCCCATGTTTTACTAAATATATCCCGACTATCCTATCACTCAGATGTCTTCTTTATTTTTTTAAATAATAGCCATATATAGTTAGAATACTATCTGCAAATTATACGATAATGATTAAATTATTTCATGAGACACAGGCCTCCAAATTTCGCCATTTTTCGTTCGAGCAGGCATGTTTGGCAATTTTTAGAAACATAAATAATATTTAAATAAATACTATTACTTTATATTACAAGCAAGCTATACCAATAGTTTGTGTCTAAAAATATAAAAATTCTCCTAATGTTATCGTACGCGTTAATGCCACTATCCACCTATGCATACCTTACGATTTTTCCTGTCCCCAAATATTTTTTCCGGTCAAAACTAAGTGTGGATTCGTTTATGCCAGACACTAGACAATAGCATATAAAAACATCAGTTGATTTAAAAATGTCGACCAGCCACCCTTTGGTCGATCTTATCTGATATCACCCGGTATAAGTTTACATGAACAATCAAGGCTCGACACAAGAACGCTAGATACGCTGAGAGTACACCTAGAAATGACGGAATAAATGTCAAAGCTGTGGGGATCGGTGGCCGAGGCGGTAGCGCGCGCAAGGTGCAATGGAACGCTCCGCTGGAAGTCCGATGACGGCGGCTCCGAGTCGTGGTGATGCCGTACGCGGCGATGTTCCAAATGACTATGCAGTGATACTGCCTACCTTGCCGACAAGAGAAGCCATGAAATGCAGCCTTTTGCTGCATGCTGATACCTGGGGGACGGCCGTAGCGTGCTGAAGACTTCGGAGGGCCTCTGAACCAGGTGGGAGTTCGAGAAGACGTATCAGGACTTGGCGAGTTTCAAATGGCGCACGTCTGGCTGCTGAAGCTGCACACTACCTCCGCCAAAGAAAAGCTTCTGCGAGAGGGGATCATGCTGGTGAAAGGGCGACCATGCCCGGTCAGTGATCCAGAAAAACAAGAGCTGAAGGTCCACTGGGTGGCATTCCATGTTTCTGCAGACTCCCTTCAACAGGCCTTCGAGCCATACGGGGAGGTCAAGGGCGTCACCCGCGAGAAGTGGAAAATCGAGGGCCTGGCAGACGTGGATTCCACTACTGTCATCGTACGCATTGTGCTCCGTGAAGACTTAACCCCGGAGTCCCTGCCGGATCAGCTGCGCCTTTACGGGGGCACGCTGCTGGTTGTTGTTCCCGGGCGCGCACCGGTGTGCCTCCGCTGTCGACGCACGGGACATATACGGCGCGACTGTAGAGTGCCAAGGTGCGAGAAGTGTCGAGCCTTCGGGCATGAAGCCTCGGATTGCGTACGGGCGGACGCTCGAGCTGCTGCCAGAAAGACCATCGACAGCCAAGACAGAAACCTCGTAATGGATGAGGAAGAGGCCGAGGCGGCGGCGACTCCAACCGCGAGGATTTCTTCGCAAGACCCTCAGGCGTCCGGTGAGCAACACCACGCGCCGTTAGCGATGCCAGCAGGCCAGGTCTCTGTCGTAGCATGGACGGTAGAAAGCACTGTTGGTGAAAGTGAGCCTAATGCAAAGACCGCCAGTGAGACGACACTGACTGAAAAGGACGCGACTGACGCATTGGACGCCGGAGATGAAACAGCAATGGACTTCGCGGCTGAGGCCGTCAAGCGGCGGCTCATTGACCCGGAGGAGGAAACCGACAAGTCGCTCCAGCAGACTGAGAGTCCCTGGTTGGTATGTGACGAGCAAGAGGGGACGACCCGCTTGCTCAAAAGGCGGTATGCTGATGTAGATGCTAGACCAATGTCTCACTATTTTACTCAGGGCATTATTCAGATTAGAGAAGTGTATAAGGTTTTAGGAGATGGGCCTGATTGGTTGACAATCCTATAGACGGACTGGTCACATTAAGTTCATGTTAATCAGTCTGCGTCACTCGTAATTCAGCTTGCCCTCTTTTTATAAGTGTTTCTGAAAGTATTTTTTGTGAATGAATATTGTCTGGCAATAAAGAAAACAAAAGGATCGGTGGCTGAGTGGTCTAGCGCACACCAGCTCGGAGGACGTGGAGCGAAAGCTCGCGCTGCAGAACCCAGGATCCTAGGTTCAATCCCCACCCCTGCCCGTTTTGATCTGGATGAGCATCGTAGCGGCCTGCGGTCGTGTATCACTACTACGTGATGCACATTATAGACCCCAGGCTAGCGGTTGTACTGCACTGGCTAAATTGCTCATCTACAGCTGGTAGACTCGTCGCCCGTTGAGGCAGACCAAGTTCTAGGCTGTATAAACATACACACAACCCAATTTTTTCTTAAAGTCAAAGAACTTAAAAAAAATTGTTAAGAAAGGGGCCTGACGCCCGTCGACGTTTCGACAGTGATACTGTCTTCTTCAGGACGTCCAAAGAAGACAGCGCCGCTGTCGAAACGTCGACGGACGTCAGGCCGTCGACGTCAGGCCGTCGACGTCAGGCCGTCGACGTTTGGACTGCACGTAGCAATTTAAGCCTTTCGTCAAACGTGCATTTCACAGGGCGGTTTTATTTTGTAAAATTACATAGCGTAGTAAAATTACATAGCTTTTTGTAAAAAAAATTGGCCAAAAAACTGTCCCGGTCTAATGGCGGACTGCGCCGCTGGCGACCGAGTCGAGTGGCGGGGCGCGTTCGGTGCACGTAGTGATAGATGGCGCTACCTCCTTATCGAGACTATAAGCCCCTGTATCTAAGAAAAGTTGCGCATTCTCTCCCTCCTCAGAAAAAAAAAAAATCCTCTTTACCCCACCTCTAACTTCCGCTTTGCGACGGAGGCGCCCTCTGGATGTTCCGAAGCGCCTCGACGTTTCGGTCAGTTAGAGCGGCGCGATGCTGGTTGTGTGGACTTATCTCGTCCTATAAGTGTGGCAATGACCTTATTTAGAACGCGCATTCGCATCCGACCACCCTGAAGCCGATATTGATCTGTTCGTCCAACCGTGGATCCCAAAAGTGCTTTGGATACTCGTCGCAATCTTCCCTACCGAGTGTCATTATCGGTCAGTGTCTCGTGCACTTCACAGGAATCGCACATCGTTTTTAATTACCATATCAAACTGCCAAATTGCAAGTATATTCTCTACGACTTGAGATGATCACTACTTATTTTTAATGCGTGAAGAGAAATCATACTCGCGCTTGTCTTGCTGGCTTCGCTCGCACTTATGTTGAATCGGGGTATAGGAAGTATTCACTGGCGGCCATAGCTGTGTGCGCGACGTCTGAGCGCGTGCTAGGGCGAGCTTCCACAGTTCTTTTGTAACGTGCATTCCACACCATTAAGATTGCCGGTCTTAGCAGCCTATTAGTGTGGGCCCGTTCTGAGCACGCGCTCTAAACAGCACCCACAAATATGGCGCAAATGTGAATACTCCCTAAAGATGCATTCACATGCTCGCGTCCGCAGCCGCGAGCACGTACGCCACACTTGACGAGCGAGCGTATTCCGGCAACTCCGCACGGACCCGTAGGAGGGAGCGACGCCGATGCTCCAAGCACGAGCAGGAGCAGGCCGTTTTGAACGACTCTTCTTCCACGGCACGGGCGTCCGTGCATGTCGAGTCGGCAGTGTTGTGATGGCTATTACATCGCTCGCGCTTACGGTGCAATGGAGTGCATAACTCGATCTAAACAGCATTTTGGTAAGCTTTATACAGAGCACATACATCGCCTAACTTTGCGGCACCTGTCGGGTGGAAATCTGTTCGACCTATTCGGTGAAGCAAGATCTTCCTCCGAGGTTCATTTTCCGTTCCAGAGGGAACACTGCAAGGCTCTCCTGTCGACTTTTCCGCAGGCGCGGCAGACCGTTAGCTGCGGCGTGGCAACAGCTTGGGAAAGTAATGGAGACTGGAAGTCCAAAACCGAAAGCAAGATGTCACGTGACGACTGGCCAATAGTGTGCGCGGCGGCTTGTTCAAAGAATGGCGCCTCTTTTCTCAGGATAGAGGGGCTTTAATCGAGACTGCTCGCGACGAATGTGGCATGTCATTTCAGCTTGCAAATGACGGAAAGGTCCTGTCTTTCAAGATATTTAGGGAACCGCATACATATTGGGAGTGAGAGAAGAGTGACAAGTGCTACTATGAGGCGGGAGCATGGGTTTTAATCTTAGCGGGTACAGCAGTGCAGCAGGACTCAGCACGAGCGGCACAAGCTCATCGGAATTTTGATATCAACCCCATGCGCGGCTTTCAAACACTCTTGGCTTCACAGGACAAATAGGGTACAGTCGCTGCTTTTTACACTACTTCAAGTTCTAGCTTAATGAGCTTCAACGGACTAACGTCTGAAATGTTCAGGCTCCTCATCGGTGCCTGTTTTCAACTTCTTTCTTCATTAACAGCCCAAATGGTCGCCATTAACATGTACAGATAATATACATTCAGGAGATGATAGTTATCAAAGTGTCCAGAGCGTATTTTGAAAAAAATCTATTGTTTTTTGTTTTTTTTGGAATAGATCAATAACTTTAATGCGGCTGCTTTTAAAAGAATGGTAGAAAATGACGCGTGTTGAGAAATTACTATTATCGCCGAGATGTTTCGGTGGATCCCACTTGTGGCTTCAATCCGTGACGTGACGACCCGATTTGCCAGAGTTGCCTCGCCTGGAAGTCACGAGTTGTAACCCTGCAAACGTATCATAAGTTAAGATGAAAAGATCTATGGTGTGTTTATAAAGTACAGTAAGAGCTATAGGAGTCATCGTGTTAAAAGAACACCGTGGAAGTTGACAGACTAGCAGTGCTCGTATTCCCGTGGCTTGGCCAATTGTAGAAAGCCGACCACAGTGACGCTTTTGGCCGCTCACGTCGATAATACCCGGTCCCAAGCGACAGCAATGAAGCGTCGAGCGTAATTGCAAAATGGAAAGCACTGTAAGCTGTACCGCCTATTTTAAGTTCATTTGAGGGCAGTTTGCCAGGCTTGTGTCTTGGTACAGCGTTTCAGATTTTCTTCGAATAGCTTCAGATGACGACAAACGGCTATTTTTATAACATTCCCTTCGGGCTCTTTCTTTTTTTTTTTTTTGATATCCGAGTCAAGATTTTTAAGTCCGGTCATCTCGACGTCACTAAGGCATTGCACACTTTAGGAATCCCTTGACGTTCATTTTCATCCTAAATGTTTTCTTTCATACAGGAATTTAAAACGTCATTTCAGTCTTACTTTCTGCTCGAATGATCGTTCACAAAGACTACTGCAAGCACAGTTGGACGGGCGTAAGACTAATGATAATATTAAATATCCCTTAAGAAAAAGAAAAGAAAAAGAAAATTGCAGGGAGTAGCAAGCCACGTGAGCCATGCCATGTGGCATCAAAAGCTAAATTTAAAATTGTAAATTAAATTAAAAAAAAATGTCGCAGGTAGTAGAATAATATAGGGGTTTCGTATTCAGATCAGCGTAACTTTGTACGCGCACTCTTCATTTATATTTGGTCTGTCCCTGCTAACTTAGGATATAATGGGAAAGCTGGCTGCGTTTCGTTTTATTTTTTCAGGGATCGCAATTCGTTTCTAACCGGCACTCTGTTTTCCATGTTGGACACGGTTGCGAAGCTCCTATTGGTCCACCCATTTGCAGGAAACAGATGTCGACGGCAGCCGATCAAAACCGAAAGCCGGAATCGACTACAGCCGAAATGAGATGTCATTCGTGGAGAATTAATTGCTTCGTTTTATTTTCATTATAAGTGACAGATATTGAACAAAGGGAAATGCTAAAATATCGTGTTTTTTTTTAGGGGATATATATATATATATATTTAACCGGTGTGGGAAATGTGTGTTCTTAAGATATCACAAGGCGTCCTGTGATTTAAGAGAAATTCAGAAAGTTGCCTTCTTTTTTCTCTGTCGATAAATACTACAAAATTTCTATTCTGTCGATGGAAGTTGATAAACTATGAAGATACACGGACGATCAAGGCTGCAAGCTACCGCACCATACAAAGGCATAGCCAATATCATGCATCTATTCATTCCTCCATCCAAGGAACAAAGAAACTACCTCCTTCGCGGAAGCCATCTGAAGGAAAGATGATAAATACAATTTGTTACTCGTTTCGCAGCAGAACGGACGTAACCATTGCAATCAGCGTAAAACCTCGTTAGGACGCTCATATCTGCTGCTCGACTTTCGTCGCTTCGAAAGTTGTCCTACCGAAATTGAGCGCGCGCCTGCAAATGAAAACGAGAAGAGGCAAAGAAGCGACCATTGAGCGGTTCATCGAACGAACGAGTGAGAGTTAAAAATGTAAGAAAGGGCATGGAGGGGGAGAGCGAGACAGAGAGAAAACAGAGGTAAGGGGAGAGGGGGGGGGGGAGGGGGCGACTTGCAAAAACTTGGCCCAATTCCGCGCTCATTCCGAAATCGGGCGCTGCAATTCCACACCGGAAATGGGTTCGGCAGAGCGTCAGTTCCCGCTCCGCCGAGGGCGGCGCAGGAGGAGCAGAGCCGAGGTCGACAAGGGGGGGGGGGGGGGGGGGGGGGGGGCGCCGGAGTGAGGCTGCCGTGGCGGCGTAGCACGTACCCTGACACTCAATCTGGACGAGCGGAAGGAGCTTCGGAACCCATTGCCACCCTTAAGTGGCCGTTGGCGAAGCCAGCTTCCAGCCGGGAAGAGCGGCAGCCGATTGACGCGCTTCGGCAGTCCACACGCAACCATAAGGTGGGAGGGGCTCCGGTTCGCCACGGAGGGAAAATATGCGATCGATTAGATTCGGAACGAGCAGCAGCGGCAGAGATCACGAAAAGCGTTTATCGTTACCATGGAACCAATATCGTGTCAACCGTAAGATTAAAAAAAAAAAAAACGAAAAAAGAAAAAGGCAACTCTATTAAGGCAGACGAAATCGTTTTCATTCAGCCTGAAAGGCATTAATGCAATGTTAACAACGTTATCTCACGGGTAAAAGTAGGTCTTTGATTTCTTTTTTTTTCTTTTTTTTATTCCACTTTGAAGGATCGATTGTAACCGCAGTGTCTACGTTAGCCGTAGCCGGCGCCGTCGCTACTCAACGAGCACCTATAGAGCCTCGAGTCGCTGTCCCTCGGATGGTGCGTGATACAAAATTACACGGTGTTGGCTATAGACACGATGGCAGAATCATCTGCGGATACGCCCTGTGCATATCCGAAGCATGTTTGCTTCATTCACTCTACGTATATTTCGAACATGTCTCCCGACAATGTTTGTATGGCCAATGTAACCGTGACACGAGAAACGCCTCATCCAGTCTCTGCAGACTGTGTTTTATGTATGATGGCAGCGGGACTGTGGCATTGGGCGTCGATTTGGGTACATTCCACGTGCACTACATATGTTCTGGTCGATTGAGCTTTACCTCGAGCTCCAGGTTATTTAAATTTCTCTTCAGATGCGAAAAAAAAGAAAATGTACGCTCATTTTACAATTTTGTAAAACAAAAAAAGGCAAGAAAGAAAACTCTTGACGCTTTTAGCGAAACGTTAAGCTATAACCATTGTCGTAACGCTGACTTCATTTTTAAATGAAGGCGGTTTTTAGTTGGTTCTTCCGGTCTTGTTATTCGTTGACCTTTCGTAGATGGAAATGATTGGCACCACGGTTCTTATCTAATGGAGTGTAGTAAGGAGCGCATATGTCAAAGTGAGAAATATGCGTAATTGTTATGCCCGTTTAACGTATTTTCTCGTGCTTCTTTGGAAACCTCCTTGTGGTACCGCACATCTGACGAGAAACACTCCGCGATGTTCACATGGCAGAGAGACGCGGAGGTGGTTAAGCGTACTTACGTTCTCATGTGCAAAAACGGCTCTCTCCTTGCAATTGCTCAGACAAAAAAAAAAAAAAAAATTACGATGCTAAAAAAAAAAAAAAAAATGAACAGCGCGAATCGGCAGTTTATAAAGTTCCGTGTTCGAGAAAAGATAAAACGTTCTACACCTCGCCGTTTTCCGAATTCCGACCTGTGGAAGCGGCAGCCCTATTTTGAACCTTAAACTCGCGATCAAGCTCTTTATACCGGAGGCACATTGGATGATTTTGCTTCTGGGAAAGAAGACCTTAAAGTTGTTTGAGCGGCTGGGCAGCCTCCCCAGTGGTGCTTCCAGAAAGCACTAGGAACACAAACCGAACACGTTGATAGAACGAAAAAAAAAAGCAACAACAACAACAATATCCTCCCACGCGTTATCCCGCATTCCCCCATATTGAGTACGGAGCCCGGAAAATGCAGCCCCGAAACCCCGAGGCCAGACTGACCCCTCAAATGCAACGGGAAGCAAAGAAGTCCTCGCTGTGGCCGGTTATCCGCTCGCATTCGGCCGACGGTTTTGGGGGGCAAAGCGATGCGGGAATTTCGGGAAGCAGCAAACGCTGGTGCAAACACAGGAGAGCGGAACGAAGAAAACAAGCGGATGCACGGTGCTCACAGCTCGTTAGGCGATGAACGCCAAGGGGGGTGCCTTCGTTTCTCGCTCTCGCGTAACAATCACTTTGGCGAGCTCTGGGACCAAAAACACTCGAAGCGCGAGTGCGCGCTGTGTGGCCCAGCAGGAAACACCCAAGAGCGTTCAGCAAAATTGCGTTTCGCGGCAATTTCTGTTCTCGCAGTTTGCGCTTTTTTATCTCTCGCTACGTACACTTCCTACGCTGATCCATGCGTGCACTAAAAAAAAAAAAGAAAAAAAAAAAGAAAAGGTAACGGTTTATGCATGTTTTACTGATCGGTTGTCTCATAAGCGACACCTCTCTTTTTTCTTCCATTTGATCTATTTCGGGTTAGAAAACCGCTAAAGGCTTCTAATCTTTAATTTTTTTTTTGTTTGAATAGAGGGCGCTAGGCCTTCTCAAACGTCTTGTAAAATATTTGTTTGATAATCAATTTCCCATCCGCAATTCTGAAGATGTTTCAATATACAAGAATCGCGCTTTTGAATGTGACGTATCAAACATCCTCCATAATTAGGACGATACCTACAACGTCCCCTAATACATAATACATAACCCGACTAGTCATTTGACGTGACAATTATGCATTCATTTCCACTCGCCTCGAAACAGTAAAAAAATCAGTGTTCTAGCTAATTCAAGAATGATGATTTAACAATGCTTTTCTTTATAATTAAAATAAGTGTAATAATTTTTTCGATCGTATATATGAATAAAAAAACCTGCGTAAACTTTTGCGCATGCAAGATGTATATATACATATATATATATATATATATAAAGCCCTCTCGGTGCCAAGCTTTCCGAGGGAAACCGCCGTTGACGATTAATGTCGGGCGCTTGAGAACGTCGCCCAATGGCGTGGGCATTTCTTTTTTTTTTTTTTTTTTGCCGTTTTAGTTTTGTTTTATCCCGTTTTTATCATTAACCCGTGAGGTTAGAACCCCGAGCTATAGTCTAATGCTTCGACCAAGCGACCATTCCTTTTTCGAGAAAAAAAAAAATGGATAAAGAAACGAAATCAGCGCCGCGAGGACAAAACCACGCGCTATAAATATATCGAAGTCGTTTATGGGGAGACTCCTCCCTACGCTTAGAAACACAAACGCACGTTTCTTCTTTTTTTTTCCCGCAGGGCGGCAGGCTTCCCGCTGCCGGCCGCAGAAAACCGCGGAGTGTCGGTTTTTTCTCTCGGAAAGCTAGCAAAACACAGACCCCCCCCCCAAAAAAAAAAAATGGATTGAGCAACACGAACTGCAACAGAGCGAGAGCAGAAAACCAACAAAATGGCGGACGGGACGTTAAGGCTCATGATTAAGCGGGCAGTCGGAAGGAGCGAGTCTAGTGGCGCTCGGAGCCGTTGTCTGCGAAGAAGTCGCACCCCGGAGACCAATCGAGGCCTCAATAAACGAGGTGACGCTGGGGACTGCGTCACCACTCTTTCCCGGAGTTGCACAAAAATTAGCGGGGGTTGTTTCGCTCAGGGACACCTCCGAGGACATTAAGAATACGAGAAAGAAAATAAACAAGTAGAGAAAGGGAGACACGGAGAAAGAGGGAAAAGAAAGCAAAGAATGAGAGGGAACACCCGAAGGCTGAGACCGAAAAAAACAACTAATAATAATACTAATAATAATAAAAAGAAGAAGCAATCTACGCGGCAAAGTTCTCAGCTCCGGGGCGTCGTTTTAAGTTTCGCTTATCAGTAGGAGACTGCTGGTTGTGCGCGGCCTCGCCTGCCGACAACATTGAGGCGAACGCCACTCTGGTCGTTTCGCGCGCCCACAAGCTGCGCTCACCGTCTCATTGGTCGATACGTTCGTGTGACGGTCCGTCGGCGTCTCTACCGCTTGCTGCGTGTGTGTGTAAGAGCTTCTTGTGTATTTTAACCAGTCTGATTGTGTATATGATGGTTTCGTATTGCCTTGCGAAGGCGTCTATCATGAACTTCCGAGCGAGAGTTCGCGGAAATTGAAGTTGTAGACGAAGTCATAGTGGAAACCCTGATAGCTCCTTTTTGCTGTTCGTTTAGGCGTTTGGTGTTTCCAAGAATACTCTGTGCCCTCCTCTCAGCTTCCGTGCTTGAGGCATGGCACACTCACAGGAACCGACGATAACGTCATACAAATATCAGCCGACGGAGCTGGCGTCAACTGGTCTTCATCTTCACAGTTGTTTTAAGTTTGCGCTGTGGCATTACGCAACGCAAATATGACGTTTTGCAATGCGTTATGCCACAGTGCAGACTTGATTTATAGGTCTAAACGGATGTTCCGCCTCATCATTCGCTGAGCTTATTTCGGAGATCGCAGATATTGGCCCTTTGAGTGTTTTCCGGGTAAGTAGACGCGCAGGCATTACTTAGAGTGCAAGAACCACCGCTCGGGACAGATTGACTGTTAGTGTGTGACGCCACCATTGGTGTTCCTGTCTTATTCAACTAATTTTAACGCGATAGTGTTAGCGAGCTCGGGTCGCAGAAAAGCCGGTGTCGGTGGTGTCGTGACGGGAAAATCCTGACTGGTCGATAGGGTCATGATGTCACAGCCATACGACCTCGCGCGGGAATTTCAAGCAACGCTAACGTGAAACGTAACGTCACGCATAGAATGAAAGTGATTAAAGAACATGAATTGTAATGCTAGGTTCACAGTACGTACGCAACGCGCCGATTTTTCGTAACAAACACAACCCAAGTGCAACAAACGGAAGGAGTTCGTTCAGACCAGATTGCTTTTAGTCTAAACAAAATTGTTCCGCTTCTTACGCTTAAGTTTGCGTCTGTTATGAAAGATCGGCACGTTGCGTTTCTAGTATGCGTAGTATGAACATAGCATAATGCGACTTAAAGGTCGCCGCATGCCTGAAATGATTTCACTTCATAAAGAAATTCACTTGCGTTAAATAAAATTTTTGGACGGGATTCCAACCCTCAAACCTTTGCTTGCAAGCCAGACACGCTTCTGACTAGGCCATGTCCGCCGCGCTTCCTGCTCACTGGCAGGAAGACCATCAGAAGCGAATGAGAAGGCTTTGCGAACGGGGCCCTATAACTCTATCGCGTTCCACTCTTATAGGCGAAGCTTAAGCGTCCTTCAGGTGTTTTCTCTATGGTAAACACCGGACATAAGACGGTATGTCCCTAACCGTAGCAGTCCACGGCTGTTCTGTGGAACACGAGCAAGCGACATCGCCTTGGTATATAGATGGTTCAGGGCTGACCAGAGTGCAACTCTTCGCGCGTCGACTTGCGGCTTGCGTGAGTGTGAACTTCTAGAAACAAAATAGGGCGCCTGACCAACACCACCTAGACAGAAGGCCTCCGCACGCATCATCACAGTCAGATCGAGCGAGGTATGAGATTGCGCACGAGTGCTGTGTCAGTGTTCGGCTGGGGCTCGTGTTTAATCAGCGAGTCGAAGGTCGGGCTCGGGCCCAATAGCCGAGTTAGCGTGATCCGACTCTGATGACGTTTCATAGAGGAAAAGGAGACCATGCGGAGGCTTTCTGTTCATTTGGTGTTGCTCTGACCAAGGGACTCTGACCAAAGGTCTCTGACCAAGGGACTCTGACCAACACCACCTAGACAGAAGGCCGCCGCACGCGTCATCACAGTCAGATCGATTGATGCGTGAGATTGGGCACGAGTACTGTGTCAGTGTTCATAGAGGTAGAGGATAAAATGCGGAGGCTTTCTGTTTATGGGGTGTTGCTCTGACCAAGGGACTCTGACCAAGGGACTCTGACCAAAGGTCTCTGACCAAGGGACTCTGACCAGCACCACCTAGACAGAAGGCCTCCGCACGCGTCATTACACTCAGATCGATTGAGGCGTGAGATTGGGCACGAGTACTGTGTCAGTGTTCATAGAGGTAGAGGATAAAATGCGGAGGCTTTCTGTTTATGTGGTGTTGCTCTGACCAAGGGAATCTGACCAAAGGTCTCTGACCAAGGGACTCTGACCAACACCACCTAGACAGAAGGCCGCCGCACGCGTCATCACAGTCAGATTGATTGATGCGTGAGATTGGGCACGAGTACTGTGTCAGTGTTCATAGAGGTAGAGGATAAAATGCGGAGGCTTTCTGTTTATGTGGTGTTGCTCTGACCAAGGGATTCTGACCGAGGGACTCTGACCAAAGGTCTCTGACCAAGGGACTCTGACCAACACCACCTAGACAGAAGGCCTCCGCACGCGTCATCACAGTCAGATCGATTGAGGCGTGAGATTGGGCACGAGTACTGTGTCAGTGTTCGGTTGGGGCTCGTGTCCAATCAGCGAGTCGAAGGTCGGGCTAGTTAACGCGATCCGACTCTGATGACGTTTCATAGAGGGAGAGGATACAATGCGGAGGCTTTCTGTTTATGTGGTGTTGCTCTGACCAAGGGACTCTGACCAAGGGACTCTGATCAAGGGACTCTGACCAACACCACCTAGACAGAAGGCCTACTCACGCGTCATCCCAGTCAGATCGATTGAGGCGTGAGATTGGGCACGAGTGCTGTGTCAGTGTTCGGCTGGGGCTCTTGTCCAATCAGCGAGTCGAAGGTCGGGCTCGGGCCCAGTAGCCGAATTATCGCGATCCGACTCTGATGACGTTTCATAGAGGGAGAGGATACAATGCGGATGCTTTCTGCTTAAGTGGTGTTGCTCTGACCAAGGGACTCTGACCAAGAGACTCTGACCAAGGGACTCTGACCAACACCACCTAGACAAAAGGCCTCCGCACGCGTCATCCCCGTCAGATCGATTGAGGCGTGAGATTGGGCACGAGTACCGTGTCAGTGCTCGGTTGGGGATCGTGTCCAATCAGCGAGTCGAAGGTCGGGCTAGTTAGCGCGATCCGACTCTGATGACGTTTCATAGAGGGAGAGGATACAATGCGGAGGCTTGCTGTTTATGTGGTGTTGCTCTGACCAAGGGACTCTGACCAAGAAACTCTGATCAAGGGACTCTGACCAACACCACCTAGACAGAAAGCCTCCGCACGCGTCACCCCAGCCAGATCGATTGAGGCGTGAGATTGGGCACGAGTACTGTGTCAGTGTTCGCTGGGGCTCGGTCCAATCAGCGAGTCGAAGGTCGGGCTCGGGCCCAGTAGCCGAATTATCGCGATCCGACTCTGATGGCGTTTCATAGAGGGAGAGGATACAATGCGGAGGCTTTCTGTTATGTGGTGTTGCTCTGACCAAGAAACTCTGATCAAGGGACTTTCACCAACAACATCTAGACAGAAGGCCTGCGCACGCGTCACCCCAGCCAGATCGATTGAGGCGTGAGATTGGGCACGAGTACTGTGTCATTGTTCGGCTGGGGCTCGTGTCCAATCAGCGAGTCGAAGGTCGGGCTCGGGCCCAGTAGCCGAATTAGCGCGATCTCACTCTGATGACGTTCTATAGAGGGAGAGGATACAATGCGGAGGCTTTCTGTTTACGTGGTGTTGCCCTGACCAAGGGACTCTGACCAAGGAACTCTGACCAAGGGTCTCTGACCAAGGGACTCTGACCAACACCACGTAGACAGAAGGCCTCCGCACGCGTCATCCCAGCCAGATCGATTGAGGCGTGAGATTGGGCACGAGTACTGTGTCAGTGTTCGGTTGGGGCTCGTGTCCAATCAGCGAGTCGAAGGTCGGGCTAGTTAGCGCGATCCGACTCTGATGACGTTTCATAGACGGAGAGGATACAATGCGGAGGCTTTCTGTTTATGTGGTGTTGCTCTGACCATGGGACTCCGACCAAGGGACTCTGATCAAGGGACTCTGACCAACACCACCTAGACAGAAGGCCTCCGCACGCGTCATCCCAGTCAGATCGATTCAGGCGTGAGATTGGGCCCGAATACTGTGTCAGTGTTCGGCTGGGGCTAGGTCCAATCAGCGAGTCAAAGGTCGGGCTCGGGCCCAGTAGCCGAATTAGCGCGATCCGACTCTGATGACGTTTCATAGAGGGAGAGGATACAATGCGGAGGCTTTCTGTTTATGTTGTGTTGCTCTGACCAAGGGACTCTGATCAAGAGACTCTGGCCAAGGGTCTCTGACCAAGGGACTCTGATTAACACCACGTAGACAGAAGGCCTCTGCACGCGTCACCCCAGCCAGATCGATTGAGGCGTGAGATTGGGCACGAGTACTGTGTCAGTGTTCGGCTGGGGCTCGTGTCCAATCAGCGAGACGAAGGTCGGGCTCGGGCCCGGTAGCCGAGTTAGGGCAATCCGACTCTGATGACGCTTCATAGAGGAAAAGGAGACCATGCGGAGGCTTTCTGTTTATGTGGTGTTGCTCTGACCAAGGGACTCTGAGCAAGGGACTCTGACCAAAGGACTCTGACCAAGGGACTCTGACCAACACAACCTAGACAGAAGGCCTCCGCACGCGTCATCCCAGCCAGATCGATTGAGGCGTGAGATTGGGCACGAGTACTGTGTCAGTGTTCGCTTAGGGCTCGTGTCCAATCAGCGAGTTGAAGGTCGGGCTAGTTAGCGCGATCCGACTCTGATGACGTTTCATAGGGGGAGAGGATACAATGCGGAGGCTTTCTGTTTATGTGGTGTTCCTCTGACCAAGGGACTCTGACCAAGGGACTCTGACCAACACCACCTAGACAGAAGGCCTCCACACGCGTCATCCCAGCCAGATCGATTGAGGCGTGAGATTGGGCACGAGTACTGTGTCCGTGTTCGGTTGGGGCTCGTGTCCAATCAACGAGTCGAAGGTCGGGCTAGTTAACGCGATCCGACTCTGATGACGTTTCATAGAGGGAGAGGATACAATGCGGAGGCTTTCTGTTTATGTGGTGTTACTCTGACCAAGAGATTCCGACCAAGGGACTCTGATCAAGAGACTCTGACCAACACCACCTAGACAGAAGGCCTCCGCACACGTCATCCCAGTCAGATCGATTGAGGGATGAGATTGGGCACGAGTACTGTGTCAGTGTTCGGCTGGGGCTCGTGTCCAATCAGCGAGTCGAAGGTCGGGCTAGGGCCCAGTAGCCGAGTTAGGGCAATCCGACTCTGATGACATAGAGGAAAAGGAGACCATGCGGAGGCTTTCTGTTTATGTGGTGTTGCTCTGACCATGGGACTTTGACCAAGGGACTCTGATCAAGGGACTCTGACCAACACCATCTAGACAGAAGGCCTCCGCACGCGTCATCCCAGCCAGAGCAACTGAGGCGTGAGATTGGTCACGAGTACTATGTCAGTGTTCGGCTGGGGCTCGTGTCCAATCAGCAAGTCGAAGGTCGAGCTCGGGCCCAGTAGCCGAGTTAGTGCGATCCGACTCTGATGACGTTTCATTGAGGGAGAGGATACAATGAGGAGGCTTTCTGTTTATGTAGTGTTGCTCTGACCAAGGGACTCTGACCAAGGGACTCTGACCAAGGGACTCTGACCAAGGGACTCTGACCAGGGGACTCTGACCAACACCACCTAGACAGAAGGCCTCCACACGCGTCATCTCAGCCAGATCGATTGAGGCGTGAGATTGGGCACGAGTACTGTGTCAGTATTCGGCTGGGGCTCGTGTCCAATCAGCGAGTCGAAGGTCGGGCTCGGGCCCAGTAGCCGAGTTAGCGCGATCCGACTCTGATGACGTTTCATACAGGGAGAGGATACTATGCGGATGCCTTTTGTCTAGGTAATGTTGGCCTGTCCTACTGAAAACAAAGCTTTTTCCCTCCGTAAATACCTTGCTATGAGGTAGAAACCAACGTCGAGATGAACGGGAATCGAAAACTGACACGGAATGCTCGAAGCGCCAGTGCAGGTTCCAGTGTTGAAGCGAAACGTTCTTTGCATACTGTGATTCGCCAGGCCCTTTGTCTAGAAGCAAGTATTAGACGCCTCGCTACCTCCAGGAGAAAGCAGGAGCGTGATATTTTGCTTTTTAATGTCAGCAAATGTAAGCAGGAAAGTGGCACTACTCTTCTGCCACTACGTCAGTTGCAGAGAGACCATCCCGTGGTCGAAGTAGTGAAGGCTTTCAGCTCATGTGAACGGGAAGAAAGGTTTTCTCGGCAGCGAAGGCGTCCCGAGAGCTCGTGATCTGATTTTTCAGAGACGAGCGACGGGCAACGTGGGAACGACGGCCGAACAAGCCTCGTTTGCCTTCACAGTCGGAAGCAAAGGGAGAGTTGATTGCGAAAGATTGTGGCGGTTCTCAGAGTTGAAATTCAATCACTTTAATGTTCCTTCTAAATGTCAAGACACTTTTTTCTGACCCGAGCTTTCAGCGTTTTTAGAAATAGTCCAAGCAACCAAACCATTATCTTGCGTCGAATGTAGGAGAAACTAGTGTGTTTAATTGGGCACGTTCGCTCACCTGTGCGATGTGCTCTTCTCACTGGCTACTCGTGCTGCAGGTAGAAATAGACTGACAAAAAGAAGCTTACTGTTTTAGAAACAAGACATTTTGGCCTCTCTTGCACACACAAGTTTTATAAACACAACGCGTTGGAACACGTTTACGAACAAAGGCGCTAGCAAAAGTAGCGGCGAGACTCTGGATTTAAAATGTGACCACTCATTGTTAAGAGCGTTTTGCGCACACAATAACACAATAAGGCAACGTTGAATTCTGGGTCTGTATAACTGAAACGAATAAAATGGTCTATAAGACAGTTTCATTCGTTCGTAGTCTAATTGAAAAAAAGCGGAAGGCTAGCACAATAATACTGATGGTCATGCCGATGGTATTAATTTTATACCCATTGCCTCTAACGAGCCACTTATAAACAAGCGTCTACGATTCACATATGCACAACGGACTGTACAAGGCGTCTTTATTGAAGCCACATTTTACACCGTCTTATATGTAAATTCATTCGACAACTAAAACGTCTGGCAGCATTCAACTTAGCTCCTACGTAAGGCACCAATTTGAACGTAATAAATCTTTTTAAGATATAACAAAAAATATATATATTTTTCAGAGTTATTCTCACTGTCTGTTCTTTAAAAAATACATCGCTAATTTAATACGCAAAAAAACGAAAAAAAACTTTTTCATTTGTTTTGCAGCCAAAACTGCGCGCGTGGAATTATGGGACCTGGTGGGTCATGGAGAGGTGTGGCATGGTTTCGGTTTCGATCGCCCCGCTGACGGAGTAGTGCATGTCAGCACTCTATGAAAATATAGTCAGCACTCGGCAGCATTGCACCCACAAATCTTCGTGATAGCCGCCGTTGGAACTCAGACCTCCAGAGGCCGTAAGGGCCTGCCTAGGCTTAGCGAGGAGTACGAGTACGGCCTGCCGCGTTCTATACCTCTCTCGCGGCCTGGCTACCTACCGCTCCTGAGTGCAGCATGAATCCTTCCAATTCACGGATAAATCAAGGCGCCTAGGAGATTGAGGAGCCGATGGAACAGGATGACCGGCCCAGTGTACTTCTTCCGGCACCATGACAGAACAGCACACGACATAACAGCACGCGACAAAACAGCACGGTCAAAACAGCACGCGTCAAAACAGCACAGCGTCAAAACAGCACGGCGACAAAACAGCACGCGTCAAAATAGCACGCGACAAAACAGCACAGCGTCAAAACGGCACTGCGACAGAAGGGCACGTGCCAAAACAGCACGGCGTCAAAACAGCACAGCGTCAGAACAGCCCAGCGAAAATACAGTGCAGCGTCAAAACATGGCATTGACAATATAGCTAGGGTTCGGCGTTTTCGGTTTGTATTATTTGAAATTCCGCGCAGTTTTTTTTGGGGGGGTTTTTATTCCAAACAAAATATTTCGGTTTATTGCGGTGAATATTTGTAGGCTCATAAACTTCTCAGTTATATTAGGTTTATTGACGAAAACCAGTATACTAACGAAAATGCAATAATTAAAAGCGTTTGCGTAAAATGTATATTGAGTACCAAGTACTGGTCTTCTTATTTGTTGCCGTCTTTGGCAGCCGACGCGACTTGTTCTGTAAAATGCACTGGGGCCTTATCGTATCTGACATTATCGTCGTGTGCTCGTATTTGTACACAGGACGAGCATGAGCTTCAGTACCCCTTCGGTCGGAGAGGCAAATATCAAAATGGAGAAATTAGCAAGCATCGTACTCGGTGCGTTTTCCCCCATTCGCGCCGACGGCAGAAAGGACAATAAAACACTCGTATTTATGCCCTGCTCTAATAGACGAGAGCTAGGGGTGTTAAACAATGCGCGGCATTTACGGATGCTCTTGATTTCCGTTGTTTGATTTCACGATTAAACTCTTTTCTTTTAACAGAGACTTCGGCACAAATCTCTATCAGGTGAAAAACCCAGATTTCGTACTGAGGACCCCTGCGCCTCCGAAGCTTATGTTGAAAGTTGAACAGATCTCGCAGACAAACTGAAAACTGCGAAAGGAAGTGGTCATATGGTCAGTAATGAGTAGGGTTCCGTGTTTTCGGAGTTTAGTTTTTGTCAAGTTCGGAGGGTGTTTTTCTGAGTTCATTTTTGCCGAAAATTCGGAGTTTATCGGAGTTTATTTTTTTTTATTCCGAATTCTCCGAAATTTGGAGCTGAAATTCGCAGTGTTTCTTAATAAAAATAAACACATACTATCCAAATGTAAACGTACGCTGGACAAAAAAAAAAAACGCGATTGTATTAAATAATATTTTCTTGAGTTGGATTTGGCGTTGGTGTCATTACTACTGGCAATACTAATTTGTCCTAGAACAAAAGTGGCACACAAGTGTTATTTTGACAAGCGTCAATACCTTAAAATCAATGACCTACTGGAGGTAGTCGCTGGGAAGCCTGTATTTATTCCATGCTATTCCATCAACCTACGGCGCGGCCGCAAGAGATAGAGTGGAAAAGAATGTAATAGAGAAGTTTCAACTGGTCCTCCTTTTCACTTCATGTAATTTCTATGGTCCATAGCTTTCGCGGTTACAAAAACACAACCTCTCCTTCCTTTCAGGCACAAATAGTATGACCCAAACCGGAAACATAAACAGTGACTTTTGTCTTGACCCGATAGTACATGAGCTGTTGTCCTGACCGAAATTCGAAAGATATGTGTGGTGGCATTTTTCCAGGACATTTACTCTACGCGCTGATTAAACCATTAATTGTAAAATATATATGTGTGTGTGTGTGTGTGGGCGGGGGGGGGGGATTGCACATCGAAATTCAGAGTTTATCAGAGGGGTGCCCAAGCTGCGGCTCCCTAGCCGCATGCGGCTCTTCGTGTGTTAAAGTGCGGCTCGCGGCTCCCTCCCCTAGCAACTTCCCCCTCCCCCCTCCACACACACACACGCGTCTCCCTCCCGGTCACATGAGCACTTCCCCAAAAAGAGAAATGGAACGCGTTTTAAATTGAGAGAGGTTGCGGTTTGGTAGTCGTATGCTACTGCTACTTTACGTACAGTTGGACTGCTCTTGACTCGGATAGATTGCAAGTAGTCCGAGTTTCGTTTATTTCTCTAAACAAAGGTTTGCGTCCCCCCCCCCCCCCCGTCCCCCCCCCCCCCCCCCCCCCCCTCGCGGCTCTTAGAATTTTCGGGGGTTTGTTTCCGGCTCTTAGGCCGGGTCAGCTTTGTCAGCCCTGGTTTATCAGATAAATCCGAATAGACGAAACTTTTACAGGCGGGTGTTTTTCGAATTTATCCGAAAACTCGAAAACATAGTTATGAGTCACATCCCCCCACCTCCCCGACACGCACACCACTCCAAACGCCCTGAAAAATTCTGAACTTTTTCAGTTAAGACCGAATGTAAAAAAATGAATTCGGCGTACTTTTACCAGTTATATTCGGTTTAACCCGAAAACGCTGAACCCTAAATATAGCGTTTGAAGTTTAAAAAAAAAAAATGCACGTGGCGATCCCGTCGCCGCCAGTGTACTTTTTTTTTTTATTGTTTCTCCACTAGCTGGTAAATAATGCCATGCAATGTCCAACGTACCCTTTTTCTTTACGTTCTGTTTTGTTTTCATAAAACGCTACCTATCACACCCTTTTTACATGCGTGCTGTTTTGTCGTTGTGCTGTTTTGACGCCGTGCTGTTTTGGCACGTGCTCTTATGTCGCTGTGCCGTTTTGACGCCGTGCTGTTTTGTCGCGTGCTATTTTGACGCGTGCTGTTTTGTCGCCGTGCTGTTTTGACGCTGTGCTGTTTTGACGCGTGCTGTTTTGACCGTGCTGTTTTGTCGCGTGCTGTTTTGTCGTGTGCTGTTCTGTCGCGTTCCCACTTCTTCCATGTGCGATCGTCGACCTGTGTTTACCTGCGCACAAACTCCTGCACGTCGAGGGCCCGAAAAAAAAAATAACAACAACAACAACAAAACAACGTGCCCCACTATTCCACAGGTTCCGGCGGGCAGACTCTACAGTATTATAACTTTAGAACAAGTCGCATATTTTGAAAATGTGAGCAATCTATTTGGCCTTGATGTGATGCCACGAAGTGAGGTTGGCCAAACGAAGCCGAAAACTTGGTGGCCAACCAGTGCGCAAGATGCTTTGCGCAGAATTAGGCTGCCAGGATCGTTTCGATTTTGAAAAAGGCATATTCTACGATGTGACTTTGGCCGCAGTCTCAGCAATTATAGAGCACACAAAAGACAAGCTGTTCGCTGCTGACACGACGACATAATTATCCGCGGATATGTCTCGAGCATGTTTGCTTCATGCATGTTTAGAAGATGTCTGCAAGTGTTTTTGTTGTTGTTTGAGCAATGTGCAGGAGACCGCTAAACAAGGAAGACGTCAGATGGTTGTTGCAGACCGCCATTTGGACGGTGTATCGGGAGAGAGCTAGACCGCGGCATTAAAGAGGAAGGCTGCCTTCTATCAGGTGCTCTGTCCGTACCAGATATCGTCTGAGAGACAATACGCAACGTTGTACTATTCCACTTCTTATCGCCATTTTTCTTTTCTCTTTACAGGCGCATTTGCCATTTTCCGAAACTTCGCACTAAGGGCAAACCGTTTCGCTCTCGCCCGCAGTCTCCAAAATGGCCGCGGCAAGCAACTGACTGTGCGCGCCCTTCGAAACCCCAATGCGCGCACTGCTTTAATCTAGACTTTTTTTTTTATTGTTTTAGTTCACGCTGATGGGATTCACATTAACGAAGGAGCGCAGAGACCAGCAAACAGGCAAATAAACTCGAAAAAAAAAAGACAGAGCGCAGCAGCGCATCGTCGTGTTTGCCAGTGTCAGCAGTGGGAGTCCGCCGAGCGCGAACGGAGGGCGGAGAGCGAAATTCGACTGCGGATCCACATTCCGTCGTCGTCGCCTCGCGCCCCGTTCACCCGGCGACCCGCGCTTCCGCCAAAGGGAACCGGAAGTCGTGTCGGAAAGCAGGACAGACAGTTCCTCCCGTCTCTTGATTGCCACTCGCTGCTTGAGCGGAGACGAGGCTTCCTCCCGAGTGTAAACTTCAGAAACTGCGCAGCCTCCTCTCCACCCTGTCCCCAGATAGATATTGCGTTGTCGTTTGTTTGTCCCTGTGTCAGCCGCGGTTTCTGGTTTTTGTTGTTCCCGAGTCGTATCTCTGCACTGGTCCGGCTCTCGGAGGCGCCACTTGTTTGAGATGGCGGGCGACGGCGGTCTAGACGTGATTACTTCTCATCGGTGGCCTCGGCCGGCTTCGCTTGGCCTTCAGCCAATGTTACCTTTGGAGGGAAAAAAGAGCAGGAAAGCGTGCGTGACGTCGCTTTTCGACGTCACAAACTCTTGCTTGTCGGGGTTTTGGAACTCTCGCTGAAACTTCGCGACGCGTGAATGCTTCCCGATATCGTGGCATGCTAAAAACCTCGGAAGAATGAAGTGAACAACCGCAAACGCGAACACCAAGAAAGCAATTTTTTTTTTTTTATGTTTCGCGCAGAATTTAACTACCGTAGGCATGGGACCCCCAAAACACTTTGGGAACCCCAGAAATATCGAGCGATTCCACAGTTTGCCGGAGTAAATTAAAGAACCAAACAAACGCCAAATCGGTTTTGAAAGAAGGAAAAAAATGCGCTTAAGTTTTTTTTTCGCTTTTTTAGCTTTTGTATTTGCGTATGTTTCGTAGTAGAAAATAAAGAAAAAAAAATTTCGAACAAGATCGCCTGCGTTAGTTCTACTTTCTAACGTCTTTAAATGGAAGCCTGCACTGGCGGAACCTTCGCGCCTTTAATTTTCCGCGTCGTGTACGACAACGCTGTGGAAGGGAGGCAGGCATTGCTCGATGGCAGTGCAATCTTGGGACCTGTATAGAAGACCCGTTAGACTACGGGCTACGGAACACGCGCCAGCCAAAGAGAGAGGAAGCTAGAAAAAAAAAAATAAGGTTAAAACTGGGGAACAAGGGATAAGCACGAAACAGAAAAAGAAAAAAAAAGAGGGGGGGGGGGGGAGAGAGAGAGAGAGAGAAAGGAAGGACTGGGGGCGAGGCATTCTTTCGCGTGTTCCCCTCGACTTCGTGCCTCGATTTACCGAAGCGCGCATACACACATTCCGCGCTGGCCCGAGAATTATTTCGCCTGGGCGTCCGTCCATCCGCCTATTCCCCCAAGAGCACCAACAGCGGCGCGGCCAAGTCGCTTTCGCCGGAAGAGCAGGAGCGCCATTAGCCAACGAGCGCCGACTTTTACTTCTTTCCTTTTTCGGTGGGCGCCGAGTACCAACTACACACATAGAAGCTCGAATAAATAAAAAAAAAACTCCTCCCCCCCGCCCCCCGCTTCAAAACGAACGATACAAAAAGGGAGGCAAATTGTTTTTTTAAACTAAGAAAAAAAAAAACATATTAATAATAAAAAAGCAACACGGACTAAAACCCAAAGCTGCCTTTGGTGTCTTCATGAAGCCCGGGGCGACGGCAGCATCTTCTTCATCGCGGATCGCGGGAGCAGGAAACGTGAGAGGGGGGAAAAAAACACGCCACGTGACCCAATGCGGCGCGATCACGTGAGCTTCTGCCGACGTCTGGTGGCGCTGCCGAAGCCGGCCGGCAGGCCAGATTAACCGCGTGGGCGGCTCTGCCGGAGTGACTCCAAGACCTCGCGGGAGGGTAGGGACAACTGGCGCTATTCATGAAGCGGTTTGACGGTGCTTGTGGTCGGAGAAGTCACTCTAGTCGTGCGTGAACGCTATTAGGGCCCATATCGTTGGCCTGTGGCTTCTACTGTCGGGGGATTTAAGATGAAATGTAACAAAGGGTGGGGTCGTTATTTACAATTCAATGGGTATCTTTTTGCGGTATTACTTAATCGATAGCATTACCAAACTCATAAATTTGCCCAGAAAAAAGAACATCTCGGTACTCAAAAGGTCGTTTATCATAAAGAGGTAGACACTCGCACTTAAGTGCATCGCAGGTGTAGTGTTTGATATCATAGTAATAATAGTAATAATAATATTAGTAAAAAAGACTTAAAATACATATATATATATATATATATATATATATATATATATATATATATATATATATATATATATATATATATATATATATATATATATATATATATATATATATGTCAAGCATGGCGCCTTGAGGAATTGGCTGCGAACTTTCCAGGCCTGTGTCTTAAGCGGTATTTTTATTACATGCATGAAAGGTTCATAGAATATTTTTCTTCCACGTAGCTGTAAAACGATATTGATAGCGAGTATTTATTTGTACAAGGCGGATACTGAGTCCATAAAAACAAGTAGTCGACACCAAAAAAAAACGAAAATTATTGACAATGATTGCCAAAAAAAAAAAGAATAAAGAAAAAAAAGTTATTCGCACTTATATATATTACAAAAATACATTTCATGATTCAACATTTCTATTTTACTTTATACGCGTGTGGGCCTCCATCTCCGCGAAAGAAAAAACAAACAATCACAGTTTGGATTCCACGGTTGAGGAAGGAGATACAGCAGTTCTGCGGAGCCGCTCTCTTTATGAGTCTGCATGTAGCAGTGCGCCCTGCACGGAACGTTATTCAGACTTTCAGTTTTACCAATTTAACGCAGGTTTGTTTCTTTAAATATTATTCCAATGACGCCCTTTATAGCTAAAGAAATAATTACTACAATAAGAGTGGCAAAAGATAATATACAAATAATTTAAATGCAGCTTACAAAACGGTTGCTTTTGCAGAAATGAGATTTGAAATCAGATCGTGTTGCAGTCGGCCGGTCAGAAATATAAGGTTACTATATTTATATATACGCGCCTAAATTATATATAAAATAAACGATATATTTATCCTTCCAAAACCTAAAAATACTAGACTAGAAAAAAAAAAGGACCTTCATTAATGGATCGGTTCAGCTTTACCTATTGCCCGCACACATGCAGCGGTCAACTTTAAAGATGTTTTGAAATAATTTTATGACTCGAGAGTTTTGAGATATTTTTAGGCTCGAACTATCGATGTACGCATTTGTATGTGTTCGGTACTGCAGTCTACGTATCTTGCTGCGCCCAACAAGTCGTGTAAGCTTCGAGCGCGTGCTGGGAGGCCCGACCCGTAAAGGAGACGAACCGCCTTCGTTCTCATCCTTTGAGTGACTACTTGATGAGAGCTTAAGAATTAATTAGGTGCTTCGCCTCCCGCGAGAGCTTTCTTCGTTTGATAACGGATTCGCGCATGCGCAGCCAAAGATCGACGAAGGCAACGAGCTCGTGCTGGAGAACGGAGCTTCTACGCAATCTATAAGACACTGCTTACGAACAAGTCCTCTTTTTCCCACATCAGGTGTGGGCGTTGCCAACGTTACTAGATTACCTCAGTTGTGGAACTCTCACGGACGGGGTAACCCCTTCCCTCACTTCAGTCCGCCTTCCGTGGTTCGAAGCACCATCTAGATTTTTGTTTACAAACTGTGTGTTCCATAGAGTACGGAGTAGCGCCATCTAGACGCTGCGCTTCAAAACGTGCGTATTTAGAATACGCTGCATGTTATCGTAACAGCCGTCCGGCGCGTTGAACGACGGGAGGCAAGTCGTGGTGAGTGAGGGGGGTACTACTCGTGCATGCAGCGTCTATGAGCAGTTCTCTAACTGAGCTAATCTAATAACGTTGGGCACTGCGCGAGCACAGAAACTCGAATTGCGTTAAGTGGGGCGTCTGCGAGCGCGCCGCGTCGACAGCCGCGCCATCGCAACAGCGTGACGTCAGCAGCAGCCGCGCGTTTGGTGCACATTGCGTATATGAAGTAGAGGTCTCTTTTGGCTTCTTCGAAGAAACGCGCGTTGGTCAAGCTGCTGGTATGTGCACACAGCTTTGTGCTAGGACGCTCATACATTAGCTCTCTATCGATGCCGGCCAGACCTCGCAGCATTGTACTAGCGTAAGTAGAATATTGGAAATACGAGTACGGCGCTTCAAATATTTAGCGACTCCAATATCAGCATCATAATTTTACCGTTGCAGCGACATGAACGCATCGTGCGAAAGATCGGAATGATGATTTTTATGTAACACTAATTTGCACTCTTTTCGTAGAGGTTTGTTCGAGCTTCTTTCTAACTTGGCGCTACCAGGTGCTTCATATCTTGGCTTCGCCATGTCAGCTAACACTGTTCAGGGCTGTTCATGCTCATCAGTGGGGTAAATGACAAGGCCCTATGTGTACTGGTTCTGCCACGGGTGTTGGCATTGCAGCGGTGCAGTATAGTCTCAGAGAGAGAGAGAGAGAGTGAGGAAAGGAAAATTTGCTTAGGTGAGTCTACGTTGGCATCGACACTGCTTTTGTAATTATACACTGGAATACTAGCAGCGACGCTGTACAAGAACGAGCCCAATTCCGATTAAGTGCACGCCAGGACTGGGTCAGTCGAAGAGGGTGGACGATTTTCAAAATTCACTGCTTTAAATAGGTCGACCTCCCTTTCTTGAGGCAATAAGGTATGTTCACACATGCAGCGGAGCGCTACAAGCATAGCGCTGACCTCGCGCTAAGCGCGTGCTGACGGGGGCGTTCACCAGCTTTGTATCGCAGCTTCAAAGCTGTTGATCATGGCAGACGATAAGTAGTTGACGACACGCGAGCAGAGCTACATCAGCGCTTCGCTGTATGTGAGAACCGGTGTTAAGCGAGATGCACTTGTGTCTAAGAACGCTTGAGGCCCTTGAGGCCGCGAGAAAGCACGCGCTCGCCTGAAGCCTAAGTTCAAGCCTCTAATCTTGAGCACGTCAGTCGTGCATTCCATGGGTCCGGGGAATATGGCCTGATATCCCGTCTTATTAGGGAGGAGACTGGACGGTTATGCCCACAAACGGCCGGCCGAAAGACGGAGGGAGCGAATCAGGGCGCAGGTGAACTGAATAATATCGATTGGGGTTCCGGTCCTGCTAAGTTTGTGCGGTATATTTGCGACATTTTTTTTTGTAGCTGTGTTTAAATGCAAAATAGTCAATGACATATAAAAGCGTCATCAGCTGACCATAAAAGAAAGAACGTGTTTGCTTACAATCGGTATTACAAAAGATTGTTAAAGGGACGTCAGCTAAACGTCTCTTTTTCAAGCATGAAATGCCCTTTAACGCTACCCCCATATCCCAAAATTTAGTCCGTCTGTCCGTCCGTCCGTATCTCCGTACATTTTCCGCTAAATGTAGCGGGGAAAGTGGCGTCACGTAACGTCACGTGACCTGTACAGCTATGGGAAAATTGTCGGCACGTAACCTATGCGTCAATTCAGTTTCCCCGCAACATTTAGGGGCGAATCGACGTCAATTACCAGTTCACTTGCACGCTAAATTTGGCGGTAAAATTCGTGTCCTTTGGCCCAGTCACCAATCTAGTTTCCCCGCAAAAATATAGCGGGAGAAATCGACGCAACGTGACCTGACATCACGTGATCTACATACCATTCAGTTTCCCCGCTACATTTTACGGGAAAATATACGTCACGTGACACACCCAATTCACTCACCAATTTCTCCATAATGCATTTCATGCCTTATAGGACTTTGAAGGTGAAAGTCGCTGCCAATCTTCATAATCTTTTGTTTTATCCGCAAATTAAAAAAGTAAGTATTTTGCGCGCTAGAGTGCTACTACAGATTCCAATCGTAACGTTCAATTAAAAAAGGTTCGTTCGTAAACTTTCAGAATTACGCCTTTATTGCGATAGGGCAGTGGTGAAGGACGTCTGTAGTCAATGACGGTGTAACGTGCGGAGGGCGTGGTCAGTCCCGAGAATTTCATTACCGCTTCGCAGCCAATGAGATTTCGACATTAACCGAGGCGAACGTTAAAGAATCAACCAGAAAGCAAGAAGCGTGATCATTATAGACCATGCGCTTTTCACTGGGATGCATCCGCGGTGCTCAAGTACGTCACCTGAACCCAGCTCCCGCATTGGACACGAGCACCGCGTCACTCGGACGCATTTGCTCGTCAACAATCAATTCGTCGACGAATATTTCAATCCGCGTTCGTGGCCAATGAGCGCCCTGACGGCAATTATCATCGCTTGCGAATGTCAAGTTCTATATGGTGTGCTTAAAATGCACGCTGGAAGCTTGGAGTCATCATATCTGTTGCCCAAGCACCTCGCGATCAGGTGATTTATCATTATCCCCAACTTTCTTGTACATCAGCGCTTTGGCGCGTGCACTAAAATTAGAATTTCAACTGAACGACAACAAACATCGCAATGTTTCCCGGGAATACTTTACATGGCAGCGATAAAAATATCAATAGGCAGGAATGAAAGTTTTGGACGCTTATCGTTTTTATTCCGCGGCTTTAGAAATCTTTCTGCATTGAATCCTTTAGGCCACGTTCGCAATACTATCAATTTATGCTTTCCTTCAGAAAAGATCATAAATATTTCCGAGAGCGGTAATTTTCTGAACATCAGAAAACGCAAATCATTCAAAATGTTGATATTTCCTTCAAAACTTTTTATTCCATGGAATGTTGAAGAAAGTTGGCCAGGAGTCGCTCTTGAGTTGAGGGAGAAAAGTAAGGAGGAAGAAGTCGAAAAATCATTTCGTGGTCCCTCTAAGCTACGTGAGTAAACTGCGAAGAGGCGCGCGTGTCGGGTTCTCATAAACAGCAACCTCGTTCGATTTCCCTGCACCTCCCGCACCGCCACTGAAAAGCGTAGGGCAATGTACTACTTCCGGTGTGCATATTGAGATACGACCGGAAGTACTTCGCCCTACACTTTCCTGCACCGGTGAGAAAGGTGCAGGGAAATCAAGCGCACATAGTACGGCTTCATCTACCTAGACGCCATGCATGGGTAAATTACTTCCAAAATGTAATTTAATTATAATTACAATTACTTTGTTTCAAAAGTAGTTTAACTACAATTACAATTACCCCTACGTAAAAGTAATTACTTACAATTACAAATTACTTTTAAAAATTATACTTTAGAATTACTTATTTCTGAGAGCGACCAGACTTGGGCCCTATAACTTTAAACTGCTTTAAACGAGTTGTATAGAGTGCAACGTATTTATTTGTTCATTACTTTACCCAATGTTTAAGGAGGCTTAAGCATTGCTACATAATTGCCGCGTATTTAACTATCTTTTTATGAATTTTGTTAAATTTATGATAGAACTTGACAGTTTGGGGCAATGAAGTACTACGTTCTTATATTTTTAATAAAATATAACCAAATAAAAAAAAATTGAGTTGACAGACTTTTTTTTGTTAGTCAGGCAAATAAAAATTCGCCAATTAGTCATATATGAATATTTTGCAGGTGTTTATATCGAACTAAATTCCACACGCGCTAATACGACCGCATTCGCAGACAAACATCATGGTATTATAAATTATTTACATTTAGTTCAAATTATAATGGCTCAGAAATATATAAGAACCAGATCGGGGGCCCCGAATCATTGTTGGTGATAATATTCACCGGCGCGAGGTCAGTCTCCAAAGTGCTTATGCAAATAATATCCGAACTAACCCCAGCATGAATTAAACTTGAAAAAAAAAAATAGAAAGATACAAATATTCGACAGTACTTGAAGAGCGACGTAAAAGACTGGCCAAGAGGATAGAAAAATAACTTCATAGACAATTAAAATTCCCAACCTCAGCTGAAAGCTGAATTTAAATGTTTTCTCTTTCAATATTTGGCATGTTTACGCTATTCTGCTCGCACCGCAGATGGCGCTACACGGCACCGTTGAGGTAGACTCCAAAGAGGATTGTCTCCCGGCCCGCAGTGTAAGCAACAAAGCAACAAACAATGCGACGCAATTTATGCTGTGCGTCTGTACGAGTGCGTGTCTGTGTGCAAGTGTTTTACAGAGAGCTACGCCGCTTGTGCGGGCGCTGACGCTTTCAGAGATATTCCGTCTGCGCCACGGAGTTTTGCAGAAGTAATTGTAGTTGTGCCTGAAATTTTGCAAATACTGACGCTAGAAAGTAATTAAATTACAATTACAATTCATTTTATCCGAAAGTAATTAATTACAATTAAAAATTACCACGAAAAGTAATTAAATTACAGCAATTCAATTACTGTAATTGAATTACTACCCAAGTATGCGGTATACGGTGAGGTGTTAGAACAGCGCGCTTCGAAGGCAGCAAGTTTGTTCAACTTGTTTTCTACCGAGCTCTGTGCTTACCCGACACAAGACCTCTGGACTTGAATCGTTTCATCATGTGCGCGATCGAGCCCGGGAATATGGCACGAACGCTGAGTCATTGTTCGGCTGGGAGTCGAGTCGGTGTTTCGCTGATGGAACACGGTCCCCAGACGAACGCTGACGGGACGTTCGCTTGCGTCAGCCGAGCGCTACGTTAAAAACAAAAGCAAATAATTTATGTTGTTGTTGTCCCCAGGGGTCTAGTTCTCAACTTAGCCGCTAGGGGCACAACGGTTGGATGGATGAATGACCTCTGAAGATCCCCCTGGATGTTTTAAAATATGCAGGCGTCAGAGATGAAAAATTTCTCGCCGGCATTATCTCTGTCGCCTGCATATTTCAAGCAGAGGTTTAAAACATCCAGGCGACAGGGATTACAGACAAAATTATACGAAAAAAAGAAAAACGAAACGCGTCAAGTAAACACGTATTAGAGACCTATTCACAAATCATTTACCAACAAACTATTTTATATAAAATGGCGCATAATGTAAAAAAAAAAATTAACATCTTTAAATGCACTTTACGAATATATATATTGTGTGTGTGTAAAACGTTTAATGAAAAAAAAAAAGAAGTGGTCGCACATGCGCGTGACTTCTTACTCGGGTCTTTCCCCTTCTAAATGTCATATTAAACAATTATGCTTATATTATGTATTATTGCAGTTGTGTTATGAGTGAAGAAACGCAGCATAATGCCAAAAGTGCACGTGAGTGCTTAGAAATAACTCCTTTTTATTAAACTTTCCTTAGTCGTCTGCAGTGTCTTGAACTAACATGTGATGGCAAAACATTGAGTAACATATGATATCCAAAAGAAAAAAAAAGAGAAAAAAAAAAAAACTTAAATTGGTGCTAGCTTGTCTTTGCCATAGGGTCATTTACGCACGACGTCGGCTCCAAATAGACATTTTCTAGAACCGACAAAGGCTGTACAGCGGTGCTGCTCTATCAGAGGGTGTAGAAAGTCGTGTTGTCTCTAGCTTTGCCTTCGTCCTAGATGTATATTTTTTCTTTAATTTTAACCCGCACCAACACGCTGGTCTTCCGTTAATTAGCATTATGTTTGTGTTTCCTTCCGTTGCCTCCTAAAACACCCACCCCCCTCTCCCCCCCGCCCTTTTTTTTTTTTTCCGAGACGTGTTTAAATTGCGTGTTTTTTCGGAGCGCCGTATAATGCTGCGTGTGCCTCATGTCTTTATCACCTTCATCGCTTGAAATTTGCGTTGTAAGAAAGTAGAATGTTTTTTCCGAGTCCCTATGTAAATTAATCCTGCGCACTAAATTTATTCAATTTTTTTTACACAACTTATTCGTACCACAGTTTTATAAACACTTCCGACGCGTTCGACGAGCGAATCTGGCTCGGCACATCCTCGTACTGATACATTTTTCTACGTATTTTACGAAAGGTTTAAAACATGTACACCCCCCCCCCCCCCAAACATACAAAAACTTACCATAAAAATATCTATGCAAAAAAAAAAAAAGAAAGCCACGGAACACGTCAATTAAACACGTTTTGGAGACACATTCACAAATAATTTACCAATACACTATTTTATATAAAATGATGCAAAATATATAAAAATGTACCTCTTTAGATACATTTGACGAATATATAAAGTTAGGCTTAGTCATTACTGCAGTTGTATTATTAATGCAGAAACGCAGCTGATTTCTCTAAATCGGACAAAATTCCACGTGAATACTTAAAAAGAAAAGCTCTATCTATCTTTATATTTATTTTACTCTCCTTAATCGACTGCAGTGTCTTGCACTAGCATGTGATGGTAAAACATTGAGTAGCAGTTATCTCAAGAGAAAAAAAAAACAAAAAAACAAAAAACCACGAGAACAAACCTTCACTCAAATTGAGCTAACTTGTCTTCGTTATAGGGTCTTTGACGCACGACGTCGTCTCAAAAGTGACATTCTCTTAAACTGACAAAGGCCGTACAACGGTGCTGTTCTATCGTACGGTGTAGAAATTCGTGCTGTCCCTAGCTTAGCTTTATATTTGTGTTCCTTTGTGTTGCCTCCTAAAACACCCCTTCTTCCCCCCCCCCCCCCCCTCTTTCCCCTTTTACTTTATTTCAAATCACGTGTAAATTGAGTGTTTTTTTAGGGGCGAAGCTCCTTAGGGTCCAGCCTTGTCCGTCCGTCCGTCCATCCGTCCGTCCGTCCGGTGTCCGTGCTCACATAAAAAGAAAAAAATGTTTGCGTAGTCGACAGGATTCGAACCTGTGCGGGGAGACCCCAATGGATTTCTAGTCCATCGCCTTAACCACTCAGCCACGACTGCTGGACGAGTAGGGGACTCTGAGATGTGGTAGTAACTCAAGAGCTGGGGTTTCTGTCATGAATGAAACGTTGCATGTAGCCGCTCAACGTTTATAGACGAGAGGGCGCTGCGGTCAAATGCTCAAATGCGTATATAACCACGTTCCATACCACACATTTTCTTTCTGACATGGACCGTTGACTTAAGCGGTGGAGATGCGTTCCCATAGCTTCTGGCGGATCCAAGCTGATCCGCTAGTAGAACCACTGGCTCTGCATTTCACCGATCAGAAAGCAGTAATAATGAAGTCGAAACGTGACCCGGACCTCGGCACTAGCTATGAGCAATACAAAAAATCAGCACCATCAGCACTACCTATGAACAATAAAATCAGTATCATCAGCACCACCAGAGCTTCGCCCCAATCAACATAATTCACCACGTGGAGATGCGGTCCTTTCTTTTTTTCTTTTCGGAGCGCCGTAAAATGGTGCGCAAGCTTTATGTCTTTATAAATGTGGGTGGATTGAACGATTTTCGCTGACGCCCACAATGTTTGTAATTGAAATGAAACCTTAACATTTATTAATTACCAAGTTAGTTCCCAAACGTAATTAAGAACCTAATTATATCAAACACTGCTCTCTTTTTTTTTAATTTGCTTTCTGGCAGAGACCAGTTTTACGTCAACTTTTTGTTTCTAAGCGATGGGTACTTTTCACAGGAACGATTTGGCCCGCGTTTCGTGAAACACCCTGTATACGTATAAGTATATATTTGAGTGCTTCAGTCAAGGACACGCCTTTCATATAGCGTATAGTTTACATAAACATGCACAACATGAGCCGAACCGCCATTGTATGAACTGACATGATAACACCTAACAACAATACCCTTGTAGTTATACACTTCTATCTGTATTCTATTGTACGGTACGCATCGATACTTGGAAATGGTATGCGGCTTTGTTTGCCGCCACACGATGTCGAACACAAGGATAGCGGGTTTCCAGATACTGCTTCCCTATCCTGGTTTCCGCGGTGACAGACATACCTTCCTCGTGTGCGGGATTTGTGTTTCACCGGTAATGGGTTGTGAGTACACTCCTTAACTGTCGGCAGCAGTGATGTCCGCCGAGAGGTTTTCGTAAGCAAAAGGTCCAGGAATAAAAAATAAATAAATAAATAAATAAAGGGGGGGTTGTTAGGCGGCAGCACAATGAAACACAAAAATAAAGCTAAGCTAGTGGCAGCACGACTTTGTACACCCTACGATAGTGCAGCACCGCGGTAGAGCCTTCGTCGGTTCTAGACAATGTCGTTGGAGTCGACGTCTTACGGCAAAGCCCATATAACATAGACGAGCTAGCTAAGTTTCAGTGAAAGGTTGTTGTCGTTTTTCTTTTTTGGAGATCATACCTTACTCACTCTTGTGCCATCCCAAGTTAGTTCAAAACATAGCACACGATTTAGGAGAGTTTCAAGGAAATACAAGGTGGAGTTTCATTTTTCTAATTTATTGACGTGCAATTTTGCCACATTTAGAGAAATCAGCTCCGTTTCTGCAATAATACCCCAACTACAATAATGGCTATGCGTGTATTTTATGTACTCGTAAAGTGAACTTAAAGATTTTTTTTTAATTTTTTGCCATTTTATATAAAGTTGTTTGTTACTAAATAGTTTGTGAATGTGTCTCTAAAACTTGTTTACTAGATGTGTTTCGTAGCTATCTATTTTTTTTTTGCATAGAAATCTGTTTAATTTTAATATTTAATATCATGGGTACATATTATAATCCTTTCTTAAAATAAGAAGAAACAATTGTTACTACGTGCAAGCTTCAGTGTGAAATTGACGGCTGTGCTAAGTGCCATGACGAAACGTTGGCTACTCCATACCTCGAACTTCAAAATTTCCTATCTCCAGAAATACATTAGTTGTGAGGTTCACATATAGCTGAATGCTGCTCACAAGAACGTGGCTTTCACATTTATATTTCGTAATAAATACACACAAAAGATATGACCCGGACCGGACCATCATTGTACGATCTGACGTGGAAACGCCCTCTATACGTTATCTAAATTGATAACGATTAAATTGAAGTTTTACTCTTGGTAGCAGATGGGAAAATGATTTCACCATATACGCAAGAGATATTAATATTGGTAATGTTTGTCACAAACATTGACGCAGGCATCGACATGCCCCCCCCCCCCCCCCCCCCCCCCCCCCCCCGGAGAACTTCTTAGCCTGCCTTTCCGGGAAAATGGAGTCTACGCCGCTGGACATGCCTAAGAGGTGCTGCTTGCAAGTTCGTTGGAGCGAACATCTCAAATGAAAACAGAACGAAGCGCGTGAATTGGCACTCTTCACTCAGAGCTGCTCAAGCACGACGACGCGTGGAGAAGTTAAACGGACTAAAATCAGGAACATTCCCGACCAGGGTCGGTGCCCTTCCTCTTTCGGAAGAGCCCAATCAGAAATGTTCGCTCGCTTGGTCCGCCCCGGCAAAGTTGTCCGAGCTCTTCTCGGCGAGAACGGATTCCGAGTGATGAGCGGCGTGGTGGTGGCGGTGGCGCTGCCCTCGTGCTTCCTCGAGACCTCGCAGAGGGCGCGCCGGACGTCAGCGGCGTCAGTCGAGGAGCCGAGCAGCCGGTGGGGGGGCACGCGTCCTCTGGAATCGCACGCCGCAGACCTCCACCTCAAGTCCGGTCGAACTCTCTCCCCCCACCCTTCCCCCAAGTTCCCCCGAATCCCCCCATCCACGCGACAAGCACGCCGATCAGGCCCCGTCCCGCACAACGGCACGTAAAAGCAGGGAGCGGCGACGTGGTCTCCGGGTCGCCATGTGAGCCGACGAGGTCGTTTTTTTTTCCTCTTGGAGGCCTAACGCTGCGATGCGGCTCGACGACGCTCGACGGAAGGTCCCCCAAGAGCGCAGGGAGTCTGGGCCGACGCCCACATCGCCACAGCGGATCGGTCGCAGCAGCGCAGGCGGGACGCCACCGCTCGCCGTGCTCTGCCTCTGCCGCCGTCCTCGCATGCCGGCCTCCGACAACGGCATGGGGTAGAGCCGCTCCCGGTGCGCGAGTGTGCCTGTGCCGCGCAGAGCAAGGGACTCTCTCCGACGGAGAACCAGCAGCGCGCCCCCTGACAGCCGGCCCAATGTGGGCTCCCTGCGACGGCCTGGCTGTGCGAGGTAGGTAACCCCGACACGCTTCCAGGGCTGCTGCCAACGCGACCGGCGTCTCGACCGCGTGTCGTGCGCCGGGTCCGAGCCCCCCTCATTCCGAGGAGCTCCTCGCCGGCGTGCCGGCTCCTGACCACGCGCTCGCGGGCGCTTCCCGCATCTTTCTACTTGCGCGGACTTTGTCGGTCGGAAGTTGGTCATTTCAAGTGTGCCGAAGTTGTTCGTGCTTCTACCGCCCACTCATGTTCCGACAGCTTTAGAAACGCTCGACTATGAGATATACACAATGCAGGAAGTGTCGAAAGGGGCAGTATGGCGATAGTCGAATGGATATAGTTGAAATCCGCTCTAATTAATACAAAGCAAAGACAGGGGAGGAGACAAGTTCAAACTTTATGCATATGAAACCACGTCTGAACTCGTCTTATCCTCGGTTTCTGGAAAAAAAGTATCCGAATTCAACCTTTGTTACCAAATAACTGCCAACACGTTTGATGTGGAAAATAACAGCCTTAGTATTTACTGTTTTTTCCTGCATGCTTGTAGTTTACACAATTTTCGCAATTAATAAGGGGGTACAATTGCGAATTCATGTGCTTGAACCTTACATCCGTACCTCTTCTACTCGATCTAAAAGATGCACGCATGACGCACATGCGAACAGTACACATAAGAACACGCGCGGACGCCAACATAGTTACCCATGCTATGTTATCACGCACGAACACACGCCACAAAGGGATCGCATGCTGTACTCGGTAGGCCCACAGACGCGTGCGTGTGCGGACGACATAAGTTTGGTCGATAGCGTTCGGGCAGTTATACCTGCGACACCAGGCCTTGGTGCTTAACCTTGTGTTATCGCCAGTTAGATCAAGGTGAGACCTCACACTGTACAGCGCACGGCGCAACCGAGTTGAATTATTTTATTCTCACATTTTAGGGTCACAGTTTTACCTTCCAACATTACAAACTTCACCAGCGATGTTTTGCTTTGTACTCCATATTTGATGGGTTGGTGTTACTACACGTGAGTGAACCCAGGTGCTACGTGGACACGAATGTGTCCGTAATGGATCGAGTTGGGATTGACCGATCGTCTGCACCTTGTCTCCTGCCTCAGTCTCCACCCCCTATCTTACACGCCCCTGCAAAATACCGGTCCGCTGATGTGGTATTCATATGAACACAGCCTGTGATCTTGTCGAGTGTGACAGCTGCGTGTAGGAGCAAGGAAAGAGCCATCCTCTACCGTAAAGCGTTTGGTGAATGCTATCGTAAACAGTTGACAAGCACGACGGTTTTTGGGTTATCATAATGCGATTGTAACATAAAAATAATGTGTGCCAAAGTGTACTGATGTAAAAAAAAATGGATCAGACTAACTGCAATGAATGTGATTTGGTTTGGTATGTTTATTTGCATCAGGTACTAAGGACGTAATACTGGCGGAATGTGGAAAATGCTGCCACAAGGGCAGCTTGACGAAGCTGTTCTTGTGACAGCTTTTTAAATAGTTCAAATAGTATGTAAATAATTACCATTTTCATTGATCTATTTTTTTTTCTTGTTTACCTAAGTTAATCTGCGACCCATAGTCTCCGGGTCCGTGTGGAATACGCGAAATCGGCGCTTTCTCGGCTACCGTGAAACCCCAGAGACAAGAAAAAGGTTTGAGCGTAAAGTCCTACAAATCGGTCACACGCGCCAGAAGTGTTTGCTCGTACAGTTGCAAAGCGACTTTCCACCTTTTTTCTGAGCGCTTTTGCTTTTCACGCGTTCCAAATGACGGATACAGTATATTGTCCATTCGTAGATTTACTCTCCCAACATACAAACACTCGAATACCCTAAACTTGCGGGTAGACACAAAAATAGACGAACAAGAAAGTATCTTACAAAGAAAACGATATCAATTCGCGTGTTTTTTTAACCAGCCCCACCTCTAGAGAGCACTAAAGCAAAATACAAGAAAAAGGCGATAACGAGTTTAAAACGCTACTCATAATAAGAAAACACCACGCGCATACACACGCAACGTTTTGCTATAACAAAACTAAATGCGGAGAGACTTTATGAAAAGTTTCTTCGACTGGGTTCGCTTGTGCTGTTCAGCATGCAATATACCTTATTGATTCAGCTACTCTCTGCGTCTAGACGGTGCCGCTTCTTGTGCAATTCACGCTTTCGATACGGCGACGATGAAGTATGAAACTGTGGAGGGAGGCTGTCCCCCCTAGCTCCAGTTTCGCATTTCACAACGCAGGGAACAAAGAACGTGTGCCGACAGATAAAGAAGACTCTTTCAATTTGGTGTTAGCAGTACCTCCGATGTGCCCACCGTTTCAGCTTCTAAGAAACATAAATTATGTACGAAAAAAAAAAAAAAAGCGCGCACGAAAGTACCGTCTGCAGGTGCACCTACCTTCTTGTTTTTTTTTTTAAAATCATTTTCTGCGCATTGAACCCGTCATGGTCGCGTCTCTTCTTTGTGCATTCTCTCCCTGCGTGTTCGCACTAGTCCATGTGTCCACCGCCATGTTCCGCAAACTTCAGGCCGTCACGTTTTAGAAGGTTGAGTTGTTCGGTTTTTCGTCAACCTCGTTGCTCGCCCCTTGCAAAAAACAACGACTACAAAAAAAAAAAAAGCAAAAAAAAAAAAAAAAAAGGTTGAGTAAACCGGTTTTTTATTCGAGTTACTATCCGACCAAAGTCTCGTGACATAGTAAGCTCCCAGGCTTTTGTTTCTCGGGAAGGGGCGGGGGGGGGGGGGGGGCACCTTTACTACTACCAGAATTACTAAGAAATGAATAAACGCAGTGAGCGTGTCTATGTATTCACGCTTCTTGCTCCGTGTTTGGTTCTTCGGCGTTTTCATTGGCTAACGCAGTAATCTCATTGGCTACGGAGCGATTGTAAAATGCTCGGGAGCTCGCAATGCTCTGCGTTTCTGCAGCTGTCATTGGCTATGGACATATTTAGGTGACTGCTACTGACATGGTCATTCTATATTGCAAAAGAGCAAAACAACCTTCTAACAAAAAAAGAAAAAACAGAAAAAAAAGCGTCGGGACATTAAACAAAACAATGCTTTGATCAAGGGTGACAGCAACGAACGGAACGGAAAGGGAGAGGTACAAATCACCTTGAGACGTGTCTGTCTTGCAGCACCAACAACGTTTTCAAGCCGAGTGAAAACGACGAAGCTCCGGTTCGAGGCATCAGCATGTCTCTCTGTCGTCGTATGTAGCTCGTTTTATTTATTTTTTTTTTTTGTACATTGCTTGGCCCGGTTGCGGCCATACGGGCGAAAAGGGGGTGGCTGGGGGTGCGTGCACGATGGGTGCCAGCACGCGTCGGCGGCGGCGACGACGACGGCGTGCGTGGCTCGCCTTCCTCGCCCGCGAATCCCGGAATAGAACGGTGCGTTGGAGAGGAGAGAGCAGCCGGTCGTCTTGGTCCACGTCGTCTTTGCTAGCTCTGCCGTACGAGCAGGCAGCTCACTTGTGTGTGTGTGTCTGTGTGTGTGCGTGCGTGTCTTTTCATTTTACAGACAGCGAGTGAAGGTTGAAATTCGTCGACAGGATACGCAACAACCGTTTTGGATTTTCTTAGGCTTACACGACCTCCCAGTAGGAATTTCAATTCGTTCCAGTCGAGAGACGGAATGATTTAAATACCATAAGGAAATGGTTTGGGGAAATATATATATATATATATTTATAGAGAGAGAGAGAGAGAGAGAGAGATAGGTCCTATATATATTATTTTTAGTTTTTTTAGCCTTGTGATCCGCGAGACTTTCTTCTGTCAACAGAAGTGACCATCTTTCTGTGTAATTCTCGGCAGTGCAGACGCGCGGACCTTTTTAACAAAGAGCGCGAGCTATAATTTGGCAATGCCGGTAATTGCAGAACACCGAAGAAGGTGCGAGTTGTCATTCATCGGTACAACTCGAGGTAGTAAAGACGGCGAAATTATACTCGAAATTGTATAAGCACCCGAGCCATCTCTTATTCGGAGTGTCGCGGTTGCTATGGCGATGGTACTCAGAAACCTTTCCGTGTTGATTGAACGGGAAACACGGGAATATTTCCTGAGTCGGGAAAAAATTCACATGAGCAAATTCAGCGTATTGGAGGAAAATACAGAAACCTCGCACGGCAGGATGTGCGGCAGTTCTGTTTTGGTATTTTTCCCCCTTTTTTTCATACACGTTTTATGCGTGATCAGCACTTACAAACGTTCCAAATTTTTTCCTTTGATGCATACTTGCTTCATATCCTCACCAGGTTGCACGTATACACACATTTCGAAAGCACTGAAAGCTGTCTGCATTACGCCGACCTGTTACCAAGATCGGAATGAAGACCCCTAAATCAACACCGTTGCAATTCATTATCATCTGCGCATTTATTCAACGAACATAGTTTTGTCTAATACAGAAATTCCAAAAAACCCTGTCTCATTTTTTTTTTTGTTTAATCATTATATGTATACTGTCTTGTAACATCGGGGAGCGAACACAGCGCGTAAAGAGGGCTACCCCTCAGTGCGATGAGGCTTGCGGCAGAGCACCCTTGCGGGTTAACGTAGCATTTATTACACGCGACTGTGTGAGTGCACCGAACGTATAGTGATAAGGCCGCGACCCGGATACTTAGACTTCGCATCCGCCCAGAGCGCATAGAAAAGATTTACCCGCCGTTATATCGGTATACAACCAACATCCATTTCTTCTTCTACACGTTAGCTTGAACAGACGTTTTGGTGCCCATGCGCTTGTGGAAACGAAACGTACGTTTGGGGCTTTATACGTCACTACATTGTAGCAGAACAGGAAAACTGAGCGTGGAGACTCCATGTATTACCAGATGAACCATTTAAGCATTCCAAATACCCAGTCGAAAAAAAAAAACAGTAAAAACAAATTTGACCGAATTCTTGACGTCTAGGTAGGGGCACCATGGCCATCAGAAGTACAGAGAGCGACGCAGTTAAAACGAACAACATATTCTTAGTTTTCCCCCTTTTCCTTTCAGAACTGAGACGCATTCATACAAGCTTCGATGGTGGTAGAATGCGCTCAGTTGGGACGAACTTGGGTAATATCTTTTTTTTATTTTTTTTATTAAAACCTCGTCACAAGGACTGCGTAAAACTGCCAATGTTGCATTTACGCTAAGTCTGTCACGCAGTGTACGTATTCTCTCTCCGCAGTTGCAAGAGCGCCGAGCTTCGCGGTCTCGTATCTTATTGCGAATAAATCAATCGAATCATAAACACAGCCGCGTTGAAAGTAGCGAGAAAAAAACAAAAGCTGCTTAATGATATGAGATGCAGGTGCATGGTTCAATTCAGCACATCTGACTTGTGGAGCTGTAGCCTCGGGTGTTCGCATGCTATACGATCGGAAAACTTGAGATATAGCATTTAATCTGGGTCCGCGGTACAAAGTGTCTGGTTCGCTATAAACAAAGTTGTTAGACCTTTGTCTGTTGATTTCAAAACTGATACCTTCCTATAACTCATGTGTGTGCTGGGCACTACTGATCTTATAAAATCAAAAACCACAATCAAACTCGTAAATGCTGCTCTAGAAAAAAAGTACCAACACCAACAACAATGAAACTAAATTAAACATAATAGGTAACAAACATAGAAAGATTTGTCTTATGTGAGTAATCATCGGCAGCTTGTACACGCTTTTTATTTTCTACTATATTATTCTGCTGAATTCTGACGCGTCGGAAGCATCTTAAAATCATAAACGTACACGCCCCAATTGGAGCGTGTGCAGAGAGTTAGCCGTCTGACTGGTTACAATTCTATCAAATCGAACGAAAGAGTAGTCACGCACACATTGGTTGTGTGTTTAAACCTAGTCTCAACGCGAGGAATTCCGCCGTAGTATTTTATTCATACAAACGCGTGCCCGGGAACGTAAAAAAAGAAAAATGATAAGGTGGTTCTTTTCTCTGTATATTTTTATGTCTGTTGAGAAGTCAGAAGTCCTTGCATTTGTTGTTTAATGCAATGTAATAACGTCTACTAACAAGCGACTCCATCTCTTCGGAAAACTAAAGTCACCACGATTCAATTCATGCGACTCCACCAAAGATAGGCGACACATCATCTGCGACTGCCGCGCGCTAGATACAGAACGAGCTACGTTCTCTAACACATTGAGGCCGCCTCACGTGTCCCCAGGAGATTCCAACGTTCCACTCTTCCCGACGGGCTCACGGGAGAAGAGGACTCGCATACGTAAGGCCCTAATCGACTTTTTAGAGGCAACAAATCACGGATCCAGGCACTAAATTGCAAATAGTTCAAGCCCACGCTACACTCTATGATGGATGAAAGCGGTGTTGATGTTCTGCTGTTGGCCGGGCCAGGCCTTTTGCGCTCGGGCCTTGGTGGATCCTCGGCTGAGTGAAGACGGGACCCTTCCGAGGAACGCACACTTGGGCCGGGATTTAGACCGGCGGGGGGAAACGGCCTATTGAACCCACCACACTGACTCGTATGTATAATACTAGATACCCATCATCACCTCCTAACTCCTGCATCCACCCCTCTTTATCTTCCCACCTCTGCAAGATAACGAATGTTCCCCCTCCATGAGGGACTAACTATTCGTTTTCAAACACCTCTTTCTGAATAATTGATTTTATAATAAAGACAATATATACACTTACACGGCAAGGAAAGGCTCGGTCCCAGAATTTGCAGAAAGAAATGGTGTCACAGAGATACTCAGTACAAACGCACCATTTGTCTGACGTCATAGAAAGGGAGGAATATTGGTCAGCGCCCCGTTGTTTCAAGACTGGCGCCCAGAAAATCAAGAATTTCCTAATACTCAATCAGTCTTGTGCACTGTCCATTAAGCGAAGAGTTTTCGTTTTTTGTGAGTCTTTATGCCGCTATTAATCCGCACCATTTTCAAAGACCGTGCTTGTTTCGAAAGGTGGTGTTTTATTTTCCCATGATATGGCTTGATGTAATTTCTTTTTTAAGTCTTTAACATTATGTATAAGGTTGCTGCAGATTGGACCAGGAGTCTGATTCGCTCACGATGAGGTCTGTTGCTATTGGTTCCGTTACGTTTCTCGTGTGTTCCACTAAGCTTGGAATCTGACACTGACTGGGTTTCTCGTCATATTTTCTGATGTTGTGTTTGCCTTACGCGCATGTATTATTGTCGCTCTCACGTAAAAATAAAACTGCGGAGTAAACAAGTAGCAAAGAGACGCATAAGCGGAGACAACATGGGTATGCACCGGTGTATCGAGGCTTTAACCGTGAGTTGCCTCGCTGTGGTAATTAGCAGCCGCTGACAACACTGAAACGTAGAAATAAAATAAATGCCACGCCGTCACATCGAGCGGACGTCGGAAAAAGCTCGAAAGTGCCTCGGCAGCAGGAGATCCATTAGGCGCGCAGTAGCGTTTAAGAAAATGGTAAATCTAGAAACGGGGGTTGGGTTTCGCAATCCAAAGAGGGCCATCAAGGCAAGCGCCAGAGCGCAAAAGTGCGGGCAGTATGCTTTCCAAATCCCGCCGAGGGTCTTCGCCTTACCAAAGAGCAGCAGAAACCCGATCTGTCCGGCTAAACCGCTTATGTCCAATGCAGTCTGATGCTCATTACGAGACAAATGGCCCCACAAAAACTTTAGTATGCAATTAAACGTCTTATTATAGTGATTAAATCCCCCGCCCCGCTCCCCCCCCCCCCCCCCCCCCCACCCCGCAAAAAAAAAAAAAAAAAGCAGCAAGAAAATTAAAGCCACGCCACTTTCTCGACCGTCAACATCCACAATACGTGAAACTGAGTTTGTGTTTCCTGTTTACCAGCCAGTAGTCTTATTTCTTTTGAGGCAGAGTCCTAAGATCGATTTCAGGCTTTTTGCTGAATCTCTTTTAGCCGGGGTTCGACTCAGGAATCCTTCGAACAGACCTTATTTACGTCGTACCTCATTAACTACAAGCATATGGAACTTCTGCTTACGTTTGGAGTACTACATCGTCGACGGATTTCCGTACAATTAAGACCATTTAGATCGTTCACGCTCGTTAAGAACCAAAATCTTACGTTAAAGAAATCACAACCAAAAAAGGAGACGCGTGGAACGAAGATCGTACTCGTACATTGTGGGCCCGCCATAGTGAACATCACCTAAAGTGGGATCGTTGACATGCATTGCTAAATTATAGGAAGTATAGATATCCTCTCGCTCTGTCATATCCGTGTCGTCGTTTCTTTTGTGGGAAAATAAGAGCTTTTTTGCCACGTGTTCGCAATCTCCTTTCGCCGTTAATGTTTTGGATAGACGACGTTTTTTTTGTGTTTTCTTTCTTTACACACTGGCGATTTTACTGCGACGCCCATTTCCCGTCCTCGTGTAGCGGGCAGCATTAAGGGCATTCAAGGCACCGGAACAAGCAGCCGTGAAAAGGACGCTCGAGTCAAGATCACGGCCGGCGGAGGGAGTACTGAACACGGAAGGGTGGATGCGGGCAGCGCGCCTCGATGCTGGTGCTTGATCCCTCGCTAATCCGTCGACAGGCAGTCCAGCTGCAATACAGTGGGCACACGGATTAGCGGAATTCCCTCGTAATCTTGTCGGAGCCAGGCCGGACATTGCACCTTTGACGAAGGAAGGATCCGGGCTGCACTGCTCGCTTCCAGGAGATCGCGCTTGCTTCGAAAACACGGGCGCCGGCGCGAGGGAGTACCGGCTCAAGGACGAGGTCTGCAGCGGATGTGATATTTGGCGATTGCTGCACGGGCCGCCTTTCCCGACGTCCTGGCTCCTGCACACAAACACGTCCGTGGAGGAGTGGCACTTCGAAGCAGACGTGTGCGCGCTCGTGCGCTGTGTTCCACACTCGCGTTACGGAGGCGTCATAGAGAAATAAATGTACTCCCACGTCGTCATCAGCACGAGCTGTAGGTGAAGCCTTCTGGTCTCTGATGAACAACGGTTTTGACAGTGCGAAAAAGAATCTGGCGAATTTTCGCTGGCAGCGCGCGGTGAAGAGCAGAGCACACAACTATGTCGTTTACCAGAGTGGAAGCTGAAGCCTCTGGATATTCGCTGCACGAAAACATTCATTCTTTGAAAGCATCAGTTCGGTGTCGGGGTGGATTTGATGTACACAAGTCCACAGCACACGACGGGACATAACTTTCGGCGTCTTTGTATACATCCCTTTATAAATATATAAAGGCGCCAAGCCATCAAAGTTATCTAAAAAAAGGTGTTGCAGCCGACGATAGAGTAAACTTTGGAGTAATAACTAGTCAATCGAAATAGAATATCTATTTTGTGGTAATGTACGGCGGGCGAATTACCTAATTATTTGCCCGCGACACCTAATCGTTACGGAACCAAACCACCAAACAGCGTGTTGCGTTTTTTTCTTCAGTATGCACGACGACATTCAATACTATCAGAACATCAACTGTGGGTGGTGGATTCTAGGCGCCTCGACAAGTTACTTTTTATATTAGTGAAATAAACTGACGCAACGATTATTCAGACAATGGAAACTAGTATAGATGGCAAAACGCTAGAAGAGCGATTTCTCATAAGTCTACTTACTACTGCACTGCCCTGATTGAGCGTTTTCCGTGGCTTACTCAAGAATATTGTGATAAAATAGTCGTCCGCCAGTTGTGTCATTGTGATGATCACTGCAATGTATACATATAAGAAAAAGGGTCAGGATCTCTTCTTTTCACTTGCTTTCGAAATCTGCCTTTTATCATGCACGATTTCCACAGAATAATTAAACAAATATACCCATATCGCGGCCTCCGCATACCACCTTATAATTAAAATACGTATATTGAAGCAAGTTTCAAAATCTCGTTCGTGTTGCTGTAAAAATAAATTATGCCTCACTCTTGTCCTTTTGAGAAGCCTCCAAAGCAGACACGACCAATCCTCGTGTAAAACAAATTGTGCTTTAAAAAAAAAAAAAAAAAAAAAAAAAACCGTCATTATGTTAGTTATTCTGGAATTAAGTATAGTGGCTGATGTCAAAAACGTCTGCATAAAACGTTGTTGAGTCAAAAATAATTTATTCACACGGGTAATATGGGCTTTAAACTTCTTTATTTAGTTTAACTATGTGTACCTGCGTGACGCTAAGTACACCTAATAAGACCCACAGGGAAGAATGAGAAGACACTCAAACACGTTCGATGTATACACAGAAAAAAAAAATCATTAGCTGTTTCATTTTCATCATGCTAGACTAGAATTAAAATGAAAGACTAATTAAGTGTAATCAGAAAAAAAAAATAATAACCCCGCGATAACCTCTTTGAACGCAGACAGAATAGCTCCATATACTAGAACTAAATCGGAAAATACGCATCAAGGGCTCCTGAGAATGCATAATTCAGCGCGTCTGGTTTGTTTTGTGAAGCTACGTCGCTGGCCCTATTTCAGGCACTTTTGGACACCGAACTCGAATTACTAATGTATAGAGGCAACGGGGACGGCAAAACATTAGTGCAGACGGTCAAGGCCAGATCTTGGTTATTGGCGTATTTTGAACGAGATGACGCGCCGCATTTGTGGCAGAAATTTGAAGTCATTTGAGCATCTTCAGGCATGACGGGATGGCACGATTTGTTTTCGTATGTAGAATGAATATGTGCTAATGAGGAACGAATCAAGAAAGCTGAAGAACGCCTGGCGTCGGTGTCTGTGAGCAAAACCGTTCTCACAACTGGCGATGGCGGTGAAAATTGACTGGATACCTCATCTTACAGTCGTGAAAACATACCAGTCAAAAGAGGAAGCGTAAAATCAGAACTAAAATAAATTTCTCTCGGACCGGTGGATTGCACCTAATTAAGTGGACTTAAAACTCTATTCATATAATTACTTAGTAGCAGGGGTCTTTTCGATTTTCTTCTGCTTGTGTAGCGTGCTCGCAAAGTTTTAACATCCGTCGCAGCTGACCACTCACTATAGTTTAGTGCATGGTTTATATTATATTTTAGAAGTCTACTTCCTACATCAGATTTAAGTTTTAAAAATCACGTTTTGTATTTCGGCTACCTGTAATAAGTTATGCCGGATAAATTTGCATTTGTGATGATGTGACGGCCACTATCGTGCCGAAAGAAGTATGGTACACGTACTTAAACTGAAATGAGGAAATTCATTACTAGAGGCGCAGCGCAACGGGTGAACTTTGCTGGCCGTCCCTTGATTAGTGACGCGTTCCTTTACGCCGCACATTTGGGGATAAACTTCAAAATTTCATCTAATATTTTTCCATGCTTCTGCCTTTAAGTGATATGAGCGGATCCTAAATAATTGAGGAGCGATGCTTAGTATATGCCTTCCTTTTACGCCTTCATTGTACAGTGTGTGTGTGCCTATATTTCTGGAAGGGGGTGCGTGCGTTCTTGTATATGCATGTGTGTGCTTGTGTGTGCTTGTGTTTGCGTTTATGTTTGCGTTTTAAAGTAAGAATTCTCCTTTTCAAGGAGATCAACGCCTCCCGAGACAATCCCAGCGGGTATCATCATGAAAGGGATAATCATCTATATTACAATAGTTTCTGAAACGAAAGCCTTCGCTACTCCTAGCGCAGCGTGGCGAAGTATTTTCAAAAATTTTCACAGTTCAGCCGCTGCTGAGAAGTGATTTTGAGAAAACGTTACCGCATTCACATTCTCGCTCGTGCAACGCTTAATCATTCCCGATGACATGTTCGACGAACGCGCTCTAAGCGCTCGCACAGTACCTCGACCCGGCAGGACCACAAAACCGGTTAATTCGTGGGGCGGCTCTCAGGCTTGCTAGTCGTTAAACTGAGTGAATATTAATTCCACGCGAGGCACGCCCAGCTTCGCGCGATTCGTGTCGTCACCTTCTCTCCCACGTCACACCACCTTTGAGAGCGACACGACAGCGAAGGCTTTTGGGACCTGTGTCCACCGGATGCTATGCCCTCTTTTGAGCCTGCCCCGTCTCGTCGATGAACAGCTTGGCATTCAGAAAGTCTTCGACCGTGCTTCCTTTCAAGGAAGGGTTCGCGGACGATGGTGCCACGTTGCGATCGGGATGACCCATAGACGTATCGCGGGTTGGACGGGGGACGGGGCCGCTGATAGCTTTACTTGCGTTCATCGCGGCCTGCTGGAACGCGTTGTAATACTAGCTTCCGACCGGAGGCGCTGCGTCACGCGCTACAATGGGCCGTGTAGCGACAAGCGACAAAATCTTTAGGATCCCATCTTGGCCCGGCCGAGATTTAACTCGATCGTCTCAGTGTGCCGCGTTCGACATGGCTGCCCACTTCGACGCAGAGGGGTTGACTTTCCGCGCAACGGCTCGTTCGTTAACGTAGCCGACTCTTTGGGGCTTGACTGTTAGGACGACTGACTGTTTGTGTAACTGTGAACATTTCACGGTGCTCTACGTTTGTCAAATGGCGCCACGGACTTTGACATATTGGTGCGTTATTTCTCTTCGGTTTAAGTTCGAGAACAATTTGGTCTATATTGACAAATGATGTAACTCATGATCTCTAAATAGTTCTCTTGTTCTAGCTTTTCTTTACATCCTCGTTTCAAAGGCTAGAAGTCTGAAAAAGTGCATAATAAGCGCGGTGCGCGAAGCCTCTAATAAGTCGTTTGTGCACTGGTTAATTGGTAATTAATTATTTAAATTTAATTTTTCAAATTCAGAATGAAAAGGACGTGACTATACATTGGAGGTATGCCGATGCAAGTAGCTCACTTAGCTCAATTAAGCCGTAGAACGAAGTTCACTAGTTAGTTTTGCGTGGATAGCGTACGGGCACGCGATATCTCAACATTTTGTCTACCTCCTATCCCTTTTCAATAAGTACTTAATTTAGGCTCAGTCTCGTACACCCTAAAAAAAGACACGTTGTTTGCTGCGGACATGATGACAGAATTATGTGCTTCCTACATATGCATGCTCAGAACATGTCTGCCGATAGTTCTTGCATTACGCGTTAACCACGGCTTTCGTCGCACAGAATGTTCTTATTATACTTCGTTTCACCTTCGGTCCGAGCGCGGCCGATGTTATGAGCCGAAGGGCCAATCAAACAGCGAAAGAGACACAACGTCATGGCATGCTTTCTGCAGTTGATAGGACCAGCCGGTATTCGCCGTTTCTCTGTGCGCGCTCCTCTGCCGGCTAGTTCTATAAAGCGCAGAGAGCACGCCATGACGCTGCGCTTTTTGCGCAGTTTGATTGGCCCTTCGGCTCATAACATAGGGCGCGCTCGGACCTAAGCTGAAACGAAGTATAGACTTTGAGGTGGTCATGGCGATGAACTCCGGTTTGGAGTCGTACCTCGGTCAGCGGGGCTGCCTTTCTCTGTTCGCTACCGCAGCGTGTCGTCCCCCGTCGGACACGCGTTCCGTGCGGCTTGTCGGCGGTGCTTCGCGTGTCACGCGCAGTGCTTTGTGGAGGCAGTTGCAGAAAGCCTGTCTGTCGCCGGCGTCCTAATGGCGACCGAAAGCGGCCTCCGGAGCGACGGCAGCGTTGCCTCGCTCATTCGTCGAGCCCCAATCTGTTGCCGTGACGACCAAGCCCGCAGCGACTGCGCGACAGCTCGCGCTAATTGGTGCAGGGCGACAAATCAATTTGACCCTTTCGGGCGAGTAATAAGACGGCCGTTATGCAGCCCCTCGACTCCGCTGGGGTGGTCGCTTGCTCCGGTGCTTCTTCGAGCAAGCACTCCGCGCAAGGGCATCGCAGCTCACATTCATTTGCTTTCTCGAGAAAATATCGGGGCGCACTGATGTCGGTTCGCCCTTTTCGAGACCTTTTTCGAATTTTGGGACGTTACGGCTTCCACAAAGAACAACTGCCGAACATTGCAATGCGTTTATTTTTTATTTTTTTTTATTAGCTAGCGATCTTGAATTTTTGCGCTTAGACTTGGCTCGCGCTGGATCGTCGATTCTCAGACTGCCTTTGGTCTATCTGCCGTTGACGTCTTCTGGATACGCCGATGAATCAGTCTTTGATCGACAGAATTTCGCAATGTGGATGTTGCTCAATAGCAACGCACATTTAACCACGAAAAGCTTGCCGTTTCAAAACGAACACATTTTAGCGTTACTTTGGTCCCATACGCGAGAATAAAAGAACAATTGTCGTACGCAAAATACGTTATCGGGTCGATAAATCTCGGTACGATCGTTTGTGTAACCGGACGATCGCGTGTATTGCAAAAGGTATGGAGATTTTGTCAGGTTGAACCGGGGTATACTGCCGCAAGTTTTGTTAGCAAGTGCGTGTGTCGAGGAGTTTTACCGCAGCTGGTGCTGCGATCCAACAGAGCCAATCAATCGTAACCAAAAGTGCACCGTCATGCTGCTCGTCGTCTTTGCGCGTTTGTAATTAAAGCACCTAACGTAGTTTTTCCTTGTCTTTCACCTCTTCGTTCTCTACGCTGAAAACAATATACTGTTCGAGCGGGAACGTCCTTCATTGTCGCTGTGGTCACGCGATTGCTTACGCCAGCCAGTGGGTAGAGTGCCTTCATACACACGCGCGCTTTTGCTTGAGTGCTGACATCTCAGCCATTTTTCCGCCGAATCGTTTTTTTATGCATTTTGAAGCGCGCGCAATCTGGTGTCACTCAGCTCGAGCGCGTAGCTTTGGCTAATGCATAGGCGCCATTTCACCGCCCAAGTCACGCACCGAGTGCGCCAGAGCGTCACGCGCTGGCACATTCAAGGCAACAATGAATGTCTTCACCCTTAGACAGACAGACATGTAGGCACCCTACCAGTGGGAGCAATGATGCGCCAGGTGCGAGCGAGCCTGCTGCGGCGCAGACTCTATCGCAATGCAGCCACCAGTGTTTCGAGATGCATACCGAGTGAACGAAATCCGCTCTATAAATGTGACGGGAGAGACGTCGCCGTCAAATTTAGCGCACTGCTGGCCGTGTCAAGTGGTCCCGTGACCGCCTCACCTGACGCCAATGAGGTCGCCTTCGTGTATTTTTTTGTCATTTCTTTGTGTCAGTCGTTTTCTACAGAGCGAGTCTACGTCTACGTTAAAACTGGTATGTGTTATGTTTTTGTTACTAAACGAAAAAAAGAAGAAAGAAACAAGCTCAAATACGATTGTTTCAAGGATGGAATATAACTGGCGACGGGTTCGGCTAGGTCACGATCGTATAATCCCCTTACGATGTTGTCAACCTTCTGCAAGTAATGGTGTAATTGGTATGATAAAAGTGCTTCGTTCCTTTCCCCTCTTTAGGTGATGGGCTACAAGCGGCGAATCTATATGTATTCGTGAAGCTTCGGTGATTTACTTTTTTTTTCTCTCTCTCTCTTTTTCGAGCTGTTCTTTCCCCAGAGCCAATTTCATTCCCACTACTAAAATGTATCGGATAGGACCGACGGAACACAGCAGCTCCGAATTTCGGTTCAACGACGCTGTTTCTTTCTAAGGCCACCCCCCGGCCCAGATTGTTTTCTGTGTGTGTGTACAGACATAACACGACCTGTGCACTTTCTTTACGTATACACTATGCGAATACGTATGCGTTTCAATTTGCCAAAGTTGCCGGAATGGCTTATATTTAGTTGAATCGGCGTGGTGACCATCAAAACCAAAAGCCGTCGGTGCGAAGGCACATAATTTCTCCTCCGTCTCGGAACCTCGACGGAGATGAAGTCTTGTCGACTTTAGAGCGCGTAGCAAAATAAATAAATAAATAAATAAAATAAAAAAAATGCACGCAAAATAAGAAATGAAAATTGTATAGAGGGTGCGAACAAGCGCTAAAGTGCTCAACGAAACCCGAAGGAAATAAAGTAAGCTGACCAGAGAAGGGCGAGGAGGCCAGTCAGGGGGCAATCTACATTTTGGTGCTTCTCTCCACGGTCACGAACAAGTCACGAAATTCGTCGCGACACATTTGCTCCGGCCGTTTCGCCTTTTCCCCCTCTGTTCCCCTTTTTAAATATCTATTGTTTCATATTTGTGGGTGTTACGTTTTCCTTCTTTTGTCGAACGAGAGCAAAGAAAAGCTGCGCCATGGACGGTCGTTCGGTCCGAACAAGAGCACGTAGACGCCATCTTTTATTTCTCTATTTAGTATTCAAAGAACGATAGTAAGGAAACTTGCAAAACGCCGAAAAGAAATGAGCGAAGAAAAAAGAAGAGGAGAGAAAAAAAAAAGGAGACCCAATACGCCATTGCGAAAGTAATATTCGAACGAAGCGCGAATACCGTTGTGCCATTGCTACGGGTTCCACGTCCTTTTGCACCTTTCTCGATCTAGCTGTTTTGTGTACATGCATTTACTCGACTAGCTTCAGAATCACGTGCATGACCTACTATGCCGCTGCTATAAACTATATAAAAAATATAAACGTTTGTTAACGTGTATATTATAGTTTAGATGCCTAGCGTTATATTTACGTTTCATGAGAATATTTTCTTAATCTGTACACGTACATTAATACCAATTAATATACATCGATATAAATTCATATAAATATGAGATTAACAAGGAAGAGAATACAAAGCTAGCACATTTCCATGCACACCTTCATCTGATACACAGCGTAACTTGTATTACCACACTGATCATACATACACACTGTGCTGTCAAATCAATGCATACTCCTCACACAAAAAAACACACACACAGACACAAAAAAAATCTCTAACCACTTATCCACAGTTCCAAATGAGAGTTGTTGCATTTCTAAATATATTAATAAGTAAATGCACTCTTGCGTGTTCTCACGAGCACATGCCAAATCCATCCGTAAGGGAATGATCTATGTTATATACGCAATCACGCGCACGCGCACTTGTCTACTCACCTCCGCGTGCATATTCACACATACAAAGCGCAAGTTAGTTTGTGCACAGTGTGCACGTACCATTGAAAGATGCTCACTCACGTGAGTCGACCGGAGTAGCTCTGACTATTCTGACAAATTTATGTGGCAATGGAAATAAAACCAAACAAAAAATGCACATTTAACCATAGGCGCGAAATATAACAAACTAAAAAAAAAAAAACGACGAAGAAATAAAACGCAACAAAAGCCCGGAGGCAGCCTTAGGTGATCGCCAAGGTTTGAAACGGACAAGCAAAAGGGCGTCAACGGAAAATGTGAGGCCAAACTCCTGGCAGTGAATTTTCGTACATGCACGCACTTTCGTCTTGACGGTTTTATCCGACTTGCCGAGTCTGGCGGCCGTTTCCCGGTCGCCGGGCACCTGGCCGTCTTTAAACTCGTCTCGGCGTTGCAGCCCCTCTTTCGAGACGGCTCGCTCGTTCGCCCGTCTGCCCGTTTCGCCGACGCGCGAATGTTGCGCTTCGGGTCTTGCCTTCGCCCCGAGAGTGAAAACAGCTGCTCTGAGTGTCTGAGACAGAAGAACCGTTAACTCGTTCGGAGAAGCGAAGGAAACATAGACACGCAGACCGAACAAAATGTTTTAACGTCGAACCTGTTTGAACACGATGGGACACACCCGAAATTCGTAGAGTAAAACTTTGGGGACAATGTAACACGCTGTTCGAAGTAAGGCACACGAGTCACCCGGAACTCGTGGTCCCACCGCTAGGACATCATACATAAAAGACAGTCTGCCTGAGGTCTTCCTTGTATGACGGGCCCATTGGTGACACGCACATTGTCTGCAAACATTTTCAAAGGACGTATAGAGCAAACATGCTTCGAAGATGCTTCAGAAGTGTCCGAAGATAATTCTGCCATCGTGTCTGCAGCGTACACCGCGTCTTTTGTATCATGTACAGTCTACCACAATACGAAAGACCCATTCACCCAAACCTTTTCTCTTTTTTTTTTTTTTTTGCGGCGGTTTTAAATCACGCTTTGGCCAGGCTCATATTGTTTCTCGAGGAAGAATAGAATGAAGGTTTATCTCTTTCCCGTGTTGGGGAACATATTCTTGGGGAACATAATCTTGTTTCTCTCGGACGTTCCTGGTCATTGGCTACTATGCGGAGCGCAAGTTCGTCTGCTTCTTGCACATGTGTTGCAATGATGTCAGAACGCCGAGCTCTTATTGGCTGATTGAACAAAATAGTGGGTAGACCTCGAGGCATCTAGGATTGAGGTCTACCCACTATTATTTAAATAAAGGCCAATCAGAGCTTGGCATCAGTCTGACGTCACCGCAACTCCTGCGCAAGCAGGAGAAGACTCGCTTTTCGCATAGTCACTGACAGAATGAGAACGGCAGGGCGTGCCTTTAAACGCCCGGCCTCCAGTACCCACTCGATGCCTTCCGCTCTGCTTTGGCTGCGCCTTCGAGGTGCACTGGATGCCGAAGCGTTGTCGAAAATATATATGAAGCTCTGCACTGGAGGCTGGACGGACAACCGAAGCTCCTCCCCACCGTTCTCCCCTTGTGCGTGACTATGGATGACTAATGACCAGCCATCGGCTCTATTTGGAGGCGTAATGTTTGGACCAAGTTTCTTGGCTGAGCTCGGTCGGTATTTCGGTTCATGTTGATTTTTTATACATGTGCTTATATCTTTAAAATGGTTCGGTGTTCGATATTAAGACGGCTAGACACACTTATGTGTGCCAGGTGCTTCCTTGAGTGGAGCTGTATGAATAACGACGATCTGAACTATCGTGATTAAGGTCCCATGTGCGGCATATCATAATACTTTTCTATAATGATTTCTCGTTTACTGAGATAGCTGACTTAGTATATAGATATACATATATATACATTTTGAGCGTGCGCAGAAAGAAGTCGACAGACACAAACGGCATTGAAACACGAACTGTTCTCCGTCTCTGCTGTGCGTTATCTGTGTGTCCCTAGTTTCATCTCGCTTTCGAAAATTGCCATGAAGGAAAAAAAAAAAAAAAAGAAACGCTAAACTAACACATCGTTTCGCTTCTTTCTGTCCACATAATGTTGCAACTTATATTCACCGCAAGTGCCTGTTTCAAACTTTCGCATTGTATGAAGGGCGGGATGGCTTAAATGGGTTCCCTTCTGAAAACCTATTTACTAGTGCTCCTACTGATTTCACCACACTTTTATCTTCTAAGTGCGATATTTAATTGAAATGTCGGTTCCTTGCATTGTTTTTTTTTTTTTTTTTCGTACTTTGTCTAGAGCAGTTCTTTTCAAGCTGAAGGATATTGCTCGAGGCTGCAAAAAGGGTGATCAGGCAGTCGAGCTGATTAGGAAACACCATAATCCAAAGCGGTTACATTATGATGCCTACGCTGTAGCTTCCTTGTAAAACAAAAGTCACGATTCGAGGATCTTACAGCATCCTGTTTTTTTCACCCTCTAAATTTCTCATTTGAGCGCTTCTAGCGTGCTCCAGTTAGGCAATGCAAATTTTAAATTAGATGTTTAGACAACGTGAGGTTGACCTGCTATTGTATGGCGCGCTGGTTCACGTTGTGAATGAGAAATGTAGCCAGTGTTGTTAGATTGCTGGCCTGGGGTCTTTGACGTGCTTCGGCTAATCTATGATTCAGTTAGAAATTAATTATTAAATGGATAAGTAAATGAATGTGAGATGAGAAAACGAACAAGTGAACCATTCTCCATGTGCTAGTCTGGTGCTTTATACTCAAACACGAGTCAATGTGTCTGATCGTGCGAGGACGTATACCGAAGGTGGCCACCGATGGCCACCGATTTAGGCAACGCATAGTTAAAACAAATGAGCACATGGACAACTTTCGTGTCCACTCCGGTTTAGTTTCAGACGTTCACGACACGTGGTGTACCAACCTTAAAGGGATTGCCCGGTGAAATCCGAAAGTTACTAAGCTTTTGCGCTGGTCACATAGAATGCGCCTAAATAAGTCACTTTTGATATTTATTTCATTAAATGACGCTCCAATATTTGTTAAGTCAATAATGAACTTCAATACGAAACTGCACGCCAAATTTCACGAGTATGCATGGCTGGTCGTGTCGTGACGTCACATCAGGCAGGGTAACGTCCGAGTCGCGGGCGTTCACTTATTCCCGGCTTTGATCAACATGGTTGATGATGCGTACAAAGGTCATCGTCGAAGAAGTGAACTGCCCTCAAAACCGCAAATCTTGTCTTTCTCGGAACGAGGTTGTTTTTTTGAGACAGCAGTCAAGAACTGTCGTGGATCACTTTGCATGATGTTACGTTAGAACTTCCGCTGTTGCCGACGAAATCGCCGTTTGTTTTGTGGGTGCAATCTAACCGGTTGGGCTTTCTTTAAAATTGAATTACTCGTGCATCAGAGGATTAAACATTTAGATATTGCGCGGAAGATATTTCTAAAAGCAATTCATAAATAATTCAGTTGTTTTCCTGAAACACAAAATTTTACGGGACACTCCCTATATATAAAGCAGCAAAAGAAAGCTAGATGTCAAAAGCGCGAAGCGCGCGCTCTGACGCCCGAGCTTAGGAAAAGAGAGTTGGGCGACTGTTACTGCTGTGAGGCCCCTACGCACAGTGCGTTTGAGAGCGTTTGAGTGCGTTTGATTGCATTGCGTCGAGAAACGAAAGCGAGCCACCGGCACATCTGTGCTTCATATAAAACACGGAATCTAATTCAAGAAATCATTTTGGCACGCGACATAAGAAGCAGGGATCTCCTGGTTTCTTGCAGCCGCAACGCAGTCAGACGCACTCAAACGCTCTCAAACGCAACTGTGCGTAAAGGCCTTCACTGCTTCGGCGACCGACTGTATCCGCGTCTGTCCCTTCTCCGGCGCGTACTAACGGCGATACCCAATCGTCGTTTTGAAGCGATGGCCGGAATACGCAACATCGGCCGCAATCCGCGAGGAGCCGGTGCGCTCGCGATTCCAGCAGAGCAAGATGACCTCTCCTACGGGAGCGGCGGGTTGATTCGGTGGCTAATTTTGTGCGAGCAATATAACAAAACAGGTTGTTTTTATTCTAGAGTGCGCGGCCAATAGCGTGTGCGTGTTTTTTTTTTTTTTTTTATGGACTAATTTACCAAGGTAGTTATTTAGTAGAAATCAAACATAATGTTTTAGATGAGGTACGGGCTTAAATGATTAACCCGCCGTTGAAATTAAAATTGAAAGCAAAGAATTCTAATCGCAGAAAAAATAGTCAGATGTATTTAAAAATATCAGCAACGCACGATGACTGTTAATGACCGGAATGTCAATGCGAACGCTGGCGTTTACAATTTTTTGTGCTTAAAAACAATAAAACCGGATAGTAGGACAACGGCTTTAGGTATACAGCTTGATAACTCAACTGCCAATAGCAAAACAAATGCTGCCCAAAAGACACAATCCGAGAACAGGTCGGCGATTTTCCTTGGCTCATGGCTCGAAGGTTTCCACTAGCAGGAATGGTGAAACGCACTAGAAAGTTTGGCTCGCTCAACTTCCACGGTTTCGTTCGTGCGCACTGGACAAAGCAGTCGAGGCTGTTCAAACCTATTGGCGAAAATAAGTTAGCGAAACACGAATGCCAAAGTAAAGGAAAAGATTATCGGTTTATCTTTTTTTGTCTTTGTGGTCACGCCAAATTTATACCTTATATAATAAAAGCATGAACATGCACTATCCTTAAATGAAAAAGAGTGCGGCCGAAAAAAAAAAAGTTGCAAGAGCAAACGCACGCGATCTCGTGAATTCAAAGCTCTATTGTGCGAGTCGCCCTCCTGGCTATCGAGATAACACGCGCTGACCCAGCAAACATTTTCACGGAATGAGTAAACGACCCGTGGTTTAACAAAGCGGGCTTTTGCTGCGATAACGGCACACGCACCCGCAAGCATGGTTATGGCGCTGCTGCAGATGTAAAACATGACTATACCCGTTTTCACCTCGAGAACCATAGTAAAAAAAAGTCCGGCGCCTCGTGGACCATTACTAACTTCCCCTTATGCCGACAATTAAAAGATATGCAGGTAAATGTTACATTAGATATATGTTAACTTATCAAGACGTATACGTTTCAAACACCAAAAGCATCGCTTTTCTCTCCAACCAATCAAATCTCGAAAAAACTACTTTGCCCCGCATATGAACAATGCCCGAAACTTGCTTTTTTTCTTTGTGTAAAAACTGGTATAGTAAAGATAAGGGCCTCTTTTTGCTCCCTTGTCTTAAAAAAAAAATATATATATATCACGGCGCAAAATTAACCAGTGTGATGCTAGTCTTGTGCTGTAACTGCATAAAATAGTACTGCAGTTTTGTTTCTTTGATTTTCTTGCTTGCAAATGAAGCATTCTAGTATCACTGTGGTCAATACAAATTATGTGATAAAAACTTATATTTTAAAGTTATTAAATTTTATATCTAAGTAATTTGTACTGGACCAAAGATATTTTGCAGGGAAAGGAACCTGAGTAGTACTCTAAATAATTTCTGAAGCAGGTATTTAGTACACTCTAAGAAATGCCTGCACGTCTACTTACCCGCAAAACACTGAAAGAGCCAATCTCTGCGATCTACGAAATCAGCTCAGCGAATGATGAGGCGGAACATCCGTTTAGACCTCAAAATGAAGCCTGCGCTGTGGCATTGAGGAATGCAAAGCGTCCTGCTTGCATTGCGTAATGCCACAGCGAAAGACTTCAAATTTAAGCTCTAAACACATGTTCTGCCTCATCATTCGCTGAGCTGATTTCGTAGATATCAAAGATTGGCTCTTTGAGTGTTTTGCTTGTAAGTAGACGCCCAGGTATTTCTTGAGGTGTTAAGTTATGTTAAATACTATTGCCGAGTATATTGTCAGCCACAAGCAGAAGTCAAACGTGTTGATATTGGTTGACCCCAATCGGCCATTGGCAGTCCCGCAACCTAGAAAAAAGGATTTTGGAGCGCGCCAGAACGGTGAAATCAAACACTGTCACAATATCTCCTAGTGCCTCCTCTCCCCTCCTATGCTATCACTCGTTCAGTGAATTCCTAAGGTTTATAACTTACAAAATACGCATTAGATTGTTTTTCTCCACAAAATGGCAGTCGCAGAAAAATTATAAAACAATAACGAAAAGGCTGCACACCCTCATCTCAAAGCCAGAACAACCGGTCACATAATCTGGTTCCGATTAAATGCCGTCAAGGCCTGTTCACACGTGCAGCGGAGCGCTCCAAGGATAGCGCTGACCTCGCGCTAAGCGCGTGCTGAGGGGAGCGTTCACCAGCTTTGTATCGCACCGTCAAAACTGTTGCTCATGGCAGACGATAAGTAGCTGACGACACCTGAACAGCGCTACATCAGCGCTTCGCTGCATGTGAGAACAGGCCTTCAATAGAGAATTTTAGTAGATCGTGTTTCCAGGCCACGCTAATCGTAGCGAGAACTCGAGCTGCCACTTCGATGCGTGCTCTGAGCGCGCGCTCGTAGCGGTAGCGGGCCTTTGAAAACGATGTACTAAAACTCCCTATTGTCCATCCCGCCACGATGCGGTCCACAGCGCAGACTTACCGGTGCTAATACAGGAAAAGGTCCCGAGGAACAAAAAGTATTCGTGGTTATAGTGAAGTTTTAATTCAGATGCGTGGTGTGAGCCCTAGCTACGCTATTACAATCCCCGGAACTATTACGCTTCTTCATTTGGGTGGAAAGATATTCGAGATTTTGCAAAGCGATTCCATAGGACTCGATGCAATTAAATTGTCTGGCCTATAATAACATGTGTTGTCCCGTCCCCTGTCTTTACGTATATACAACTCTTTCTAAACCTACATCGATACCAACGCACTCACTAACAAGTGTACGTTCCTATGATTCGAATTTATATCGCTTATTTTGGCATTATTGCCGTCTATCGGTATCACGGGAAATATTACGGTACACGCAGTTTTTCGACCGGAACGGTCATGTATGGACACGACCGGCGTGCGCTCGTGTGTCACTACTGCGTGATGCACGTTAAAGACCCCAGGCTAGCGGCCTGGGATCTTTAAGCCCCCCCCCCAGACTACACACACACAAATTTCTTTTTTCGACCGGAACGAATCTTTTACGGCGTTTTACGGTGAGCAGGCGAGAGAGGGTGCAAGGGTACTCATGGACAAGAAAGCTGGGGTTTGTTCTGTGTCAATCCACAGTAGGGTCGATAGCTGCGCGACACGTCCCGGCGGGCAAAGTCGTTGGGCATCGGTGTCGCGTTCACGTACCGCGGAGTCTCGACGGCGATGTCTCTCGGCGACATGTCGTCGGTATAGTGGAGCCCCCACCCCGCCCCAGAGCTCTGCTCCGCCCCAAGTGGCAAGCCCGCCAAAGCTCGATGAGAGTTGCTGCAAAAGCGGTAGACGCGTCCGTCTTGGCGTCGCCGCGAACTAGCGTTGCGCCCGCTGTGAGACGCTGCAAAAAACGCGCTTGCGGCGACGCGGACGCGAGCTAAGTGGCGCTGCATGGATCTACTAGTGGCAAGACGGAGGAACGAATGGATACGGCTGAACCCTTTAAATCGGGCGGTGGCTTCCGCCACCTAGCCGAAGGCTTTTTTTTTTAAATTTCAAATATCAGATTAAATTTGGAATTAATTTAAAATGACGGGGGGGTTTTCTATTGCGACGTCACGGCAACGGTGGCCATCAGGTGGGCACTATACACGAGACTCGTACGCACCGTGAATATCAAATGCCGATAACTCCGATTCTCGAAGTTGTGGGGTGGATCTATGGTAGCGCGCCCGCTTTGCTCGAGGCGGACACCGGATTGAATCCTGAGAACGCCCCGGCGGCAACGTCGACGGTGGCAGCGGCGGGCGTTCTTTTTCGAGCGTTTAGCGATATCGACGCCCTACGCCCTACGTTCTACGCACTACGCCCTTCTGCACCGACAACGTACGTCATTTCCAGTGCTGGGAAGAGCCCATAACAACTCTCGCTGTTAAATGTTGAGATTTGATAGTACTGTACTGCGCCTTCTCCTTGAGCTCGCGCTCCCGCTAAAAACCAAACGAAAAAGAAAACGGGGAAATAAAAAAGCAAAGTAACTCCGTCTTAAATAATACCGTCGAACAATTGATTTATATAAAAATGGCGACCGATGGGATTAAATTGCGCGCGTCCTGGGTAGGGTAATCGCTTTTTCCGCTCCATCATCTCGCGTGCCATATTATTCATTCCGGTGCGATCGCTAGAAACCCCTTGTCGATCACGTTTAGGACGTCGCGTCTACAAACGGCTGCGAACATTTTTGCGAAATTGTGTTCGTCTAAATCGCTTACGCCATTTACATCCGTCGCTCACGGCGGGGTCGCCGATTTATCAGCGCAAAAAGGTAACCGAGCAGCGTTTTTGGAATCGCTTAACGGATGTGGTTTTTCTTTTCATTCTTTTTATTTTTTTTTTTTTCAGCGGAAGGCTGCTGGCAGTTTTGATATCTAAGCAATTTTCATTTGTCAGCGTGAATGCCACCTCTGGAATGGGTGCTCACAAAAAAGATGTTATTTGTGTTTCAGTTTTTGTAGAACATCTTAGAAATCCTGAAAGACTTGTGCGAAAAAACAATTTAAATCTCTCGAATTTCAGAACAAAGATCGCCGCACGTTAGTTTTGAAAAAGGGAGGTATTTAATACAGGCAAATTTCAAATATTAGTTTGGAAAAAACATATATTTGATTTATGTACGATTATATTTTCACAAAAAAAGGTGTGCAACTACTTTTGCATGCTCCAAATTTCGTGCGATCTTCGGTTGATCTCTCGCGCGTCAGTATATTTTAACGCGCCGTTTCATGAAATTATAGTGCCGTAACTAGTTCGCCCATTCATACTATAACGTCAATGCTATTCGCTTCCTTTCCTAATATTCGGCTCCATTATATGTTTTTTCTTCGTAGGAATAAACGCTCGCTGCGCGACAGTCCTTTAACGAAGGGCCTGTTATATATATATATATATATTTTTTTTTTTCCCAATCGCATAACGGACATGATTTGAAATGAAGGAATTGGGTATTTTATTCGCGAATCCAGAAAGGTTATTCTCTCCCAGCGCCACTTTATTGTTCGAACTTCTATGTTACCTAAAAAAGCCCTTCACCTTTGTTGTCGACAGAGTCTTGGAAGCTTTGATAGTTGTCGCTTGGCATTTATAATAGGTTCTATTTTGTGAAACGAAATTGTTGTGCTTCTCTCCAGGCTCACAATGAAACCAATTTTGCCTACTTGGACGTCCTGATGATCCAAAATGTCCAGGAGCTCCAAAATACAAAAAAGTCTTGCCCTCTTGTCTTTTTTTTTTTAACTTCTTCTTTATTCATGTGCGGACGTTTGACCTTAATAACCAGATCAACTATGTTTTCCATGGCATTCGGGCCAACAGAATAGAAGCCGCTGACCAGCTAAGCTCCAACCAGAGAGCTTCGCCAGAAAACTCAGTGAAGCCAAAGTCCAAGCCGAAGCCCAAGCCGAACCCGCGAACCAAGCCGGACAGCGCAGCCGAGCGAAGGAGGGTGACCAATTAGAGGCGTCTCGGTGATAAGCCTCGCAGGCTCGCTTGCCGGCGCTGCCGCGAGAAGGGAGAGACGCCGAGATGCGGCCGATGCGGCCCCCTAACCACGCCACGTGCGACGAAGTCCAGAGCGGAGGCAGGCCGCTGCGTCTGCGGCGCTGCTGCTCGCTCGGTCGTGGGGAACGACTGCAAAAAGCCTGGTAGAAAAAATATGGCCTCTCCCTGAAGCCGCCATCCCTGCCGAGAGTGTGCGGTACGTCGAGACCAGACAAGAGAAAAAAAAAATATATATATATAAGAAATAATCGCGCGGCAGAAGATAGGGGTCCCAGAATTCTGTTTACATACGCCAGCGTGTTCACAATAAGCGAAAAAGCGTTTCTGCCGAGGGGATGCTTCTGCTTGTGTTGTACACAATCAGGTAGGAACGGCGGGCCATTCTGGCGATCGCGTTTTTATCTTTCTGGGTGCGTGCTCTTGTGTCATCTTTTGCGCGTTCGTTCGTGCCTTAGGCCTCGTTATCGGTTATCTGCCTGCCGAGCTGAATGTGTTTCTACTGGTCGAGGGACTAACGAGACAAAACTGGTGAGCAGAAGCGACAGACGGAGATCATATTAACTGGCATATGCCGCTTTATGGGCTCTGTGAAATCAAATATCTGCTATATTACGTTTTCGAAGAAGGAAGAAAGTCGCGCAGGTAGTGTGATGCGTGAATAATTTCAATCGTGCTTTTGTCGTCTTTAATTTCCTTACTTCGTACGAGTATTTTAACCACGTATTAAGCGGATCTCTGTCACCTGTTTGTGCTTTCTAGAGATTGCCAAATGTTCTTCAGATTACAATACATCCACAAGTCGGGAGTGAAGAAATGTACGCACAAAACAACACCAAAGTGCAGGAACGACTCACACCCACAAGCGCACACACATACGCAAAGCACAGAGAAAAAATAATTTTTGCACACAGTTCGTATGCTGCACGAATTAGTTTCTGCAAGATTTGGTCGTTAAAGAAGAAAAAAAAAAGACCATTTGTGCGTCTGAAATGTGAACATAGACATACAAGTATTTTAGTTCACCATTTAAAAGGGGAAATCATTAACGCTCCACAAGGAGCCGAACCTCTTTTACTGCGGTTTTTGACGTGGAAGTCCCTTGTCATGACTTCCAGGTTATAAAACCTATCTCCTTGGCAAAACGTTGTGTATTACAAATATGTTAATTCTTTATTTTTATGAAACTCTTACGAAATAATGCCTAAAGTTCATTTTTCGCTTGCTAATGAAATAATAAAATGGCTTTTAGCGTGGTCACCTTAGCTGTCTGACCGGATCGACGCGCGCAGCGCATCGTTAAAACACCAAGTAGAGTTAAAGTAGATTAAAATTGTATGCTACATATTTAAAGTACAATGAATCAAACTGGAATCTACTTTAGGCGCACTTTCTTTCTTTTTTTTTTCTATAAAATGCAAAGGTTTCTGACGTGATCCGGCATTGAGGTCGCGTTACTAGGGGCCGCCTTGCGTCCTCGTGTCACACAAAGGCATAGGAAACTTGCCCCTTCATGACTGTACTGATCACGATCTGGTCACACCTATTGCCACTAAATAAGCTACGCTTTAAAGTAACGACACTTGGCCATATTGTGTCTTAAAATCATGGTTGCCAGTTATCTGAAGCTTTATCTGAAATCACAAGAAACGCCCTTCCGCCCTCCACAAATGTTTAAACAGTTCGTGACAGAGCAAAGCAATATTGAGTGAACTTCCTGCACTCTAAAAGAAGCCCGTGCGTCTATTTTCCCCGCGCAACACTCGGAGGGCCAATCACCGCAACTTACGGAGACAGTTCAGGGAACGACGATGCCGAAACATATGTTTAGACGAAAAAAAAACATAGTCTGAGTTGTGACATTAAGCAATACAAAACGTCACGCTTGTGTTGCTTAAATTCCAGGACTCTTATATTCAACCATCTTCAACCATTCGATTCTTGGGGGTTTTATTCCATGAAAATCTATCATGGACGCCACATATTGATTCTTTGAGAACAAGTCTTTGTCGAGCTGTTGGTGTCTTAAATAGATTAAGATATTATCTTCCAACAAAAGTGAAACGTCAAATTTATTTCGCTCTTGTGCAATCCCGCATAAGTTACTGCCTTTTAGTGTGGTCAACGACATCCCAAACAAATCTAGACAATATTGTATCCATACAAAAGCGAGCATTGCGAGCAATTGGTAACATACAACTTCTTAAAAGTGCCACACCATATTTTAGGACATATCAAATACTCAACGTAAGAAATCTACATCAATATAAACTATCACTTGAAATTTGGCGGCAATTTCAGCTCGATAAATTGGTGTTCTATGCTAAGTACCACGCGAAAGATAGCCCGTATAATTTAAGGCGTCATTTATTAATAAAATCGCGTTCGCGAACGAATTATGGAGACCAGAGGTTGAGTTTTTTGATACCAGACTATTTAAACCAATACCCATATATTTTAGCTTCATTGGAGTGCGTACGATCACTCTATCAATATAAAAATATTGTAAAAGAATACTTACTCACAGGGGAATAAAACCGTATGTGTTTTAAGCAAAATGCTTGGAATGATAAGTAGCAATTGACCTTTCACGTCATGTTTTGTGATGTATTTGTTTTGTTTTGTATAGATTCTTAGTTTGGAGTGAAATTGTGTCATTCCTCATTTATTTGTTTTGCTACCGTTGCTGCCAAAAGGGTGGCATGGCCCCGTCAGGCATTTATGCCTTTTGCCATGTCACCTGGGACATCTCTGTACAGTTATGTCTTAAATAAAAAGTTATCAATCAATCAATCAATCAATGTCACAACTCAGTCTGCGTTTTTTGGTCTTAACATATGTTTCGGCGTCGTCATTTGCTGAGCTGCCTCCGCAAGTTGCGGTGATTAGCTTTCCAAGTGTTCTGCGGGAAAGTAGACGCACGGGCTTTTTTTAGAGTGTAACACCGAATCTAATGATGAGTAAGTCGCACTTTTGAATCATGATGATCGGCAGTTGCGTCTGCTCTGCATACGAGCCAAAATGACGGCGCCCACAACAATGCCGGCGAACGGAGCGCCGATACTCTAAGCGCAGCTCATTTAGTGGCTCTAGTCACACCCTTTGCGGTTTTTATTGGCGTTTCCCTAGAGCCGAGTCACACTATGCTCCGTGTACCCCTAAGCCGACCGAGCGATGGAAGTTGTGTGCTCGTGGGACCAATCAATCGTCTGTTTTTCATCGCCTGGCCCCACTCCCTGCGAGCGATAGCAATGGGAGCGTGATCACGTGGTGCAAGACCGATGGTTGACCGGTCCAACTTCCACGTTCCCTCCATGCCACTGTTTGCTAAGCGGTGAACGGTGTATAGACAAACATTCAACTAACAATGTTCGAGAACAATGCGTCCCGCCTGAAAAGTTATGACGCATTAGCGTCATCATCTTACCAGAATCAAACGTGTTCGTTATAGAGCCCTAGCACTGAACTGCGACTGAGACTGCAGTCAGCCGTTTTCGACATGACTTCTAAAAGGCGGGGGTTAATTGCTTGTCAAGAACAACCCGGATTCTATAAATGAAGTCGACGTGCTCGCTTTTGTTTTCAGACATGTTTTTTCATGGTCATTCTCTATGTGAAATTTTAAACGTCAAAAACTCTCAAAATTAATTTTTTTTTTGTAATTTGACTGATTGCAGCTCGCTTAATATGGTGATGCATACCATATGTTTAGTGGTACTCGACCCGAAGCTACTCCCACAGAGCATTGTCGCACTTTTGGCGGACGGCAATGTACGGTCATCATTGCATATTTTAGCAGTACCCTGCTTCAAAACGCTTCTGGCAACTGTAGAAACCATGGCTTAAATATAATCTCGGACTCGTTAAAGTTTCACTGCTCGTACCCCGCTAGCCCGCTTTTCTGGCCTGCCCAATAGGGACTGGGAAACGCAAAAACGCGCTAATGGAAGACTTGGATTAAGGACTGCTATAGTTTTCAGTTTTACAATAAAAAAAATTAGCTCGTTGTTCCTTTTTGTTTCCGCTCCTCGCTTTGCGAAGGCGCGAAAAAGGAGCAGCAAAAGTCGAAAACGCCGCTTTCGCAATTAGCCGGAATAAATGAGTGATGAACTTTTAACGCACGCCGAGGTCGCAAGCTGCGGCGCCGGGAGACGGCCCTTATCATCAGCATCACCTCTGCAGCCGCCGCTTCCGCGATTATCAAATATTGGGAAGGACGAAATTAACCGCAATGCGGCCTTACGCAGTACCGCCAGATTGCATATACGCTCCCGCCGAGAATAAATGAAAGTCGCTAGAAAAGAAAAGAAAAAGAAAAAAAAAACAATTCCATGGTGTTTTCGTTTATTTCATTAGAATATGACCGGTGTCCATGTATGAGTGCGCGTCTGCGCCTCGCCAATGAAACGCGGCCACCTAAGAGCCGTTGGCTTTTGGAGTCAGTGCCTTATATCTTTTTTTTTTTTTTGCCAATTTTTTCCTGTCTCTTCCTCTTTGATCGTGTGAAAAGTGCCCTGCAAGGCTCATGTCCATAGGCTAACCTTCGTCTCGTTCTGTCATCTCTCTCCCGTCCTTTGATATTGGGTCAACCACATGTGCAGAGCGTTTCGGCGTTTAATCCATTCTTGCACACTCAAGTTGAGCCACGCTTCGTGATCATAAATGCCGAGGTTAAGGAAACTAATCAAAAATAGAACAGAAACCGACAAATATTCAGTATAGCAATTTGAAATGCTGAGGGCGGTTTCGCCTCACTGACGCTGTTAGACGACTTCCAGAAGGGTTACATCGCACACACACGCGAGCCTTGTCTCTATTTAGGCTCTGCTTAGAAGTTCAGAGTAAGTGACCCCAACTTATTGTGATTTGTACTAATGCCCAGCATTTTCAGAAATCGCCGGTTCGAGATGTATTTACAGTGAACGCGCGTGCACACCACAAGCATATAGCACGAGCTTCTCGCTTGAAAGCCTGCCATGTTCGCTCGTGGGTTTGTAGAACGCGAGAATAGTTTCATAAAAGGCCCGTAACCTTGAATTACCCGAATTATTGGTTACGGTGTGGTGTGCACGCGCGTTCACTGTAAATACACCTCGAAATGGCGATTTCTGAAAATGTTGGGAATTGTCACAAAATCACAATAAGTTAAGGTCACTTTCTCTGAACTTCCTTAAAAAGAAATTACGGAATTTCTCAAATTTCGAGATTCAGAGAAAAGAAATTGAGCAGAACATAGTGGTTACTTTCTGTCTAGTGTGAAAAACGTGACAGACTGCAGATTATGCGCCTCTTGAAAAAATGCGCTAACAGACAGACAAAAGAAAAAAAGAAACAGCTAGCGCGTATAAAAGAGATAATCACCGGACCCCGTCCGAGCTGGAAGTTTGGGTGGCCGTGCGCCAACCTCGTCGTCGCGGCTCGTGTGCACGTCTCAATCGGTGGCGCATTTTGATTCCGTCGGCCTAGCCTTGGAGCGCCCCAACCGCAATCTCTCCGGGCCAGCTAAACAACGCTCGATGAAAACGCCCCGAACGCCATAACTCAGCCGGAACCCTCGGCCTCCGCACCCAAGGCGCGGGGAAGGGCCGCGCACTCGGCACAAAATCCCGCCGTCCCTCTTTCCGCGCTAAATTTTGAAAAATGGCCAGTATTTAAGAGGGACGTCGGAATCGAAGGCGACGGGGCCTTCGTTTGCGCGGCGAGTTGTTGCGGGGCCGAGCTTGAGCCCCGGAGAGGAAGGCGTCTACCTTTAAGCAGGACAGATGGTTCGGGGCCTTCGTCCTGGCCTCCAGAGAAGTGGCTTCAATGAGCCCGATCAGCGAGCGCCCCGGCAACAGGATCTTCTGCCGAGAGGTGTCGCCGCTTTCCGCTCATACGGCAAACCGCGTTGGGCCCTTCCTAACACAATGGCCGACAGCAGCTTCGCATGGGGGCCGTATCGTTCCGCAGTGTTCCTGCGAAGCCTCGTTTGCGAAACGGCAGTTTTTTTGTTTTTGTTTTTTCTTTTTTTAGTGTTCGGCGCGCTCTTTTGCCTGAAACAAAACCATTGGTCAGTACACCTTGAAGGATACTCAAGTGCGCGATTGACTCATTGACTCCGACCTCCCGACCTTTCTATGTTGCTTGCTTCCTCCGAGTGTCGAAATGCCAGATTTATTCGGGATGGATTCCTCGGTGACAACTAAAGAAAGCAGGAACGGTTGCACATATATTTTGATCAAGGGTACGTTGACAGCGGCTTCGGGATATCTGTTTTCATTTTGCGGTTCTACTCAGGCTAGAAAATGACGAAACAGGCGGCCTTGGCGTAAGCCACCTAGGCCCTGTGTTGTGTAAAAATGACGGATTCTCGAAATTTCGGCACAAAATATCAAAGTTTACATTCGAGCCAAAGGTTCCAATACATCTATGCAATATGTGACTCAGAAGCGGCAGGCCTTACCGCTGTTTGAGCTGGTCACAATGCGCTACATGCCGTTTTGTTTCTCCCCAGTTATGGAAACCTGCCTTCAAGACGCAGCTAGGAGCAAGTAGGAATTATATATCCACCAATATAACCGCGCTTCGCTTAACAAGTTTTTTTTTTGTTTTTTTCAATTCACGTTGCGAATAGTTTTTCATGGTGCCGAGAACGTTACCAAACAACGCAAGACACCCCTCTCTGTTGCTCCTAAGGCAAAATGCAGACGCATTTGCCGTCTACGTTACTTTGTCTTCACGTGGAGGGCAGAAAGATTGCACGGATATGTTATCTCAGATTGGTCAACCTTCCGAGATTCTGTTTCAGCCGTCGCTCCAGTCGCGCCGATCCCGAAGAAGAGGTCAAAGGTTCCGTCGGTCATCGCGAGGCTCCATGACCGCAGTGGCGCGCTTGTCTCCCCCCCCCCCCCCCCCTCCTTTCCTCCGCGAACGGCGACGAACAATTCCAAGTTTCTGGGAACAATGAGGCCGCGACCCTAACCGTTTCAGAATTATTCGTCCAGAATTCGAGCATCGCGCGAGTTTCGGAACGCGTCGCCCGGGGATTCTTCGATGACCGGACCGCATTCTCGGAGGCCCCGCCCTTGCTCTCCGCGTGCGGGGCGCGCCTCCGGCCATTATTATTCTCGAATGCAAAGCGAGTTTGCTCGACTTGGCCCGGGAGCAGGGGGAACGATGTACTCTCGGAGGCGGCCGACCGCCGACCCAGCATCGTGAGTCCGCTCCAAATGGCTTCGAAATGACTTTAGAGTTGTCTCCGCGCTTCCGTGCGCCGGGAGCGCCCCGCAGCTTTTCTCCGCCTGTTCTTCGGCCACTGGTTCAAGGAAAGCGGAGGTAAAGCTAACGCGCGTCCTAATCAACGCCGCGACTCAGACCGAAACTAGGACCGAAGGAGAATCGAACCTTGGGCCACCGGAGCTTTCTTTTATTTTTAATGATTTTACTTTCACTCGTACGTACCGCACGTGCACAGGTGATAAATGGATGCCAGAAAAACTTGGTGTAAGAAAGAGAACGGGGAAGGAACGGCGGGAGGCGCGCGGTGCCGGGTGGGCCGGCGGGTCGATTAGATGTGTCCGGTTACACCGGAGCTTCATCGCGGTATCTTGCTGACTTGATGTGAGTTTTGAATACAAACCGAACAAAAAAATGCTTTCGGTAATTACTAGCGGCGTAAAACTTGTGACTCGAGGTGTGTATATTAAATATCTCCTGACGATTTCTCATAATGATGAAACTTTTTTGTGTGTATAACGAGTCCTTAAAAGAAGAGGATATTTCCGCACTCTGTCATTTTACTATCTTGTGGGAATTCAATGTCACCCGATAAGAACAATAAAAAGCCAGTGGCGAAAGAAAAAGTCTGAGCCATTATCCTTGCCTCGTTATACTTGATCTGTCAGTGACTGTAGCTATCCTTAAAGGGCACGGAGGTGGACATAACTGCGGGAAACTGAGCAGTTCGTTCACGTGCTGAGTCCCAGCGCAGATCCTGTTTTTGAGGCAGAAGGTTAACGGTGCGCGTCACTGCTTCCATAATTCGCTCTCTGTGATCTACGGAGAGACAGACGTGGGAAAGCTATTCGAGGGCTTTATGGCGTTCGGGTAATCTCGAGAAATCAAACTTCTTGTCCCTACCGTTGAGCTGAATACTCTAAACGCAAAATGACTGGGGTTGAAAAAAAGTAGCAAAGAAAACAGTGGATATCGCAAAGACCGCAAACTTTTCTGCAGTGCATTCATTTTCTCTCTACTCTTTTCCGCTCCTGTCTAAAGGTGCATTCGCACTGCCCTTCGAATCGCAACCACGAAGCGGATCCTCTAGTCTTCATCATAAAACACCCGTGAAATTGTATTGGATCTAGGAATACTAAACTTAAATTTGAGTTTCGCAAAATAAGGCCGCAGAAGCGTTGAATGGGACGCTGCAAACTCCAAAGCATCACTCATACATCGAAATCTCAAACGGATGGCCGTATTTTGTGGAAAAGAAGGGCGCGATCAGGCGAGGTATATGAAGTCGTTGTCCTCCTGGAGAATTTGAGAATGAGGGGAAGTGGCCTCGCTTCACTCCTCCTCGCTTCGGTTCACCACCTGGGCAGGACGTAGCGAGGAGAGAGAGCGAGTGAGAATCGTGACGTCACTTGTCTCGTCGGCCTCGTCACCCGTGCTCAATCGCGCACTTCTTTTCCCAAAATACGGCGATCCGTTAGAGATACCGCTGTATGAATGATGTTTTTGGGTTCTTGCAGCGTCCCGCCCATCCGTCCAACCTTGTTCTGTGAGCTCGAAATATTGTTTCAGTATCCCTTTAAGCAACCGCGATCGCAACCACTTTGCGAACGCGGTTCAACTGCCAGTGTGAGTACGGCGTTAAGACAACCGTATTACGTTTGACTTTCACCACTTCGCATGTGTCTAATGTTTACGCTTTCATACAAAGCAAATATTTTTCTCGATATATTTTATACATTTCTTTCTTTCATACACCCTCAGGGCCTAAGGCATTAGAGAGGCGAGTGTGTACAACCTATAGTGACGAAGTAACAAAGTGCAGTTGTTATTAGTAGAGAAAATGACTCTTAGGTATATAATATTTATTGCGTTGTTGAACTGTTGTCTTCGATTGTTGATATTGGCGCGGGAAGGCGATCCCACTCTTCTGGTGTACGAGTAACAAAATTACTGGCAAATGTTATAGTTCTACAAGATGGAATACCAACCTTATGAACATGATTTTCACGGTCCGGTGCGGAGCGAGACGGGAAGCGCACTCGCCGTGGACCGCAACGGGGGTTCGGACGCTCGCTATCCCACACTATGTGCGCTCCAGGGACGGTGGGACAAAGACAAGCCACGTGACGAATAGAGCACTAGAAACATTTAATAAAAGGCTAATAAGATGGCGACAAAAGTAGAAGGAGAACGCAGGCACTGTCTCGGTCAGTCGGAAGCATACAAGAGAAACTTAGTAGCTATGGGCAAGACAGAGGATACATTACAAGTGAAATACGAACGATATTCACTTTGGCGCATTCCGGCACGACGAGGCTCGCAGAGACGTGGGAGTAGTACCTGAAGTCGGTCGCTTGCGATGGATTCTGTCTCGACGTGGCCGCGGTGCGCCAGAGGCGGTGGTTGTTCGCTTCAGTCGCTGTCGCGTCACGGACCGTTGACGCACTTTGGCAGTCCGGCAGAGGAAGGCCGTACAGAGTAGGAGCACAGAAGTTGGTCGCGTTCAGTGTCCAGACGGGTCTTTCCCTTTATCGCGGTGCCCGAGGCTACGCCGGAGCCGACAGGGAGAGCGGGTCGCGCTCTCGAGCCTCCCAAGTCGACTGCCGCGCCGTTTCCCAGTTCCAACCGAACGGCGCTCTTTCTCAACAAACACGACAAAGCACACCCGCTCCCCTACAATCGCAATAAACAAACAAAAAGATAACCGTCACAGCGACAAAGACACTCGTCGCCCCCAGCCCCAAACACAGTCAATACCCAAAACGCTCTATTGGGCCATCTGGCAAATACATTTCGAAATTCCAGGAAGTGTTACCGCGTCCAAGCATCGGGCAAAAGCTTGCCCCAAATGGGAGTCAAATAAGGTCATAAACGAGTCAAGTTAGGATCCCAGTCGAAACCGGGGAGGTGCAAGCTAGCGCCAACCAGGGAGTGCCAGAGTACCACCCGCGGCCACCGCATGGCCCCGCGGGCAGCCGACGTGGCGCCATTTGCAGTACCCGTGGCCCGGCGGGACCAGGCCGGTTTTGTAACAATAATCTAATCGAAATTAAACGTGCTGGGGTGTAAAATAGGTTTGGCGCGCAGTATAAAGGTGATGAAAAAACTTGTGAAAGAGGCAGAGACGAGAGGTTTTACGGCGAGATGCTGGGAAGAAAGGTTAAGGTTAGATATCATTGCAGTGATGTTTGTAGTTCTGTTGTAGTTAGACAATATGAAATGAACAGAATTGTTTTGAACGATTTATAGTTAGTGTGTTAAGTTTTTATGTTTATGATCCCAAACCGAAACGGAATATTTGAGTTTTGAGCGAATTAGTACTTTCTATAGTAGTATAGATTAAGAGGCAAGGGTGCTTTTGCGAAGTTACAGCGAAGATATCCCAACATGCGGTTAGCGTTATTAATTACGTACGAGGTGTGGGTGGTCCAAGTACGATTGGCAGAAATGTGAATACCAAGGTATTCATAAGAAGATACGGCTTATAACGGCAAATTAATAATGTAGTAAACTGGTAAATCGTGATTTTTTTTATACACACGCAGACATTTGTAGGACCATCGATATTACAAATACTCAACTGTTAATATATTTTAGTTCTTCTTGCGCGGGCGTCGAGAAATTCCCAACTTTTCCAATCAAAAGGCCAAGAACGTCTTTGCGCAGTGGAGCTCCTGGCTTCAGCAACACGGACGTTGACTCTCATCACACGCAAACAAGCACACCTCGTTGCGGCTAGCCGATGCTCTCGGCACGACCGCAAGGCTCTGGGGGCGGTAGGTAGTATTATCGACACACACCCGGTTAACAAAAGCATCAGAGTCATGTCCGCATGGCCGAGCAGCTGGACGATGTCTGAGACGGAGCCGACAGACAGAGCTGGCGACAAGAAAAAGACAAGATGCCGCTTGGCCGGCAGCGATGGCGGTGGGATTGGCCGAAACCTATCAAATATTAACCGCACAGTCTCCAGGCGCCCGTGCAGGGATGGCGCGGAGGGTGCGTCTTGCAACCTTGTTTCCAGGGCAACGCGAACGGACAGAGAAGCCCTTCGCTCAGTTTATCGGCCGCTGCACTTTCATGAACGCCGTCTGCCTCCGCCGTCCGATCGCTCTGCATGCTGACCCATTGCCACACCGTGTCGCCGCATTTAATTGTTTCGAAATCTGCGTGGAAAGTCTGCTCTTATTGGCCCGCGGCGGTTCGACTAGTTGTTCGGTAGGGGAAATAAATAAATAACTTCGCCGCAGTTCTCTGTTACCACTAACCTGGGAATTCGGGAAGAAAATGTAATAAATAAAGAAGTGAAGTTCCCCGCGTTGGGCCCGGTTGGTCAGGATCGCATTTTGTGAGGGAGGTGCCAAACTAGACATCTCTGTCGGAACGGTCCTCTGGCCAATTGGTTTTTCATTCGGGACGGAGCGAAGGCTGTGTCGAGATGGGGTACTGTGGTTTAGAGCTAAATAAACCGTTAATGTGTGCGACGTCTCTCCTAGTCTGAAGATTCACGTTGCGAGTGCAATTCATGATAATCTCATAGATATTCGGCTTTGGTTTGTAAGGACAAAAGGTAGCCGAATCATAAAACGAGGAGCTCTCCCGTCGGTTGGGCGATTGCCCAACCGCCGGAAGAGCGATACCTGGCGCTGCAGTCGTTCAAACACAGCGAGTACGAGACTGCCTGGCGGGCGCCATTCTTGTAGCACATAGAGAGGTCGGCAGACAGCAGCCGTTGTCAAAAGGCGTTTTCGAAATGCCGCTGCTTTACCTCAGGCTTTCGCCGGCGATGAAAAACTGCACACATGGGCCTTTTTGCTTGTTCGTAGAGAGCAGCGACATATTCCTTTTTATTAGCTCTTTTACCATCACTAGTGGTTTCTAAGACGTTGAAATAGCATGGAGCGTAAACAAGAGAATTGAAAGGTAGGAACAAGGCAACCCCTCTCACTGTCGATGTATACCCGACAAGGTAGCTCCGTTTGCGGCCACTTCACCATTCCTGCCGTCGACTGCCGACTGTACCTTTAAATGCGACAGCTATGGGAATCTAGATCGTCCTTTCTATTAGCTTCCCCCATTAAAACGAGGAACCCCGAGTTCGTTCCTCTTCCCAAGCGGGTATCACTGGTGCCCGAAAGTGATGCGCGCCCGCCGCGCCCTTTACGTTTGTTACGTAGTTGATTCGTTGTAAGGAATTGGAAAGGGCGCTTTCTTGATGAGATTGTATCAAGCCTGAATTCCACAAGCTTCATTCGCAGTGCACTGTTGGGCCAAAAGGCGTCTCAGTGTGCTTATTTTTCTTTTCTTTTTTTTTTAACGCAAAAACATTACTACAAGGCGACGAAATATGCGATCTCACCACTTCCCCTCACAGAATTTTCCGAAAACCTCGACGAAGTGTCGTGTCCGTCGTTGTCGTCGCCCGCTCAGCCAGCGCAACGCTCTTCGAGCGAAATCGCCGTCTCCTCTTTGTTCGAGTCCGTGTAGACTGCACTGCCTCCCGTTCGGGCCCCCTCGACTCTCCTTCACTGCCACCGTGGGATTTTTTTTCCCCATTTCGCTTCCAACTCTTTCCATTTCCTCGCGCAGTCTTGGAGGATGCAGCGGCAACTGCAAAGCTATCTAGCCCCCCTCCCTCTGAAGTGAGCTGCGCCGCCCGCGCCCGCTAGCTGGTTCGCGCTCAAGCACCGAGGACGCGAGCGATCGTCGTATATATTTCGTCGAGGGCTGCCCAAAAACTTGATGGGCCAGCCCATGATGGATGGTCCTCGCACCCCTCCCCCTTCGTCCTCTTTTGTTTTGTTTCGGTTTGTGTTTTAGAGCGGATGTCTGGCTCCCTCGGCACGCCATCGGGATCCGGCCGCGGTGGAAAACTCGTCCGCGGGATGCGCTCGCAACCCGCCGCCCTCGACTCGAACACGCGTAAAACTTTGGGCCTCTTTTCTCCTTTGCTCGAAATGTTAAGTTTTCTTCTTTTTTTTTTTTTTTTTTTTTTTTTTTTTTTTTTTTTATTGGGGAATGATCTTCTTCGAGGAAAAAGTTCGTATATTGCCCCGGAGTCAACATTGACGGGTTACTTTGCTACCCACGCTGCGATGACGATGGTGTAGTGACAAGAGTGCTAGGTCGGTTTATTTCGTGTTATTTTGTGCTGGGGTGTCGGGGGAAGTCGTGAAACAAAGCACCGACCATTTTTGTCGAAAAGTGCCGTCGAAGTGAAAGTTTTTTTGTTTTGTTTTTAGAATTATTTATACTTCCTTTCTTGACGCCCATCAGCTTCGTTTAATTAAATCTACCCGTCTCGTTTTTTTTTTTTTGTTTTTTTTCTGGCCGCTTTTATTAGTTTGAATGCAATGGCATCTTGCTTATCCTGGCCGTATTTATTGAGTAACGTTCCGATGTTTAGCCGGGCAACCTTTCGAGGCCGCCCCCTCTGATGTCAAGGAAACCAGAATTGATTAGAAACACCAAAGAAAAGGAAGGACGTTAAAGAAAGTGTTCTTTGCTGAAACGATTTAAGAGCCGAAGGTCACTAGACTTCCAACCAGAGACATACAAAAAAGCATCTGGCGCAACATAAGAACTGCGTTAGTCACCGGCCCCGGATTAAGAAATATGAATACGCCAATAAGTACCAACGCGCCATTTTTGGTGACATCACGGAAGAAAAAGAGCATCCGTTATGCCTTTTTTTTTTTTTTTTCGAGATTGTCGTTTATAATGCTAGCGCTCCTACTAATGCCTAATGCTCGTCGGCACATTGGGCATTTGTTTTTGTTTCTTCGTATGCTCGGAGTCTCTTCAGCAGCTCTTATGTTATAGCAGCCTGTACGGCACGTAAATATGTGGAGTATAAAAAATAAAAAAAAACCTGACGCAATAGATCGGTGAATTTAATTTTGATGTCAGTTAGTACGCACTATACGTTTGCGCGAGCTCGGTATTTTCTGAACCGAACCCATATTGATGTCTTTCATTGTCCCCCTGTACACTCTAAAAAAAAGTCTGTGCGTCTACTTTCACGCACAACACTCGGAGAGCCAATCACCGCAACTTACGGAGGCAGCTCAGCCAATGACGATGCCGAAACATATGTTTAGACCAAAAAACGCAGTCTGAGTTGTGACATTAAGCAATGCAAGCGTGACGTTTTGCATTGCTTAATGTCACAACTCAGTCTGCGTTTTTTGGTCTAAACATATGTTTCCGCATCGTCATTCGCTGAGCTGCCTCCGTAAGTTGCGTTGATTGGCTCTCCGAGTGTTGTGCGTGAAAGTAGACGCACAGACTTTTTTTAGAGTGTAGTTAAGACGAAAGAACGAGAAAAATGTGACGGTTAGCGGTTTGCAATAAACCGCAAGTCTTCGCGACATTTTTTTTTTTTTAGTTGCGTAGTTGAAGTAATTGGGTGCTCCCCCCTCCCCCCCCCCCCCCAAACCTTTTTTTTTTTTTTTTGAAGTACGTTCGCAAGAACTTACAAAAAAATTCACGTCTGAAGATTGAAATTGAGTGCGTGGGTAGGATTTGAAAACCGAAAATAGAAATCAGACAGAATGGACAAGAGCACGCATCTTTCTTAGGCCGTGTAGTTTGTTGTTGTTTTATATCTCTCTCTTTTTTGTAAGGGCGTAGTTTTTTTGTTGTTTTTTTGTGTGTGTAATAGTTATTGCGCGTTCTCTGAACCACAATTGTTTTTGTCAGCCGAAGGGGAAAAAAAGCCGAATAGAAATGGAACGATATATGGGCGGGCTCTCGCGGTTCATTTTCCATCAATTTTCGGAGCCAGTTTAGAGAAGGGCCTGCTTCGCACCGGCCGCCCTCTGCGCTCTGGGGAAAGGAAAAAAGGGAGAAAATAGCCGGCACTAGGGAAACGTCAACCGGGTCTGGAGTGGCAACTGGCAATCTCTCTCCCGTCGGTTTGATACAGGGCGCGGGATGAAAGCGATGGGGGGCAACCCCTTGAGCGTCCAGAATCCCTTTGGCGCGCAGCGAAGCGTGATTGAAAAGCGGTTTCACTTCGCGGCCGGATCCGCGGGACGGCGGTGAAAAATGCCGCGCCCCCACCGCCAGCTTCTCTCTCTCTTTATGCTCCGGCCTCCCTCTCCAGCTCTTTTATTTGATCTGCATAATCTATCACACATGGCTCATGTTCGCCTGATTCTGCGGCGTTAACGACGCCGCTATCTTTTGCGATGAGCTCGGTGGAAGTCTTGGTTTTGCTTTTGGGTTGTCCTTTTTTTTTTTTCGACTCGACGTACACCACGGCGAAGTCGCCTTGCTTTTGCGCGACGCCCAAGATCAATACACGCAGTGGCCATTTTCGTGTGTTTGCTTTCTTTCTGAACGGAGTGATGATGAGGGAGGGGAACGGCGATCTGAAAGAGCCTTCCGGAGAGGGCCATGTCGCGTTGACGTTTCTTTACTACACAACGCCGTCGTCTGTAGTTGGGGTCAAATTGTGAGACATAATCGCATGCGATGAATACATGCGCTTATATTTGCGTATCACCACATGTGTGGTGGCGTGTCATATAATCATCGCGAATAAACAAGTAAATAAATAAACTCTTAAAAAAAAAGCCGCAATCACACGGGTTTCGCATCATACAAAAGATACGGTCTTCGCTGCAGATGACAGAATTAAGGCTGGTTCACGTATCACGCGGCACCATTTGCTTACGGTTTCTTAACGTTCCGTATAAGTCACCGAAACATTCCTGTCTCGAATGTCGCGTGCCAGCTAGGCTATGTGCCCGAATTGGTAACCACGCTTGACATGAATCACACGGATACCGGTGACTTGCGGTGTAAGCAGACGTAAGCTTTCGTAGCGTGACGTAACGTGGGGAAACGGGACAGTGTGAACCAGCCTTTAATCTGCGGCCACGCCTCTTGCATGTAGGAAGCATGTGTGCTTCATGTACGCCTTGAACATGTGCGCAGATGGTTTCTGTATGACCCATGGGACAGGAAGAAATACGCCACAGAAATTGTCTGCATGCCGTCCTTTGTATGGTGTAGTATCAGTGTTACTACAACTCAAGGCTTACAGTCTCTGTTGTATGGGGGCTGCGCTGATCGGCTAATGTATTGTTTGGCAAAGTGATTGAAGGAAAACATTGACACTATTAGAAATGTGTATACGTAAAAAAGCGAAGAGAAACCTAAAATGCAATGGTTCCTTGAAAATATAATATAACGTGCTGAAAAGTCTCCGAATCACATTTTGCCTGACCGGGGATTTCCTTCAGCCACCTCAGTCGAGGCAAATGTCCGAAACAAATGAGCTGAATACAATCAGACGGAAATCGGAAGATGCGAAAATCATTCCGCACTATTTTCTGAAAACAAACCAGGCGATGGTGCTTTTCTTCACTGAAATCGCGCCATTCCTACGAATTAAATTAAAATTATTAAAATTAAAAAATAAAGCAATTAAAATCATGCAGACAAGAGCGGAAGCAAAGCGCGTAAATTATTCTCTCTTTCTTTATCTAACTACACACTTGTGATAGTATTCTTGAAAGCGATAGAACACACTTTACTCTTAAGAAAGAAACTCATTCGTTACCTTCCGTTTACGTTTTGTGGTACAGGAGGAGTTCTTAATTAAGATCGCACGCTTGAGCAAGAAGACGTGGCTTTTATGTTTTGCTCGAAAACTTTCTCGGTGGTCGGTTGTGCGCTCGCGTGCGCGAACAACATGGCGCATGAAGCGTATGTTGGCGAGAGTTGGGGACTCCAATATTTCAACCGCAGCATCAGAAGCGTTTCGCAAACTAAAAACGACTGGGAAAACAAAACTGCAAACGCCTACACTTCCGGGACTGGTGCAAGCGAGTCAGCGACAGCTTGCTTGAACGAGAAAGAAACTGAAATCAATTTGGTATGGTGGTCGCAGGTGGCTTCGATCATAAACTCTCTTCGGAAGGCAATCGCCCCTTCCCTGCTTACTTTGATTCTGGCACAACAATATAATAGCGATTCAGTATAAGAGAAAAAAAACACGAAATTGAACAGTTTTGTATCCTTCAACTCAATTGTGTAAACTCGCGCTAGGACACAAAGAGCTGAATATATAACTGAACGTAAAATGAGTTCTTGAGACTTCGAACAGCTGAAACAAATTGTCTTCTTCCTCAATAATAAATCTAATAAAAAATTGAGAACGGTAAGCTTTAGAAACAGAGGATTTCGACCTCCGTAAACAATATTTTTTTCCGTCTGGAGGTTGGGCTTTCACGTGGCTGTCGCGATGTTTGTTCCCGCGTGACCGTTGTCGTGTTTGTTCGCCACATAAAAGGTTATACTTGGGAAGATTCACTTATGGGGAATTTTCTTGGTTCATTGAGAGCGATCCAAAAGCGCCCCGTGCCCGCGCCTTTAGAGCGGTAAATGCTAGCGCGCGCGTGCACGTGCTAGAAGATAAGCAACAAAAAACGCTCCAAACCCGTTCCAAATATATCAAGGGCATTCTCAATTAGTATCATACTAATTGAGGCTATGAGTGTGTGCTCGGAGCACACACTCATAGCCTCCCTGTAAACTATGTTGACGACTCCCGTAAAACGCTCCTACGACCCGTCTCCGCACTTTTACGTTTTGGCCTCTAGGTACTGCAACTATTTGGTGCGGTCATCATCGCTTAGTCCGGAAGATTACACCATCTAGGCACCACAAGCTCCAGCACTGTACTGGTTACGCCAAGACGCCGTCTCTTATCCAGAAACGTTCACTGGACAATCGCGTTCGATGAAGTGCTCACGCGGTTCTCGTTCCCGATGAGGGCACCGTGTTTCAGCCAGATGTCTTTACTTCCGCGGTGGCGGCGCAGGCATTCCGTGATCTCGCGGAGGTGTTGGTAAAATTTCGAGGGGCGCAACGCGCAGTCTCGTGCTCGGTTCCCTCACCTCCGCGTGTTCATGGGGTTAAGTGCGGCGGCCCGAGTGGCGTGCCTCCGAACGGGAAGAGCGTAATGAGGAAGGCCCCGGCTTGAGCCCGGGGTGCGTTGGCCAGGTCTCACGCGTGGCTGACGAGCACCTGGATGGGCAGGCTTCCAGGACGCACCACGCGGGGGGTGCGAGGGCTCGGCGAGAGCGCCCGGCGCCGCTTATCCTCCGCGCCTCACTTCGTCGTCTTTTTTTTTTTTTATTATTTAGTAACGCAGGGCTGGCTTCGCTCCGAAGCGCTCCTGGGAAGTTCGTTCAAGGCGTCTGCGCCCTCCCAGACTCGCTCTCTCTTTCCCGGCGTTCCGCAGTTTCGGTTTGTTTCGCCCGCCTCGCCTCGCCTGCGGCGTTTATCGCATATTCAGCAAAGACAAAAACGAAATGTAATTTTGACTTTTTTTAAGAACTAGTATGCATGGGAATTAATGAAACCGATTAATCGATTAATTAATCGATTAAAGGGTGACGATTCATTGGGTTCATATTTTTAATCTACGCCCAGCCTTACTTTCTAGGCTGCAAGAATGCGTTTTGCTTCTTAGCGGGCTTCCAGCAGTGGCACACGTCTAGACAGTGCGCCTCTGCTTGAGCCACTTGTTGCAATGGCTCGTCATGGCATTTGGCTCTGTAGAACGTTGTATGTTGAAGCGGTTACGAAGACGAAAACGGCATGTACTTTGTTCAATGAGCGAGTAGAGTGGACGCCGAGTGTTGTCACCTCAAAGCCAGGCCAGTTTAACGAAAACTGGATATATGTGAGAGAGAAAATCGCAAAGTGCTTGCTGTGAAAAAACAACGGGAGATGCCTATTGTGCTAGACAACGTTCAATAGCAAGATAACTGTTAGTGATTGGATCGTGCATGGGCAATGTATGGGGCTCACTAGAGCCACTAAATGAGCTGCGCCTAGAGTACTGGCACTCCGTTCCCCGACATTGTTTTGGGCGCCGCCATTTTGTGGCTCGTGCAGAGCAGACGCAACTGCCGATCGTCATGATTCAAAGGTGTGACTTCCCCAGCATTACATTCGGTGTTAAGAAGCTCGTGTAATACTGATTATCTGTGTAGCGAACTGTTTAATCATTTGTTGAGAACGGAAAAACGTCTCCTGTGATTTCAGATAAAGCTTCAGATAACTGGCAATCATGATTTTAAGACACAATATGGCCAAGTGTCGTTACTCTGAAGCGTAGCTTATTTAGTGGCATAGGGCTCACCGTACTGGGGGCTGGTATCGGTTAATGTGTGTTTTGGCTGTCTGGGAGACCGGGGTGAGAGGAAATGTATTCACGGAGCGCTAACATGGCCATGCGGAGGAAAACAATTCATGCTAAATTTCATTGACATTGTTTATCTTTGTCGTACTTGGGAAAGTGAGAAATCCGCTCTAACTTTCTAGTTGCTATTGGTCCACAGATATGTTAATACTGTGTAAACCAATCGGGAACGAAGTACTCCTGTAATTTACATATAAATAAATCACTGTTTCGTTCAAAAAAAAAAAGTGTGCTCCGTGGCATGTGTATTTGTGATGTCTTGATGTCTACGTATGTGCAGACGGTAAGTGGCGCGCATGTTTCCATGTATGTAGTGTGACAAATCTAAAATCAATCAATGTTCAAAAAATTTACCATTTTTTGTTAGAGAGGGAATAGGAACGTTGTTGGAATCTCTATCTGTTACGGAGAAAAGTAAGGCCTAAAAATGTACAGGGTGGATAAAAAAGTGGATAAATTTTTTTAGGATATATGTAGCTTCTATACACTATTTCCCATGAAAATCCTGTAGAAAGCAAATAAATATTTTTGTAAGGGTATCCCCCTCTGACGGGCATTCCAGGTGGCATTTATGCGGAAGGCCTTCGAGAGTCACAGATTTCCATCAAATCTATCTTTGCTAAACGCTATTTTCAACTTGAATTTAGCTTATAGTTGTTGTGGATGGCGCCGACATGAGCAAAGTATGTTGGCACGAGCGAAAAGCTTTGCTATAACACGAGGGTTTGTCGATCGAACTACCTGACGGCTCCATCGAGCGATGTCTTCGACGGTTCCCTTTATGTTCAGTACCACCCTGTTGATATACCCACCAGTACGAGGTGCTGAAATGTATAAACACAAAGAAACCAATGCTTTAATGGCAGCAACACCGTAACAATGTTCAGCGAGTGGTACGCACTTTGGAGATCGGCGGTGACGTACCGATTCTAAAATGGCAGCTTCCACATCTTTGCAGAATGATCAGAAAGGCCCAGGTCTGAGCTGTGTACACGATTGCAAGCATTGCATCAGGTCGCCGCCATGTCTTCGCTTGGGACGGCAAGCGCGTGCAGTTGCTGTTAAGTTATATCATAGCCTCCTCTATACTTACAAAGCCTGGCAAAGCCCGGTCGCAGATTGGGAGCACGAGGATCTGGTAGCACAGAGCATCAAAGAGCCATTTCTCGGTGAACCTGGACGTCAGCGCACAGTTATTGCAGCGGCGAGGACCGGAAACATCCTTGTTCGCTCAGGAGAAGTGTGCTTCGGTGTCTCGCCGCAGCGGGGCGCCAGTCACGTGGCTCTCCTCTCATCCGTAAAGCCCCTCCATCCTGGAAAAAGTGGCGCCATTCATTGTTGTAGAAATGCTCGAAGCACGTGCCGCGCGCCACTTTTGGGAAATTCATGGCGTCTGAAATCTGACTCAGTGCTGCGCCGTGCCGCCATGGTCTTCCCAAGGGCTGCACGTTGCACGTGCCTCGTGTATCGACGAACCTTGGGCTACGTTTGAAACATGAATGGGCTTTACTCATCCGTTGTCTGCCGCTCCCCATTTTCCATTTCAGCGGCCGCTTGTCGTGGCGATCTGCCTGGCTTTGTCAGTATGTAGGAGGCTATGGTTATATATTCACGTGCAGGATCCACACGAGCTTGCACGCAGGGGAGACCGCCGGTAGGTGCTCTTTCGCTTGAGTCCACGTTAAATGCTCTAAATATGACGGAAGAATTCACTGTCTTCTGGCGATCGAAGTTTGTCATTGTCGTCTTTGTGTTCTAACTCGAACCGAGTTCGAACTCCTCACCTATTGGTGAGGAGTTCCAACTTTAGGGGGCGTTTTATAGCCAGCTTGTTTTAAGCACATCTTGGTGTTTGCCTATTTTGTTTAACCAAGACAAGACCTGTGCACTGGATGTTGTACCTTATCTCTCTACTTCGATCGAGCGTGGGGCGCAGATTGAAGACGAGTGTGTGTTAGCGTTCACCAGGACACGTGTTCAATTGAAGCTTCACTAATTAAACACAAGCCCCAGCCGTACGCTGACGCAGCGTTCAGCTACGTCAGCCGATTGCTGCATCATAAACAAGCGAGTAATTCATGTTTATTGCCCACACTGCTCAAGTGAACCGCTAGGGTGGGACTGTTCGATCGAATGCTCGAAATGCCCCAAATGTCTCTTTAAGCTGTATATGATGATGTATGTGGATCTAAAATCTTGATTCCATTCACATATATAACTTTTCTTACGCTGTGCTCAGTTCACGTACACTATAAAAAAAAAAAAAGAGAGCCATCTAAAAAGTTAGGAAGTTTCGAAAACTCCACTGAGACTCATGTGGCTTGAATGCCACTTTCAGTTGTAATGTGGCGTGTTTAAACACCTTTAACGGAAATTACATAATATTTTGAAAGCGTTCGAGACCCCTGTTTCATGGACATCTTAAAGGCCTTCATCCCGAAGACTTTTATCGAATCGGAGAACCAGCGCATGCCGAGGGGCCCTTGCAGTCGATATCGCGAGGACAGTCACATCGTTTTATGAAGGCCTTCGGTCTGGACGCCTTTGGAACGCAAGTGAAACATGGGTACCACACTGTGACATCAAATTTTGCGAAAGAATATCCCCATTTTTTGGGGTCGTCCTAATCATATCTAATTAAACAGAATTTGAATTTGAAAGTCAAATATGAATTTGGCTATCATCAAATTCGTCTCGAATTTTCCGAGATCTTATGTCCCCTTTTCTTATGTCGCACTCACTATTTGGTTTCAATATGTGTCCATATAATTTGTTTATTGTGTTTTAGTCGTTCATGCTAAGCAAATGGGGCTTACGTCAGAACAAGCCGTAAAATAATAATAATAATAATAATAATAGTAAATAAAAAAATTCCTGCGTGAGGCTACTTACACAAACGAACGCAGTTGTAAGACAGTTTCTAATGACACAGGGGTAGAAACAGCAGAGGCAGGCGAGCTAGGGAAGTTTCAAGACCTGGAACACCCGAGACTAGGAACACGAAGTTCGTTACTTCTCCCTTTTCCACTATAGGGAGAAAAGTTGCGATGACGAAACGCCTCGATTACTGCCGCTGACGTCACAGACAAGGCCCGCTAAAGCTCGAGACTGACGTCACGGGACGGCGGCGCTGGCGGCCAAACGCGGAAGCCGTGGGCGTACTACGAGTGATCCGCGCTGCACTGGGCGCCCCATCCGAACGCGTTCCATTGAGCCGGTGGCCCCAGTCTAAAACGAGGTGAGGGTGGCCCCGCGGTATTTGGAACGCTGCAGCACGCAGAGCTGGCTCTTTCTTTGTGTCCCTCGGTTTCTGGCCCGCCTCCAAGGACATCTCCGGGCATGGTCTCGGCCATATTCCTCTCCTATAAGATTCCGAGACCCGTTTATTCTGAGTGGGACGACGGCGGCGCCACCGACCATCTGCCCTTCGCCCACGGGATCCAGGAAGTCGCTACGGCGTTTTGCTGAAGGTGCGAGAGCAGCCTGCATTCAGTCTCCGAGGGCGTCACGTGATAGGCAACCACTGACGTCACAGCGAGCGAAGTCAAAGTTACAAGCGCGAGTCCCACCCTTCGTGCATGCCTACCGTGCATTCGCGCTCGTACAAGAAAGGAGTTTTCGAGGCTTGCATCAGTGGAGTAGTAGTAAAAGGGGTATTCGCACGGGGCAGAAATCATCCCCTTTACTCCCCGGGATGCGCAACACGTGGTAACAACGTCAAGCCTTTACTCGGAGTCTCGGAGCCACGTTGACGTAGACATTCAGGAGGATGGGGGAGTTTTTGCATGGGCTGCACAAATCCTCCTCGCGTTGGCGTGGGACCTCTTCCCAATAGGAGGTATTTTGTTTCGCGTGTCTGCCAACTTTACAGATTTTGCTCAGCGGGATACCGGCGGTGGCGGCGGGATCGCCTCACTTGTTGTCAACGTTGGTTGTTGTGGCTCACGCTGCTGCGCATGTCGTCCGAGGCACTCCGAAGAAGTCTTCGATATTCATCAATGCGGTGCTCAAGCCGCTCCTTATACCACTGGTTTCTGATTCCACGTTTTTTGTGTCGCATCCACCCTTTCAAGAAGCATCTTTCTTTTAGCAGGAAGCAGTTGATCGTCTTCTGCATCGAACAGCGCTGCTGCCCTAATCGCCTATCGCAGTTTCATGTCCGCCTCCATTGTTCTACTCTCGTCGGCGCGCACCGAGGCCTGTTGTAGATAGTGAGACCGCTGAATGCGTCTGATAACACTGACATCCCTCTCGACTCCCTGCCGTTCGTGTGAATGCTGGAGTCGAGAAGGGAGTCCCGCTGGTTGCGCTGATCGCTGACGACACGTACTTCTCTCCCGAGAAGCATCCCTATGTGAATGCCCTTTAAAGGGGCCGTGCAACGACATTGAGTAGGAATGTTTTGCACTTTACACGAGCTTACTGACACTAAGGCTGTGTTCCAAAATTTACTCGATCCGACTCCGGAGTAAAAGTTTCGTACCGTGGCGTTCCAAAACTTACTCGAGCTTACTCGGTGACGTCAGAACTCGCGTTCCAGAAGCGGGTTGTTTACTCCGGAGTAATTACTCGCGCTGCCCTCCTCGATCGGGGGGTAATGTCGGATCAAATGGAGTAAATACGTCACGTGATCTGTTCGTCGTCTGCTTTCTGCGCCAACAGCCGTCAAAGCTCGCTTGCTCCGTTGGTTTTGGTGGCGGACGTTCGAAATGACAAAGAATTATGTGCAGCATTTGTGGTTATTGCGATTTGCTGTTGTCAACGCAGGAATTGACTGCATTACATCCAGACCGTCCACCTTCCCCGGGAACGTGTACTTGTTCTGAGTGCGAGCGTAAACAGGAGCTTCTCCGCATCCTTGTCCTCGGCGTTGGGGGAATGCTGTATTCTCACGTTCAAGGCCGAAAATGTTTGAACTCGGTATATGATAATGTAGTATTTTTGTTTCCTCCAGAGTGTGTGTAATGAAAGGATAACGTTTGTAAAGCAGTGAAGGCTTCGAAAATTTCACTGTAATCACATTCGCGTCAAAGCGAACATGAGTTTCATATCATTCTGGAAAAAGCACCCTCGCGCTGTACCGCTACACCGTGTGGAATATATTTCTGCAAAACATAATCGGTGCAAATTACAATGCGTGGAATATATGCGTTTAGGGCACCGTGACTAGAATTGCAGCGATCGCGCTGATTAATAAAAACACATTTTTTATGTCTAGCTGTAAGGAGTAAGTAATTTTGATCTCAATATACAGCTCGAAACGAAGGTGAGTAAAAGGAGCTGGTGGATCCACCTAAAAAAACACCGCGTCGTCATTAACATTACCGTTCTTCGGGCGCTTTCTCCATGATCAAAAGGATCGTCTGCTATTTTCTGCCATCGCTGCTGTTTTCTTTTTGCCGTCGCCCAAGACGAAGCCAATCCACGCGGTATCCAGGTGATTATCCTGGCCGTTCCAAAATCGAGTCGCGGATCGTTTACTCGCGATGTCACGTGGTATTACCCGCTGACGTAGGAGGCAGGTTACTCGGGTAAGATTTGGAACATAGCCTAAGTGGAAACCAAGTAATCCAAGTATAGGCTTTCCCTCTACTTACAAGAGTCACGGTCCACACGTGCTAAATCACAGTCCAGCCTGCGCTCGTTCGCAATAGACCGTTTCAGAAATTCAGTCTCATCTAGTGGCTCAAATATCAGTTTAAAATTTTGTATGCTAAGGGAAGTTAAAATCCAGTACTTATTCATCAACGGCAGAGGTACGAAAGTTTCGGTTTTCTTCGCTGAACAGTTATTTATCGATTTGTTTCACTTTCGATGGTGTGTATACAGACCTGGAAGAAGCGCTTAGTTGAGTAAAGCTGTTGATAAAATTCTCCACATTTTATTGTCATGAACTCTCTGGAGCGTGCCGAAGCCGAGAATTCCAAGGATTTACATGAAAAACTCCAATGCGTAGCGCATATAAGCTTTTAAGTGTACAATACGGCGAACTCGCATCTGGAATTTTCAGGCTCCGCAGTGCCTGCCTTCGATTTATTTCTTGACCAGCCTAGAGGCACTAAATGAGCTGCGCTTAGAGTATCGGAACTCCGTTTCCCGACAGTGTTGTGGGCGCCGCCATTTTGGCTCGTATGCAGAGCCAACGTAACTGCCGATCGGCATGATTCAAAAGTGCGACTTCCTCAGCATTAGATTGGGTGTTAGGAAGCTCGTGTAATATTGCTTTGCTCTGTCGCGAACTGTTTAAACATTTGTGGAGGGCGGAAAAGCCTTTCCTGTGATTTCAGATGAAGCTTCAAATAACTGGCAACCATGATTTTAAGGCACAATATGGCCAAGTGTCGTTACTCTGAAGCGTAGCTTATTTAGTGGCACTGGACCAGCCATCAAAAGGCCGCCGTCAGCATGTACAGATAATATGAACTTAGGTGATGATAGTTACCGAAGTGGCCAGACTGAATTTCGGAAAGGGTCTATTGCGGTCAGCAAGAAAGTGCGCGTGCATAACACATAAACACAGCAATGACCGCGTCCTCATACGCTTTTATGGAAAGGTCTTTACTCGACTGCGACGCCGCGGACGAAGAAGCTTCTTTGTCGTACCGTAATTTCAAGGTTGAAAGCCGACGTTTTCTTTCAATCTCTCCTTCGCAAAACTTGATGACGAAGATGTGGGGACCGCATTGTTGGCGTTGTCAACAATGCGATCCCAAGGATTTCGTCATCAAGCTTTTGGGATCCCTGTCGTGGCGATATTTAAATGCGGCTCATACACGGAACACCGCCATTGCGTGAGCATTCAATTTGGGCTTGTGAGCATCAAAGCCTTCACGTGCATTCTGTAGTGGCTCGTTCCTACGTGCTCGTGCCCAATCACTGCTATGACGGGTATAGCCGATCATTAACCATGTGTAGAACCCAGTTCGTGCCCATCTGCTTTGCCCATCTGCTTTGCCCATCTGCTTTGCCCATCTGCTTTGCCCATCCTAGCGCGTGGCTATGGTGAATATTGGTGGCATATAATTGGCTCCGGATCCCGTGGTCGCTGGTTCTGACTGCGAGTTGAGGGGTTGAACTCGGTTTGTTTTTTCTCGTATTTATTTCCGCGACTGCCATTGCGTGGAGAAAAAACAAAAAAAAACTAATGCGTGTTTCCTAGGTTATGAATGTGAGTGAAAAATTCTAAGCGGTATTTACTGAAATTACAAAAATTGTTGCATCGCTCCCTTAATGATTGTTAAATTATTACGTCACACTTCCTTCATAAGCATCACCTAATCGTTACGGGTGGTGGATATGGTTTAGGGGGATGGGGTGAGAATTGGAAGTAGACAGGGTTAGACGAAGGGAGATGTGCTCGTGGATCATGCGTCGCTCGACAGGAGCTCCAAGTCTTCAAAACCTTTTCTGAAATGCAGTGCCATATCAAGCATCAGTTTAATGTTTCGCATGCTGATGGCGGTAAAAATGTAGTATTTCATCGAGCATCGTCAACTTCATTCGGCAACGGTAGACGGGTATGCGTTCTTCGATGTATGTCTTTTTTTTTTTTCCCAATTAATTTTTGTGTCGATGGTGACAAAGGAACTATAGCTTTGTATACGAAGCGCCGACCTGATTTGAGCCCTGATACACCTCATGACATCAAAGGGGTGTGGATTGAGCGTGTGCCAATTGAATAATTAGACGCGAGTCCAAGATGAACGCAATGCGGGCGCTGCATTGCACTGACATTTCGAAATCGCAGGCTTTGTGTTGTCCGCTTGGGTAAGTTCCAACTTCTTCCTTGGTCAGTCACCAGAAAGCCGCCATTAGCACGCCACAGATGCCAAACACTCGTAACTCATATAATGATATTAATCAAAGAGGCCGGACTTGATTGCGCAAAGTTTTTATATTCTCAGCTTGCACGTGTGATTTCGAGATGAAAAGTTTCCCTGTTTCCGATCCTACATTTTTTTTTATGTGATCAAAAGAGTGTGACAAACGTCCGTCGCCACCTGGTGACACTAAAGCCTTAAGAAAAAGAAGGAACGTTGCCTACTGAGTGTGTTTTGAATGTAAATGCGAGCACTGTTTGTCGCATGTTCGCTAAATCTGACGAGGCGGCTGCGCGATTTCAATAAAAAGGCCATGGAATAGTTTGCTATTCCGCCTACAATACGAATCAGATCTGTTTGTGGTGCGAATGCACTCTTATTGGCATTCGCGTTGTATATATATATATATATCGTAATGGAGATATGGTATTAGTATTTATATATTTATTTTTACACACTTTCACTCCTACGAACAAAGAGAGGAGTACTGCAATTTTCACGAGGGATATAATTACATTATGCAATATCTAAGATTAGTGTCCGTGCAAACTGAACGGCATACACCCTACGTGACATGTTCACGCGAAGCTTTGTACGCATAGTTGCGCGCACAGCAATGTCCATCTAAAAAGACGGTTCAATGCAGTCTGCAGGAAAGCAAACTCTTTTTTTTTCTCTCCAACCTGTCACGTCTTGGTTACTCTATAGATCGATTCATTTGCAGTTGCGTGCAAAATTACCTCCTGTTATTGGAGCTATATGCTCGGCTCTGTATTTCTTAGGTCCCGTGTGTGCTCGTCGGTAGTTAATCGCTGCGTTCGTACAAATATTTACTCGGCTCGCTTCCTCCCAATTGCATTTGCATCGACTGCCCAAATGAGGTGGCACCGCCTGTCGGTGCTATGGACGCATTCGTTTTTGTCGCAGGTTTTCGCATCGCTCCTGTCAACTCTGGACGTGCTTCTCCATCTAATTTGCCCTAAAGAAGTAATCATTCACGAGACCGTAATAGGGAAAATTTATATGTCGAAGCTCTTTCGTATTACGGCATTAGGAATAAATACGGCTGCGCTAATGCGAGGCTCCCAATTCAATCGGGTGAAACTGTGTGAATCAACTCCGATGCCTGCTCCACCCACAGTTATGCCTAAGTCTGGTTGGCGCGGAGTTGGGAGATGAAACTAGCGAATTACAGCCTTATATTGAGGCGCGCGTTAATTACGTTCTTTCTTTTTTTTTTTTAATTGGAAAAGACTGCCTGCTCATCGCGAGGTTCGAGACCGCATCAAGAAAAGTAGTGCGATGGAGTAGGGGGGGGGGGGGGGGGGTCTACTGGAGCTGTCTCCATTGAATTTAGAATTTTAAACATGAATGAGCTGTTAATGAGCTGCCGACGCCCTTCAGTGACACGACTTCCTTCAGTGGGCCGTGTTCTAGGTTTACGTCTCCCATGCGCTATGTGCTTTCTACGTCAACGCATACGGCGAGTACCGAAGTTGGTTCACTGTGCAGCCCCCGGGGACGTGTTCTTTTGTATTAAGTCAAATCGATTTGTTTTGACACTAATTTATTTATTCTTTATACTTCACGTACACCAACCTAACCTCAGTCGTATCTGCATCATATATTGAGTTTTGTCACTCATATAACTAAAAATACAGGCAAAAAAAAAATGGGGAGAATGGTGCATGACGGAGAACTTAGGTGTTCCAAGGAGAGACCTCAAGCAGAGCTGCCGTTTTGCGCCGCCTGGGTGGGAAACGGACGCTTCTACATTCGACATTTTCTTGGAACTTCTTTGAGGGCAATTTCATTAGAAATGCGCAAAGTGAATGACGCGGTCTGAGCAGTGCGTTAAGTTCAAGTCTTTTCATACTTTTTTTTACAAGTAAAGACAACCAATACAAATGACAAGCCACATTCCGCTAGAACGAAATGGCGGCATTCAGTTCCAACCTGTGCTGTGCACCGACACTCTCTTTCTAAAACCTGCACCGTCACGCAGTCAGCGTTTCAAAGAATGTCGCTACTTGTAGAAAGCTCTTATCTAGGGAGTTTACGTTCAGTCAGTTAGAGTGTGACACTTGAGGAACCGCGGCACGTGACTTCATTTATTACATGACATCCTAAAAATGTTGCCCCGAAAAATGGGCAGCAACCGACCTCGGCTACTCAGAGATGGTCCTCTCGTGTTTGGATTGACAGCGCGTGCCCGCATGTAGCGAATGTGGTGGCAGATTTGCAGTAGATGTACCGGTGGGAAGTGCTGTCTCACGTTCGCTATAACCCAGACGCGAGCCCGCCGGGCGTTGACACCCAGTACGTGCGACAGCCGAAAAAAAGAAGGGGACCTGACTGGAGCAGTGAAGCTTCCGGATCGCCGGTGCGCCGTCATTCAAAGGCAGGGAGATTAAATACGGGGACTGTGCAGTGGAAACGCGTCAGACAATTCAAATATTTACAAATATTAGTGTCACTTTTTTTATCGCGAGGTCCTTGGACGAAGAACATACTATACCATCCGCGAAACGCCCAAGATTAACTTGTAATCGTAATCTACAAAAACCTAGACGCAGATTCTGAGCCCAGCGAGCACTTCGTTCAAAGGCTAAATATATAAATTTAAAAAGAAAACTAAGAAAAACGGAGGGGGATCGTAGAGACAAACGTTTCATCCACCCACATGGCTTACATCCACTTTGAGGAAGCTTCTGTAACCCACTACCCTTTTACCATGCAAAGAAAAAGTTGCCTCGAAATCCATTTCACCACATCGTTTCTACCGCCTGGCTGAAATTACGTAGTGCGTTGCAAAGATTCAAATCACGACTCCGGGTCGTGTACAGTCTGGGCCAGTATAGAAATAACCATGCAGAGCACGCGCGCAGGCACGCGGGCATCCACCGCTGCGTTCCCCGTCCCAAGCGCGAAATGTCGCAACGCCCGTCGAACAACGACTCCAGCCCAGCGGAGACGGCACCCTTCGATGCGTGCGGGCCCCCGACTCCTTGTTCCCTTCCCGTGCTCGTCTCGTCGTCCATTGTCTGTTTGCTGTCTACTCGTCTCCCGCCCTTCGCCAGCGACGCCTTTCTGGAGCCTCGTTCCCGCTTTCGAGGGGACCGCCTCCCTCCTCCCCAATTAAAACCGCAGACGGAGGAGAGAGAAACAAAACGAAGCAAGGAGCTCAACGAGTGATCTATATTCTGTAACCGCAATTAGAACAGACAAAAGGCCGTTAAGAAACGGTTCGAAGGAGGGAAAGTAAACAAAGCGAAGCAAACAACGGGAAGACAAGTGGCATCCGTTCTTGAGTCCACCGCCCGGTCGCCTTCCTCGGAGCTCGGAAAAAAAGAAGGAAGAGATGCAGAGGGTTTGTCTTGCGAGGAAGCGAAGAGGTAAACTCGAAGGATCCGAAGTGCCCGGACCGCGACACGGAAAGGGCGGTACGGGCGGCTTTCTGTCTCGCGCGCCCAGTCGGACTCGCCGAAAAAGATGTCCTCCTCTTGACGATTTTCTTCCACTGAAGCATCGAATCCACGCGAGGGCGTTAAAGCTAGCTTTGTTTGTCACTTATTTCTTTTTTTTTTTTTTTTTGTTCAGTGATCAGATGTTGTGGCGCCGATTGAGTAGTGCGCGCCCCGATCATCGTGAGACTACGCTGAGTGTTTCTGTTTTGAAGTGTCGACCCCATGATATGAAGCACGGAGGTAGAACGGTATACGACTGGAAGATTTAGGTGTGTTGTTTTGAGAAACGTTTCAAGGAAGTCGATCGGCTTTAACGGACACACCCAACTGCACTAGTAATGTGTTAAGCTTTTTTCTTTATTATTATCTTTTTTTTTTTTTCACCTTTAGCGGTATTTTGAGGAAAGCGCATGCTCGGTCGTCTTTTGAAGGAACTGATATGTGTCCCGCGGCCAAAAATGTAGCCGTTCTTGTAAGAGGTGCTATGCAGAGGGCTTCTGGAGATCGCAAAATATTCACTTCGGTTCTAGAAGGAACTCGAATTCCGAAGTTTCAATATGGCCGCTATAGACGTATATATTTTCTTTCCCGACGTCAGTCGTCGTGTTTCGTTCATGCGTCTTGTAAACGCCCAGGAGCGCGTTATTTGGTTGGCAAACAATAAACAATATTTCTGCAAATAGAACAGCTGCTTCTGGCGTGGTTAAATTTGCTTTTAGTATCATGCAAGCGAGCAACGCGTGACTCGCCGTTTTGAAACAAAACCGAAACGAGCGCTGTAAATAAAATCTTACCCAAACAAAGTGCAGTTTCGTTTTTCTCTCTGTTTTTCCTTTTTCTTTTTTTCAGAGGGGGGGGGGGGGGGGGGGGTGTACAGCCGGTAAGGTCATTTCGTGAGGCAAAAACGTTTCCCGAATGAATAGCAATCAAACAGCGACCGTCAAGTTAAAGCTTGCCACCGTCTTTCTGGAATCTACATAAGAAAATCATTTTTGGAGGCGCGTTAAGCTAAAACAAAACCAGAACAAACAAACAAAGCAGGGGCACGGTATACGGCCCGAGCTGCCCGAGTTGCAGCGCCGATTGAAAAGCAAACATCTCCAGCGCATCAGCGAGCTGGAACTCGCAGTAGAGCGGAGCTGGCGAGACTTGATTGGGGCCCATGAGAAAGGAGTGACATGTTTCTCGGAAATAGTTTGCATAGTAAAATGACTTTCTATACCAGGCCAAGTTTGCATACAAACACCGTTTTCGGGGCCTTAAATGGCGCGTGGGCGCAAGAAACTTGCCCAGGAAAGACGCCAGAGGAAGTTGCTAGTCCGGCAAAGAGAAAAGCAAACTTTTCTTTTTTTTTTTTTTTAAGGGAAAAAAAGGGGGGGGGGGGAGAGTGAAGAGAGGGCGTGTTTTTTTCTTTAGTTTTTTTTTTTTTTTTCGGTGGCTCTAATGCGGTGCATAAGAAAAGAGTCCCGAATGAGATTAACTTCTCCAACTAAAGCGGCTAGCAAGCGGGCACCACGTCCAAAATGGATCAAAGCGGGAATTGCAAAAAAGGGCTTGTTGGCACTTCAAGAATTCCAGCCTTTCAGCTTCATACGTCTCTCGAGTCAGTTTTTGCGATGTTAGTATGGATTAAAAAAAAAAAAAAAAGTCTGTTTTCCGAAACCTTGAGATGTTGTATGTTCCATGAACGAAGAAATCGCTCCTTTTTATATGGCGTGAAGCGAACACTCTGTCATCGAACGCTGTCGTCGTCGTCGTCGTCGCCGCGGAAGAAAAAAAAAAAAAAAAGAGGAAAAGATATCGGCGAAGTTTGTTTTTCTTTTCAATTCATTTCTCTCACTGTCAGAGGCGCAATATGATTCCGGCGTGTCTGACTTCTTACGGCGTGAAAAATGATTATGAAGCGAGACCGGTTACAAATAATGACATACAAAGAGACGCTCGAAATCGAGAGGATTCTACAAAATAAAGTTAAATAAACTGTTCGAGCAATTTCAACGCATGCTGTGCGATAACATGTAGATAGGCTCCTGTCGAGTATTATCTTGATTTCTCTTTTAATATGCCTGTTTTACCGAGAGATTTGTTTTAATTTTTTTTGAGCAATTCCCAGGACGAAAGGCTGGCTACATTGAGCGCAGGAAGGGGAGAAAAAAAATATACATCTGGGATTCACGCTAGCCCATTAAGAAGGGCCTTCAAAATGTCTGAGTCGATGTTGTTGTTGTTGCTGTTTTCCGAGAAGTTAACGTGATGTTACTTGGCAAACGACAGCAACTAACAAACATAGGTTTGTCAAAGGAAACGGCGAGACGGCGCTCAGACAAGTACTTCAAGTCGAACTCTGGCTCGGGTCAGACATCCGCGCAACCACTGTACCCAAAGTGCAGACAAAGCCCAGACTAAAGCGAAACGTGCGCGCTGGCACGCGCCTGCAGCTAGACGGATGCGCGAAATTGCGCAGTAAATTCGGCAGACGTGACTCGCGAATGCGGTAATCAAATTTAGATAAAAAAAAAAAAAAAAAGTACATTTTCTTGGTGTAACAGAGATCGCGAAGTCGGGGGTTTTGGGTGTATGTGACCGTGCGCCGAGGTTGTCTGCAACCCAGGCGATGCATGTTCGTCAAGGAAAACAGGAAACAGAAAGACAGCGGGATGTACGCCGCCAGCGCAACTGCGCTTGCGTACCTTTTTTTTTGGTCTCCCTTTAAAGACGGCGAATGGACTGTGTGTTTCCTTGCAGGGGATGGGCGCTGTGCCGGCGTCGTCAACTGGCGAGATGGCCAATTACGGATTTAATAAAAGGGAGGCATCCGGACGAGAAGCTATAGCTCCTTCGAAAGGAGATCCCGTCGAAATCGAATTAGAGCGGCAACTGGCTGCGATGCGAGGGGTACAACTTTCGCTGGTAATCACTTTCCGTTCCAAGAACAGTTGTCAGCAAGTGCGCTCGGTGTCTTCTTTTTTTCTTCTTTTTTTTTTTACGTCGTTATGATTCTTTTTTTTTTTATGCGTGTCTTTTGTTTCTATGTGTACGAATACGCTCTTTTTGTGGTAGGTTTTTTGAAAGGAATTGCTGCTGGAGCATGGGTCTTCGCTTAAATTTTTCCAGAATCGTGCGAGTGTAATCGCCTCGCGATAACGTACGCTCGAAACCGAAAACAAAATATTAAACTGCGCCGGTCCGTTCCCATTGTATCCTTTATTATACTCTATCTCAGAACAGTTGTGCAAGGTTCTGACAAATAGGGGCTAAAGCGTGTGGTTTGAGGGGCTGGTTTTATTGTGCCGGTGTTCGCACGACGAGAGCGGTCTCTGGAGCAACACTCTCGCGCCTCTACATTTTAAGAACACTGCCTGAGCAGGAGTTGCGAAAATGGAGTACATAGCTGTCCATGGTGTTCTACATGCTTGCAGTCGGCTTCGTTTCTTGGTGCGTTTCTCTTTGAGGCAGCACAGACCGAAGGGACGCGGTAGTAGAGCAGTACGGATACCGCGCCGTCCTTCATCTTCGGCCTCCAAGTTGTGCTTCAGCCTGAACCCCGACCGTGTAAAGTACAGCATCGATATGTGTGCGTTTTCACTCTTTCCAATTTATGGATACTATTAGGCTTCACCAGTGCCATTATAAAGAAAGTGTGTTGTGTGGGTATTTAGAAAGTGTGAAGTTAGTTTGCCATAAAATGGAGGTGATTTGTCTCTCTGCTGAAGATGGCCCAATCTGACCATTGTGCGGACCCGATGGTGCGTGCGCCCTTTGTAGGGACCTCATAAATTTATTTCTTAACGTGTCGGTCTACAATTTCGAAGTGCGGAAATATAAACTGGCCAGATTAAAAAAAAAAAAAAAAAAAAAAGAGAAGGAGGAAAAATTTTATGGACGAACGTTTAGCTAGCTAGGCCTTTTCTTTGTGGAATCATCAGACAGCTCTGTAGACCATTGTGTCGTTTATTGCTACAGAAATGCCAGCAAAAAAAAAAAGAGGAATAAAATTGGCTTACATTCTATCCTCTTTATTTTTCCAAAATTAAAGCTACAGTGGCCCACTAATGGTTTGACGCCAGATTTTTTTCTTATTTTCATATTATATATATATATATATATATATATATATATATATATATATATATATATATTGTGTTTTTTTACTCAGGTGCAGAAATCCTTTGCTATTTTTACAATAAAAATGTCGCATATCTAGAAGTACGTGTGTGATCAATTACATCGCAATCTCTCAAGAAACCGATTTGTGCGGTTCCTTCAAAAGGTCAACGCGCCATCGGGTCCACGCACACTAAACATTTTTACACACTTAAGCATGTAAAAAGGGTGTCTCAGAGATTGACATCCAAGGTTACACCCTTTCAACACTCTAATTTTAACACAATTCACCGTTTTCAATCGTACACAAGGGTGTAGTTGCGTTGAACACTCCTATTTTTGGAAGGTGTAAAAAGGGTGTGGAAAAAACTGAAGTCAGTCGAACACCCCTTTTCGAAGGTTGTTCCCCAAACCGACACCCACTTTTACAAGGTTATTTTAGCGACAATCTTAAATAAGTTTTGCCTCAAATTACCCTTTTTTTTTTTTTTAGTGAGGATACATTCTTTGAATAAATATATATTCGGCATGACGCGTAATACTGATGAGGACAAAGCAACATACGTGTAGTCTTCGTAATTGCGGAAGTGGTACACCTGCGAATGCGTGTCGTTGGATCACCGAGTATACATAGCTTGCATGTGACGTCATTCGTGGCCATGCAAGTAATATATGCGCCGCGAGCGTTTCGTTCGCCATGTTAATTTTACACCGCAGAGGTTGTAGTTCGAAGAACTACAACTTCTGAGCAAGTAAGTAGAAATAACCGTCAACACCCATGAAGTGCGACCCTTGCAAGCTATATAAATCAGGCGGGTGAAAAGTCACCAGGCTTATGATTCCTCTCTTGTACGCGATCCATAACATCCGTGTTTGTCGTTTTTGTGTATGTGAGAGAACTGTATAGGCCGGGGGCCCGGGGTCACGCTGCTTATACATCATACAAAAGACAGTCTACAAACATCAGTCACCGTGATATCTCCGTGGTTCGAGTGCCGCGTGCCAACTTTCTCCTTGAACTCGTTACAACGGATCTCGTGGTGACTTGCGTTCGAATCTGTTTGCACACTGTCCCTTGTATGATGCATAAGCAGTGTGACTCCGGCTCATGTGGAGCTCGTTTTTTGTAAACTTGTTGCTCGTAAAAAATATTTATAGGGTGCTGCTAAGATGGCAACCATTCTTTTTTTCGGGCGTTCGCCAGCATACTAAGGGTGTTGTTGTAACACCCTTAGGGTGTAAGCTCTGGTACAAGCTCATTTACACCCTTAAGGGTTCTTGAGGTGGCGAGTGAGGTCTGAAAAAGAACGACCTGAGAGCCGTGTGGCCTTGAGCCACTACAAGGTGTAAAACATTTTAGTTTGTGCTGTAGTACGACAGGTAACCTGCCGGACTCTAACGTGCATCTCGCAGTAGCAGTTACACTAACTCGCGTTAGCACAATGCGCGTTCATACTGATTCTTTAGAAATGCACGCTTGCCAATCATTTTACTTGTTCATCAGAGTTATTGCGTCCACCGCACTTTCATTGTATGTCGAAGAGCACGTACTAGCATCGACCCGGTTCAGTCTTATTTTGCTATCGTTCAACTCGTCGTTACCGAAAAGGTGGGCATACAATGCAAAATGTCGTGTCCCGCGAATTGTAAGGGATGACAACGTAATAATGTACGCGGAAACGATGAATAGAATCAGAGAATGGGAGTTAACCTTTATCTCCTGTTTACTTTATAAGGTCGCACTATTCGCCTCGAGATCGAACCGTGTCGCCACCGTGCGGCCAAAATCGGAAACGCGCGAAAGCGGGGATACCGCCGTGCGTCGTCTGCTACGGGCACGCAAAAAAGCATGGATCTCGACGACGCAAGCCCGTTTCAGGCTGAGCTTGACATTCCTTATTAAATGTTTTATGTTTTTGTTGCCGTTTCTTCTTACTAAAGGTTGTGTTGTATCGTTTCCCATGGATAAAAATTCAGTAAAGCGATTATTATTAAGTCGGAAGCTTCCATAATCTTAGTGTGTTGGTTTGTATACAATCGCTGGTCCCACATATTTTTGTTATCTCGCACAAACCGTGGCTTTCATAAAGCACTGAATCTTGAGTGGGTATGTGATTTGAGTAGAAAATTAACCAGGCTGATCGCTATCCTTTAATAGACTAATCAATCAATGAATCCGTATGTTGATTTTTCGCCGGTCATAATGCGTGAAAGAGGTTAAAACTACACATTTTTTTACTGGTTTTACTATGCCATAAATGACATATTGCATTCCCATTCTAAACTTCACATTGTGAGTCCTACATAAATATGAACGCGGGAATTAAGCCTCTTAAAATGAAGTATTTTTTTAGTTATTATTTATATTTAAACAGTGTAATCACCCTCGGCGAAATGACAAGCACGCTGAAGTGGTTCACCGTGCAAGCCTGTGCCGCAAAAGAAATAAAGACATAAAAAATATTGAAGCAGGCATTTTTTACTCCTTCTTGACTTTCTCCAGCACAAAATTCCAATTATCCGGCAAAAAAAAAAAATTGCAATTAAAGCATTACTTGAATGATCTGAAAGTTAATCGATGAACTGCCCAGTCCCGATATACGTTAGGTGAGGGCGGAGGATGATCGGAAAGTCCCGTGAAGGTCGTTAGCCATCATCAGTAAAAGAGTATCGCTGCGGCCGATGCTGTCTCTGTCGTGGTGCGCGTCGCTTGTTTGGGTTGCAAAGTCTACTGTGTTTGAATACAAGAATATGTAGGAGCAGAGGCTCGGTAAATCACACTCTACATATTTATTTACAATATTTACACTGTCCTTTCTGACTACCTCATCGAGGGGCCCTTCGCCGTTCAAGCGCTAGATCGCTGCCGAGAGCTGCCGCTACAATTATATAGCCAGAAATTTATAGTATTAGCCTCTTGACATCCGCGGCCCTCACCAAGAAAATTGAAGCGGGTGAACCCACACTACCGAGAAAAGCTTTTAATAACAAGAACATTGCTGCGTTGCTCGGTTGCACCCGTTTATTACAGTCACGGCAGATATATTAGAGCAGTTGGTTTCAGTTGTCCTGCCAACCGTGCAGTTTGCAGATCTTAACTAGAAGAGACGCTCTCTCCTCATCGCAACGCACTAGATTTGTTCAGACTCCAAAAAAAACTTACACACACTATCGCACAGTAAAAGGGCAGAGGAACTAAATAGCATGGTAATTTCCAATACAGCGCTAACTTATCTTCATTTTAAATATGTATATTGCTGCAAAAGCTATAGAAGTTAAAAAATCATAGAAGCTGCGATTTCACAGCTTCTATGATTATGTTATCTGGGTTGGAATTTATTATTGTTTTTAATTCCCACGTTGATGAACCGATACATCCATTTTAAAAGAAACAAATATTTAACATAAATATTCCAGTTCAGCTGGAGACAGGCATCAGTCGTGGTGATCCATGCTTTCCAACGTCTCCGTAGAGCAGACGACGCACCCACAGAAGCGATTATATAAGTTTAGGCTGCACGCTAGCAACACGATTCGATCTTCACTGAAGCACCGAACAGTACTGCATCCTTTTCCGCAAGAATTGTTTTCCCACCGATAGTATGCGACAAAATAAACGGAAGAATCTACGCCGTCTCGCGCGCGAACGTGGAGAGCCTATGGGGCGGCCGTTCTCGTATCCCCGCTTTGATGATGATGATAGCGCGACCGTAGCGCCACCTCTAGGTCGATCTCGAGGCCAATATGACATGAAAGAAAACTTTTACGTAGCCGGTGAACAGGAGCTGAAATACAGGGAGTTCCTGCAAACGCTTTCAAAATGCTCTAAAAATATGATGTTCGATATAAAAAGATGTTTTAAATAGTTAAAAGCGCAAAACAAGACAAGGACCAAGAAGAAAACACCCGACACAGACAGGCCTGTCTGTGTTTGTGTTCTTTCTTCGTCTTTGTTTTGTTTTGCGCTTTTTGACCTTTTAAATCATCATGAACGGCGTTTCGTAAATCATTTATAGAACGCCGTAAAATGCAGCCCCTGCCTTGTATATTTCTAAAAAGATTGGCTTTCGATTATTATTAACAAGTTCCTCAGTAGGATCATACGTTTATTATCACAATCTAAAAATTTAATTAGCAATTTTTAGTTAATTATCTTGCTAATTAGTTGTTGTTTTTTTTTGTTTTTGTTTTGTTTTTTTGCGACGCTTGACGTTTACGAAGGCTTGTAGTTTGTTTCAGCAAAGATTTTCTTTGTTATCTCGAACAGCATACTGCTTCTAGAATTTTCCGAAAGCTTTCGCAGAACCACCCTGTATATTTCTCAATTTCTCCATAATTCTTTGGAAAGGTTAATTAATGAGGTCACACTGTGAAGTTGTGAACTATACCGGAGCAAAAAAAAAAAGTTCCTCCTCACTCTTGTTTAGGAATGTCATTTGGAACCCCTCCGCTAAATTAATTCATGGTCGTTCTAATCAGAAAAACGCTGATAAAAACAAAACAAGAACTAATCGCATTTTTTTAGGCTATACATTTGAAGCGACAGGGGTACTAAGGTGACACTAAGAGGCACATACAAAATCTATCATCCTTTTGATGTGGCAGAGAACATACACGCTCCATTCATTTCACACGTCATAGAATCACCTCGCTGCTTACACCTGGATATAAGAAAAAAGAATAGAAAAGATAAAAGAAACAACCATCCGATCCACAAAAATACACCAACAAGAAAGAAGAGAAAAATGCGAGAAAGAGTGGAAAAGAAGGCCCGCCATTAGCAAAGGAACTGCAGCCGCGGACGACACAGATCGGCGAAGACGCCACATTAGCGACAGGATTCATTAGCGCCTAACGAGCGAATTAAGGGGCATCAGGCCGAGGTGCGTCTCAGGTAGAACGCAACCGGAGCAATTCGAGCCAGTCAGAGACCACGTCCATCTTCATGTCACCATTTTTGATGTGTTTGGATTTAAAATGCCCCCTCCTGCCTGCCAAAAAGAAGTTTTTTTTTTTCTCAAGTAGACATTTTGGGCCACAAAGAATCTAAGAAACTCAAGGCGTGGCTGAGTTTCGTCGCTGCCTATTGGTTTTGGTTGCTCCTTATGATTGGCATAGACTGAGGAGCTGCGCTTTTTGTTCTTTCAGCATTCTGTGACTGCTTTGATACGAGTACACGACAGTATTTGACCTAGTCTGGCTTCGACCAATCAGTCTGTCTCCCCCCGTTCTTTAACGGATCATATCTGTCCTCGTTGGTTCCATCCGCCTCAAGAACTTGTGGTTGGACCTGAATAAGTGTTGAACTACAGGCTAGATTCAAACTGCACCATGTGTAAACTGAATTTTTGACGTGGGATTTCCTCTTGGATCAGTCCCCAGCGATTTATTTTGGGTGTTCAAATGGGCGTTCTTCAAAGCCAGCCGTGGAGACGTTCCTACCGTATACCTATTTCACTTCATGGCGGTGCGTTAGCGATCAAGTTTTGCTCTCCTCATCATCTTTATACTTATGAAATGACGCCTGCGCGGTCTGCGGCAATTCGAATTGCTATAAGAGTTCATGCGAAATGAATTTAACACATGGGGAAAAGACAAACAGGAGGATAAAACGTAGACGAGCCGGGGAGAAGCTGTAACCCGAAGGTGTTTTTTTTTTTTTTTCCTTCTTTCGGTTTACGGTTTTTGTCGTTGTTCTTTATCTACCCGAGTCTCAGCGTTTACGTCAGCATGTTTCTTAGAACAAAGAATCTACTTACTTGATATCGCCAAATCAGGTGCCCCTTCCCTCCCAGTGTTCGCGAACTCGGCCATTGCTTCTCTAACGAACCGTTCGCACAGGTGGCGCCCGCTTCGCATTCCGCCGTGCATGTATGTTTTGATGTGTTTGTCGAGGGCCGAGTACCTCTCGAATACCGCTCCACTATGTTTCGTGAACATATACCGAAGTGTCACTGTTCTTTACTCAGTCACAGGCGCTCGCACCGTTCTGAGTGCTATATACCACAAGAAAACAAATTCAAACCATCGAAACTTAGCGTCGCATGATCATTGCCGAAGCGAGCTCGATTACTAAATGCATAAAAATCGGAGATCGACGCGCTAAAGCACACCTTCTGTGTTTTCAGTGAGCACTTTGTGTATGGAGTCTGTTTATTAAGCAAAGTTTCATTTGCATTCTTTTGCAAGCGTTCGAAGATTACTCGGAAATTTGTCAAGTTTCACTATGTACGTATTTAATCACCCCATGAATATTCATTCGAGGGTAACATTAAAGGGTCTTACTAATGAGTCATTTAACGGTAACAAGAAAGAGTCATATTAGAAGCACCTTTAATGTTGCGGACGCATACTCGTATGAAAAACCTTCGGAAACAAAGTCGAAAAACAGTACCAAAAAAATTACAATCCAGCGTGAAAAAAAAAGTGATTGTAAGCCATCGCTGCACTCACCCTCAATTATTTTTTTATATAAATGTTTTTTTTTAATCACCAATTTGTGTAACTTGCGCCCCTAGGGTTCATGATATAAGCAACGAGCTATAAATATCTCGGAGCGCTCATACAGGCTTTCGTGACATGGGCTGTGGCGGCAGTGCGGAAGCTGAGGGAAGCTTGGCCATCCCCATATTTGCTGGTGTTGACTCAAACACAGCGACCGCCATTCCGTAATGAATAGCCTCAGTGTGACGTACTTGGATGGCTTTGTTCGATTTCACGGCAACGTCAGAGCGTCGGCCGTTTCGCGTCAGCGATTTATCTACGATACCGGATGCCGGCACTTCATCACAAGAAACTGTGACGGAAAACGCGGTTATGTTCCTTCCATCCATCTTGAGCATTTCCCAGGCTCACTCGACCCCTTGCAAAGCGTGCAGCGCCGACCGCGGCGCCGAAAGGAATGCTGGGAACAGCCTGTACAGAATCGTCCATAGCAGACGACGGAGGATGCGTAGGTGAGCGAGCGAATGCAGGCGAGCAACTACGCTTCAGTGTCACGAGGTAGATGCTACAGGGCAAGGGGGAAGCATACCAGGACGCTCTCGCAATTCGGCAGTTTTCGCGAAAGGTCGATATGGATGGAGGGGTGCGATGGAACTTGCTTCAACACATCTCACTTATATCCCAATTGCTATTCGGGCACGCCGAATAGCAAGCGCCTTCGAAAAAGCGCTATCTATTCAGGGTCGCCCGCTATTCGAGGCAACGCTCGCGCTCCTAGCCTCGCCGTTGTTCCTCCCGAAGCGGAGACGGGCCGCAGCACCTAAGTGAGATGTGTCGGAGCAAGTGCCACCGCAGCCCTCCGCCCATCCGAGCCTGGGAGAGGCGATCTCGAGCGACGGAGGAGAGGGGGCATCGCGGGGAGCTTTCGCGGCCCAGCGCACCTGGCTTGCACGCGCGACAGGAACGAAGCCCCGATGACCAGGCAAGAGGAAGGGAGGGAAACGACCGGGAAAGTCGGTACGCGATTAGGCATCGATTTGGCAATTAATTCCTCGTCACCCCCTCTCCCGCGACCGGGAGGAAGAGGCAGCAGCGCCTAGCGAGCGTCACGGAAACGCTACCGACGCCCTAATGCAAAATCGAACGGACACAGTCGATTATTAATCCCGCGGACACGCCACGCAGTGGGCCGTCCGCGTGCGATTGGCGCCGATGGGTTCGTTTGCCCGGCGAATGGACGCGGGACCCCTCCCTTTCCGTACGATATCCCGACTTCGAAGAACGCGCTGACCCTTAAAGAAAAAAGAGCTCTAATAAATATCCGGATGATAAAGGAGGGTTGTTACGGCTGACTGGGCGCTTAATTTCCGTAGAGCCTCTTACCTTTTCTTCACCGACATTTTTTTTTCTCTTTTATGGAAATCGCATTTTAGTTTATTATTGCTTCTTAAAAATGGAACAATTTTTTTTTTGTGTTGTTCTATTTGATGGTATTAGCATTCATGGATGACGACTCGTCAATTTCGTTATGTGTGGATGGATAGTCAGGGCGCCAGGTCCCTAATTTAATAAGTCGCTAAAAGGGGACCAATGTGGACCGACTACAGACCAAATCTCTTGTCTGGCCCTCTCAAATACCTTCAACGCACTCGACTAATCTAATACAAATCATGACTTTTCAAACACGTATCTCATCCGAATCGTTGCTATCGATATCTACTCACATTTCATTGAGTGCATAGGAATGCGCATATCACTCTAAAAAAAGTTTGTGCGTTTATTTTCACGCACAACAATCGGAGAGCCAATCACCGCAACTTACGGAGGCAGCTCAGCGAATGACGATGCCGAAACATACGTTTAGACCAAAAAACGCAGTCTGAGTTGTGACAGTAAGCAATGCAAAACGTCACGCTTGCATTGCTTAATGTCACAACTCAGACTGCGTTTTTTGGTCTAAACGTATGTTTCGGCATCGTCATTCGCTGAGCTGCCTCCGTAAGTTGCGTTGATTGGCTCTCCGAGCGTTGTGCGGGAAAGCAGACACACGGGTTTTTTAGAGTGTATGACGGTGGTGTGTACAGCGCTAGTAGAGGATAAAGAATCGGACTCCTGTCTGGATATGCGGCCTCCCTTAATTAAAGGGACCATGAAATGATTTTAAAATCGAATTTCATCCACCGCACGTCGTAAAAGGTGTGAAAAGAAACACAAAAACACAAAACTAGGGAGCCAAAAAAAATTATTTGCTATAGAACTTTTAAAAGAAAACTGGACTCTTTTGCGCCTTCCTTCCTTCGCCTGTTCACTACGATGCATGCGCGGAAATGGAGCACGTCAGCCAAATCCAGGTCGCCTATTGGGTAAGAGCCTACCTCACCAGCACCGCGATCGTAAACAATAAATAGCCGGCGAATGTTTCCTAAAAGTTTTGTTAAATAATATTCAGATCCACATTTTGTAGCATAATTAGAGATGTGTGGCGAAAATTGCCAAATTTGATAATGCTGAGAGCCAAGCGCCATCTATCGTGTGGTAAACGAAGCAACTACTGCGCGTGCGCAGTAGGGCAGGGCCGACTTAGAACGGTTATTTCCTTTGGTTTCCTTCCTCTCAAAACTCTGACTGACTGAACGTTTATTTTTCTATGTGTTCATCTCGCGCGTGCCGACTTCAAGCAGCAAGAAAAAAAATGTACTTAAAACAGACCACGACGAACAAGAACGCTGGATCCACAAACACCCGAGAAGAGCGACAACAGCCGCGAATCCCGCTCCGACGAAGCTCTCAGAATATAGGCCTAGCAGGCACTCCGACTCGGCGCAGCGTTGCTTCGTCGCAAGACCGTCTGCCTGCCTACGACCGGCTGGCGTGCTGAATGGAATATGCCCGTGCTACCCTTGTGGACCCTTCCCGTATTATAGTTTGATCGCTGACCTCAATTTTAGATTAAGAGGTGAGGTCAATCTCTTCCCCTTGTTTTCCGAGGCAGTGTTGACGAACACTCGTCGAAAAGAGACCCTCGTCGATTCTCTCTTCTTGTTTTGTGTGATATAGAGCTGAAATAAACGCCGTATGGATTACCTTCGTAACACGGTATGTACTCTTTGTTATTGGTATGCCATTTTTATTCTGACAGACTGCACGTCACTGTCGAGCTGTAACAGTTCGTGGGAGGTATACGTGCAATACCGGTCCAACCTTTCTTTGCCGAGTGTCGCGTCAGTATCGAGTTGCAATCGTAAAAGATCGGTCCCGAAGCGCTTACCAACAGCGCGAATACAACACTTCCATCAAACGCGCGCGTCCGCTCCGAGTGTGAACAGGTATTTACGTGGCTCTTGCTGACACTCGTAGTTCAAACGTATCTTTTTTAACGTCGGCTCGCTCCTGCATCTCCGAGACCGCGAAAAACGCCGCGGCAATTTGTTTCCATCTACGTCGCTTTGCAAACGACTGACACTGGCCGCCTTTTACCAACAATGACAGTTGGGTTGACTTCTGAAGTCTTCACCGGAAGACTCGCTGCACTTCCCAACAGGCATACCGGTGTATGGGACTAGTCCCATGCTGCCGCTGTAGCGCAACGTATCTCATTGAATTTCGCTCAGCTGCAATGTGGCGATGAGAGGCGCCGATTCAGAAAATACGTCGGTGACATCGGCGCAGTAAAACCTACCGGCGCACCCCAACTCGTCGCCGCTAACGCTCCCATCTCCTACCGCCGAGAGAACTTCCGGTTCCGGAAGCAGCGTACGTCCTGGCTTCTTTTGCGGTCAAGAAAAAGTCGATATTTCGTTAATTTTTTGTGTAGAAGTTAATAAACCGAGACGAAAACGGATGCCTGTTCGGCATTCAGTGAACATTGACGGTTTAATGTAAAAGTTATCTGGAAAAAGTAAAAAAGTCATTTCATGGTCCCTTTAAACTCTTAACTCTCTAAGCGGGACCCTTGCCTGATCGGTTTTGGGCAAAGGTAAAAGAAGAACGGGAGGGGCGAAGGGGGCAGTTAAACTATTACTGGTGCCGGATCATCGGTGCTAAGCACAAACTATTGTTGGAGAGGCAAGGATGCAATCAACTCGTTTAAAGCTCTGGTTTAAAATTGCAGACGACTCCTCTCTGGAGTCGACTCCAAAAATTAAGCTGAAAGAAAGGCTTTGCATATCTACTGGTGTGTGATTAGTGTGGACAAACAAATACATCTTGGGCTTATTACCGCTTTCTCTTAGGAAGAGCTTTCTTTTTAAGTTACTATAGGTAGACATTTTTTATTTTATTTTTAGTTTACCGTCATCTTGTCTGCGTAGAACGACACCAGTTCAAAATTGTGGGTGTACGAAGTACCTGAAGAAGCTAGTAGACAAAACGCGAACAGTTTTAGCACTAATGAGCCCCAGAAGTTTGATATTCTTCATTGTGTTGGTTGCCCATTTAAAATAATAATAATGATAATAATTTATTTCCCCGGTAAGTATGGTGGGTTAGCTGAGGATAACAAGCAGTCAGAGCTGCTCGACCGGTCCTCAGCCCGATGGTGCAAACGGTGCCTGCGATCACATCAAGTCTTTATAGTTCGCTTCAGAGTAACCACATTGACCCTTCTGCTGTTTAGAAACATAAACCGCCTCTTCCCCCCCCCCCCCTCCCCCCCTCCCCCATCTCCCCCACCCCGAAGACTTCCGGCCGCTCCGCTCTGACGGGCTTTCTGGGCCTGTTTATGTCATCGCTTTTAAGACCATAAAGTTCTACAGAAATCACGAAATTGAAGATCTAGCGAGGTCCTTCTGCTTTGTCATAAAACTGTTAAGAGGGGATTGGTCGTTTTACAGGAGTATTAAAAAATCTCCAACAAGGTCTCTCACTAACCGGTCCTTTAGGTAATCACCTCAAGAACTTGTCATAAAATATTTCGAGAACGTTCACTCTAAAAAAAAGTCTGTACGTCCACTTTCCCGCACGACACTCGGAGAGCCAATCAGCGCAACTTACGGAGGCAGCTCAGCGAATGACGATGCCGAAACATATGTTTAGACTAAAAAAACATAGTCTGTGTTGTGACATTAAGCAATACAAAACGTCACGCTTGCATTGCTTAATGTCACAACTCAGTCTGCGTTTTTTGGTCTAAGCATATGTTTCGGCGTCGTCATTCGCTGAGCTGCCTCCGTAAGTTGCGCTGATTGGCTTTCCGAATGGTGTGCGTGAAAGTAGACGCACAGACATTTTTTAGAGTGTTGCAAGATGCAGTGAGTGCAAGGTGGTGGTTGCCTATACTTTCATTTTACCGGAGGTTCACGGAAACATAAATTTCCAACAGCGCCTTCTTCCGGTATTTTTATAAAAGGGTTTATAAGTTAAGACAGTAAGTGTGCAGGTAGGCTGATGATAGTTATTCATGATGTTTAAAACCCGAGACTGTGGTGAGGGAAAAGATAGGAAACTTTGAAGCCGAAGAAAAAGGCACAGGAGACGACGTCTCAAACACAGCTCTATGGGTTCTCGTTTGTTTTTTGAGCTTCCTACCCCGTGTCCCAAAGAGCGGCCACGCTCTTTAAATCGACCGCAAAAATCGGTTTCTTAACCTATCGCGTTCCGATTTTGTGCAGCGTTGGCCACAGGTGGTGCATTTTTTTCTATAGTCTTGTTTATGCGCAGCCCCTCTCTTCAGAAGAGCCTGGGTTTTAGATTATTATTTCCCATTTTTATCGCTGGGGGCTAGGGTGTCGGACACTGGTCTATACAGCTCTGTATCCGCCTAAAGCCCCTCGATGTGTTTGCGTTTGTCTTGCAAGTAGCGTCAAATGTGCCACCGCACGAGGCCCGTGTCTCGAGCGGTCCTTGGAAGCAATTGGCGGCGCAGCACTGAAATGAGCAGCCCTGGGAACCGAATGGAGGCGGAGCACCCGCTCGTGGCACGTGTCTTGCGCGTTTCCACAACAATGGTTGGCAGTACTTGAAAGTGTGAATTTTATCAAGTGGCTTTATATCCACATAAAGCCCCTTGCAAAGACGTTTTTTACAAGTACCGCAAGTCATTGTTGTGTAAACGCGCACACGTCGCACACGTGCCACAAGTGGGAGCTCCGCCGCCATTCGCTTCCAAGGGAAGCTCATTTCAGGCTGCGCTGTCATTTACTTCCAAGGTCCGCTCGAGTCACACGCCTCGTGCACTGGCGTATGTGACGCTACTTGCAAGTAGCGTCACATACGCCAGTTGTACGAAAATGTGTTAGGAATGTTTCCTTCAAAACTACCGTCCACCTCTGTGCTGTCAGTTTGTCTTTTCCTGACCACCCCGTAAAATTTTTACGCGTTTTAATAATAATGAAATTGTAAAGAATGGGGGGTATGTGCCCACCTCATTTATGGAAACCACGTGAGCGTCAATTTGGCCATATTTCTCGCTTTATAACTTCAAATCCACACAAATATTGCTTCTTTTTTTTTTCAGATTCTCTTAGTACAGGGTGCGGCCGTAAAAACTTTCACATTTGGCACGCCTAGCAAAAATCGAATTTCGAACATACATACCTGAAATTGGGCACACGAACGTCGATTATTGCAAAGTTTTTTGCCTATTTTTTTCAGACATCAATTCTGGAGTAGCGAATTATTAGAAAGATAACAAAAATGGCAGACGTGCATTTCCTATGGCCTATACCCGCCCGTTCGCCGTCTGCTATCTGGTTCGCGACGCCGCTCCCAGGTGGCGCACTGAACGCAAAAACTCGGGAAACCCGCTCGAAAGGCTGGTGTCGGGCGAGATAATCGCGATAAAAAGTGATTTGAACCAAATATATGAAGAATTGTTGAAATTACCTGTTTCAAGTCAAGTTCTGACAGATCGTCATGCAAGCAAGAAGACACCATGATGCGACGAGATCATAAATTTATTTACAGCTGCTCGTCTTGTTGACAATTGCGGGTCGCTCTCGAAGACAGCAAGCACCGCTTCAATGAGCTCCTCATTTTTCAGTAGGCTCTCACGTTCACTGACTGGATTCTTCTTTTTACAGTCTTCTTCACTCACAAAAGGATCCGCCCAACTCAAAACAGTTGGGTGTGAAGGCGGGCGTTTATGAAATGCAGTGCGAAATTTTCGTTGTGCTGTGGCCACCGAGTTCCGCTCCACGTACCACTTGACTGCCTGGGCACACTCACTTGCCGAATATTGTGGCATCACAGGGCGGCGCGGAAAATATTTTGATAATAACTGCAGAAGACAGTGCAACAAAAGCAATAAATAGGAACAATCAAGATGCCTCAGCAGCGGCACTCTTGATTCCAAAGTTGAGCTTTCACCGGGAACGGACCCGTCAACAGATAAGCAGACGACAAATGAAGACACACGTTCGTCTGCTTTAGAACATATTTTTATTAAACGAGGGCGTCCGCCAGTTTCTAAAGTTCAAGTAAAAGGGCATAATCGTTCACATATTTCGGTAAAATCACTTTTTATTGTGATTATCTCGCCCGACACCAGCCTTTCGTGCGGCGTTTCCCGCGTTTTTGCGTTCAGTACGCCATCTGGGAGCGGCGTCGCGAATTCGATAGCAGACGGCGAACGGGCGGGTATAGGCCATAGGAAATGCACGCCTGCCATTTTTGTTATCTTTCTAATAATTCGCTACTCCAGAGTTGACGCTTGAAAAAAATAGGCAAAAAACTTTGGAATAAACGACGTTCGTGTGCCCAATTTCAGGTATGTACGTTTGAAATTCGTTTTTTGCTAGGCGTGCCAAATGTGAAAGTTTTTACGGCCGCACCCTGTACATATTATAAACTTTAATTTCTGAGGTTTTAAAAATTATTAAAGATATCCCAAAATATTTTATGCAAAAAATGAACTAAATACAGGAAAACACACTGCCCAAGTTTGTAGACCTTAGCTTTTATATACTGTATACGGAGAAAAAAGAAATTAATCCAGAGCGTTATTGCGCAGTGTGCCGTATTTGCGATTTTGTTTCTCAAAATAACGACCCTCATAGTCGATGAATCATACTTTTTGTCAATCCTTCTTACGCTTAATTTGTCAGTAAATATTTCTAGACCCGTAGCCAGAACAGTTTTTATGGGGAAGCCGCCCGAAATGCCAGCATCGCGCAATACGCAAAACGCGCACGTGACTGAGAGGGTGCTTACAATGTTTTTTTTTTATTTTTTTTTTGCGCGAAGACAACTTTTTTTTTTTTTTTTTTTTCAGAACTATGATTGGTTTTATTCTTCTGGGCATAAAGGAAGCAAAATATTTTTTTTTTGCATCAAAATTAAAAATGGTCACCGGACATGGTTGTTCGATCTTTTCTGAAAACGCCCCAGTGAAAAGGCTATAGTCCGCGGACGCGCGGACTATTTCAGTCCGCGCGTCCGCGGACACGAGGTACGTGTGGATCGCAGCAGTCGGTGACATGATGGTGACGCGGTACACGGTCCGCAAACGAAAATCGTGATTCGGTCCGTGGTGGGAATTTGCCATAGCGTGTTGCTGCCGCTCTTTCACGAGTTTTTTTCGCTCTTGCACGAGGTTTTTTTGTGTTTGTTTGAGCGTGCTATGAATCAACATAAAATAGGCTTGTCGTTAGAGGCCGTTTCTTATAATCCGATTGTTCCGGAACGCATACACGTCTACGCATTACGAACGCTATTGTTTCCGTTGATTAAGAAAGAAGGGGATTATATCTGTGCGGCGTGGTATACGTGCCTTTCTACCAAAAAACACCGCACAATGCGGGATGACTTTGAAGCTTCGGGCCCAAGTAACTTTTCGAAAAACAATCCCACGTTATTAAAAACGTCTGCCTTCCCGCTTTTTGTTTCTCTTGCGATTGAATTTCGCTTTGGCTAGTCGGCCAGAGGTCGATGGACTATATAGAAACAAAATTAGGAGAACAAAAGAGGCCTGCGCCGGCGCTTTCATCCTAATTAGCCCAGCTCGCGGGGTCTTAACTTCATTTGCGGATCCAGGCCGGAGGCAGAACAACCGGCCAGGTGGAGGCAGCCAGAGTTATCAGGCAGCCTGACCAGATTAGCTATGATTAAAATTTAATCTTCGTAGAAAATAAAGTTAATGTACTTGAAAATATTTTTCATTAAGGTATTAAAGACGTTAAGAGAAATTTGAGTGATGCACACACGTTTCTCAGTGTGTACAAGAGAAAGGAAAGACTATTTCCGAAACCTCTGTGTATAACGTACTCTATTGTTACTCAAATTTTATTTAACGTAGAAAATAATGTTAGTAGAAAAAAAATATGTCAAATTTTAAAATATTCGCCGTTTAATAGGCTGCCCCACATTGCGGAGTAACTGTAGTTTACTTTTTGTTCATATTGCTTCGGTCGTAATTTTATGTGCGAAATTTCTTTAAAAACAAAATAACTAGCAACGAAGGCAGTTTCAATAATATGGCGATGTAGTTATCGAAAGACGAGGCGAAAACGTAAAAAATATATTGAACGTGCTGGCTACTGAAAAAAAAAAAAAACAACTGGGCGATGTTTTCCGGACCCCATAATTCTCCTCTCGTGTTTTTGAGCAATTCTTCTTGTTCTTCGATATACAGGGTGCGGTCGTAAGGTCTAACACATTTGGCGCGCCTTGGGAAATTTGAATATTCCAAACTTACATACCTGAAATTGGGCACGCAAACGTAGTTTCACATTAAGTTTTATGTGTATCTTTTTCGAGCTCAAGTAAGAGGTGGTAAAATATTAAAAATAGAGAAAAAACGGCGGCCGTACATTTCTTGTGCCCTATACAGGATGTTCGTCGTCTGCTCACTGGTTTCTGAGCTAGCTCTCAGGTGGGTATTGATAATATATTTCGTTAAAAGTGTTAATTATCGCCATTATCTTGCTAATCACCAGCCCCTGCTAATGGGTTTTAGCGTGTTTTTTTGCGTTCAGCACCTTGCTGAACGCAATCTAGGTGGCTTTTTGGTGGCCTGGAGAGATAAAAGAGAAGCTCCTCATTCCATGAACCAAAATTAAAACCGTATGGGGAGCTTGGCACCACTTTCCTGGGTTCCAGTTACTTTAGTTTGAACCAGCCTTAAAGGTACAGTTAAACGAAATTTGAAATATACCTGTCGTGTTCTAGGAATAGGCTCAATATTATCCACAATATCCGTAAATAACAATCGCACGTTAGTATTTTGAGTCTGATGGCTGTATTTTGTGTTATACAGGGACCACTCTGGCAAACGGCCCACCCTGGCATATTGATTACTCTAAACTATAGCCTTGGTTATTCTATCAACAATAAAACGCTTCAGGACATCCCTCTAATTTCGTAAGGACGATTGCAAACAGGGCATCCGGCGCCACCATGTTCCTGCTCGTGTGGGGAAGCACTTGAAATTGCAAGCCCGCCAAAACCACCTTCACGCGCATGCTGCACGTGTTTGAACGCGTGGGTCACCAGTCGGGACGCCATGCCTGCAAACGTGTAAAGGGAATATTGACTGTCGGTCATAGTTTTGTGCGCGACTGCTGACTGAGCACGTGCCGATGGCGAGCTTCCAGTGTTCTTTTGCAACGTGCATTCCACACCATCAATATTGCCGATCTTAGCAGCCTAAGCAGTTCGATGACTTCAAAAAAAAGATTAAACGTAAAAAGCAAAAAAAGATATCAAATAAATCATAACGAGAGTGGCAGAACTAGAGGAGAATGATGAAACGGACAGAGTAATGCAAGGTCATCTTCAGGAAGTGAATGAACTGGAATTCCGGAGTCTTGAAATTCATGGGATCCCTGTGCGGTGCAAGGTGAGTACCTGATGATCTCATTAGACCAAGTTGTTAACAAACTCGAGGTCCCCGAACCACACAGAACAATATCGTGTCTGCCCGTGAGGCAAGACAACGTCCCCGGAATTGCTGTTCACTTTACGAGGCAACAGGAGAGGGACGCGTGGATAAAGAAAAGGAATAACCAAAGCACACTATGCTACGCATTTTTATACAACAAAAGTTGACAAGGCACAACAGGGAACTGGGTGTTAGGTGTCGAATGCTTTTAATAATCAGTTAGCATAGCAGATGACGTTGCTGTGTTGGAAAATGAGCTTGGTCCCTGTAGTTATATTGAACTTTATTATACAGATTCTATACAAATGAAAGAGAGGTCTGTGCCGTGTTAAAAAAACTTAATAAATTGCAAGAGTCGCGATGTTAGGGGTTTGCCATTAAAGTAATCAATTACGTTATTGACATAATTGCGCCTGTATTGACGTATATGTTTAACGTGTCCCTTTTAAGTGGTTATTTTCCAAACGCTATGCAGGTTGCGAAAGTCGTGCTTATATTTAAAGGCGGCAATAAGAACATATCTAGAAATTATAGACCAATTTTTTTTATTATAAATTTTTTTAAAGGTCTTGAAAAAGCAATGCACCACAGACTTTCTTGTTATGTAGAAAAACAACACATACTCTGATTTTCAACATGGTTTTCGGAACAAGCGTTTAACTGAAACAGCGCTGCTTATGCAAAAAGTAGAAATATTAAAATCTATCGAGGATAGAGAGCGTATTCTAGGTATGTATTTGGACTTTTCTAAGGCCTTTGATTTAATTAATTTTAGCATACTATTAAAAAAAGGTTAGAGCACTATGGTAACCGAGAAACTGGACTTAAACTTTTTTAATCATAGTTGGAATATCGAACGCAGTTGTTAGCATAAATAATTCTAATTCAGCAACCAAAAGAATTGTGACTGGAGTCTCTCAGGGGAGTGTACACGGGCCGCTGCTGTTTGTAACACCTGAAAAAAATGATATTTAACAATGCGCACCAAACGTTAGGTTTATTTCCTATGCGGACGATACCACTCTTTTTATTAAAAGCCAAACAACTCCTGAGATTGAAAGTACGGCGGCACTTGTTCTCGATAAGCTCCACTTATGGACGCAAGTTAATGGACTAAAAATAAACACAGAAAGAGCTAAATGCGCGCTGTTTAGGTCACGGAATCGTAAATTTTTGTTGCCTTTAAGTGTCACGATGAATTAATCTTCTTTAGACATTGCAAAATCTGTTAGAATTCTTGGTGTTATTTTGACTGAATCACTTTATTAGACTAAACACGTTGAGTATATCCATCGAAAAGTTTGCAAAGCGATGGGAAGAATATATAAAACTCGTTTTATGTTTCCCGCGCGATTGAAGTTGCTCTTGTGTTATTCTCTGATCTACACACATTATGTGTACTGTCACCTGGTTTGGGGAAAGACAACGAAACAAAACTTAACAACGTTGCTTCTAACACGGAAGAAAGTATTTCGCATAATTGAAAATGTTTCTTTTTTGCATTCTTCTGGGGAGCTTTTTCAAAAACATAAAGTTGTGACAATTAATCATTTATACAACTATCGTTTGATTGGAGTCTACAATACGGCAGTAAATTAAATAACTACTTTTTTCTTTCTGTGTTGTCCGGCTTGGTGAGACCAAACCACACGTATGAAACTATACATAGCGATAACTGGTGTGCAACTACTCCCCGCACTAATTGTGGATTAACCTCTTTAAACTATACACTACCGTCGCTTTTAGGTGAGCCCGATCAGGTGAAAATATTGACATTACTAAAAAATCAAAGGGTATGCTACGTGATATGCTAGTATAAACAGAGTGATAACGACTTTTTTGTACCTAATCGATGTAATAAGGTGTAGTGCCTTGTCTTTTGCTTGTGTTGTCTGAAACGTTTCTGCTACTTTTCTGCCACATGGGGTAGGGCCTTGGCAAACTGCAAGCCATGCAGCTTTTTGCCCTATCTCCCTCCTTTGTACATAAAGGAAAATAAAGATATTAATATTATTACTAATTTCAGCTTGTGTTTAGCATGTGCTCTAAACAGCGCCATCAAATATGGCGTCTAATGAAGCGTTTTTCCTGTTGGCGATTTTCACCAGGTGTTATCCAACCTACTTTCACGGTTTCCTCTTTAGAATGCCAGACGCTATGAATATCTGATTCGCTCGAGACGGCTGGCGAGCGAACCTGCCGCCACAACTTTGTGTTCTAACCGCTTTAGGTGCCGTCGATTTCGCTGGAGTTGCCAATAGGAAATATTCACTGGCGGCCATTGCTGTGTATTTTGCTTTTGAGCACGTGCTGACAGCTAGCGTTCCCCAGATTCCTTTCGTACCGTGAAAACTGTTGTTCATAGGGGACCAAAAGTTAGTTTACCCACAGCTCGAGCCCATGACGACATGTTAATACCTCCTATTATTGAGTGCTATCAGCATTTAGAGTCATTCTTTTCTTCGCTGTTTTATGCGCGCCTAAACGACCAAGCCCTGGCATACGAAGCAATCATCTGTGCGTGAGGTGTAAATGCAGGCACGCTAGAAGAAGTTTCTACGCGCCCACAAATGCGAACGCCAGAGCAGAGGTTGCATGCCAGGTCCATTGAACAGGCGCGCTTAAAGAAATCCGCTTCCTTACACATTCAAAGGGACCATAAAATTATCTTTCAACTTCTTCCTCCTTAGCTTTCATCCTCAACTCAAAAGCGAAATGAGAAATCACGTGATCGTGACGTGGTTGGGCACCGGAGGCGATGACTCCAAGCTTCCACCGTGCTTTTTTAAGCGCATCATGGCACTTGTCATTCTCAAGTGATGATAAGTGCCGTCACTGCACTCACGGGCCACGAACTCGAGTCCAAATATTCGTCGCCGGCTTGATCGTTGACGAGCGCATGCGTCCGTGTGAGGCAGTGCTCGTGTCCAATGCGTGAGCTGGGTTCGGCTGACATGGTTTGGGCACCGCGGATGCATCACAGTGAAAAAGCGGAGAGCTTTCGGAGGAAACGAGGTACGAAATAGGAATCCCGGAGAAAAGCTCACCGGAGAAAAGCTCACCGGAGAAAAGCTCACCGGAGATAAGCTCACCGGAGAAAAGCTCACCGCAAAACCGGCGGATGCGGAGAAAAGCTCACAGGCCATTGAGCGTATGCGGAAGAAAGCTCACCGATAGTTTTTCTTCGTTTTATATGGAGGCTCTGCGATTATGCGTAACATATATCAATTTATTGTAATTAAAATTCGTCAGCTTTATAAAAAAGAAAATGTCATTTTCTATAATATTTGTTAAACTTTTTGGGTATACTGCTCCCAAATTAATAATTGCGGGCGAGTGTTTTCAGTGGCTTATTTTCTTGGCAACTAAAGCCTAACTGGAAGCTTTATAAACTTGAAGAACAAGAAAAAGTTCGAAAACTTAATAATGTCTGTCTGAGACCAAAAAATCAAAACTGTAGATGCCCAAAATTCGAAAGTGCATGCGGAACAACGCTGTGCCTGAAATTCTCTTTGAAGCTTTTGTTAACCTTTGAAAACAGCATAAAACAGTCAGTAGGATATCGAGGCTTCTTTCTTCCACGGACAAGCACGTTTTTTAGCCGTTCGTGCTGGTGTTTCCACACGTTGCGTTTGCGTAATAGTGCCCTTCTACAGCGAACCACCCATGACCTTCAGAGCTGCACACTGGCACCGTTGTTACTCGTGACCTATATAAAATGTAGTCTTCTGTAAGATAGCGAATAGGGCGAGTTGGCAAGCGTTATATATGATGAAAACCGCTCAAACGACGGCGACGGAGTGGGGACAACAAACATGACAAGACGGAGCTGTTCTCGAAACTAAAGGTTTTTTAGTCAAATTAACAGAAAGAAAACAGCGTAGCCGCCGCTGATTACATCAACAAACACCTACTTATATATTAGGCACCACACAATATTTGGAGCTGGAGCAATATCTGACAGAGCTACCGACGGCGCACTGTCAGCTGTCAATAAATTGTTGTCTCTTTCACCGGTGTACGATGTTCTGATTATATACTTGCGGCTTCATTAATATACAGAATGGGAGATTACTAATTTCCGAGGAATTTTTAAATATGCACAATGAACTTCAAGAATATTACAAAAAATATGATTTATTTTTAATGAAGTGATGAATGCGAATCGTGTTAAATTGCCACGTTTGACGCAGAATCCGCTAAGTTAAAAAGGAAAAAAAAATTGGTGAGCTTTTCTCCGCATCTGCCGGTTTTGTGGTGAGCTTTTCTCCGGTGAGCTTATCTCCGGTGAGCTTTTCTCCGGTGAGCTTTTCTCCGCCGCCCACGAAATAGTCCGCTATATTTTCCAATTTTCCTACCGATAAGCAGGCTTAGGCTTTTATCTCGTGCACTAGCTTTACTTTGACCCATTAAACCATATGTCATTAGTAAAATCCCAATAGACCGATCTCACCAGCCAGTTTGACTATGCCATCGCTGCCGCAATGAACCGAGAAAACTTCAGTCTTTCTGCACGTGCGACAACCTTGCTGGAGCTCTGCGCGTGTAGAGCACGAGACGGCACCAGCTCCCTTGTGCACTGCCGTCTGCCTTCCGTGAACTAAAGTTATGGCGGCGACACGCATGCGCTGAGCGCTTGGTGAGATCGGTCTATTTATCGGAATCAAAAATTAATTTCATGGTCTCATTGTCCATCAGCGAGCCAACCACACGTCGCCCTATTAGCGCCGAGATGTTTCGGTGGCGCCCTCTTATGGTTTCCCTCCGTGACGTCACGACTGGCATTTGCCTCGCCGTGACGTCACCAGTTGTTATTCTGGCTATTTACCATCGGGTGCGACGGCGAGTTCGATGGTGTGTTTAAAAAGCACAGCAGAAGCTAGGGGCCATCGCAATCGGAAACTAACACCGTCAAAGTTGACAATCTGGCAGTGCTCATATGCTCATGGTCTGGCCAATCGTGGAAAGCTGACCGCAGCGACGCTTTTGGTCGCGCACATCGCTAATACCCTCCGCTAAGGCTGTGTGTTTCGTGCAGGCATATGCGAACCCCTCGCCAGTGAATAAGAGCAACGGCTCTGTAGATGAGAGCGCCGCAGACGCCGCTTACAAAACTCGCCGTCCGCGACGAACCACTTTCGAATGAAATTCCAGCTCAAAGTTTCTACCTGCGGCCCGGAGCGGGTCTGAACCCTGGGGCCCCGTGTCCGGGGGTATTAAGCGAGCTCACGTCGGGGCTTTGGGCGTCGCGGGGCAGGAGCGCGCTTGCCCAGGGCAGTTCGACAATCGGCTTGGAGGCGGATTAACGGCGAGGGACGATCCCATTGCCCCCGCGACTCTTGCGTTATCGGCATCCCCGCGGGATGACGTCTCGCCGGCGCTGTTTTCTTGCTTGGTTCTTCTCGCCGAACGCGCCCCGACCCGCGCGGCTCAGCTGCTCTTTGGCCGTTGTCTTTGGCCGACGCTGTTGCGTCCGTTCATTTCTTCCGTTGTTATACTTTCGGTGTGCTACGATGTCCACGGGACACGTGCGACGCCGAGATACGGGAAGGATTGGGAGCGTGGGGTATTTGCGCTAACGTCGACAACGCTGTTGCCATGTTTGTGCGTGTGCGTGTGTTTCTTTTCCTACTTTGCGCGCGCAAGCATATTGGCGCCGCCTTTTGTTTTCAAGCGACATTCCTACAAATTACAATGCCGCACAACTAAAAAAAGAAGAAGAAAAACGAAATCGCCTTCTATAATTTTTTTTCTTTTTTTGCAGAACACGTAGAGAGCATTTTGCGTGAATTAGCCGAAGAAGATCGTTTTATCGCAATAGGCAGTTTACGCCGAGACACGTCTGAACACGTGAAACGTCATGAACAGACCACGTTTATAAAGTGAAGATGCTTTTTGGGGGCTTCGTCTTTTGTCCTAGCTGAAGCCGGTTATCGCAGCGGGTGGCCCTCGATCGCATGTCTTTCTTGGCGAAAGGGACCCGTAAACCCAAACCGCCCTTACTGTACAGCTAGCGAGGCGTCAGTCTAATGCAAACGCTGCATCGAAGATTCCGTCCGAAATGAACCAACGATGTATATTTTGGGAGAAACTACATGAACATTGTTTTGTTTTTATTGAAGATGCCGCTTAGTCCGAGTTCACTAATCAGCACCACTAATCGGCACTAAAAAAAGTTTCCGAAGTGTTCTTTAGCTTCGCCATTTGTAACATCGCTGGTAGTGCGTGGCTCGACTCTCAGTAGAGTAAAAGTATTGAAAGCGTCCTTATTATTGGTAAAACCCGAAGGTTTCGTGGGAGGCATATGGTGATAAAAGTAAACAAGCAGCCTCTCTTGAAAACTAAATTATGATCACTTCTTTTTGCGCAGTTTTCTCTGTTTATTTGATTCAGGAAGCCATCCACTTTTCGTGAAGTTATAAGGGTCATCAATATAAACTACAGTTCTGTGGTGAAGGTTTTTGGTTCTTTTTTGTTTTTTTATGGTAGGAAATTTATCTTTTATAAAGATAATTCATAGGCGATGTCCATAAGAATAACAAAAACACGCAGCAAAAAAAAAAAAGAAAAAAAAAGGAGAAAACAAAGTAGAGTCTGGTCTTTCGTGAGCTTTGAACGGAGTTCATGAATTATTTATAACGCGGCATCGGACGCAAGAAGCAGCTGAGCTCTTTCGAAGAGGAACTCTCTAAATTAGGAAACAGCTCACTGCCGGTGCAAATATTCCGCAGATGGAATTATTAATTGGCCACTATATAGGACATATATAGACGAAATAAATAATTTCTGAGCAAATAAAAATTAAAAAAAAAATTCTAGGGGAGGGCCGCTCATATTCCGACTGTTGCCTCCGTGCACCGATTCCGGGAATACGGTGAACGAAATTCGGGTTGGCGGGAAAAATTAAACCGCCAACCCGAGGCCGAGAGCGTCTCATCCAATTATGGCCAAATTAAAAAAAATACCAAAACTTTTTTTTGTCTGATCCCGTATTAATTCCTTTTTGGGTTGTACAATTGAAGAGCTCACTACCTGTATACAAGACTCTGCACTCTAAAAAAAGTCTGCGTCTACTTTCCCGCACGACACGTGGAGAGCCAATCAGCGCAACTTACGGAGGCAGCTCAGCGAATGACGATGCCGAAACATATGTTTAGAACAAAAAACGCAGTCTGAGTTGTGGCATTAAGCAATGCAAAACGTCACGCTTGCATTGCTTAATGTAACAACTCAGTCTGTGTTTTCTTGGTCTAAACATACGTTACGGCATCGTCGAGCTGCCTCCGTAAGTTGCACTGATTGGTTCCCCGAGTGTTGTGCGTGAAAGTAGACGCATACACCTTTTTTTAGAGGGTGCATCCTTGCGAAGTCCGTGCACAGAACTGGCACCTTTTCCGAGCAAAACGCTGGCAGAACTTGAGAAACGGCAACACCTGCGGCAAGTAAGGACTGAGAATGGTGAGCCCTTCGCCGTTGGTTACTCGTTATTGCCGGTACGCGCTTGGATAACCGCCTGTGGCGGTCCATCGGCCTACCAAGCCGCAGATAAAAGACGACGACGTTACTCGTCGATACGAGCCCGGTGGCACGAGAGAATAAACAGAACGTTTTCACCTAAGCTCGGAGTCGGTCGCACCATCTCTTCCGTCTTCAACATGGAACGCGCTACAAATTGGTGACCCGGACGTGATGATCGACTCCGAGCACCTGCCATCCAGGGGAACGTTCTCCGCGGCACGGGACACGGCAGCGGCTTGGGATTTGGACGATTATGCAAGAACACATCTCCCTCGGCCCCCGCATCCGGATCCTCCGACATTGCCTCCGCCCCGTCGCGTCTGCCGCCGGCAGTCCCAGCAACGGGCTGCGGCCACCTCGCTCACCCCGCCGGCACGGCAAGTCTACGTTCTTTGGCATTTCCACCACTGCCGCAGCCCCTGGTGTCGCCCCGGCAGTCGTGCCCATCTGTGTGGTGTGGTGCTGGCCTGGCACGGTCGCGTGCTGCCACAACATGTGGGGCGTGCCGCACCGCGCCACGCTGGGGCATGGCAAGTCACGGCGGACCATACTGTTCTTGACAAGACACTTCGCTAACCGACCAGGGCCTCTTTATCGCTGGCCATGCATTTCCCTCGGCTCGGTGCGTCACCTCCAGGGATAACGCTGTATCGGTCCCACAGCTGACCGCCATGTCCCTTGGAGCCCGAGCTGCGACGGAGCCCACTCCACATTGGCTGCACAGCACGAACGCATCGCTGTGCCCTTTCTCTGCTGCCGCATTGCTCCAATAAGCCTGACTTCAGCGTCAAGTCCCTGCGTGGTTTGCGCAGGCTGTCTTCTGCACCACTCTCTGCCACGTCGTCCGGCTCGTATCACTAGCCAACGGCAACAGCCCAACTCACTTGCTGCTGCCGCAACCACTCAATCGCTCCGTCCCCTACAGCCTGCATAGCTGCAGGCGACGGCTCTAGGGGGGGGAGCTCTGTGGCGGTCCATCGGCCTACCAAGCCGCAGATAAAAGACGACGACGTTACTCGTCGATACGAGCCCGGCGGCACGAGAGAATAAACAGAACGTTTTCACCTAAGCTCGGAGTCGGTCGCACCATCTCTTCCGTCTTCAACATGGAACGCGCTACACCGCCCTTGATAGGTTTTTGCTGATTATCTTTATCGGGAACTGTCTAACCTGTTCAAACGTCCTGATTTATTTGCGCAGAAATATAAATGCAAGCCACAGAAGCTCCCACGCTCCGAAATGAAGACCGAAGCTGAGCACGTTGGCCAGCGTTGTTCGAACGATGGAACTTAATAAAGTAAAAAATCTTGAAAAAATAATAAAAAGTCTTCCCTTTTTTTTAGGCCATTTTCTCCCTGCCGCTTGCTCCCGTTGCGAACGTTAGGCTCGTCCCACTGCAGTCTTATTGCTATAATCCAAAGCAGTGGCGTCTTGTCAATAGCCGTTGCTAAAGTAAAGTGCAGTATCGTTCTTGTTCGCCACTGTTGTGTTGAACGCGTGATGATCGAACCTTGGGACCAGCAGGACAGTCCACGCTTTCTTGTCAAGCTACCCTAAACTAGCGTAGTCTTCTTTTTTTATATATATAAAAGGGTTTGGAGTTTAATGTAATTACGCTCCAAAAAGAATGGCGTACATTTCATTAACTCGATAACCTGAAGTCGTTTCGTCGTTCCCTAGAATGGTAGTGACTTCCGCCAACGTGCCTTCACGTGCGGTCTGCGTGGTGCGTATGATTTCGAGTGAAAGTATGAGATCCATAAATAATGACCGCCCTCGTCGTCATAATAACGCTGCGTCGAATGAGAGTATTCTTCCTTTTGTGCGCGAGCCAGTGCGCAGTTAATTGCGGTCACTCGAGAAACCGCACCGCGGGTGTAATAACGTGCTACTCATTTGAGTTGCGCAACGTCGGCGCAGTTTCGCGTATCCAGTTCGCTGATAGCCCTCTCCGCTCCCCCCCCCCCCCCCCCCCCCCCCTAATTAAACAACGCGCAAAATGTTCGCAGTCAACTGAGTCGCACTCCATCAGCGAAAGCACTACAAGCGGCCTTCTGTGGCGCCGCAGCGCGTTAAAGAGAAAGAAAAGCGGAGGTCTGAGCGAACCCATTCTCCCAAAATCTCGCGGGGGCGAGATGAAGAAAGAAGACGCCCCGATAGAGGCAATCCCGAGACCAGGCCGCGGAGTCACGGCATTGGGGAGCGTCGGGCGGCCGGCGCATGATCATCTATGCGGAAATGTTAATTAAGGCCGGAATCCTCTCCCCGGCATCAAACTGGCGAAACACTGAACAAAAGAAGGAACTCCCCGGAAGAATGGAGGCCCGCCCGGCAAAACAAAAAAAACGAGCTCGAGCTAGCAGTGAAAAGTCCACTAAACATACAGCGACGACAACAAAAACAAAAAGGTAGCACCCGCCGTTTATTTGGCTGTTTTTTGTGTTTTTTTTAGGCTCCTCTCGTGGGGGAGGGAGGATGGCTGCCAAGGGGGGGGGGGGGGATAAAAACAGCTTCCTAGAAAAACAGCGAGCAAGCGCAACAACATCGGTAAAGCGAAAAAGGCGAGCCAGAAAGAAAACAACGACGAAACAAGGTGGGGAACTTAGGCCCTTTCGCATATTAATCGGCTCATTTTCAAGATTCCGGAGACATTTTTTGTAATCTTCGTGGTTCGTTTTTATACATATATATATTTCTTTTCTTTCATTATATATGGTGGATGAGAAGGTAGAGAATGGGCGGAGGAACTAAAAATGCGGCGAGCTAATTCTTTTGTGTGGAAGGTAATTGCATGTTTGACGTCCGCGCACGGAAGCGAGAAAAATAAATAAGTCACGACTTCGCCGAAAAATTTGTCGGCGAGATATGTGGAGCGGGCACGACGTTCGGCGAGTTATGTTCTTTGTGCACAACGGCTTAATTCCGGGTAATTTCGGAGCTTGCAGTCCGAAAGAATCGAGATAGGCCGGCTTCGAAGAAGTACGTTTAAAGCGGTTGCATGACTGTCACCCAAATGCCTGTTGCAGGTCGCCGCGATAGCCTGTCTTTAAACGTGAGGGTGTCCAGGAGAGGCAAACTTGGACGATATTTCCCGCCAAGAGAGTAGACACAAGCGCTGCGTCCAATTTAGGCAAGTTACCCGGACGCAGGAGTTTAAATTTGAGAAAATCGTACAACCGTGGAGTTTACCAACATCGAGGTGTACTTCCGCAGGCACTGCTACCTGTCCACGACTTAACTTAACGGCATGACTCCTAGAAAACAGCAAAAGTGCATGCTGTAGTTTTTTTCTAGTAATGAACTTTCTTATTACAACCAATACTGTTGAATTACTCGACTGGTTCGAGAAGTTTTGAGAAATAGATTCGTTTTGGTGCATCGTTACGTTCACTGTACATAATCGATGTCACTCCCGCTTCGGAAAACTGTATCCTTCATCTAATATTTTTCTTTCTACCATTGTATCTATCGAAGAAGTGTTATAAAGCTATAGTCCAGATTAATTCGTGTTTGTAAAGACGTACGCCCCAGAAAATCACAAGTAGCATAAGCTTGTCTTAGCCAGTACTGGAAAAGATTAGAATATCAGATTCTTATTTACATCGATTTCCCCTTGCCGAGCAACAATGGTTGCGCTTGTTCCTCTGCGTATCCCCTCGCTGGCAAATATATATATATATATATATATATATATATATATATATATATATATATAGATAGATATATAGAGATAGATATATACAGCCGCTTTAATAAATATTGTACTTCTGTGGTTTGCATTTTCCTTTCATGAGCTCTATCTATTCTGCTGGCGACGTGAGCATGCAAGAGCGTTGCCTCGGCCTGCCTCCCCTTTACTATTTGATCAGAGCTTTCCGTGACGCGGGGGACAGGATTTGGACTCGCGATTTTAGCGCCAACTTCCAAACTTGTTTGCTTTCTTTTTTACCAAGCAAATAATAAGAAAAGCACGCACTCATCCTCATCGTGACATCGCGAGTGCGAGGCGCGAGAGGGTTTCACCGAGGCATCTGGCTACCAACAAAGAGAGTTTCCGTCCGCCACCAAAAGTGGGGTCCCACTGATGCCTGTCCCGACCGGAAAAAGTCCCGGCTTCCGGGCCCACACTTCCCTCGCGAGATATGATCCTAAGACGAGTGAAATTTATGGCACGATTCCAACAAAAGCGATCGCTAAATATTTCTAGTCCCATCGTTCCCGACCTTTCTCCCGTGTTTTTTTTTTCTATATTGCTTCGCTTTTGCTCTTCGTGTTTGGTTCTACTTGTTTTGTTTGTACTGCGATTTGAGTTGCACCCTCCTTTTGTTCCTTTTTTCCGCGTTTCACTAGCTTTAAGACTGCATAGAGAGTTCGTCTGCACGGATCAGCACCATAGTCAGTTTGTAAATCTTGCTATTTTACGTGGTAGTGGGGGCTGAGGTTGAGGCCCTTGGCAAGCCCGAAACTGGTAATGGCGATTGACTCAACTGGCTCGGTTGTTCATCCGTCACGAATGTTAGACGTTGTTTAGGTAATGCATGCCGATTTTGGGGCTCCTGGCACCTCTGATCGCGCCGTAGCCGGTAGATCTGTTTTGACTGCCGAGAATTTGCCGCGTCCGCGGTGACAAACGAAAAAGAAACAAACAAACCCCAAAGCGCATTCTTATTTTTTTTTCTTTCCCTTCGCCGCCACACTGCCTCGAATTCGAAGTTCCCTTATTCAGGCCTTCATTTTACGTTTTCAATTCCTGACCGAATCTGTCGCGACAGAAAAAAGTCTGATTCCTGTGTAACTCGAATTTCAGCTGCACGTTAAAAGCTCCCGTGAGGTTTATCCAGCCTTTCGCTCGGGCCTGCTGTGCAAAACCATTCGTTGGTTTAGGCCCTTGATCATTTTGACAGTCTTTTTTTTTTTTCCCCGTTGAGCGTAAACTGAATTACGGCTTTTCGTTCTGCCGCGAGAGATTAGCTTAAAACCACGCATAATTGAACGAACGCTGGTTGGACACGACGTCATTTAATGGTATGGCGTACATTTTGAAATGTGGGGAAAATAATAATTTAAAGGAAAGACGCCGTTAACTTCAAGTGCTGCAAGCTTGTTTGAGGTTTCGCGTGCCAAAGCAAGCATTAGGAGATTGTCTTTCTTCGTGTTTCTTTTTCTTTTTTTTTCTTTCTTTCTATTGGGGCCTTTATTCTTCGGGGTGATTAATTTAGCGCAGTCTAAATGAGGACTTTTGATTATGTCTTCCCGTTTCTTCCCATTCACGCCTGAGATCAGTGATGGAATTAGAAAACTCAATTAACCGCCAAGATGTCCGCGAAGAGGTCGTAATCAGGTGCCCTAAAATGACGACTCTTCTTCTAATCCTTGTTTTAGTTGTCCTGCCGCAATCGGAGTACTTCCTCTATTAGTGTCCGGGAACAGAGCACGGGGGGACTCTCTACTTATAGTGACCAATCAACGTGCTCTGGAACAACGGCTGCTGATAGTGGTGGTACTTACGGCGCGGTACAAAGCCGCCGTCGCGATGCTCATACCTCGTACAAAAGACTCGGTGTTCACTGCAGGCACGATGACAGGATTATCTGCGCACACTCTTCGAGCACGGTTCGAACCATAGCTTCTTTATGTATATGTGTGCTTCGCACATGTCTGGAGGCAGTTTTTGTATGGCCACTGTAAACAAACACGCCGTAGGCAGTGTCTGCGGACTGCATTTGGTATGGTGCACTAACAGTGTGACTGTGGCTCAATAGAGGCTCTGATTTGAGCTGCGCTAGGAGCGTCAGCAGTTGGAAACCTCCATCTATAGCTTTCTATGAGGGGCACGTTGGTTTAAAAAGAAAAAAAAAAAACGTTACGTCTCATGTTTGTCGTCCTCCACTATGTCAAGGTTAGTCAGTGAATTCTTAAATATACGTCTGCAAAGTAACAAAACCAAAATAACAAAACGTCCCGTGGAACACACTTCCTGGTTCCGAGGGGGCAAATGAAGGCGATTCCAGCCGGCTGGGAGCCCTCCTCGCCCCGGGGGGAGGGGGCGACTTGCTAACGCTGCAGAAACGGAAGGGTCCTGGCCACCCGCACAAGCCATCGCAGAGCGATCGCATTATGCGCGGTTCCCTAAGAGGCCGATCCCCAGGAGGTTCCGGACAGCAGTGGTGCGGCCGATTGCCGAATCTATTCCAGCGTCTAGGCGAGTGCTGCTCGCCTGGGGTGCGCGAGGGAGGCCATTCGCGCGATGATGGCCGAGCAATGCTGCCGCCACCTCCTCCTCCTCCTTCCTCCGGACGGTCCAGGTCCGAGCTGCGGTTCTTGCATGGGTTTCCCGTTGCTTCTTTTTCTTCGAGACTCTTCACTTAGGCCGTGGTCATGAGGCTTCTCCACTCTGACGCTTCCAGAAAGACGAAAGATAAGAAAATATATGAGCGGAGATCGTGGCGTAGCGGCACCTATGTATACGCGTGACAGGAAATGAAATGTAAAAAAAGAGAGGAAAAGACGGATACTAAGTGTGTCTGGAAGGAGCCTTGAAAGGCTCCTTCCAGACACTGTAAAGAAAGTTACCAAAATGAGCGCCATCTCGAACTTAATTTGAGTAACCAGTTGTAAAGTACTTAATTTTTTTTTTTTGAGAAGATCGAGTTAATGCCTCTTTACGAAAATGAATCGGAGGATTAAATGCTAACTTTCAATTGGTTCAGCACACCAGGTATCTTCGTGGAATTGAAGAAACGTGTCTCAAGTTCATATTCCTTTAACTTCGTCGGCTCCCTTGAAAGGTTAACGTTGATAATGTTTCTTTCTGCTATTACATTCTAAAAAAAGTCTGTGCGTCTACTTTCCCCCACAACACTCGGAGAACCAATCAGCGCAACTTACGGAGGCAGCTCAGCGAATGACGATTCCGAAACATATGTTTAGACCGAAAAGAGCAGACTGAGTTGTGACACTAAGCAATGCAAGCGTGACGTTTTGCATTGCTTAATGTCACAACTCAGACTGCGTTTTTTGGTCTAAACATATGTTTCGGCCTCATCATTCGCTGAGCTTCCTGCGTAAGTTGCGTTGATTCGCTCTCTGAGTGTTGTGCAGGAAAGTAGACGCACAGACTTTTTTTAGAGTGTACGACATTATGTGGATCATAATTTCCAAATACACAAAAATACGATCTAGAAAAAAACAAAAAAACCAATACCTGGATGAAACATAACTAAGGTTACGAAAGTCCGACAGTGCTTCGCGACTCTAGAATAATAATCATAACAATAAAACGAAAGGGCACGTACATTCATTGCCGAGATATAAGGAAGGGCAAGTGCGGCAAAGAGTTGTCACCCGACGTACGTGCTCGAGTCTGACCTGTCTCCGGTTCGGAAGTCTCGAATTGGGAGTCCTCGCTTAGACATCCAAAATACAACGCTGCAGAAAGGAAAGGTGCACAACTTCCTACTCTTTCCCCTTCCATCCTTTCCTCCGGAGCTGTTCCTTTCTCACAGTTACCAATTTCCACTTTCTTGATCTTCCATTACCGTAACCGGTCGCTGGCGCTTCTTCTTTTCTTTTCTTTTTTTTTTTCTTTTTTACTTTTTGACGTTTATGTTTTTATATACTTTTTGTGTTGGTATTAAAATGGACGGATTGTTATAATCTTTATTTTATTATAACGATTTATTCGGAGACTAGAAATTTTTGAAACTAGGTAACGCCACCGGCTACTTACCTGCAGTGTAGATAGATGACAGGAAGCATGCATTGATCTCAGGAAGTTTGCTTAAAGCGTCTGTACTAAGACGGCGCAATTTAAAAATATTATTTCTGTGCACGATTCCTGTCAACTACAATAAAAATGAGAATCAAAAGAGATCTCTCATTCGTCATACTAAAGCTTGAATTGTTGAAGGAAGCGATGTCATTGAGGTAGTGTGTGAAAACGTTAAACGTTTCACCGTCCTATCAAACAGACCTTCCTAACTTCATTGCCTTTATCCTTGTGAGTTGAAACGTTGTGACCTACAAACCTATTTGTATTTGCCTTCTACACTCATACGTCGTAGTCTTATTATTTTGAGTGAACAAAATTTTAGAGAGAAGCCATTTCATTTTTGGCGAACACACGGCGTTTGAATTCCACTATTCCAGATCAAGGAAACCGCATAGCTCTTGAGAGAAGCTTTACGGCGTGGATTGCGTGCCTCGTAGATTTGCACTCATCCGTCGAGTATGATTCTTACAAATGTTTGAAGACCGCTATCCCTCGGTAAATGTCGGCCAAAACCAGCAAAGAGTAACTGTGATAGCAATGACAAAGACAGTATGAAAGCCATCCTCATCTGTTCTATCCAAGATCCCTCGGCGGGAGTCGGCAGCCAACTGTTTCCGGAGCCAAGAACAAGCTCTCCGACATTCTCGTGTATCCCGCGTCTGGCGCGTAAACAAAGCTGACTCCCTTTGTCGACGAATGGACTTGCTGTAGTTTGGCGCCCAGAGAGCGGCTTCGCCGTAAAGAGGCCGGCATATCTTGCGGCTGTTACAGCGGGGCTATTCCAGGGCACGCCGAGTACTTCTCGACTGCTCGAGGCCCAAGTGCCCGAAGGGCGCTGTTATGTCGGTGCTTCGTGACGACCCTTGGTTAATGAGCAGCGTTCATCGCACTCCACAAGGTTGCTTGCCTGGCAGTCTTCTCAAGAAAACGTCTCCGAAGGGAGCGTGTCTGGGATGGCGAGTACGGCCGAAGACTCTTCGTGGGAGATGAGGACCACGAGGTTACTCGGAAGCTTTCGAGTTTGGATCGACGCCTTGGCGCCGCGTCTGGCAACGCCTAGACAAGTAATCACCGAGTCAGCATCTCCGTATATTTGGGCGAACATGCGAACCCCATCGTGGAGAACGGTGTCGGGTTTGAGAGGCAGCCAAACGGAGCAGTAGCAGAATACGGTGAGATAACCTCTACTGTTACAGTTCCCCGGCTGAGAGCTACGTCAGCTCATCCAGAAAACTGGGACACGTGCTCATCGAGGAGAAAGGAACTAATTCACACCTCCAAGCGAAATCGTATGGCCGTGTTATCGACGGCAACAGTACTCAATGAAAAGCGGTTGGGCGCCACCTGTATGCAATGGTTGCAAAAGGGTTGTGCGGAAAGGAAAATTGACGGGGGCGGTGCCTGAGTATTTTTTTCGTCTGCCTGAGTCGCATTGACCCCTGACTCTGATGCATGAAGCCCCTGCGCGGGGACCCGGGAAAAAGTGATCCGTTAAATGGAGAAGTGGATCACTTTAATTTTCGTTTTTTTTTTTTTTTTTATTTAAAACATGAATGTAGAAAAGTGAATAAGCAGTGTCTTTTTTTTTCGTTCTTAAATTGAAACGCCAGCTTTTTAACGCTATTAAGAAACCTGATGTGGTCCTAGTCCACGCCGAGATCATACAACATCAAACACGGGAAGACCCGCTCAGTCCTATCAGCGCCAAGTCGTGATCGACTGTTTTTAAGATGTCTCTCTCATTTTCGATTCGTACTCCTAAGGAGTTGGAGAATATCCTCTGTCTAAGTTGTTCTCTAAAATAAAGAAACGCTGTTCTCCAGCTTTAAGAAGCGTGATACATTCAAAACGCAACATCCAGTAGAACCGCTGCTCTAAGCAGCGATCCTTCTGCTGAACCAGTAGTACTTCCTCGTTCAGCCATTCTCATCGTCAAATGTACGCTACCCTCCTTCCCCAAACCGATTCAATAAGCAGCAGTCAAGCGACCGACACTGTGGTCGTGTCAAGAGCCTGTCGGTTACACGGAGATTCACGTTGCCCTTCCTTTTGTTTCATATTACAAGTCCCAGCCAGATGGCACTTAACTTACATAATGTATCCGTTGTCATGGCAGGGAAAGCTTGCCTTATGCGCTGACTTCATACGCATGAGTTTGTCACGTATGCCCTTGAAGAGGCCTGTACCATCGGTGTATCGCAACGCCAAATATGGAGTCGTACAATGCGTGACCATCATCTCTGCTTGTACAGATGAAAGAGGTTTTAGATTGCAATCCTCCTGACAATCTGCGAATCCTGCTGTTGCGGACCTGCAGATAATAAATAGTCCATATGTCGAGATCTTTGTACGTACATGCTGTCTCACAAACCGCCGGCCAAACTTTTCGCGCAAAAATTGCACATTTACACAAAAAAAAAAAGAAGTCAGATGCCGCATTGGCCAGTCCCAGTGGGGCCTATTTATAGAGGTGCGTAGCATTAGGAATAGTTAAGAGTCAAGTAAGTTTAAATAATTAAGTTTTTAATTAGTATAAATACAGACAATGTTTCAATTACAAAGCTGCTGCGTATTTTTATAAAATAACTCAGTAACGATAAGATGTATGGCATAAGCAGCGGTTTACCGTGTCCCGAAAAACAAATGTCGGACACAACTTCGCCGAAAAAATGTCGAACCGAACAAAAGCTGACCCATTTTTCTAGAGGCCTGGAAAAAAGCTCATTTGTTAATGCACCCCCCCCCCCCCCCACAAACACACACACACACAAACACAAAAAAGGGGGCAAAGCTCAACAGTGAAAATAAACACACACACACACATATATATATATATGTGTGTGTGTGTGTGTTTATTTTCACTCGTTGAGCTTTGCCCCCTTTATATATATATATATATATATATATATATATATATAAAGGGGGCAAAGCTCAACAAGTCTGTCCCAAGGTCCTATGAGCAGGACTCCATATCTTCCTCTTCCTACATATTGCCTTCATAAAACATAATGTTTCGCGGGAACACTGGTTGATCGCATATCAGCGTCTTGTGAGCGACAACGGTGCAATTGCTGGTGGCGTGTAGTGTAGGGACAACTGAATCAAGGAAGGCAGCTCGCCCAACAAGTAATATTTCCTACACGGCGGCGGCAGGTGAATATGAAGCCTGTTCTGCAGTTAGGTCAGGCTTCGTGGGCATCTGCAATATTTCTCGCGCTATTCGTATCCTCGCTTAGTTGGAGCATGAAAAGGGGAGGAGGGGTGGGGGACATACAATAGGCGTTTAATAGCCTAAAGCAATTAATCAAGTTTGAGTGTCATAGACCACTCTACACCATGCCAATTTTTTGAAAGAGTGCCTGTTACTGCAAGGATTCACCTCGATTCCTGTGGCTTCCCCTGCTCGGTTTATTACACCTGGGCACGTAATGGTGCATTACTCGCGCTGCATACGACATAGCACTTTGACGATAGAGGTAACCGCGTGAGCGTTCTATTAAAATCCTACGTCGTCCATGCAGACCAACGGCAGTAATACCGGTTAAGTTTTGGCTTAATTACATTGGTTAGTAATCGGCGCTTTCACGCAGTCTAGAAATTCGTTTACACATTACATATTGAGCGATAAATATCTGTCCCGCGCGGCAGCTGTCGTCAGAGTGTGTGACTCCAGGTTTCTGAAATTATTGTTACGATTTAGTGAGGGCCTTCTGCCGTAAGATTTAACGTCTTGTATGAGACGAGTTGGTTTACAAAATTATTCGAGATATGTGCACAGATCTCGAGCTTCTTGGCACTTTTGGCGTTCACCTGGAGAATAGACCGATCTCACGAGGTGTTCCACGCCTGCGTGACGCTACCATAATTGTAGTTCACAATAGGTACATACAGCTCGTGCCGTCGCGCGCTTAGCTTGTGCAGGCCTCCAGCGTGGTTGTGGCGCGAACAGGAAGACTACTCTTCCACGATGCATGGCGACAGCGGTGGCGTACTCAAACTAGCGGGTGAGATCGGTCTATTGGTGGTTAAATGTTTCATTGACGTTGCGAGCAGCGGTGTTAAGGCGGGCTCATTTCATTGTTTTTATGAACCGGCAGTTCGCTGGGATGTCAGACTGGAGCACCTCCTGGTGGCGTTTGCAAACAAAAGGGTCTATAGACAACGAGATTGCATCATTGGCTGTTAAGCACGCCGCTGAACAAATAAGGAAGTAAGAAGTGTGAACTGAATAATAATAATAATAATAATATTTTTTTTTGTACCAAAAGGGTACATAATGTTACACCGTGCGTTTCCTGAGCTCTCAGTGGCAAGAGGTCACCCTACACACTATGCAGTCTTCCAAATAAGCCCCTTGGCCGCAACTAATACGTTATTGCCTTATTTAGATGCGATGCCGAACTTTCTTCGATAACTTTAAAAACACACTGTATCTCTCTTGGGCTATTTTCGGAAAGCCGCCCGCGTATCCAGACCCCCTTTTCGACCTGTTGCAATCCCACGAAGGTAAAGGGGGCCTCCGAACAAGGGGCTTCGACGCCTTCGCCGGAACGAGACTTGGAAATCCACCCCTTGTAAAGGAGCTCCACTCCGATTTCACTCTAATCTCATCCGCCCGGTGTGCAATCAACGTTATGGCGATGGGCGCAGCGAGGGCCTTGTGAAAGGATAGATCCAATTTCCTATCTTTCGGAGTAATTGCCTTTTAAAACATTTCTCATTTCGTTGTTAAAGAAAAGCTACCTTTGCGTAAGAAGGTGAGCCCCTGGCGGGCGCTCGTGAGCCGCCTCCTCGTTCCACCTGCTTTCTTATCGCTACTTTGCGCGGTGTTGCCCGTTGAAACGAAGATAGAAAGATCGGCCACGTAGTGGAGAGGTCGACCCTTACTGGGGTTATTCGGGATAAAAATACAAAACCTGCGAATACGATGTACGCGTGGTGATGATATCGGGACGTCGTTTATTTCGAGTAAGGACTAGAGCTTTGAAGAAATGCGTATGATTTTTGTTTCACTGACTCGATTCGTGCATTACTTAAAACAATAGGCCATTTCGCGAAATATTAGCGTTCAAACCAGAAAACGAACGAATACTCGATACAAAATGATTGAAGAGACCCAATGCAGTCGCTGTTATTCGTATGGTGAAAAAGCATTTCAGGATTATCATTTTCAAATTCGCAAAGGACGCGATGGAGACATACGTGCACGAGTCAACGACTCCAGATGTCGCCCGACCAATTATCGGCCGGTTTGAGCGATTGAGCACGGGGCCCGAGCCGCGCGCATGTGTATGTCTGTATGGGCGGGGGATGGGGGAACTCTGCACAGAGCATTGCGTCGGCTGCATCGATCTCCACGGACCCTGAGATCCAGTTGCACGAGGCGGGAAGGCCCCAGATGCTTCGGACCGGTAGATCGAGTCGCCGACGCCCTGAAGTATAAGCTGTCCATGGCCGTGTTGGACTGCAACCTTGGCTTCATCCCTACAAATTCGAAGTTTAGGATAACTCGCGACTGCCTCTTTCCTCGTCCCGACTCTGAGCTGAACCTCCACGTTTCAAGGTCGTTCTTGGCAAAGCGTCCTCTACACTAGCTGGAAGGAAGCTGTCGAGAGGATTGACCAATCCTTCCGCCGCCATTACGTCCGACGAGACGTCGTCTCCCTCCATCTTGCCGGGGGAGACCGACGACACCCCGGCGCTAATCATGATTCGTGAGCTGCTTCGTCATTCCGCGACAGTCTATGAGGAGACGACAGCGAACAATAAGAGGGGCCCGCTAGCAGCGTAAGGCCAAAAAATAAGAGAGCCAGCAAAGCATCGCCGAGATTGGAGTCAGACGGGAGAAAGGCGCGACGGGCCGGGCAAGCCAGCTGAATCGGGTGACTCCGAGCGTTGCTGTGCTCGTCAGCCGGAATGCCGTGTTACAATTTTAACGAGAAGGATAGGCATTCCAAAGCGACGCCAGAGAACTTCTTTTTGCTTATTTCGGCTGCTGCACGGTCTTTGTTGCGAGCGTTGGTCTTCTGGACTGATCAATGAAAGCGGGCGTCAGGTATACAGGTATGCCTATTTCGAGAGCTGGTCCCTAAAGAGCTCTCTCTCCCTGTTCGTTTCGCAAGTGCGCTCCGCTTTCTGATGTCGTTTGTTTCCAGTTTTCTTTCTTTATGTGATGACAGACTGCGAGGAACGAAAGGTAGAATGAAAATGAACTTCAATTGCTCCCCTGTCGAACGGAGTCTTCAATTTGTTCTTTGGAGTTTTTGTGTGTTCATGCCGCTCACGCAAGGCTCTGCGATGCTGCAACGTGTGTTTTGCTACGCAATCAAAAGGCTAAGAAAAAAAAAAAAAAAAAAGCCCAGGAAGAGGCAAATCTGCCCCCTTAAGCGTGTACACCTACATACTGTAAACGACTTATTTTTCGCGGGATCAATATTTCGCGATATAGGTGAAAGCTGAAGTTTTGAAATAATTCGCGGGTTCTAATTTTCGCGACGCGGTAGGATCTCAATATAAATTCCAATGTGTTTAGATTTTACCGGAATTGTAGGCGATTCGCGAAATTCGCGAAAATTAGGTCCTCGCAAGAATTGTGTAGTGAACAGTATTTTTTTTTATTTTTTTTTTTTTTTTTTTTTTTTTAGATTTTGCTTTTAGCAGGTGAATGTGCTACCGACCTGTTCGAAGATATTACGAAGAGGCGTCGGAAACACGGTAATTGCAGATATCGATAACAGCGCTTCGTAAAACAAAAACAAAACAAAAAAAGCGTGTGTTTGGGAATGAATTAATTGTTGTATGACATCAACTCAACCTTTCTGTAAAAAACGCCAGCTTTGCTTTATATTTTGAAATCTATTTATTGTTTCTCCAAAACTTGTTATGTCTTAAGGCGCCAAATGAGAAATAAAACCCTCTTTGCATCATTTTGAAATATTCAAACGTAAAATTGGCGTAATTGCGCAAAAATATATTTTCTTGAAATGTATGAACATGGTTACGCCTTAACGTGATGTCTGAAACTTTAAACTCCCACGGCCCCACCGCTGGTCTGACAGAGGGAACCGTGGTAGCGGCGTTTCACCTTCATTTTTCCCCCTCTCTTAAACACCGAGCGAAGGAAAAACTAGGACTTTTGTAACACACGAAACATTAATGATGTCGATAAACAACGTCCTGATATTACGTGAAAAAAATAATGAAGCGCTAAATTGCGGGACGGCTCCACAAATTAAGGTGAATTCATGATAAATGATCGAAGTCTGTCTGGAGCCCGTCTGGAAGAATACTTAATGACAACCTGGTAAACACAGTACCCAAGGCTCAAAGTGAGAGTGATTTATCGTTAATTCGACATGTATAGTTTTGAATTTATTTATTTACCAAGTACCTACAGCGCCCGAGGTTATTGTTTGTACTATACTTCGTTTCAGCTTCGGTCCGAGCGCTGCCGATGTTATGAACCGAAGGGCTAATCAAACAGCGAAAGAGGCGCAACGTCATGGCGTGCTCTCTGCAGTTGATAGGACCAGCTGCTATTCGCCGTCTCTCTCTGTGCGTGCTCCTCCGCTTGCTAATCTTATCAAGCGCAGAGTGCACGCCATGACATTGCGCTCTTTACGCTGCTTGATTGGCCCTTTGGCTCATAACATCGGCCGCGCTCGGACCGAAGCTGAAACGAAGTATAGGGGTACATAAACACATACAAAAAAAAATGTTATTGCGGCACAACTTTCACGCAGTGCTTCCCGCATTGCTGTTTCGAATCGCTCGTCCTCACGTGACAGTCGGGAGTCGTTGTTTTGCTCGGGTCCCAACCTCTGTCGCCTCAGCGAGGGCGGCGTGAGAAAATGCATGCGGCAGCTGCGGCTGGATCTGTCCGGGTAAGCACATAGGAGCGCCTGGCCGACGTTCATTTTCTAAAGCCTTTCTGAGCTGTGTCGTAATTCTTAAATGTGACAGCTTTTCCAGAAGCGTCGTGCTTTCAGCCTTCGCGCGTTTCTCCGTTTTTTTTCTTTTGTTCGTTGATGCTACGCGGTCCGCAGAATATTTTAGAACACAGTGTCACCCGGAATTGGGACAACTTGCTGAATTCACGGTGCAAGGACTGTGGCGACCCCCGTTGCCTGATCTCCACGTTTCGTGGCAACGGCGGCGGTAACTTAGGAAGCCACTAGGGCGGTTTCCCGGGTTAGGTCTAGGACAAGAGAGTAATTACTCCTTAATCGTTCCGCGGTTTAACGTAAAAAGAAAGAGTAAGTTCAGATTGTAAGACGTCACACTTCATTACTTCTGGTCTGTTTCCGTTTTGACTTCTCGGCCCCGCCAGGATTGGCAGCATTTGCTCCTTCTTTTGCTCCGTTGTATTGCCTTCGTCACTTCACTCTCGTTTCTCCCTGATCTGTCACTTTCCCTCCTAGGCCCACCTTCGGCGTATGTCGCCTGGTGCCAACACCTTCAAGATATCAAGGTCGTAGTGAGTGGTTCACGTTACCTGCAACCAGCCAGAGCGGGCTACAAACTGGATACGGCATTACCCTTCTATGTACGTTTCTTATAACCAGATTTATTCGTGACACCAACTAGGGTACCTTCGTGGACACGGGCCTTTTCTAGTGCACCGGTATTTCACCATTTTTGCCCGTATTATCATCGTCAACTTCCTTTGCAAGGCGCACACCCTATTATCCCTCATTACTAGCGCCTGGCTCGAGCCCGTAGCTTCAGTAGCATAGCGAAGAACCTTTTTCGCGGGTGGGGGGGGGGGGGGGGGGGGGGGGGGGCTGAAGGCCCCATAAGCCTCTCCCATGGCTACGCAACTGCGTAGCTTCTATTACTTCATTGCAGCCATTTTCACTTCTACGCTATTGACACAAAGAGCGAGGTCTTCACCTTAGAACACCGGGAAGCACAGGGCGTCGCGGCAGCCAAGCTGGCGACTGCGCGCTAGTGCTACACCGGGAGTTAAAGGGGTGATGCAACAATTTTAACTTCGTAAGACTTTGTAGTTTTTAATTTTTACATTGTTTATCTTACGAAAATAGACGGAGAAGCCGCCTTATTCTTTTGAAATATCGCGATTCCGCTGTGTAATAGCAAAGAAAGGAACGGGAATATTTAGCGATTTGCAGCCGCGAGGTGGCGGTCATGGGAACTAAGGCATGACGCACAATGGTACAATTAACAGCGTTCTTTTTGTACACTTCGTCTTCTTGTCCTTCGCTTTTTGACGCTGTTTTACTTTTTTTTTTAATAACTATTTCTCCCTTAAGCCTCACCCCGTTGTGCTACTACGTCAGTTGAACTTCCTGACGAAAAGGCAAGCTCTTAGCTCTAACAACCCCCCCCCCCCCCCCGTCCTTTCCTCTCTCTGCCTGTCTACATCGCTCAGACCCACCTTCAAGCTCGCCATGTGACTAGCAAGCAAAGGACGCGCGCGCGGGAGGCTCTGAAAAAGAACCCAGCCGGATTCTCTGGGTCCCCAGAGCGCGTCACTGCGAACGTGACTCGGAAGACGGTGTGAGAGGTGAGAGTGGTTTGGAGGCACCCAAAAAAGTCAATTGTTTTACTTTTCTTCGCCGAATGAACTAACACGCGTAGGCAAAATTGGTCTTCAGTTCTTTAATCCGGACGTGACGGGGAACAACTACCACAATTATTTGACCAAAGTCCACACACTAATACGAAATCAACAAATATGAAATGATGCATGTTGCCTGAAAAGCGTCAGGAGAAATGTTCCGGGTAATTTCACTGCAATAAAAAAAAAATTTAAAACGCTAACGAATCTTTAAGCAAAACGAAGACTTGTACCGCGCTTTCTTTCGTACTCGCGAGCCCCATGGTTCCCTCTTCTTCCTTTTGATTCTTAGCACAACAAAAGATCGAAGCCAGACAAGAGAGAAAGAGAAGAGAAGAAAGGGGATGACCGTATTCTTTGCCAGTGAGCCAGGAATCAATGGCTTCTGCCGCGGGGAAAGTTTCTTGTCTGGTTACCTTTGTTCTCATTTCTTCTCTTTTTTTTCTAGTGTTGACTGTAGGGTAAAAGCCGGGTCAAAACGGGACAAGGCATACGCTTGATCAGGCACACACACACACAGACACACACACAGAAAGAGAGAGTCACACGGACGAGAAGAAAGGCTATTGGAAGAAAAAGTATCCTTCCTTTTTCCCGAGGATTACCTTGATGGATTCTTGTGGAGGTCGCCTCCCGACGCCTCCTTAGTCACTTTGGCTCGGCCAGTGTTCTTCCTCCGTGGGCTAGGCTCCAACCACTTGTATTCGGGAAACGCAGCGGTAAACAAATGAAAAGATAAGTGTGAGAGCAAGCGGAAGGGTTAACTGCCGAGTCCGCTTGCTTGCAGGGCGATTTTGAGGCGCAGAGGGGAGGGCTTGCCAGGTCTTCGTCATTCGTTACTCGTGATTCATTTAACATAAGTCGTGTGTCGGTGTTTGTTCATAGTGTTAAAGACTGCAAATAATTTTACAAGTTGCGCGGCTTGTAATTACTTAAAATGGCTCGAGATCAGCATGCTATTTTAGCTCCACAAAGAAGATTCTTTCTCAGATAGGCAGCTTTGCGAGAAGGTCGGACCTGTTTTTACGCATTTTTATTGGTTTGAGGAAAAAACGCTTTTCACCTCTTTCGGTGGCGAGCAGATGGTTAACACGAAGCATTCCCAAATAGCTGTCGGAATATAGTGATGCTGATCGTGATCCCTACGTCTCATGTTGCGCCACGGGGGAGTAAATTATCTCCGCCCTATTACTGAAAAGGACATGAGTCCTGACCACTGTTCAGAGTACAGAAGGGTATTGGCAAGGGGGATCGGTGGCAGGGCGTGTTAAAGCACCGCAGCTCGGAGCGTGTGGAGCAAAAGCTCCCGCTGCAAAATACAATTATGGTGGCTGAAGGGGGAGCTGTACTCATTGCCTGCATCGATTCAATCCAGAGATCCAGGACGGAAGTAGATGGCGCAGTCAACGAATCTGATTAAAAAAATGTCTGCCAAGAACCCCATAACCGCGCGCCTTTTGCCGCGTCGCTGCTTGTGCTGGGATCATCTGGTATTGTGGCATACTCAGTACTCAGTTGCACGCTGTTAATGACCCCTTCCCCCCCCCCCCCCCCCCCCTTCTCCCCACCTTTGCTTTTTATATAATTTACTGCAATGGTTTCCGGCTACGAGAATGAACTCAGGCCTTCATAGGAGCGATAGCTCGCGAACAATTAATACGAAATTTCAGCAGTTCGACTGCGTGACGACCTGTTACATGTTGCTGACCTTCTCGAGAAAGTATGATGCCTTCGTAGAATATTGCGGTTTCTCGGCTAATAACACGAACGTGACTTTTAAAATAAAGTTCGCAAAATACTGACCTACTGTTCAAATAGATATCCGAGGATATTTGTATTCGAGGTTTAGAGAACGTCTTCGTCTTTTGGTGTAGAGAAGAGAAGAATGTACCTTTAAGGATAGGTGGCCGGGCTCTTTGGCGCAGTGCTGTGACGTTGAATAGTATTTTCTCCTTTCAGACGTCCTTCATCATTATGGGAAGTACGTTGTAACTCTTATGAACACAGGTACTCGTAGAGAGCCTTTCTTAATTTTCCTCGTTTTTCACTTTGAAGAAAGACAGATCGGGCTTCGTGAACGCTTTAATAGCGAGAGAGAAATCTGCCTTTGAAGTTCAGCGGCGTGGTTTGACGTTGTGGAGGGGTGGCTTATCAAGTGCGGTCTGAGGCTTAACCTACAGTCCGTAACGTGCTCCACGCTTTTGGAATTACACAACCGCACGCCTGTACTACAGTAAAAAAGATGAAAGCCGTTTACAACTCCCTGTAACGCCGAATCGGAGCGCAGCTCTTGAGGAGGAGGAGGAGGGGAGGATACTGAGGGGAGGGTATACCCCTCCTCCCTCGTGATCCTGCCTGCTACTCCTCCCCTCCCCTCATCCTCCACCCCCTCCTTCTCCTTCACCTCCTCCTCATCCTTCAACCCCCTCCCCCTCTCTCCTCCCCCTCCCCCTCCTCCTCCACCTCCCTCCGACTGCTGTCCTCCTTGTCGCTTAAGCCGGAAACGGCCGCGTAAGAGCTGTGGTCTGAAATATAGAATCACCCCCAGGTCACATGACCCCCTGGGGGGGTCACGTAACCTGGGGGCCGGGGGGGGGGGGTGACGTAACCTTACGGTTACGCCGACGGCGACGGCGACGCCGACGCCGCTCAAGCCGGAAACGGGCGCCTAAGAGCTGCGCTCTAAAAAGCCCGTGCTTCTACTTCTGGCACAACACTCGGAGAGCCAAGCACCGGAACTTAGGGAGGCAGCTCAGCGAATGACAATGCCGAAAGATATGTTTAGATAAAAAAAAAAAAAAAAACGCAGTCTGAGTTGTGACATTATGTTATGCACGCATATGTGACGTTCGGCATTGCATAATGTCACAACTTAAACTGTTTTTTTTTTTTATATAAACATATGTTTCGGCATTGTCATTCGCTGAGCTGCCTCCCTAAGTTACGGTGATTGGCTCTCCGAGTGTTGTCCGGGAAAGTACAGCCACGGGCTTTTCTTAGAGTGTATGCCTATCCATGTCAAAACAAGCAGGGGCGGGGCTCAGGTAGATGATTGGCTAAGCAGATCTATGACGTTTGCAGCAGATTCGATCCGAGCGCCCCAAAGCCGTGGATTATTTGTCTCAACGTGCTGAAATTAAAGTGGGCGAGGCGGAAGTGTGCGGTCATAGCTGGGCGATTCATGACATGCCGGAGCCTGGCCCATTGCGACGAGCATAATGTGACAGGATTCAGATGCTTCTTATCTTCATGCGACAATGACCTCTATAAAAGGTCTGACGGTGCACAGGGGTGCCTAAGAATAAACAAATCTGTAGCTCACGTTAGGCTGCTATCAAAACCACGTCAACCTCTTCTTTGCATTCTGATCTGAGGCAAGAAATTTGCCAATTGGCTAGAAAGAGGTGCAGTGTATCACGTGTGGCTTGATAGATAGTTACAGCGCCGTGGTGCGGATCATGCGCGGGTGGCGTTTTTGCCACAATGCGGACAAGCAAAGAAAACCCACACCATCGCTTTCTGCCTTACCATGCCGAACCAGGCAACGAGCACACATCTGGAATAACGAAGGCCTCCGAACGCCCCACTCTTATTCCATGGAACGTCGTCACAGTGGGTTGGCGTCAATTCTGCTATTGGACCCGAGCCCGATACCGAGCGTCATTCGACGCGTTGATTGAACTCGAGGCCCAGTCGAACGCTAACGCAGCACTCGTATCCAATCGGTGCCTTCGCTCGATCCCCCTCTGATGACGCCGAAATTCTAGTGCACAGGCTTTCATTATTCGAGGTGGCGTTGCCCCTGCCCCTTTCGATCTGGGTGAGCATCGCGTACCGGTGCACATTCGTGTATCTGCCCGATGCGCGTTAAAGACCCCAGGCTCGCAGTGGTACCGCACTCGCTAAATTGTTTTCGTCTCTGAGACACCAGACACGCACCGAAACTAACTTCCGGCTGTCTAAACATACATACAACACAATTACTTAAGGGCATTGGCCGTACTACTTGGGAGCGCGGCTTTATTTCGACCCTTCTGCGGTGGGGCCAAGCGTTGTAGCGCACCTTGTAAGAAGAAACGCGACATGTACGCATTAAAAAAAAAAAAAAAACAGCATTCACCACTCTTATCGAGTACCAGATGTCTCCCAAACGTGAGCAGCTGTTTGTTCGTCGTGTTCCGAAAGACACCAAGATATCGGTTGCCTACGAAGTTGCGACACCAGATAAATAAAGAAGTGACTCTTCGGTAGTTTGAGCACCCTCTGTTCACGTTATCTCGGACTCCTTGTTGCCGCTGGTCGGGTACAAAGACAAAAGCAGAGGAAGGGCACGCTACTCCAAAGAATTTGTCGAGGCCAGAGCTTGCATATTCACGCCAGCAGCTCATTATGGCATGGCTGGCCTCGAGCGCTCAGCAACCATCGGAAGGGGGGAACCAACCGCAATTAGCGGCAGCTGCCCCGTGAGGGCGACGTCAGACCAGAGCACGACGCGCTGAAGCGGTTGCTTGCTTGCTTATTTTAGTCTCCCAACAAAATCTGTCGGATGGGCGGGGTCAGCGTCTCCCTCTCGGGATGTACGATGTTACGCGGAAAGACTTTGGCGATATCGCTTAATTCTAGAAACGCTAAACTATCGGTGCCGAGAAATTTTCATGCGGCCGCCTTGCCCATTTTGGTCCGATTTTTCTCCGAGCTACTGCCTGCCTCTTCTACAAGCAATGAATGGATGAATGAATGAACTACTGAATTTTTCCCGTGTTTGCGAACGAGCGATGCTGCTGAAGGCGGCTCAGACCATTCAAACGCTGATTTGGTTATGTCGGCGAACGGTGTTGCTTGTTCGTTTGTGTTGTCGTGCAAAGCCATAAGGCGATGTTTGAAACCCGACCAGCGAAGCCGGTGATCGAATTCCCGGTCAACTCAACTCATTCACTCAGTTCGAGTTTTATTTATTTTTATTGTTTTACCCATAAGCTGTCCTCGGGCGCTGAGACGATTGCTGAACTGCAGCCAAGATAATAAACTCGAGTTTCTTGCTTTAGAACCTAGTGCCCTTAAAACGCTCAGTTTTTAGATTTTAGTTTCGAATTGTTCGTCAGAGTACAAGTTCATTCCGTTTCAAGTTTCAATCGGTCTATGAAATTTTGATGAGAACAATTGCCCTGTTACCTATAGTGCTACGAACAATGGGCTTTTGACAAACTGGCCGTGTCTCCTTTGAATTGCTCGATGTGGAGTGTGTGGTCTAGACGAAGTTGAGATCGCATGTAAAAGCATTTGGACCCGGGCTCGAGGTTAATGTTTAGAAAATCTCTTGGGTTCGGGCCGGGTTCGGGCCGTGTCTCTACCGGGCCAGGCCTATATAATCGCGGAAAACTTTCTGTGACACTTGTGATGAGAGGAATATTGCTCGCACAAAGCTTGAATCGACTCACAAGCAAGCGCTCCCGTACCTTCGACTGCGTCAACAAAGAAAGTTGTCCACGAGTTTAGAAATTCCGGCCCGTGTAGCGCACTCTCTGTTTCGCTTCAAGTCCGACGCCGCAGCCGAGGTTACGATCGCATGGAACAAATCAAGAGGTGGCAAAAGTGCAGCGTCACGGCACTCGCTGTCTTTCTGGGTTCGTGATGTAATTAAGGAGCCGCATCGCTATATCGCCGTGTCGCCCAAGTCTCGCGGGGGAACAGTGGTGACACCTCCCGGTCACCCGTGGAAAGGAGGTCGGCCGAAAAAGGGCCCGAGGAGGCGTCTTTGCGGGAGGCGAACAAGAGGACAAGAAGTGAGACAAGCGTGTGACGGCGGAAGAGGGCAGTTGTCCCCACGGCAAGAACGGCGGAGTCACGGGAGAAGGCGGCTGGCCGTGGGATCCGGACGGAGAAGGACGCCACCAAAGGGCTGCCGGCCCCGGACCTGTCCATGACCAACGAAGAAGCTAACCGTAAGCTACCCGCCCGTTGCCCCGGAGGAACCCACGAGCCACCCGAGAACGACGCGGTCTGCAAGACAGCCCATCACTAAGCGTCCCGGCGACAAACATTGGAGCCCGTAGCATTAAAGTGTTTACATTCCGTGCACGTCTTCTGCTTGCTCTCAACCAGGGGAGGAACCCCGCGCAGGGAGTTTAGGAAATACACCATTACAGCTATCACCAACTAAGGCAATCAGGCACAGTAAATGCGTAGCAACTCCGATGTTGTTGTTGTTGTTTTTTTGGTTTTTTGTGTGTGTGTGTGCGTTTTTTTTACTTGATTGGTTTTATTGATGTTAGCAAACCCAGAAAGACAACGAGTGCCATCAGGATACATTTTTGACACTGCTTGATTGGCTCCAACGGATCCTGTGCGGGCAGACACTGAGGGAGAGGAGGAGACGAGAGGGACGTCAGAACACCGAGCCCCGTTGGGAACACATAGCGTCGGCTGCGGTCGTGCTTAAAACGAAGTATAGTTTCGCCTCTTGATCGTCCGAGCGAGCTCGTTCCCGTATTTTCATCGTCTCCGTGAAAAGGTACGCTCCTCGGCAGGCCTTCTTTTTTCCTTCTACTACCGAAAGACACGCGGCAGTTCATGACGCTATGCTCCGTGCACCGCTAAGCTGACGGGGCGGTGGAACCCGCGTGCTCGTTGAACCAGCCAACCGTCAATCTTGCACCCTGCGATCACACTCATTCGCAGAGAACGGGTTCGGGCGGCGAAAGGCAGGCAATTGATTGGTCCCGCGAGCAGGTGTAGCTTCCACCGCCCTGTCAGCTTAGCACCCAGCGGAGTACAGAGCAGACGCCAAACCTCTGTGTAAGCTATCTTAACGGAGCCTGGAATCCATTGCTTCGACCAGCATTCCTGTAGCAGGATCGACATATCAAGCTCATATTTTTGTTCTTATTTACCTTCTTTTTGGTGTCCGTGTTTGTCTATTTGCTTGTTTGTTAGCTTATTTCGATATGAGGCAGCGTGGAATGCGTGGACGTAAACGTCGGTCACTTAGTCTTTATAGTTGAGAATCTTCCTCTGACTCGCGTCAGGCATTAGGCGACCGATCCATGCACTGGGGCCCTTCCGTGAGAAGAGTGTCTCTGGTGCGTGGATCGGCCGTCCGAAGCAGAGAGCTCGGATCTCGGCGCGGCCAGGATGAGCACGCGAGTTCCGCTAACGGAGTGCGGCACGAGCGCCGGATTAAAACGGACTGCGGGACGCAAGGCTAAACGACCAAGATTTTATGTCGCTTGATTCGGGTGCCGAAAATAGAGGGCCATTTGGAAGTACGTAGGTTTCTTCCTGCTACACTCAGACACAAACCGTAGGAACGTCTTCGTTGTTTTGTATCAATTTTGCGTTAATGGTTATGCCAGGTGGAGTTACCCGGGTAATGCGAAGGCTTAAGAGGAGTTTAAAGGGAAAGCAACACGCGCGAAAGCTATGCGGCTTTGGTCATGAAGGCGTCGGAAGAGATATTTCACTCTAAGCCCTCCAATTAAAAAAAGAGAAGAAAAAACAAAAACGCCCCGACATTGTTTAAGGTGGAAAGGCTGCTGATGAAGGCTGGCGTATAGGACAAGGAAAGTAACATTAATCATCTAGATTTAACCGCTGCCCAAGCCACCATCCAGACCTTGTGCCGACATGAGAAGTTGTTCTCAGTGGTGCGCCGCAAAAATATCTGACGAAACACGTTGTCGGAGCAGTGACATTGCCACACGCAGAACTGTTGTCGCTTCAATCAACTCGTTTGGAACCAAACGGGAAGATGGAACAAGGCCGCGTAAAGTCGGAGGTCTCCTTATTGTAGCGTTGGCCAAATGATCAATCGCGTGTGTTTCTCTCTCTTTGTGTGCGTGCGTGCGTGCGTGCCTGCGTGCGTGCGTGCGTGCGTGCGTGCGTGCGTGCGTGTTGTGATATAAAACCCAGTGTGATTTTGGTTTATTTATTACTTATTTCACACACTATCAGTTCTGTGTTTAGGACTCTTATAGGAGTGGGAAAAGAACACTTTAAACAAAATATGCAGGGGTAAAACAACAAAGTCACTTGCATTGTTACATACAGATCTAAATTTCAGGGAGCGCGCTCAATGTAGAAACAAATTCCTCAGGGCGGCTGCAAGGCACAGCACTTTCGGGCAGTGCAATCCACTCGCGTATTGTGCGTGGGAAAAACGAATTTTTAAAACACTCTCTATTGTATCTGTACTCTTGTAGATGCCGGCTGTGCTTATTTCTTGAAATTCTGAACTAGTGACGTGTAACATGTAATGCTGTGTTGTTACAAAGAAGAATAGTAAGAGCCATATAAAGAAGTTTTAGACGCTTAGTTTTTCTCCTGCCGGTAAGCAACGGTAGACCGGCTTGAGAACGAAGCTTTGTGGGGGACTGAAGTTGGTGGTATCTAGGAATTATAAAGCGCACAGGCAAGGCTTCGAACACTCTCCGATTCCAGTTCAAGATAGATTACGTAAGGGTCCCATACTTCTGAAACATATTCAAGTAAGGGTCTCACCAACGTTTTATAAGTTAAAAGCCTCGTTTCAACGGACGCATGTCTAAGGGATCTGCGGAGAAAACCCAACCTACTATTAGCCTTTTTAACTATATTACGGACGCGCGTATTCCATCTAATATAGTTTGCTATAGTGACGCCTAGGGATTTATATTCTTCCACGCAAGTTAACAAGGTAGCATTAAGATTGTATGGAAACACTAGTGGTTGACGTTTGTGAGTGCTGGTCATGCGCACTGTCTTTTTGAGGTTCAAAGACATTAGCCACGTGGCACACCATTCTCCTAGTTTGGCCAAAGAACGATTTAGTTTTTCTTGATCAGAAACCGTCTGGACCCCAGTAAAAACTACACAATCGTCTGCAAACAGTCTAGTGTGCACTGAAGGGCCAGGTCGAGGTCACGCGCTGTGTCCTCACTATTTCTAATTCTGATGTGACGTGCATACTATCCTCCTGCGCGTGGAATCCCACCTACAATTTCTGGAACCCAGCAATGGAGGACCATGTTTTCCTCTCCGCTTGACAATCGTGCTCTGTTACACAGTGCAATTGATCGACCCTTTTCGACAGTAAGCGCCATCTTGTAGCTGCTGCGCTAATTACCCGAGTCCGCCGACGTTTGGGCGCATACTCTGACGTCAGCGTTCGGCGTGAACTCGGCTCAGCTCGTGTCGATAACGAGTGCTGCGTCCACGTTCGGTAGGAACTCGTATCCAATCACATGCATCGTACCCGAAAGAATGGCGACCACCAGTGTTGCTTGATGGGGCTTTGAAAACGGTGCTTTCTCCACTATACACTCCGTGCGGGAACTATAGGGGGCGCTTTGAAAACGCGCGCAGCGCCGCTAGCGGAGGAGCTGGCGTTCGACTGTGAGGCGCGTTCAGCAGCCTGCGGCGCCTTTTCGCATGCCAAGCTGTGGCGGCGGAAGCGCACACGGACGAAACTTTTGCTTTTTGAGCCGATAAGTTGAGGGTGACGTTGCATGAGTACTGGGGTAGACCTAAGAAGGGCATCTAGCTGTTCTCCACTTCTTATATATTGAGTGTGAGTCGTTACTAGGTGTAATTTCTCTAGTTGCGGCCGAATTCCGAAAAACAAGACGTCCGCCACCTTGATTGCTCTGGGTGGGAAATTTATTTCGCTCGTCGCTGTAAACCTAGGACTGCTGGAACGATGATATTTGGAGGCGAGTGAGATGTTCACTAAGTTTGTGCACGAAGAGTGCCAAGTTTCTTTAAGATAGCAGGTGTGAAAGTTAGGTTTCTAATGAATGAAGAAATAAAGCTGTACGGGATATCCAATATTCGACCCAAAATGTTGTGTTATAGCGGCTGTGTAAAGCGCAGATTTGGGCACACAGGTGCTTTGTCTTGACAGTAACATGACACAGCACTTATTATACAAAAAAAAGGTGGCATAGGGAAACCAGGTGAAAATTTGGTTTGGCGGCGTGACTCAATGGGAACCGGTTTTGATCATGAAAAGGCTGTCAAGAGAATACCACTGGTCGGGGGAGGCGGAGACTTTAGAGGTAGGAAGGGACTAGTGGACTGTACTTCCAATTGAAACAACTTTAGGAAAGGTGGTTCCAAAGCCGAGAAAACAAAGTTGTCGACCAACACACGGTTTGGCCGCCAAGGGCTTTTGCGGTCAGCTGTAGTGTAATAACCTGTTGTGCGAGGTGCTGATTTTCGGCGGACAGGTTCTTTGACATGACCGTCACTTGGCACAACACTTATTATAACAAAAAGAGTTGGCATTGCGAAACCAGGTGGAAATTTAGTTTGGGCGGCGTAACTAAATGGGAACTGGCTTTGACCGTCAAAGGCTGTCAGATAATACCACTCATCGTGGGAGGTGCACACTTTATAGGTAGGAAGGGACCAGTGGACGGTACTTCACGTTCGAACCACTTTGCGATAGGTGGCTCTAAAGCCGAGAAAAAAAAAAGTTGTCTACAGAACTCGGAGTGTCAGCGTTTCCATATCCAAAATGAGGCTGGTCAAGAAAGGAAGCACACCACAAAAACTTCCATACTCAAACGTCGATTCTCCAGTGATTCCGAGTTTCATTGTTGTTTTCTTTAGATTTATATTTGTCACTTTTTTTACCTTTCGAATCTTTTTTCATGAAGTACAGATTGCGTGCCATACTTGTCCGGAAATATCATCGACACGTACGATGGGGACGAAACTTCTTTGGAGGGCATTCCTCCAACGAAATTGGCACTGCATACCTGCGAGTGTGGGTTCGTCCCATCGGCGCTGACAGATGTAGGCGTTACCGGTACGAAAACAAACGCAGAGCGCAAAGCGGCAGTGTAGAATATGTCAGCCGTGCCGACACAGTGGCAGACATGATCGGGAGACCAAATTTCTCACGTCGTACGGCACGGCTCCATCGTTGTCGCTGTCCCACAAAACATCGGCGAGGTGAAAAACTGTGAAACTTTGTCTCCACGAGATACGACGCATAACTATTGAAGCACTTAATGACGCAGCACAGGCAGCACTTCATGCTGTGAACCCAGCGCAACCGCACCACTCCGACTTCAATGCGTACCAACTACGCGGCGTGGTTTCGGTTTCGTTTTCTCTGGGGTTCTCGCTGCCTACCTCCAGTACCGGCGCGCCAGTCGCGTCGCACGGAGTGTATAGGTACAAGGAGTACTAAAGCGGCGGTCGCAATCCTCGTACGTTCGTTGCAGACAAAATGACATCTCCGGACGCGCCTCACGGATGTTACAAGCATGTTTGCTTCCTACGTGCTTTTAACATGTCTGCAGGCTGTTTTTGTACGACTTCAACGAACGCTGGATCCGTTTTGCATTATTTTGTGAGGGCTGGGGGGGGGGGGGGGGGGGGGGGTTTCGGTTTAAAAAGAATCTGAAGGGGCATTTGACTAAAAAACCCGAGACTGGGGCGAGAAGGGACGTAAAAACACAAAGTGATCGAGACTTATGTTTGTCTGTCCCTTGCCGTCCCAGACTCGGGGTTTTTAGTCAAACCTTTAACCACCACCAGCTCGTTTGCGCCCAAACCCTTTGTTCACTCAATCTGAAGAGGTTCTCGAAAAAAACGAGTAAGAGGTGAATTTTGGTGTATTTTTCTCTTGTGAATTTGAATATCACACGCATTTTACCCGCGCATATAAAAATAGTCGAGAAAAAAAAGAAAAAGACTGAAAAACCAATCGCCGGGTGTGACGTCATACCCATAGGTTTGAGCTGCCTTGCCCGTGCTGCTTCTGAGGGAACGCGCATAGCGCTTTGGACTGCTCGGATTAGGCTTGCGGAAATGTTGAGATCTCTGTATAATACGTCAGGATTCCCTCCTTCCCCATAACGCGACCGGAAGGAGGGGCTTGAGCGCTATTCGGAAAGTGCTGTTTTGGCAACTTGGCGCATAACTCTGAAATGTACTTTTGATATTCGTCATCCTGAAGCCAAATAAAGGCAATTTATATGTATTTTCACAAATACAGAACCGTTTCAGTTTTCTTTTAAGCTGGGATTTCATTTTGACCAAGAACCAAATCTTTTTTCTTTTTCTTTTTTTCATTTGCTGCTTTCGAAAGTGTTTGGCCCGTTCCGCGTCGGTTAGATTTGTCATTTACGAAAATTTGTTGCTCGCGTTTTTCTAGAGGCAATCTTTTGTGAGATGAAATAATCATTTTAGTGCATTTCTGACATCCACACGTTAGAGCAGCTCTTCGATGAGATGCCAACGAAGGTTTTGGCACGACTAGTTGAGAAGTTACTACGCCATGGCAGCAACGTCGAACCAACGAGGAGTGCGGTATTTTTTCACCTGTTTCGCGGGTGACGTCATTCGTGCTAGATATAACTCCAGGACTTCGGGTGCATGCCATTTTGTAGCAACGTTCTTCGTCCTTCTAACGGTAGATGCCCCGCGTTTGTCTTTACGCAATTGAATGTGGACTTCGAGCCACTACGTCTAATAGGTTCATTTGTAAGAGGGAAGCAGTTTGTTCTCTGTGGTTTTCTGCTCAAGGCTGGTTGGTACGTTCATTACAACCGCAACAACTTCTTTTTTCTTTTAACAACCGTGCGATGCACGCTGCGTAGCGAAGTAGCTGCGACAAGCAGTCAAAAGATCAGAAGATACACGCGCGTGTTCTACCCGATCCGCGATTGGTTGAGGAAGGTGGCAGGTCGGTATACTTTTTTATTTGGTTGTGACGCGGCTTACGACGCGCAATGCTTCTGCGAGTTGGGGTCTCTAAAATCGCGTTTATGGTGAACAGAGACGCACATGTTTGAACTAGAGTCACTAGATACCGTTGAACCTCAATTTAACGAAGATACCGGGACCCACTAATTATTTAGTTAAACCGGGAATTTCGTAAATCAAGGAGGGAGACCTCGTACACAGGCTGCGCGGGGAATCCGAATTTTTTCGTTAAATCTGGAAATTCGTGAAATCGGGTTTCGTAAAATCGAGGTTCAAGTTGCAGCCAGCAGCGTAAGGGGCGCCAGTAGTTTTCCAGGCATTGCTGGATTTTGTTCGTGAGACTAACCTCCCAAACAACCCTTAACTCTTAGAGTGTGTCGGCAAAGGGTTAAGTTTCGTATGTTAAGCGCCGTTCACATATATGTGACCGAGTAAGACCGAGAAAGACCAGACCGGTTTTTAAGCCTTGGACCGGATACGTAGCAGTTGAGCTGGTCCTAAGAGATCGCAAGAGGCTTAAAAACCGGTCCGGTCTCTCTCGGTCTTACTCGGTCGCAAGAGTGTGAACAGGCCTTCATTTCGAAAGTGTGACTCGCCTATACTGCAAAGATATTTTGAACGCACACATTAGGAGAATACCGGACTTTTAACGCGGAAATTTGTTGCAATGCCGCTTCCCAGCGACACGTTCGGCTTGTGCGAATGTGCGACAGACTTGTTGGAGTGCATTCGTTCCCATTTTACGGCAACAGGCCAGTTTGAAACGCCACCTCTAATGAAAGCTGTTTACTCCCCGCCTCCCCCTCTCCTCCCCACCCCATGAGGTGCTTTTACATGCCCAATAGACCCTTTCCGAAATTCAGCCTGGCCACTATCATCTTAGCTAGATGGAACAGCGCGGAACATAGGACATGTTCCGCGCTCATGAACCAACTAGCCCATCAAAGCACACTGCCCACTATCATCATCTGTGGAACGGCATCTGTGCCATACCAATGGCGGCCTTCTAGTGACTGATGAAGGAAGACGCTGAAGATGCTCCTAAGCGGATCTTGCGAGACCTGTACATTCGGATAGACCACTGTAATTCGGGGGGGGGGGGGGGGTCAGTACGACGTGACGTAGGAATGGACCACAAGAGCTACGTAAGTGTTTATTTCTAATAACTGAGATTCAGTCAATCTGTGGGCGGCACACAATCGGCTTTAAAGCACTTTGGTGTATAGAATTTTCTCGAGGTATCTGAATGGGTTGGAGCTTTGCTCTGAATGCAGGTTCTTGGTCACCATCGAACTGAAAGTGATCGAGAAAGAACTCACACTGAACAATTCCTCGCGTGCCGTTGACTTGCGAAAATGACGGTGCCGATACAAGTTCATTTCCGCCATTGATATGGAAAAACCTAAACTGCTTTACAAACCACCAAATGGCACTGAATTTCGGAAAGGGTCTATTAGTTAACGAACCCGTCTTCTTTCACGTCTTCCCCTTCCTCCTCTTCTGTCTATGCGAGTATTTCCCCTGCGTAAAGAATAATAGTCTGCATAAGCATTCAACCCCCTTTCCCGTTTTTTTATTTATTCGACACATTCTCCTCGCCGCAGTTTATTTCTCTTTAAAAACCCTCGGTAGCGCCGTGAAGTAGAGGTCAGATAGCATTCTCCCTCCGTGCTGACAAGAAGACCATCTGGTCGTTTGCTTGCATACATTCATCACATGATCCCCTTCTCTAGATGCGGAAACGCAGGCTCCTGCTGTACGGGCTGTTCTATTTTTTCTCTTCTCTCACCTGACTCAATAAAGGATTCTATTATCACTAATGTTAGGTGAGCGTTCGCTGAACTGAAACACCTATCCGCTCCGCGGCGTACATATCCGGATCGTCTACATTACTAATGGTGGATCTTTTGTCAAGCGTATCCTCAATCACGAGATTAGTGGAGGCGTGAAATTAAATTTTCGGCAGCTTATGTACCGAACGGCTGGATGGAGGACATCTTTCACGTCCCAGAGAAGCGCGTAGAGGATTAATTTAAAACTACCTGCGGATCTGCAGGGTAGAAAAGAGGGCAGCGTAACATTTGTCGCCGGGACATCTATAGAACGGGTAATACGGTTCCGATGGGCCAATAACACGGACTAATCTTCGCGCCCGTACCGGCTCCGTGGTAATTAAATCTTCCATTAGAAAGGCTGTCTGAGGTGAGTCCGTCTGCGTTTCTCGACCGTCACGGTGGATGGATCACCCGGAGTAGATTCAGAGCCTCGGTTCTCGCCTGCGACAGCTAATGCTTCCCTCGACCGGCGACGTGTGAGGGCGCCGGGGCTATTGAACGCGAGCCCCTATAGGCCCGTCGAATGTGCACGCCCCCCGCGTGTTCCGATGAGAGAAACGGACGCTCCTGACCGCGTCTTGGAAGGAATCGGCACGAGGCCATCGACGCGGTGCATCGCCCAGCCCCGCACCCAGCCGCGGCGCCGCCGGAATTCCCCAGTCACACCGGTGACATTTTCCTCGTCGCCGCGCGTTCGCAGTGCCGACGGCTCGTTCTCCACGCCGAGCAAACAAGTGAAGCGCGGCAAGGCAGCAGCAGGCAGCGGGCGCCGTGAGAACGTAATCCTCGCGGGAAGGCGCGCTGAGCGCTTATCAGCGGCGCGCAGTGTGCGGCCGCTACTCGGGGGCAACACTTTGGGCGCATCGAGTCGTTACGTGTGTGTGTGTGTGTGTGGGGGGGGGGGGGGGGGGGGAGCTGAGAAATGGCGTTTTCGTGCAGCGCATTTCAAGCGGCCCGTGTAGAGCGTCACGGCGCGTTGAAGGCATTGTTCCGCTATCGATTGGGCCTCACCGACGCCAGTGGGGGGGCGACGAAGGAACCCTGGGTGGCGCACATTGAATCCCGCTGTCGCCTGCGAGCTATGCAAACACGCCGCCCTCACACAACAAGCAGCGCTAAGGAGAAGGCGAGTATGTCGTCCACGCGGATTCCGCAGCTGTCGTCGGCAGGCTCCCTTCGAGTGGCAAATATTTGAGCGTGATCGGCACGCGGCGAACCGGCACCCAATCCGGAGACGAAGCTCTCTTCCCTCAGGCACGGCCCGGGGTGTTCTTCGACCTTGAAGAGCCTTCCGACGATGAAGGGAACGCTCTGCAGGCGCCTTAGGAACTTCCTAGAGCCGTTTCCACAAAGGCTACGGCGCGAAGATGGCAAGTTGGTTGCGACGTTCGCGCGCCGACACTGTACTCTGTTTCATACCTATAGTATACGACGCTGTCAAAGCTACTGGAGCGAACGCGTGACGCCATCTATGGTTTCATTTGTGCTAGAACGCGTGCAGACTATATCTGCGAGATTAAGCCCAATGCTCGCGCCAGCAGAGCTTTGGTGCGATTGAAATCTCTTCACTTTCTTTCATTTTGATCATCGGTGATTGGAAGTTTCCTTAACTACAAACGTAATGCTTATAGGTCTTGAAGTTCAAGATACGCCATTCTATTTAACATACAGCTTTAGAGTGAGCGCAATGGTAGGTGTAAAATATTTCGAAATATTTACGCATTGGACGAAAAATGTACGCATTTATGCTGTGGGTGTTGCCATTTTATATGTATTTTTTTGCAAGCCTATTTACCATTTCAAAAAAATTTTAAAGTGGAGGCGCGGTCTTCCACTGCGCGAGCGCTCGTTTGGCGGGAAAATCTTTCAAGTGAGGCGGTTGCGCTCGCTTTTCAGTCGCGTCCACGCAGCAACTCATACCAGATGTTCTCGAACCGTGAATTCGGAAAATGGTATGGACCACTGTCTGAATATACCAATCTCACTAAGCGTTCGGTGCAAGCGTGACGCCGCAGAACTTTAGTTCACAGGAGGCAGACGGCAGTGCTTGTGCCGTTTCGCGCTCTACACGCGCAGAGCTCCAGCGAGGTTGTTGCACGTGCCCAAACACTAAAGTTCCCTCGATGCATTGCGGCAGTGCTGGCGTAGTCCAACTGGCTCGTGAGATCGGCCTAATCGTGGTCATATATATATATTTTTTTGTTACGAGCAGAGCGTACGCGCAACCTAAATGAGAAATACGTTTTTTGTTTGTTTGTTTTTACTTAAAAGTTATTGGAAGTGTTTGCATACGGTCATTAGAAGGCGTGGTGGGTAAAGTGCCATATACTTTGTTTCACCATTCGTTAAAGCGTAGCCGGTGGTAAAAACCGACGAGACAATCAACCAGAGCCCAAAGCGCAACGTCATTGCGTTCGTCTTTGTATATGTTTGTGCACACATACACGCAACATGCGTGTGAGCACTTAGTTGGACCAGTAGCCACAAAAATAGCCAAAAAAAAAGGGCCAAAAAAGAACAATATCGTGACTGCGTTACGTTTGGAGACCTCTGTAGTATGTTACTCTTCCCAATGTGTCGTTCTTCTACCACAAACGCTGGTCGAAACCTTACGGATTCAAGAATTATGCATCGGTGGTCTCTGCTTTCTATCAATGCACACAGTCTCCGAGAAAAAAACAAGACAAAAAGCGCCGATTTGCCAGAATCAACGGTTCAATCACGGACAACCTGACATAAAATGTTCTAAATTCTTGTTCTGGCTATGGGCAATTCAGAAACAAACACGAACGCCACCATAACGCGATCGTACCAAATAAAAAAAAGTCAGCACTCAAAACAAATACACAAATAGCTCGCGAAATACTCGGCGCTGAAAAATTTACAATTCCGAGCGAGTCGAAATCAATCCGAAAGAAAGGCCACGCTACATCAACTACACCCCCTTCCCACGTTATTTTTTTTTTCTTTTTTTGCGACGATCAAAAGAAATAATATTTTGAATGCGAGCGACGCCGGCCAAACAGCATGCGACGAGGATAACCAAATTCATGCGGAGCGCAACGACGACGATGACGTCCGGGAAATAATAATAAAAACATTTCTCATTCCGAATGGAGCGAAAATAGCCGGAAAGAAACAACAATCACGCGAACCCTCAGACACGGAGTCGGGCAGCCATACGACTCTGGCTGCCGGAGCATTTACAATTTATATCTGTCGCTGATGTATAGAACATACATACGCAGAAACCGCAAAGCGGACGATGCAAACAAGCTTCGAAGCGAGGAAAAAAGAAAAAAAAAAAAAAAAAGATCTTGCTTCGTGAGAATGCCGAGAACGAATAGCGGGAGCAAAACAAAACGGCACTAAAGGAAGGTTATCACGCCGTCGGCGCGCCAGCCTGCTGGAGAGGGCTCGGGGCTTCTCAAATCTCGTTGCCCGTAGTCGGGCAATATTCCCCCCGCCCGTTTCCAACAGTGCACACTGGGCCCTGTCTGTCAACGGTGCTGGGCCTCTAGACTGGCGCGAAGCTTCTGGAAAGATATCTGTGTATCCGCGCCTCAAAGCTAAAACAACGTTGTTGTTGTTTTTATTTCGAATACACAAAGAAAAGAAGTGCAGGAGCAACTTAATGTACGCCAGCGCTGGAAAAAAGATCGCGAGACGGAGTTTCTTCTTTCTCAGCAGGCGGGGGAGCGATCTCCGCGAGTCGAACAAAACAATTGGCGAGCGACGAGGAGAACAAAAAAAAAACACCCGGAGACAGTTATTCTAACGCCGAAATGGGAAGACGCCTATTTCACGCACTCCACTGCGGCTGCTGATGCTGCCGTTGCGTCAACACGTTCCGTCGTTATTTATGCGTTCTGTACGTGTGTACTATAAGTGGCAGACATTGTATGCGGGAAGTGCACTGAGTTTTTTTAAAGGGTAGAGGGGTGGGGGGATAGATAAGTGAGGAAAAAAAAAAACTCTGCCACTATAGAGAAGTCCCGCGCACGATTGAACCTGCGGGGAGGAAAGCTTGAAGGCCGGACTGAATGAGCAGAGATTTGGGAGGGATTGACGCTGAGACGCCATCTCGCAGCACAGCCCTGATCGATGGCCTTGGATATATCGCGTGACGGCTTCGAAATCTCGAAGACTGCGACACTAGAGTCCCTGCGTTTGTTTCCGGACTTCGGCGCGTTCGGTGAACGTGGCGCAGACCGCCGTTCCGTCGCCTTTGTGTCCATCTTTTATTCTCTTTTTTTTTTTTTTAGCTCAGGTTTGGTTTTATTTTACTTACGGGGATTAGGTTATACACACGCACGCGAAACAGCTGTTCATCATATACCGTGCTATAAGTGCGCACCGTGCCTCTGAGCTATAATACTTTTTTTTTTTTTTTTTAGCATTGAGGAAGACTATTTTTTGAACTGAAGAATAGCCAGACGACCACCAAGATATGGGTGCGGGCGAAACTTGGGACCATGGAAGAACATAAGCATGTCATGACCTACGTAGGCTTCTTGACTTCAAAAGTAGCCGAGTTCGACATTCATGTGTTGATGTTCTCCTAGTGTATTAAACGGTATACTCGATGTTAGAGAAAAAAATTATAATGTGTACCCCGGCTTCGCATTTGCCAGAACGTCACGATTAGAGACACTAAATAAGCTACGCTTCAGACTAACGACACTTACCCATCTTCGTGCTTAAAGTCATGGTTGCCAGTGGCGCACATAAGCAGTACCGGGGAATAGAGTACCGTCACTCTAAGCGTAGCTCACTTCGTGGCTCTAGTCGCGATTATCTGGTTCGTTTACTCGACTTTTGATGTCCGTTGTCGCAATGCCGCTTTTTGTAACGCATGTACCATATCTCATACCCAGGGGCTCCGGAAGTATATCTGATGTGTGGAGGCGACGTCCGGGGGCTCACGTCGCATCGTGTAGTTCAACACTCTCTCTCTCTCTCTCTCTCTTTATATATATATATATATAACGCGGTATAGCCTGGTGTTGGCACTTTCCGCACATGGTTTGTCATTCGCATCGGATTAGCCTGTGGGGCCTCGCCGCCTATGAAGTGCAGCTTCAACGTGCAACAGCCTCACGGATGTTGGGAGGGGAGAAGAGGGGAAGGGGGGGCGGAGGCGGTCGGAACAGCTTTGAGTGTCGGGGCATGCCCCCACTGGTTTAGAACCTTTAAGGCCGCTGCCCTCAGCCCCCCCCCCCCCCCCCCCCCCCCCCCAAACCGGTTCCGGAGCCCCTGGTCATAACCCTAAATAGCCAAGGCCATGCCGCCTTAAATTCTCAATGAAAAAAAAAATATCCAGCCTAACAATCAACCTGACAAATATATTTGTTTCCTCTGTAAGTCGTACGCGTATAAGGGGTATATTATAGTGGCATCGTTTCTCTCTTCGTCTTCCAAGCATTCATCTGTACTGAATTGAACTAGAGATGACTGGAGCCTACAGACGACAATCGAAGGTAATATCGAAAGTAGAGTCCTAATAAAACCGTCGACAGACAGTACGAGAGACTTTGTTTTTAACATTTTGAACATTGTATCTGCTGCGAAAAGAGAGACTTCTAGAGCGAAATCAAACTCCTGTCGTCTGGTCTTTTACTGTTCATATGGCAAACTAATTCCGAAAATATCATACTACAATATATATATATATATATATATATATATATATATATATATAGAGAGAGAGAGAGAGAGAGAGAGAGAGAGAGAGAGATAGATAGATAGATAGATAGATAGATAGATAGATAGATAGATAGATAGATAGATAGATAGATAGATAGATAGATAGATAGATAGATAGATAGATAGATAGATAGATAGATAGATAGGTAGATAGATAGATAGAGATATAAATATATATATATAGCGCGGCTTCTGGAGTTCAGGAGCCTCTTTACATTCGCTTCTTCAGCGATTAGCACCAACCATCCGAAATGCCAGACAAAATGTAGGGCACCAAATTTACATTCCGCTTACGAAATACCTGCAGGTATATCTGGCGTGTAATTACGTTTCTGTGCCATAGATTAAAACCAGAAATAAAAGCCAAAAGTTTGGTTGTTGTTGTTGTTGTTTTTTGTTGTTGTTGTTGTTGTTGTTTTTTTTGTTTTTTGTTTTTTATTCGCACATGGGTCTATCACTAAGCGGAGTCCTTGGAACAAGACCCATCGATGCCCACGTTTGGCCGTATGCGGGGGAGAGAGATTGTTTACACAACAAACAAACAAAACGGCACACACACAAAAAAAAAGAGGATACTAATCGCCACAGAATGCGTCACCCACTCCCCGCTTAAATTGTGCTTCGCGGTACGTTGGATTAGGGGGGGTCTCCATTTGCAGGGACTAGTCGAGCGGCAAGCAGCGGCGATTCGGCGCGAACGTGCCCCGCGGCAGCGGTCCGGAGGGGGACGGCCCAAAAGCGGCGCACTGCATTTGCCTAATTAAGTTTACCTTCTTTGGACGTTTCCCATCGCGCCCGTCTTTCTTTTTGCTGGTATCCACGAATTACCGGACTGTACGCACGCCTCGGCCCCCTACCGAAGAAGCGGAGCGACGATACGCGATGCTCCACTGACCCAGAGAACGAGCGTGGCCGTCGATTCCCGTTCGTCGCGTCCCTCTTCTCAACTTTTGGAGACGCGCTCGCTCGCGAAACAACGGCGCACCGACGACAACGACCGTCACGGCGACCTATCTATACGTGCTCGACGCGAAAGGCAGGGCGGGCGAAACCAAATCGCAGGTTCCGACGTTCCGTAGTAATGTCGTGCACTCCCATCGCTGTCGAAACTCGGGCCGGGGGACAATCAAGTAGACGAGTACTCTTTGGGTTTCTGGTTTAAAAAAAAAGTTCGTGTTCGCGATGACGACTGAGAACGTAAGGCCCGATGAGTTTAACGTAGATCGTAACTCCGTCCTGCTGATAAGGCGATCGGTATAGTTAGGGCAGTGACTATTTCGACGTCCACATTTGAAAGACTTTTGGATATTATTTTGACGTCCGTGACGCCACTTCCTGAAGACGTGAAATTATCTTCAAAAACGTTTTGACGTACCCCGTTAAAATATTTGTCATTATTTTGACGTCCCAAAATTGGAACTTTCGAGCTTTGGAGTCCGGACTAGGGAGCGATCGGAGGTGACGGCCAAAAAAATATCATCTTGCTTGCAGGCAACGCCGCGGTTCGACACGCATTTTTCGAAAACAAATGTCATGGGGTCAACAGCTGTTTTTGTGACCTTTTAAGTGATGTGGAATGCGAAAAAGACCTTCTCGAAGTACATCGTCACCAGGCGTGTCACGTCCGAAAGGATAAATCGTCGAGTCAGTCTGACATTAGTCCCACACACACGCTGAATAAGACGTTTCCACTGCCAACTAGGACCAAAACTATCCGTCAAAACGGCAACACAACACCAACGACGACACATGTAACTAAACAGAACAAAACCACAAAACGGCGAAGACTGCTACGGCTGCTGCATTGAAGGAGGACGTCGAAATAATAAAGACACTGTTTTAACGTTTTACGGAAGGGACGTCAGGCACGTCAAAATATTATTTGAAATAGTTTGACGGTGGACGTCGAAATAAGCACTGCCTTAAACCTGTCAGCCGAATAAAATCTAAGTTATGTCGTATCACACGGCTACTCGGACTATGGTACGAAACATGATATTCGACTTGTTTTTATGCGGCGTTGCGGCTCTCCCGAGCTAAAATAAATATCCCTACAATATCACTATCATTAAAAAGGCACTGCCAGAAAAAGAAAACCAAGGCAGTTTTGAATGGTTTTGAATGGAGTGCCAATCAGTGAGAAACACGAGAGTTTCGTGACGTTGTGCTGATGGCGTCAATAGAGAGGCCGGATTGACCAGAAAAACAAAATGTATCGCAACTTGCCCCGCAATTCTGTTGCGACGTAAAAAGTAGGAACACAACACAACTACGGCTATGTCCTCTCCCTCGGACTAGCCGCCAGATCTCCATAACCGGTATGCGCGATGAGATGAGCCTTTCACTAGTAGAGAGTTTTAGAATAGGGTGCCACTAAGAAAAAGCGACTCATCACTGCGCATGCGCCGAATCCAAACTGCGTTTTGGGTTTTGGGTTGGCGCTCCTCCCTATCACAAAATCCGAGAAATAGCGTGGGGCCCCTATTTGCTCGGGGTCGGATTGCGTCGGCAAACATGGCGGCGTCCTTTCCGCTCGCTTGGGAGCAAATTCGTCATGGTCGCCGTCGTATTAGCCACGTTCGTTGGCAGTGAATGGTGCAGCCCGGATTTCGCTTCGCTTAATCTCACTCAAGTCACAAAGGATGAACGGTGAGCCCGCCTTTGTGATTTATTTCTGTTTCTCTTTTTGCCAGGTCCATTTGGTTTTACCTTAAAGGGAAACTCCGCTTCATTCTCGGTTGTTACCAAACACTGCGACTCTCTTTAGTATCATCTAGAGAGACCGAATATCAAATATTATAACGTAATACCGCCTAAAAGATCACTAAACCGGCCGACAAAAACTGGGACGCGCGAAGTCACCAAAATCCGCTAATTTAGCGGGCGACGTGCGGCGCAGCCAACGTTGTATTTCCGTTGTGGCTGACGTCTGTTGCATACGCAGTTTTTTTCTTTGTATTTTCTTTTCCAGGAGAGCTTACCGGGCGGCGCTACGAACGCGCTCCACCATAGCCTCCTCTATACGGAGAAAGCCTGGCGCGTCGCGGGAAAAGACGGCCGCCGTAAATGGGAAAGGAGGCGCGGAGAAACGGGAGCGGAGAGAACCTTGTTTGCTAGCGCCACAAAAGAGCGGGCGGCCAAACGCAGAAACAATCTTTTTTTTTCTCTCTTTTTTCTTGTCGCTATCCTGGAGAGGAGAAACTCAACGTCCATCCTTTCCCGTTTCTCCCTGCGCCCTTTCGAATCGCCGCACCCGTTTCTCCAGGAGTACGAAAACGACGGTGACGAAAACACAAAAACAAGCGTGGTTCGGGGAGCGGCCGCTCATGACCCAAGCGCTCGCTGTCTAGGTCTGCCCTTTCTGCTCTGCGCTACCATATCGGTCACCGTTGGGCGCGCTCCTCCTCTCCTTTTTCCTGCGGCCGCGCGCCCTATGGCTTCGTCGTCGATGTGCCAGGCTTTCTCCGTATAGAGGAGGCTATGGCTCCACGTTTGAGCAAGCAAAGAGGCGAGCCTACTACAATAGAGATCAGTGGGCGAGACAGGCAAAAAAAAAAGAAAAATGAACGAGAAGAAGAGAAACAAAAAGAGAGAGAGTTGTACGGGATGAGTTTTGCTGACACACCTGCCAACCGGTGCCAACCACGTGCCAACCGACTAGCCGCCTGGGTTGTCGCCTACATAGCCTGCTTCGTTGCTGCTTGCGTTGCCTGTTCGCCGCCGCGGCTAGGCCCGCCTTTACCCTCCCTCCTCGCTCTTCGCCTCGCATCCGCGTCTTTCTGGGGTTACCGCTAGTAGATCACGTGACCCATTCCACGTGGGTGCGTATGCAACTGACGTCGAAGGTACAATGTTGCCCGGCTGTGCCGAAGTTTCAGTTTCGGTTTGCGATTATGGTAAATAACAAGATCGCACGAAAAATATTTTGCTTTTAATGAGACAAACGGTCTAGGGTTGTTTTGAAGTACTTTTCACGTTTATATCACCCACTATCTCAAAATTTCCGAAATCAAGCGGAGTTGCCCTTTAACTATTTTCTGTAAACAAAAAGTACATGTTAAGTGCATATGTTTTACGTTTTTAATATTTTTGTTTTTTAATCATTACGCTCATGAGCTGCATTGGCACTGCAAGCGGGAAACGCAAGCGTGCCTCGCCACCCTGCGTTGCGAACACCCCATTCTATTAGCCGGTGGCGCCAACCCTGTTGCGCTTCGGCCCCCCGATTTCTTAGGGGCACCCAAACGTTGAGGCCCCCTATGCTAAAACCCTCGAATGACGTTTAGCGGTGGAAAGTTGGGCTTGGGTGGATACTTGAAGCCTTTGCTCCGGGAGAGGCGCGGGATCTCATCTCGCTTGAGCGTCGACTTGCATACTGAGCAGAGAACGATGCTTGGGACGTTTTCACCGGGGAATTCCCGAGTAAGCATTTCGTAGAATTCGGCACGTGCCGTCGATACGTCCGATTGTAACCACAGTCGGTCACAGACTCTTCACGAAACGTCAGACTTATTGCTTTTTATGTGCTTCTTGACGCATTTGCCGGCGCTGGTCGAATCAAGTAACTCACCGAGGGTCACGTGCCTGTCGGTCCTTGTGCCGTCACCGGTCGCTGAAGCAGCTCGTTGAGCGGCACGCCGAGCTTGTTGAGCTTGGCGTCTTTGCTCGCATCGAAACTCTTTCGGTTTCTCGTCATTTCTCAAGTCGTTGCCGCTCTCGCTCTTTGGTCGCTGAAACAGGTCGTTGTGTCGCACTTCTCCCCCTACACAGCCATACGCCTGCGTTCACGGCTTTCTTCATCAGAGAGTTTGGAGCGAACTATCTGTGCGGCATCTCCAACTGACGCAGCTGCGTTTTTCGTCGAGTAATTAATCGCTTACGCAGGAGGGAGGCTTAGAAAATCAGCGTCGGCGGTCACCGCGCATCTAGTAGCTTTCCTCCTCTCCATCCCACTGACCAGTCAGCAGCTAGATTCACGGTTACGCTTTTTGTGGATTCACTTAATCTGGAAACCTAGGCTAACAACGTTTCGCGTTAAAAGTACACGTGACTGCTTTTTGGCACTTGTAGCGCGTGGTTCGCCCTTACATCTTCGTCTGCAACGTACCTAAATCTGCGGATCATTAACATACCCGTAACTGGCTGCAGATCCTCGGCTCCTTTACAAATAACTAGAAATACTAGATAAGCTATACTTTAAAGTCACGACTCTGGAGATAATGGGCCATTTTCCAGTAACGAGCGCCGTCTAATGGTTTTTCTGAAAACTACAAACTGAGAGCACCTCAAAATAGAAAACAAACAATCTTGTTGTGCGTTCTGGCTGTAATTATTTTTCTTTTTTGCTTTCGTGGCCGATTTTGAAACGCAGTCTAAGTTGTTGTGACATTAAGCAATTCAAGGGTGACATTTTGCATTGCTTAATGTCCCAAATCAGACTGCGTTTTTTGGTCTAAACATGTGTTTCGGCATCGTCATTCGCTGAGCTGACTCCGTAAGTTGCGGTGATTGGCTCTCCGAATGTTGTGCGGGAAAGTAGACGCACGGGCTTTTTTGTAGTGTGGCGTTTCTCAAAGGCTGAACGAGAGAAGCTATCACTCTGCTCGTGCTTCGACTGGTCACCAAAAGTGCTGGATGATATGGACAGAAACAAGTCAGCCCCCCAGGCAGCCTCGGAAAACTGCAGAAAAACATGATGAACACGATTGCAACACGAAACACGACTTAAACTAACGCTGGCTGCTTAACTGCTACTTGTACCACGGCGTGACTGCCCTCCGGTAATGACGGCAGCGTACTTGGAGCGAGTTCATTGGGGAACGTAGTGGCAATATTCTGAGCGTACTTTATTCAGTGACTCTTACAATAACGAACGTCGCTATTAGAGGGTGCGCGCCCTTGTCGTTGTAGTTCATTACTTTATTTCAATAGCGTCATGAACAAATAGGAACGGTTCTCAAAATCCTAGATTTCATCTCTTACACTATAAACTACTCAAATTCTGCAATACCTCTTTCCGCGTAGGTAATTTAAGTTCGAAAATAGTTAAGAACGCGTTGTCAAGTTCTTATAAAACACGTTAAAAAAAAAACGAAAGAAAATCTATTTGCACGGTGTGTGTTTCATTATGTATTCTAAAATTATTTATAAATTGGCGAAGAAACTCTCAACGCACGAAGAAATACCAATATTTTGAGAGCGGTCCTTATAGTCACAGATCCATCGTCTTCGTGTAAGCTAATTTTTCCCCATTGATCAGTTAAGGAAAAAAATAAATAGAAACTCGAGGAGCGGGAATGAACGCATAAAACAAAATACCGCAGATCGAGGTATAATACCCGCTGTAACCGCCGTGGGAAAAAAAATGAACGAACGGATCATTATATCACGCACTTACGCACAAAAAGAAGGAAAGGAAAGGAAAAAAAAAAAGGACGAGAAAGAAAAACGAGAGGGCAGTGGTGCTCCGTTGAGACGGCTTTACGAGCTGATGCCGTTGCACCTTGTAATTGGCTCGTTAGAAGGGATCACATTTGTTACCACATCGACTTCCATTTAATCTTTTTTTAGTTTAAGGCGTTTTTATTAATCTAGGCGCTCGCTATATGGTGTTGAGCAAAGTGGCTATAAAAACAAGAGGTGCGTCAAAGGGTCGAGAGTATCTGCATCTTACACAAATTGCGGCATGTCGATAAAGTGAGTTGCGATAACGTCCGCCTATCTCAATCCTTCCTCAGTTAATGGATGGCGTTTTCCTTTCCCAAGGATCTTATGTGAGAGAAGGAAGCGCTACGTTTTGGGTGGAAATGTTTGCTAAATGCTGTTTATGTTATGGAACTGATAACGTGATGATAAGGTCGTGTGTTTATCACTGCGTTAGTGGATTCGGTTAAATGCGGTGAGGGAACCTAACCCTGATCGATGCACATATGTCGAAAGAAATTGTACGTTTGAGAGCACACACTTAAATGCTGGGACTCTCAAATGGTCCTGACCTTTTCCTACTGATATGCATAAAATACGCCACTCTACACCACCATCATTCTTGATTAAGTTATCTAAGTACCTTACGTAAAGGCAGCACGTAATGGAAAGCTAAAATGTACAACTTGTAAAATAATATGAGGAATGGTGAAATGGAAAATAAGTTAGTCGTAAGCACTCCTTTGAAACATACAAGAAAAACGTAAGAAAACTTTCATATATCAACGTTGTATCGCGTGACCATGGCAATACCAGATATGTGTTTGCCTTTGGAAGATGTTAGCCAAACAGCTCCGTTCAGAAGAGACAACAGGTAGTTAAACATCAACAAACTGCTTTTTTTTATACGATATTGGTATAGGTGAGCTCGTGCTTTGACTAGGTTTTATGGTGACCCGTTGTGATGTGACCGCTAGCACACTCAGATGCGAAAATGCCTTTCGTGGCATGAAATGTAAACTGTGGCTTCTAGACGTAGTCCGGCGTTATGTACGTACCACTGGTCATAAATAAGCCCGCATCATTAATCTTGTTAAACATTCCAGCGCGGGAAACGCCAAACAAAAAAAAACAAAAAAACTGTCAGGCTAAGCAGTGCGTTTTTTGAAGCAACATTTGTTTTTCTTTTTTACGCCATTCATCTTTGCTTAAGATGTAAGGAAAATATTCGTATTACTTTTAGCAATCCCATAACCACAAGCGTTGCACTAGACTTAAGACTGGACAGAACTTTGGAGTCTTAAGCTTAGCGGGCGAGAAACGAGAAAGTAACTGGAGAAAATGCATCGGCGAAACTGGAGCTGTTTGGAAACGTGAAACAACAAGCTAGCGCCGCTGCATTTGTGCTCCATGACTGTGTGCTTGCGAAAACAAGCTGCCCCCCTGCTCTTTCTGGCCCGCATCAACTCCTACATATTCGCCGGCATGCCCGCACACCGCGTGCAGCCTGTTGATATTCGAACGGCGAGCAAACGCGCCGTGCTGGAAACAAAACACGGCGGTGAAGTTGGGAGAAAATGTACGAGTCGTCCCGACCCAGTGGAAGGAAAACGTCGGTGACCCAAGTCACGCGCATTAGGACGGGCTCTTTGCTCGGCGGCTGAAGATGCCGACAGTGGGCTCGCCGCGCGATGATGCCGTTCCGGCTGGGGCCCATGCGGGGGGCTCCGCACAAACATTGGGCGCAACTGCGGATCACGCGCCCGGCTTTCTACGGGGATCTTTTTCACCGCCTTGACTTGCGGTTGGTCGCTCTGCCGCCTTGCTCCTCTGCCCTCTTCTGATATTTCGCTATTTCTTGGTTTTGTTTCGTTTTTCTCCTCGCCGGTGGTTATTAATACGAAGGGTATTATTATTACTTGAGTACGTGTTCCTTTGACGTTTTCGGTTTACTTTTCTTCGCTATTTTTGTGGTTTCTTTTATTCTTCTCTAACATACTAAAACAATTCATTTTTTTACGAGACACGTGTATAGGCTTCGTTTTTAAATGGAGTGAAGCCTCAAAAAGCGTAAACGCGAATTTATTTTGCGGGAAAAATTACGTCAAATTGCTTCAGGTCATGTGACCTATATGCAAATTCAGTTTCCCTGCTAAATTTAGCGGAAAATGTGACGCCACGTGACATGGTCACGTGATCTATACGAAAATTCAGCTTCCCCTAAGATTTAGTGGGAAACTTGACGTCACGTGACCTCAACCCCAATTCAGTTGCCCCGCTAATGTTAACGGCAAAATGACGTCACATAACTTCCTGTCATGTGACCTTACACAAATTTAGTTTCTCCACTAGATTTAGCAGAAAATTGATGTCACGTTACCTCAACACCAATCCAGTTTCCCCGCTAAATTTCGCGGGAACTTTAACGGACACTAACTCCACTAACTCCACTGAACACTTGGTTCAGCGCTAGAGATTTAGCACCACTAGCGCTAAATTAAGGGCGTCTCACGTAGCAACACAATTGCAGGACAATTTGCGACACATCTTTTTTTTTTTTTTTTTTTCCCGAGAAAATTGCGTTAAAGGCATAAACTGCGAAGCTTCCCGGTGAGAGCCCCGCGGTATTTTACTCTTCTCTACAAAAACTACTTGGTTGCTGAAACGGATAGAGGGCGAAGCTCTTGAGAGAAGAACCGGAAACTATTGGTTTCCATGAAGCGAACTGACTTCTAGAGTTGGCCATTGTGCAATGGCTTGGTTCCCGACCAATAGCGTCGCTGCGGTCGACCTTCTACGATTTACCCGACGCTAACCATGGCGTCTTGAGTAAGGTATAATCCTGCTTTCATGGACGGAAATAAGGGAAATGCCAGAGTGTCAGGTTTGACGATGCTCCGGTTGAACATGCTGTAACTACGAGCTCCCATCGTGCTCTTTGCACGCACAATCGAACTTGCCGTTCGCGAATGATGATAAGTAGTCACAATCACGCTCGTGACGTCACGATGAGGGAAATACTGGTCGTGACTCCATAGATGGGAAGCACAAAAGGGCCGAAACATCTCGGCTGATCGTCACTTTTTGTTTCTATTGTGTTCCGCTCGCTTCATATAATTACTCTAGTGACGCGAGAGGCTAAGTATTACCTTTCTTGGCACCACGATGTTTAAGTCACCTACGCAGGCTTTAGTAACGTGCTACTAACAAAAAAAAAAAAAAAAGCACACGTGCCTACACTATTTACTAGGGCACTCACGAGCGAATGCTGTTGCTGTGAACAAGCCTGCATCCGTGTTAGAAACTTGCAAAAAATGTCGCGCTTGGAAGTGTGCGTCCATTCGTGTCTGGCACGTTTCGAACTTTCAGCATTCTTACTTGCGGTGCGGTTAGTTTTGCGTAACTGATGCAAATTCGACATTGTTTCCCAGTACCACTTTCGTTCATTTAGTGTCGTTTTAGGGCTTTCGCAAAGAAGTCTTCCTCTTTCGACTAAATCAAAAAAAGGCAAAAGAACTAAGTCTTTTTCCACTCCCTAATTTTGTTCCCTTCTTCTCTTTTCCCAGATTTCAATCCCTCTCCTCAAATTTGTCTTGTTCCCTTTATCTTCCTTTTAAGTTTTCCATAAAAATTTCTTTTTTTTTTCTTTTTTGCTTTATGCTGACTGCATTTTAGTTCAAATCGCTTCCAATTAGGCGTGATCATTTGTATTGGTCTGGGCGCCTCGTTTCTGAGAAAATCCGGCGCTATCAAAGACTCCCAAAGGGTACTGCTCTTATGCATTCCTTCGTTGGGCTTAATAGGAAGTTGGTAGAAAACTGTCGCTAATCTGAGCCGTTACTGCGCCAGACTATTAGGCCGACTTTGTCTGGATAGTTATTCTTTCCTTCAGTTTTTTTTTTCTCGTCTTATTGCCGCGCTTAAATTATGATTTGACAACCAGCTATAAATAAGAAACCCGTAAGCTTATTTTGCTTGACTCCGTCTGAACAGGACGTCAACATGGGCCTCTCCGAGAAACGTCGTAATTGACGTTTTCTTTACGAAACCTGAAACTATTAATCCGCATGAACGTATTCAGGAGATTCTAAAGACTAACAGTGAGGATCTGGGTGTCCTTGAAGCGTTTTGTAATATTCGTTGTAACTTTTGCTTTTAAGAGTGTGACGTCGAGAATCGACGTCACAATCTTGGACGCCGATCTCACCCGTTTCGTGCTAGGCCAGACACTCTACTAAGTTTAACGTAGCGAGAGCCTTCGGGCGAGCTAGTTCGGAAAAGGCTCACCCTCAAGTTTTTGGATCATGTAAACTAGACGGGTTCACTTCAGCATGGATAGATCGGTAAGTGCGTACGGCTTAGCCTTACGCTTACCGGTGGGCGACGGCTTGCACCATCTAGCTGATATTTTTTTTTTTAATTTCGACAGTTAATTGCTACCTAATATACCAAATATTGCGGTTAAGCCTTTTAATAGTAATTCTTGTACAAATTACAATCCGTATGAACGAAGCGCTTCTGTGCAACCGGGTACACGCACGTTCCCGCTCACCGATCGACAGGAAAATAATGAAAAAAACATGCATCCTTCCCTCGAAATATGCCGCCTGTCAGATAACTGCTACTTGGTTATCTCCGTCCTCCAAGCGTCCCCCCCCCCCCCCCCCCTTCCTCCCCGGTGTTGTTTCTCGCTTTCCCTCATCCCAAGTGCCTTCACTAAATCGGTGATGTCTTTGGCAACTGCAGTGTGAAGCCCTCCCAAGAGAGGGCGCCATCTGACCTCCTTTATGACGCTCATCGCAGTTTGGGAGTGGGCCCTCCACTTAGTGGGGCGCAAGCCCAGCACACTAGCCGGTATATTAGGCGCCGTAGCGCTGTGTGTACATTTGTAATTAGTCGTACTTATTTTTGCATTTCTCATTCAATTCATTTTCTTCCCACCGTTTCTCACAAGTCCCCGTTTTCCCGGACTTGCGAAAGGGTTCGTGGCCGGTAACAAACCCACAGATCACTCCCGCGCCCCGCTCTCTTTATTCATTCCTTTAAAACAAAACAAAAAGTGAAAAAAGCACTCAGCTGCAATGTTGCAAGGAGAGACGGCGGTGGGGAGTTTTTTCGTTTTTCTTTTTGTTTGTCTTTTAAGGTGTTCTTACTGCCCTTCTACACGGAGATTCCCCCCCCCCCCCCCCCCCCCGTGTTCCCCTGTCGCGGCTACCTAGGGCTCCTAAAAATTCAATTAATTCCGTGTCAGTTGCCATCTCTGCGTACCACAATGAAGTCTACGATGGATTAAAACACAAAAAAGAAAACTGCTACGAAACTGTGAAGTTTGGTGTAAGGGAAGAAAATCTCTCCTTTAATTAAGGAAACTTGACGGCTGGAAAACAGCCGCGATAATAGGGGCTCATAACGTCCGGGCTTGACAACAAATTTTACAGCTAACCAAAGGGACAGCGGAAAGCTTGGAGGAAGGTGAACAAGAGAACAAGAATGTGTTGGCGGCGACACCGCTGGTAATCTCACCCTCGTGGCGAACCCCGACGTTAATTTAAAATCGGGGAGGTGGCTCCAAACAGGCGTCTTGGTCCTGTCTCGACTAGTCGTCATTTGGAGGATGGTTACTCCCGCGATGGAAGGACTGGACAATTAAAACTCGCGACTGGAGGTGCAATAAAGCGACGCCATTCTTGACTTTGAATGCACACCGTGAGCCAGTTGAAATTGACGCAGTCATTGTCGGAAACTATGGTTCGGCGTAATTGTTTGTGGGCTTTCTTTCGGCGCTCTCGTAAAACTTCGGCCACACACAAAAAAAAATAAACAAAAAGCTTTTAATAATATTTTAGGCCCAAAAATTATGTGTGATCGTTTTCATGCTTACTGTTTCCTTTTTTTTCTTATTTTCTGTGATCAGTGTGACAAACTGAAGAGGAACTAAAGTTTATATAGAGAATATATGTTTGCCGCTCTCAAATGAGGCCATTATATGGACTGCATCGCGCAGCGGATTATGTGTTTGTCATTATAAATTTGGTTTATTATAAATCTGGGTTTAATAGTATTACGATTACGATTTTCGATAAGTATGTTTCTTGGGTGTATCGAAAGCCAGCAAGTGTTTCCGGAAACAGCAAATGATACCAAAATTTAGTATGGAACGAACATTAAAAATAAAGAGGAAAAACAAACTTGATTGAATTTTCCTTAACGGAAGCAGAAAAAAAAAAACTAAATTGAAGAATATCGTAAACATCGATCAATATTTCTGAAGTTTTCAAAATAAAGTTAGCGGCAACCAACGAAAACGCATTTTGACGCTGCATATTTCTTCTAAAGTTATCTGTGCATGTTGGCCTCGATCACACTAACATTACTCTGGCCTCCAGCATGAAAGTTGCGGGCGTGTTTTTGATCATAGAGCCCCAACTTCTTCACTTCACGTGTAGTATAAAGGAATCCTCATAACCTTTTTGCGTTATTGAACCGAAGCTTTGATCGCCGCGTGTGTCTTAGGAGACGAGTTTAAATGCCCGCGGGGCTTTTAACAAGTTCACGTTCCTTCTTCCTTAAAGCGCTAAACTTTTCTGCCCTCAAGTAACCGTCGCATGCGTAAGCAAATGTTTTCTTGCAGAAACTAAGCCTAGTGGGAGAAACTTGCATCCTTTCTCCATCCGGCTCGCCAACATTAATCGAATTGTAGGAAACGACTCCGACTCCGACTCCGACAAAACCGGATGCGAAAACGGAAACGGAAACAAATTTAGTTTCAAGGAATAAAAACTAAAATATTAACGAAACTAGCTTTCTAGTCGAAAGAGAAAAAAAGTGTATTGAAAGTTACGTTTTCTCATTCCTGGTGTAAATGTTTATATACTTTAATATCGCCAAACTGAAAAAAAAAATATTCAGTTCAATTTGTCTAGGTTTGTTGGCTAAGGATGTTCAGCAAATCAAGTGAGACGCTACGCCATCGCCTTTTTTTTTCTGCATGTTAAGTGGGAAAAAAAATATTACGATAGTCGCTACCGACTTCGTGTCCGCCATTCTCAAAGACTGACACTCCAGCATGACAAAGAAGCAAACGCAAATCACAAACACAAATTCGTAATTCTAGAAATACATCGTGATAGAGCTACTGTGGTCGCGTTTCAAATGCTCTCACAAAATTATGATATTGGAATTTCTGGCATGACTGTTCTCCTCCCGTGTTCTAGTATAAGCTCCTAATTTTGTGGAGTACGCGGCTGCTGCTAATACATGTGCTGATTTAGTTTTTCATTATTTGTTATACTTAAGTAGTAAGTTAGCCACTCTACCGCCGACCGTTGTGTTATTTCACATATAAGTAGGCCACCTTGATCTGGAGCGATGCATGCTATAGTCCCGAACAACGGAAGTCTCATTTTCTTTTCGGTAAACATATGATTTATATTTTGTGAAGTCAGTTGACCGGGGTTGAATTACTTAACTTAAGGCAGAACAATGTGCGAGAGAGGGAATCGCGGAATCTAGGCGAATTGTCGAGGTTGAGAAATGGAAATAGCAGGAATCGAAGAACTCTAGCTGGCATCAGATTACGTGGACCTCTGCAGACAAAGATGATGTGGAACCAGTTCAACCATTCCCATCGATCGAGCAACTTGAGTCCATGTTCCGGAATTTTCGCGAAGCTGGGCGGCTGTTGCGCGCCTGTGACAATGCGAAAATCGATGCGAAACTGGAGATGAAACGAATTAACGAAAGCCCGACGGACGGGCGCTGATGCACGCACTGGCGGAGTACCGATTTGGGGAGTATTTGATAACATGCCTTAAAATGTGGTTCATGTTCCGATTGTCCCATAGAGCTGGAACTGCTCCGCCTTATCAGTTTACAACGGGATATTCGCTGAAGGGTGGCGACATTCTTCGCCTGCCTGCCACAATTCCACGCCTTCCGAAATATCGTATTTCCTGAACAAATTATTACGATTTGAGGAACGGCAGTAGTGGCAAAGAATAGGCGGGAAATCTGTTAACAAAAGGCAGCTGAAGGAGTTTCAGCAAATAACAATGGACGAGAGCACGCTTAATGATTACTTAACAAAGCCGAAAAAGACATGCTGTTTCGCATGAATCACGGTATAATAGCCAAATAAAAAAAAATAAAAGACGGTGCCGTGCTAAAAAATAAGTTTTCATAGAATGGCTTATTGCGAACATCAGTGAATTAAGTGCCAAAAAATACAGGCTCAGGAGATTTGTCTTTTATGCGAAATAAAACTAAAATCACATTATACCTAATATAATTAAGTGCGGAGATAGTATCCGAATATTTTATAAAACTTACACGATCTTTGACGGAGAAGAACTAGCTAGGCATACCTCCACAGAGGCCGTCAGCACCTAGTTTGTTTGTGCAACATGTAACACATTTTAAAAGTGCATTGTGCAGGGCTATATTCTACAGAATTAAATACACTACGACACAATGTTGGTGGTAGCAGATATTCAGGACTACCTAAATATGCGAGGAACAAAGACGTTCCAAATGTACAACTACAATTCCTCGTAGGATTAATATCTTGGAAATAACCACAAAAAAAAAAAAGCCGGAAAACCTCAGGCCTCTTGCTTTCGACTGCAGCGCTCGCTGAGCTGGCAACGACGGAAGAGCGGCTGGCGCTTTGTGGTGTCAGAAGTCGGGCAACACGACAGGCCCGTCGTCTCGGGGAACACGAGCGGCAAACACAAACCCCACCCTCGCTCCCTTAACAAAGAAGAGCGCGGCGATTCGAGCTGATGCGACCGCTTCCTAAAATAGGACTCCAGGAAGCGGAACCGACCGTACAAAAGGAGAATCTTCCTTCGCCGCCTTTCTGTTCTAATGATGTTGCGAGTCGAACCGACCGAGACTCTGCTGAAAGTGGCGCACCACTGCCATTGTCTCCAAGATAACTCGGAAAATTTTTGGGCGCTCCTTTTGATGTCGGAAGATTGTCTCGCTGTAGAGTCTTTGCGAAGGTGTTGCGCGCGCTAAACAAAGCTAGGATGCGTCAGTTTGATCAGTCTGATATTTTAGTCATTTAAAATCTTTGCCCCGTTGATGTCTGGGTCCATCAGCTTTGTATTACTGGCAAAATATTTTGAGGTGGGGAAATTCAAAGTAAACCGCTACATTTAAATGACAACGGACACTAGTCGACTGAGTCAGCTTAAAAATTAAGGCACGCTTAAATTGTAGATTTATTGAAATTATAATAACGTTAACTTTGCACAAGCTGTTTATTTAAACGGTGCATGCAATGTTTTCATACGAGACACTAGGGTGTTTCAGAAAATTGTTTTCGAATGTCCGATACCGTTCCAGGGGTCTGATGTTGATACAGAGAAGAGCGAGAGCATTCTCGGCTGCTGATTGGAAGAAGCGTCGCAGCTCTCTGCTGGGCGCGGTTATAATCGCCCAATGAGAAAATCTGAACTCGATCACGAGTTAACGATCCGTCAGTATTTTTGTGAGAACGTCTCGCCAGCACACAAATGGCAAGAGAGGTCTCGCTGTCCCTTTGCTTATACTAAGTGCTCTTTCATCCACCGGTCGATGTCAGCTTGCGCACGGCAGCAAAACTACTTGGCATATGCAAAGGAAACACGAGTTGTTGATCGCTTCTAACGTGAAATAGCAAATGATCACATTTTCAGCTGTCGTCTGATCGTACTTCTCCGTGGTACTTTGTTCGTAGCAGGCGATCCACCTTTTTTTTTTTTTTTTTGCTTTATTAGCGGACGGCATGCGGTATTTTCTTGCTTTGTTTTCGTCTGCCCATGATGCTTCGTAGCAGATAAACCCCGCTCTTCACTCGCGTAAGCAGATGAAGCGTCTGCGAACATCATCTTCGCTCTCTCCTTGAGAGGCAAATTAGATTTCGTTCTCGCGTTGACCGATATGGAACCCCAGGCGCGCGCTTCGTAGAATGTTAGGTGGCGGGACCCTAAGCTCCTGTAACTAATATAGTTCTATGAAAACACGATCTCCTACACTTCCCCGATCTGTCGTCAGGCGACTGTGATGACTCAGTCGAGCGACTGTCATTGAAGTTCTACAATAGCAGAAAGTGCGAGCTTGCACTTATGACATGTGGATTTGAGAAACTGGTGCCGGAGATAATTTGTTTCCTTCGTATTTTGACTGTGTCGCCACGACAGCGTTCATTCAGCTTTTATTGTTCGGGGACTTCGTCACCGATACTTCTCTGATTGAGCTTTGTTTCGATGGTTTCTTACGTTGTAAAGCACGGCTAGGACGCATGATTGCATAAAGTTCCAGGGGTGCACAACTGAAAAATGACGCGGGCCGAAAAAAAATGCCCCTTGGTAACTGCGCCGGTTTTCAATATCAGACAGATAGGTTTTCAATTTCTGGCATCATCGCACTGGTTGCCGTCTTGAGCAAATCTCGCAGTGTCATGTCCGCGGGCTGCATGTTGTGCACCTCTGGATGCCATAAATGGTGCTGGCAGCAAATTATCAACAAATACTCACAGTCAACTATAAATTCAAAATACGCTTTATTGGCCCCTTGAAACAAACTACATAAAAAGGGAATCGCAACACGAGACGAAGTAGTTGAAACGAGTAAAAATAAAATGCCCCAACGACATTTTTTTTTTTTTTTTAAGCTTTTGTCAAGTATTAAGGGTTATCGATTCGTTCACTTTGAACGCCGTGTCCTACAGGGGTACTAAAGGATGGATTGCCATTCTAAAAATTACAACTCACTCCGGCATAAAATTCCGAACTGAGTTGTCTTTGTTTAATTAATAAAAATTAAATCAATCTATTGTTGGATCCTTAGGGAATGCGTTAGCATGACCTTTGGGAAACGCCACGCACGTCCCCCTCTCGGAAGCGTTAACGTTGACCCCTTTACTTTTCTGTTTTGGCTCTTTTCTTGGCTTTGTCTTTTGCTTCCTTTATTTTTTATTCCTCTTTTTGGCTTCGTTACGGGGTCAGTGTTAGCGTTTCCCAAAGGAAGACTTGTGTGGCGTTTCCCGAGGGTCATGCTAAAGCCTTCCCTAAGGATCCACTAATAGATCTTCCTTTAATCGTTTCACCCCTTTTCTGTACTCTGCCTGTCAGAGTACGTTGACGCCCTTGGATACGGTCATTCATAGCACCCGTGGAAAGAACCACATTCATACCACTCGTGCAGGGAACCGGATTCATTGTTTTACTACACGCACACATCACAGCCCACGCACCGCTACTACGGAAACCCAGAGCGAAGAACATCCGGCCACGGCAGAGCGGCAATTGAGCACGCCCGCATTCCACTGCGCCGCAGCGCCTCCTCCTCTCTGGCTACGCACCAGCTGTGCGACGCTCCTTTGACGAAAACGAAAACGGTCGTTTTGCCGAGAACCCGGCGGTGTCTGTCAGTTTGTCAGCGCCGGGCAGAGAGGAAAAGGGAAAGATAGAGGGTGATGCGTGTTGACGTCAGCGCTTGGGACCAGGAGCGTCCACCGCGTCACCCTTCTCTCTCCCTTTTTCCCTCTCCCCGGCGCTGGCAAGCTGATAGGCTCCGCTGGGTTTTCGTCAAAACGAGCGTTCTAATGCTAACGCACTAAACACAACATCGAAAAAGAAGCGGAACAATCGATTTATCTCCTCGCGCATTTTGATCTACGCGCTGTGCTTGCCGTGTCCAGGGGGTCTATGTTCAACAAATGTGTCGTTTCTCCTAAGAAGAAACGGAAGTGACGGAAGTGACAATATCGCGTCTGATTGGTTAGAGGCTCAAAATGACGAAAGAGGAAACTTTCGTTATTTGAGCCTCTAACGAATTAGACGCGATATCGTCACTTCCGTCACTTCTGTTTGCTTTTAGGAGAAGCGAAACATTTGTTGAACATAGCCCCCCTGCTTCACCGATTGTCTGCGCTTGGCAGAATTAGATCAGAGTTGACTGTATTCGGAAGAACGTGTTGCAAGTGCATGTCGCACTTGGTCTAACGTGTCGGGACTAGAATATCTAGTTTACACATACACACTACGAGCGATAAATATGATGACAATAGGATAAGTAAAATTAGTTTCTGGGAGAGAGTGTAGTACGCGACGGCCTTCTGTTCTTTCTTAAACACCGTTTTTCTTTATTTTCTTTTTTTAATACCCCTTCCGAAAGCCTAAATTTTTCTCTTTATTTCTCTTTGCAGCGCTGGCAGTCACACTCCTGACGATCACAAGCAGTATGGTTGCAGGTAAGCTTACTTCATTTTTACGTATAACAGCATATCGCAGGGCTTACACTTCAAAAGAAGTCGAAACGGAATAAGCTGCTGATCTTACTCCCTTTTGGCTCTTTTTCCAAGTTGCTTGTCTTACACTCAATTATAGCATTGCCTGGAATTTTAAACTCCCATGCTTGTTCCTCTTGTACTGGCGAGTTCCTTGCCTAATAACCACTGTGTGATTGATGCTCTCGCTGGCAAACACCGTTTTGCTTGTAGCTCAATATCGATAATTGGTGTTTGCATTGTATACGGTATAGTACTTACAAATTATTATACAAACAGTGTATGGGAAATATTATCCGCTGCCCAGAATCATTAGTTGTGGCTTTGTGCTTCGATGTACGAACATTTTGCGGAGTTCGGCCTTTCAGCTTTTGTTCTCAAAGCAAGATCTGATCTTTAAAGGACAACTTATTTTAGTAATGCAATATTTTAGGGGGCAGAACGCGGCTGGAAACAACGCAAAATAATGTATCCAAGTTCCAGAAGAGCTCGGGGGACCGCTATGTTTCAAGAGGAAACGCCGACTCGACAATATCATGTCATGGGCTAATCATTTTGTTTTGTCCCACTTTTTTTTTAAATCTTAGCAAAGCACCTACATTTCTCTCTCAACTACATACGGCCTTCAGATATAACGAAATCTTTCGAAACTCAAAACGCACGTGGGAGCATTAACGCGGTCTCTGTTAATACGTAGCGGAGCGCCAACAAGAACAGTAAGTGGAGCGCTGTCCGGCTCCGAGTCCGACGCAACTTGCCGTCTCGTCGGTTAACCTCTTGCTCGTCGCTGTGCCGAGGACATCCGAGCCCAGACGCTCGGTGAGATAGTCATGAATACTAAGGAGATTCCGCTCACGGCGTTCTGTCTCGCCCAAAGGCACGCTCATTTGCATACGCGTGTTATCGCCGCCATTAACCTTGCGGATACCTCCAATTAGTTATCATTCCGGCAAAGGAAGGCTCGCCTATTCCTACTGAACATTTTATTCGTCTCACGTCGCGGCGTGGACGAGTGAATCTGCGAATTTTGTGTCCAAATTTTTGTTGTTGTTGTCTTTTGCCCAGACGGTTGCAATTTATTAATGCTGAATACACTCCTGGTGAACACCTTCCTTTTGCGCTAAATCGCCATGACGCAATCCTCGTTGCTCACGAAAAATAGCATGTCTGCTGACGTTTCTTTGTTCTGTTAACGACCCTGTTCTTCCATCAAGTTCTTACATCCAAAATTGTTTTAAAAATAGAGAGGCCAAGGGATACGTTTTGCAACCATCAAAAAATAAAACGAACAAAAACATTGTACCAAATTTTAACACATTTTTATCGCCAATTGGCAACACAATCGTGTTCGTCAGCAAGAGGAGGTACAGTACGCCCTAAGCGCATTTATTAGTAGTCGTTTGCAAGTCGGTTGTTTTAGTGTCGATGAGCTGAGTTTATCGACTGTCGCGCAGTGATACTCGACTCTAACGCCGTACGCTTTACTTTCGGGCTGTCTCCGAGAAACGATTGGCTTTCTTTTACTGTTTTTTTCTGCGAGCTAATTCGCATACATGAGCTGAGCTTAGTGCCTTCTGCTGTCGTGTCATATTAAAGAACCACACGGAGCTCTTTGCAACGCTCTCTGAGGTTTCTATATTTCATAGTCTTTATTAGTCTTCGATATTACTTCGATTTTTGTTTCCCTGATCGTACTCCTCAACTTGACCAATCCGCTGATAAAGCACGGTGATGGTGTTATTTCAAAGGTTTTGGCCAAATGACAGTAGTGAAAACGCTTAACTTCGGACGTCTTACATAAAAACGAAGACAAGTGAGTTGGTTGCTGATGATAATGCTCTGAAACTTTGCGTGTGCGCGTGCGTTTGTAGAGATAGATTGACCCACATCTCTTTTATTTAATCTCGAGTTTTATTGTTGTATATCTATACACATTTGAATGTATGCACAGATCATTGGAAATAGTAATGTTACTTTTATCTCTTCATCACTTCATATTAGTTAAAAGGTTCCTCCAGAGCCTTAAACGTTTAAATCGCTTTGTTGTTAATGGTATTGTTAGAGGATTTATGTCTTTAAACGAAGCAGACGACAAACTCCCACGTCGCACGTCGCACGAAAAACGCAAATGTCAAGCACTTCGGCGTTTGCGCGGTTCTCAAGCTCTTACCAATTTGTGTTCGTAAGACAAGCGGTGTCTTCAGCCAGGAGGACGGTCGACGATTCGACGACGCCTTCGTGCGAATCAGCTTAGTAGTCGGGCGTGTCGTACGAAATAAATCCCCATTCCTTTGATTGGTAAACAATTTCTCTTTCGAAGCTAGACCGATTCGCCAGTACCGCAAATAACAGTTCTGAAGTAGAGGTCCCGCCCCTGTCGTTCGCTGCCATCGCTCAGTCCCCCTCGTTAAGCCGTCCGGCACGCGACTCTTGCGATACGAATCCATGTTAAGAAAAACGCAGAGAATGCACAGAGTGCTTCCGGTTCTCTGTGCGACTATTGTTTTATGAACGTATTTGCAGTCTTTTAGGAGCCCCAAACATGAGTGTCATATTTTTTTTTTTTTTTTTTAGATTTAATATTGAGTGTGTACCTCGACGACACACGACCTTGATTATATTTGGTGTGTGTCTAAACAATAGAGAACGGCACGTGACCAAGGAGAAGAAAAGGAATGTCGAAGAGCAAGTTGTGTTCTTGGTAGATTGGCTGTCATATGTCATGTACAGATAAAAACCTTGACGAGCATCAATACCTTGTTGGTATCCCATTAACGATTGTCTTTTTTTTTTTTTTTGGGGGGGGGGGGGCAGATTTTTTAGTTGTGTTCGACATGACCTACTAGTTCACAGCAATACCTTTTTAAAGCAGGAGGGCATGCACAAAAAAAAAAGATTGCAGATAACGTTAATTTATGGCTAAAGCTCCTGTTCGCTACAGTATTTCTTTTTTTTTCAACTTCTAACGGAGCGATGCATCATTCATTCTCCTGTGGCTCGTAGCGGTCGGCTTCGCCGCACAGCTAGGCTGTCGAAGGTGGTGCACCCTTTACAGAGCAAGACTATGATTCTTTTGTTGCTTTTTCGTTTTGTATATACTGAAATTTCCGATTCAACGCTAAAATTGCAGAAGCCAGCGCCTACGCACTAATGGAATAAAAGAGTGAAAAGACCGAGGAATACGACTTAATGTGGGAGTCGGAAATCTAAAGCTCCATGTATTTTACAGTTTGTCCCGGATTTGCTGCAGACCTACCACCTCGTGTCTTTCGATACTTTACCGCACAAATCCGAAAACGCAAAACCCTGGGCAGGGATACTATACGAAAAATGACACAGAGAACGAGTGCCCGTCGCAGGCTGTTGCACACTCTTTTGCAAACTGCGGGCATGAAAACCATCTTGTTTGTTTGGGAGTCTGAATCCTTATTACATGTATATGTGACCGATACTGATCGTTGCGTCGCACTAGTGACTACAAAATACGTATAAATTCAGGCTGCTCAAATTCGCAGATTGCATTCAAAATAGTTGTGCTCAAATCTTCCACTCTTAGAGTTCACTTGAGCTACCAAGTCTGGTCTCCCTATTAGCCGAGACTCCTCCACTCAATCGGACACCGTGTAGAGCAATGAAACATTACAAATGCTCTATCCCGCAAAATCTCTACGATGGACTAATCAAATAATGATCATAACGTGATACAAGTAGGCTAATCGCGTGATTGTTTTTTTACGACAAGCACCGCCACCACCCTACCTTCTGGCGCAATATAGAATTACATTGATGAAACTTAAATTTTAAAAATAAGTCTTTTTTTTTTACAAGACAATTGTGGGAACGGAAGTTCGCGCAGCTTTCTGCAGTGCGTACCCGAGATACCAGGGCCGTCTGGCGTCATAAAAATTAGAGGATTATTCGCCATTTACTTTGTTGTTCCTCATTATTTTGTTGTTCACGCTCATCTCCTGACTAGCTTTCTGCGTTATTCCCGATCTGCTGCACCTCGTAGCTAAAGTTACGGCGCTTTGTACATATGTAAATATATATATACCTGTACGTTGTTTGTTTTTTTACTCTACTTTTTTACACATAAGCACCAATATGATCGCTACAGATTACAGGGATTGCGAGGAATTACAGTGTGCTAATACGGTAGTTAAAAGTTTAAATACTGCTCACTTACTTCAACTTATAAATGACAAAGAAGACGACACCGCTCTCATGGAGGCGCTCCTTTTGACGTGCAGCCTCTCCATTTTCCTCCACAACATCACGCGTGCGCAGAGGGGCCACTACACAGGCGCCTTATCAGGGCGTGAATCGGCGAAAATCGACAAGAGTAGTCGTGTACGTAGGGTGCACACGCCATCGCGAGCGTCGTCTACGTCACGCTTGAGATGTGCATGACGGAGCAGCCTAGCAGACGGCGCTGGCGTTGGTGTCTGTCCTTTGTACAATCGCTTATTCTCGTTCAATTGGCCGCGCCGCGAAGACGCTAATCTAGTTGCGGGTCGGCGATTACGCGATATTACGAATAAGCACGGTATGCTTTACATGCCCAAGAGAAGTGTGATTTTTGTTACTCTCCTTGAACTTTTCTCTGCTGTTTCTGAGTTACCTCGTTCTTTAGACACTGACTTCTACTGGAACTCCAAGTTTGTGTTCGCCTTTCCAGTAAATTTGGTTATCACTTCCAAGGTTATGTTTTTAAATTTTACTCCATAACTTCATGCCTTATCTACGACGCCTTACACCATTGTAATGCACAAGTGCCGATTGGTCGAAGGTTTTCACTAGAAAGCTTCGCCTTTTGGACGCTCGTTGCCGTCAGCTTGACTGGAGCCGCGAAAAGCAAGTAGCGTGGTAGTCTATTGGATACAATAGGTAAAGGAAACCAAATATTGGAGGTTTTTAAATACCCTACCTCTTGGAACTCACGAGAAAGGGTACCTAACCTGTTCAGATAACATCGTTGATATAGGAGCAGTGTAGCTGTAGCTATTTTAATGTGCAACTAACTCGTGGCTGCTGATCATCTAGAATGGGGTTCAAGCATCCAGCTGCAACTACTAACGACTTACGTAAAAGTTGAGCCTACAACGAGCAACCTGATTCACTGATGCTTCTCAAATGCCAATCTGAAAAAAAAAGATATATATATATATATATATATATATATATATATATATATATATATATATATATATATATATATATATATATATATATATATATATATATATATATACATATATATATATATATATGATGTTTCACGAAAAGTGGACAAATTCGATATTTCGAAAACTACGCTTCAAAACAAAACAAAAAAATGCTTCTGTGGTTTTGATCCTGGGCCAGGGGCCTATTTAGGAAAATTATTGAAGTCCAGGATAATTAAATTGTTAATTATTTCCGATTAATTAACTTCTTTAATGTTTTGTTTAAGGGCAGGCTTTCAATTAGAAAATTGCTCAGCATCATCGAAAACCACTAAATCAACAAATTGCAGAACGATAGAAGGCACGCGAAGCATTTAGCGACTTACTGAAAATCCGCACAAATTCGACGGGTTTTTATGTTTCGGTTTGCAATCGGAGCGCATCTCGGCCCCGACAGCACCGCGCCCCGTGGAAAAATAGTGCAAGCAACATCTGCTGCGCTGTCCTCGCGCAACACGGCAGAGGCTGGTTGCACTATTTCTCCACGGGGCGCGGTGCCATCGGTGCCGAGATGCGCTCCGATTACAAACCGAAACTTAAAAACCCGTCGAATTTGTGCGGTTTTTCAGAAAGCCGTAAAATGCTTCGCGTGCCTTCTATCGTTCTGCAATTTGTTGATTTAGTGGTTTTCGATGATGCTGAGCAGTTTTCTGATTGAAAGCATGCCCTTAAACACGATATTTGAAAAGTTAAATACGCAAAAATAATTAACAACCTAATTATACCGGACTTAAATATTTTTTGCTAAATAGGCCCCTGGCCTAGGACTAAAACGACACAAGCACTTTTTGTTTCGACGCGTAATTTTCGCAATATCGAATTTGTCCACCTTTCGTGAAACACCCTCTATATTATTAACGTGATCGTTTATGTACAAATTTATTTTTACAAGTTAATCGCTGAAACTATCGTCTTTGTTTTTTGTGAAACTCAACTCTCTGAGATAGTTAAAAACAGCTTAAACGTAAATTTATTATATTTTCTGGTTCGAATTTTGTCAAATATAATCTCAGCAAGCTAGCTGACTAGTATAATAAAACGTTGTCACTTTCATATCTTCGGTGAAAAGAATTGAGTAAAAGTAAATTTTTGAATAGCTGTTACTTAAACTTTCCCTAGATTTCAGTCGAGTGCAGTAATCTTTACGTCGACAATCCTTAAGAAAAGTTCCTCATACAACTAGCCAAACACTTTTTTTTTTACTGCGATAACAGTTAGTGGGACACTTCGCAGGTTTCACGCCGTTGACCGCGCTCCGTGTCGACGCGGGCCATTTTCGGCACTCCCCCAAAAGATTCCACACTGACGTCACGCCGCTGACGTCACACCGCTGACGTCACACCGCGCACACGTCACCTGTTACCTTGCGTCAGCTGACACCATGACGTGACATTGTGATGTCAAGTCACGTTGCCCAGTGACGCCACGCAACTTAATAACGTCAGGTGACACCATGCGTCACGTGACATTTAGACGTCACGAGACAGTGTGACGTCACGCGACACTGTGACGTCACGTGACAATACGTCGTCACGTGACACTATGACGGCACACAGAAGCATGAACACGAGACTGCTGATAATGAAAACAATAAAAACAAAGTGTTTTCGCGAATTATGCCAGAAAGGTTCTCGGGCGTTAAAACGAATAAAGCAAGCGGGCGTTAAGCCAGCGAAACCACGGGCGTGGAAATTACGTGAAGCTACACGCTCGAAACTTGAGCGCGCGATTTTTGAAGTGTTCTTCAGTGTTCACAAGGCGGTGTTAGTTCCTGTCTAATAACACTGCTTAAGGCGTTCGGGCAGTCACACGAACGACAGGTAATGGGTCATGCAGTTTCTTCGTTCCCTGAATTTCAAACTTGGTTGCGCGATTTTCGTAGTGTTCTTCAATTACCACGAGGCAGCCCTAGTTTGTGTCCAATAAAATTGTTTAACGGGTTCACAAGATGCTTTCGTTGGTTCCAAAACGCTATGGAATTTTCGTCAGGTGTGTTTGTCGGTTTAATACGAAACACCTGTGCAGGCTCGATGATGCGCGCTCGCATCTTTACCGTTCATTCAGTCCATCTGGTCCGAAAGGACACCTTAGCGGCTCCGACGACATACCTCAGCTGTCGCAGTGTTTCACCTTACGGGATGCCTAAGTGACCTGACTTTTGTTTACCCAATTTTATGATAAGAAACAAGATGTATGCACAAATTACTTGTATACTACCCGACACAGTTAGCGCGGAAACGACATTGGGGCTTCTTCACATTTCTCTCAGACGAGGTACTGACGATCACCAAATTTTACAGCTTTAATTAGTGTCCCAACAAACAAGCACTTTCCGCCGCACTGGCAGATTGTATTTATTATTATTATTATTATTATTATTATTATTATTATTATTATTATTATTATTATTATTATTATTATTATTATTATTATTATTATTATTATTATTATATTTTTGAGTATAAAGAAGGCTGTCTTCGCTTCTTTGTGGTATATGTGTCGCGCTGCGTACAAAAGTTATCTGAGAATTATTAGCACAAAAAGCCCTACGAAAACTAACTAACAGTGAAGAGGTTGAAGTCATTTGCGTTAACACTGGGGCACACCAGGTCCGATAGGACACTGCACAGCCAGTGCCCAGTTGCACATTTCCCCCGAAGGGCTCCGACCGCGGTCGAATTCCTCCGAAGGGACGTCCCCTTTCCGTCATCCACCTACGCATTCCCGAGAAGGCCAAAACCGACAGCAAACACCAAAAGCCGAGCAGTTCGTGAAGAAAAGAGGCAGCATCGCATAGGGCCCTCGGGGCTAGGCTAAGAGGCCGTAACAAACGACTGGGCCCGATTCGGAGTGCACATCGGCGGTGTTGTCCTCCCGCCGACGAAGTGCGTATTCCTCATTACGTATGGACGGCGCGCACGGGCACCCATTCGTTATCTACGTTGGCCCGCATAACGACGAGCTCTGTCGAACGTCGTGGGGCAGCGCCCGTGCCGACCCTCCGTTATCGAACATGCGCGGTGTCCCCGCATTAACGGCCTGGCAACCGACGGACTCCAGACATTACAGCCCCCTCCTTTCCCCGCTCTTGGCAGTTTTCGTTTTGCCGGGCCAGAGATGGGCCACGACCGCGCTTGCCTTGCCGTTACGGGCTCAGGCGACTGAGGTTCTTTGCTTCTTTGCTGTTCGCGTTCCTGGTACTTCTTTTCCTTCGACTATTGCTTCGGTTTCAACTTCAAGTTTAATGTCACGATCCTGCCTTATGGGTTTGACCGGAATACTTACAAATGTATTCGCTTATCGGTGAAAGTTTTCGGGGCAATCAAATGTTCGTCTTCGGCCGACACTGGCAGCCTATCTAACCTGTTTTTTTTTTTTTTGTGTGTGTGTGTTTTTTTTTTCTTCTTTGCATTCGCTTTGTAGGGAATAGTTTCTCATACTTGCTATGCCGTTACGACAGCAGCTTGGGAAATGGCAGAACTAGAATCGAATGACTGAAAGAGATAGTGGCGTGTGCTGGCTTTAAATAAGCTTCACAACTATATTTTGTTATCTTAATAACTTTGACAGGATTTATGCTGCGAAGACGTTATCATCTACGATTAAGTAACACAGATCGTATTCCAACTCGTCAATTCGAGCATTATGCATATATATTACGTTGTTGGAATTTTTTTTTTTTTTGTGCTTGGTGAGATCCCGCGTTGTCGACATAACAACTGCTACTGCTGGGAGACTTCCCTACCATAATATACTTACATGTTATCAGCCGTGAATAAAGAGCAAAACAAAACTCGCAAAAGAAGTGGGTCAGCCAACTTCTGGTAAGAAAAAATAGTTCGGCAACGTTTGTACAATTTGTTTTTCAGGAAGATAAAATCCGGTTGCACTTTTTGCATTTCTTCTTGAACCACGTGTGGAAAGTCTGCCAAGTCGTAATTTATAGAAGAAAATTCCTTTTATTTTTTTTTCGTTCCTTTGGTACAGGAACGTTGAAAATGCAGTAACTAAAGCACATTATTTTCGTGCACAAAACAGTAATTCCCCATAAATGCGCAGTTAACACACGAATGTTTCGATAACCTTTACGTAATAATGATAATGTGCGCCTGAGAATTTGCGGGCATTGCCAATTTTATCGATCGTTGTAAAAATTGAATGCGACTTCTATTTCTTAACGAAGAATTTGTTTTTTGGCTTGGGTGGGGGATGGTGTGGGAGTTGGATTCCGAAAAGTGACGTGACGTTACGAACACATGTAATGTCATGCGTAGATTGAACGTCACCATTTAACGTGCGTCATTTTCACGCTAAATGTAGCGGCCATATTTTCCCGCTACATTTAGAGGGCAGTGCTTTCTTTGGAGCCTCGTTTGATCCCAAAACTCAACGGAGACGAATTCACCTTTCACCGCATTTTTTCGAGGGTTTAAGCATTTATTGTTTGCACTTTTATTACGGTGTATACTAAACATACAGCGCGGACGAAAAAAAAAAATGACAACAATGTTGTTGTTGTTGTTTTTGTTGTTGTGGCTGTCGTTGTTGTTTTTCCGGCGTATCCTGTGTTCTTTCTGCGTCGGGCGCTACACAGCGCTTCGAGTCCGTTAAACGAGCGTCTCCGCGTCGGAAGCGACGCTTGTTGTGGGAGTCCGTTTGTTGTGTTTTAGGCCTGACTCTCTAATCCGCTGCCCTCGAGCGCGGATTAAAGCAACCGTTGCAATTCGACGGCAGCCTCTGACGGAAGTTCTCCATCGCCGACTTGCCCGGCGAGCTTTCTTTCGCTCTTCGGAAGTGTGACATGGCGAAGCCGGAAGGAAGGAAGGAAGTCAGGAAAAGTCTGGCCATCACTTCCGGCCTTTCATTAAGAAGCCATTATTTCCTCGCAGCTCTTTCTTGTCCGCTGGTTGCTGTGGTTTTAGTTTTTTTTTTTTTTTTTTTTTTTTGATAACTTGTGTTTCGCAATATTTTTAAGGACTTCCTCGAGCGGTTCGCAGAAATAAAAGATATATTAGTGCCTTTGTATGCGATATTTGCTGACTTATTCTGTTGGGTGGTTAAGTGGAGAAGGATGATTTTTTTTTTTTTTATGTTAGTTGGTTTGTAAATTTATTCATTCGAAATTCGTTATACCCGTATTAAGTTGATGTTGCTTTTTGGTTGGCGATGTAGTATGGTTTACTTCATAAGTTGCCTTAGATTTGTCACATTATTCATAGCGCCAAGCTCAGTGGCATATAAAAATGCATACAGACGGCAGACTTTATCGATAGACAAGTTCCTTCGAAAGCCATGATGTCAACGTTTCTCGGATTTTGAAATCCCCCACGTTCCTACCTAAAACTATGGTTCCCGGAACGCGTCTTCGATTGGTGTGTTTACCCCGCATAGAAAAGTGGTCCCTCTATTTCCGCCTCGTGACGTCATAGAAGTGTCACGCTGTCGCTGACCGCGATCCTGGCGGCGCCCCAGCAGCGGTGGTCGATGTGGTAGACGCCTGTTCCGCTGCAGGTCCATCGCCAATGCGACAGTCCACGGAAGCTTCGGAAGCCAGGAGTTGGGACGCCACAACGACAGCGACACTTGCGTTCGCTCGTGCTTTTCGCCAGCATTTCCGCGACCAACCGCCAGGATCGCGACATCCGACAGCATGCCAGTCCGGCTTCTGTGACGTCGTTTGTTGCCACTTCGAAACCACTTTCGATGTATGGGCAGGATAGAACGCTACAAATACACCAATTGGAGACGCGCTCCAGGCAGCATACTAAAATGGCAGGCAAAAAAAAAAAAAAATTGGGAAAATTTCCGCGTACCTGAGGAATCACGTGTATCACGTGCGTAAACGTCATAAAATTGGTCCGCAGCCCAGCTCCTGGAAGCCGTACCACGGCTGTCTAAGTTTTAAATTAGATTTATACGCCGCTTTTTTTCTACTCCATGGACGTGCCGGAAACCGATTGCGTGAAACTGCTAGTGCAGTGGTTTGTTTCATGAGACTTTTTTTTTACGCGGTCCTTTTTTTAACACTTGGGTGCATGGTCCATCCTCTTCTCGACTTCCAGAGACGAACACGCGCGCGCTGTGATGCGGAAAGTTCTCCCTGGGCTCTGATTTCTCCCATTTTATATTTTCGACAAATTCAATCCAGATTTAAAATTTCGTGTCGTCGCTGAGGCCCTCGTGTTGAATGATCCAAGTTCTATTCATTATTTCGCGGGTTAAATTAAACAAAAATTACCGCGTAATTGTTGCGACTTGTTCGTTTCGTCCTTTCCAGTGCCAGACTGACCAGAAGCTAGCTCTAGTCAAGTCGAGCGTCAAGTGCACTGCTTTTCTTTTAGCTCGGAGCACCACAACGAATGCTACGAGCACAATATCACAACCTTGAAAAATGCTGATCTTGCTTCGTCGCACGTGCAGCAATCTAAGCAAAGAGCTCGCCCCATTCCATCCACAGTAATCATAGGTCTAATGGTGTATTCACAGGACGGAGATTTCTTACACAGACAGGAGCAAACGTCATCGCGCTTCGAGGTCACTTGCGCCACATCACAGTTGCTTGCTATGCTTCGTTCACCGTTACGCTGAGACAGCAGCCAAAGCTACAACCACGAGAGCACGAGATCGCAGCTTTGAAATGTTCTTCTGTAGAATGAGCGCTCGCCACCAAGGAACTTGCTGCGGCTCTTGGTACTCCCAAGCAGATTCGTAGGCTGCGGCCTATCAGATGTTTAAGTCGTGTAGCGCGTCTTAAAGCCAGAAGCGAGGGCTCGCTCGCGCTGGTAGCTTCGGCTGTAGTCTTAGCATGCGTGATGTGGAAACGCGATGAGGTTTATTCCTTTCTGTAGAAGAAATCTCCGTCGTGTGAATGCACCATTAGAGCCGCAGGTCCGCGGATCTCCAGACTTGTCTGTCATGACATAAAAGTCACGTGACGCGCTTTTTTTTTTCTTTTTTTCTTTTTTTGTTTGTGTACATCATTCCTGAGATTTGTCCGCCGTGTGAAAAGGCTTTTAGGGCGACTCAGAAGCATACAAAATAATTTCCGCTGTTCTTATTTTGCTTTTGCTCTGCTTTGGAAAATTGGATTACTTGATTGGTGATGCGTCCAGTGCCGCACAGGTGCAGTCCACGCAGGCGCGTGCACTTAACTAAGCGTTGCGTCCGAATCCAGCTCAGGGATTAGACGTGAGTATTGCGAAAAAAAAAACGTAAAGGCTCAAGTGAGGTGGTGCGTGCTGAACATTTGGAAACGGGAGACGTTCTCTTTTTCTTCTCTTGGCGTCACCTTTCGTATTTCCTTAGTCTCGGTTTCTTCAAAATATGCGTATTGCGCCGATGTTATATATATATATATATATATATATATATATATGGGTGTTTTCATCTCAAATCGGGCAGGGTAAAGCGGTCTAATTTTTAATTTTCACGAAAAAAATATATGTTTTGGGGGCATATCTTAAATGAAGGAGGGCGCAAACTGCATGTTCCCCAGATTTTTTGTTTTCGAGTTACGAAGCGTAGAAGCCGCAGTGGCAGAAACTAGTGTTTTTGCCTGAATATTATAAATATTCAAATGTTTATAATAATTTGATTGTTTTTTTTTTTTTTTAAATGTCAAACTCGTCACTCAGGTCGAATTTTGGTCAACTTTGACAGATCATTACTTTGTCTGTACTTAAGGTACATTTTATTTCTTTAGCTCTGTAGAAAGCCCTAAGCATGCCTAGTATAGATATAGTAATATCATTATTATCTGCCGAGTAGCCGCTCCGCTACCTTCACGTAAACGTTCTGCAAAATAACAAATGTTCACACATTTCACGCGATTGCGGCTCAAACAGAGGACATACAACCAAAATATTACATTTCTAGACTGTTTTTTCTTGTAGTCGACCAATATGTCTAAACGAATTTTAAAAAATAAAAATTTATAAAAATGGGGTTTTTGAGAAAATCGACCTCAAACTTTCAACATTTGTTATTTCTTACAACGTTTACGTGAAGGTAGCGGAGCGGCTAGTCGATAGATCATAATTATATTATTATGTCTATAATGGGCTTGCTTTGGGCTTTCTGTAGAACCAAAGAAGGAAAATTTACCTTAAGTACAGACAAAGTAGTGACCTGTCAAATTTGACCGAAAAGCGACCGGAGTGACGAGTTTGACATGTTTTGTAGAAAACAACCAAATTCCTAAAAATATTTGAATACATCAAGGTATTTTTATAATACCTATTAAATGAGGGCGAAAAGTTAAAAGGTTGTAGAGATAACAATAGCGCCAGCAGAGGGTGTCAAACACGCGACCTGCGACGGCAGGCAAAAACACTAGTTTCTGCCACTGCGGCTTCTACGGCTCGTAACTCGAGAACAAAAAATCTGGAGATCATTCGGTTTGTGCCCTCCTTCATTTGAGAAATACCCCCAAAATATATCTTTTTTTCGTGAAAATTAAAAATTAGACCCTTTTAGCCTGCCCGATTTGAGATGAAAACACCCATAAAGAGAGAGAGAGAGAAAGAGCTTGAAATCAATGAGTGATCTGTCGAAAATTGCCTAAATATAGCAACGCACGTGCATCTCGCATTTCCAACCTAGCCGTGTGGCTAAAGGCCTACAAAGTATTAAGCGGCAGTTATTTACTGGTATTTAATCGACGTGTCGGTTATTTTATTAACATCGGTAATAAATCACCACCAGTACCTCAACAGAGCTGTGCTGGGAAACAAAAATATTCGAAGCAAGGATAAAAGAGGACACAGAGACATCCGATGCTAGTTGTCTCGTTTGTTGTCTCTAATGCACTATGCGTGCTATACAGCAAAACTCAGTTTTGCAGAAACAAGCGGGCTGGTAAAAAAGCAGATGCAAAACTTACTTTCTCCGCGCATACAACAACTTGGGAACGTTATTGAGTGCTCGTGAAAACCCTAGTAGCGAACAGCAAAGCTCCAAAGTCGGGGCGGGGGACCATTTCCGCGAGGGGATGGAGGGCGGATGCGTGGTCAAGCCCAGATGATGTCTCTCCCGAGACACCAGCAGTACCCGTTCGCCGTCCACGAATTAAACCCAACGCGGCGCTTCCGGTAGCTTCGCGGAAGGCCACTTCCGCTTCCGGAAGTCAGAGTCACCAGAGAGTCCCTCGACGGACTGCGCCGCTTCGTTGACCTCGGTTCCCGACCCCGGGGGTCGTGGTGTCCCCGCTCTGGGCCCGAAATTTTCCGGAACGCCCGTAGCAACGGGGGAAAAAATTTTAGTTTTCTTGTATTGGGTAAGCTGCTTGTCAAAGAAACTTGCGGGGTTTTGAACCGGACAAGACAGTTTTCTGGCGCTGTATTATGTAACAGTCTATAATATTTTACAAAAAAAAATATTGTAAAATGTTAAATTTGCGTTTGTAACTTGCCTTACTATAAAGCCACAGCCTTACTGCTCGTGCCTCGTGCAACATTGTCGCTGCAGACACGTCGACAGAATCATGTGCGGACACGGACACGCCTGAAGGTTGTAAGAAACACGTTTGCTTCCCACATGAACATGTGTGCAGGCAGCTTTTGTATGACCAATGGGGCCGTCGTACGAGGAACACCTCGGACAGTGTGTGCAGGCCGTCCTTTGTACGGTGTATTAGTAGCGTGGCCGCGGCCCTTAAAGTCATCCTGGATCACCCAAGACGCGAACTTATCACCACACAAACCACAAAAAAGTCGTTAAAACCCGCTAAAATAGACCGATCTCACCAGCGAGTTTGACTATACGCCACCGCTGCCGCAATGCATGCGACAATTTGGCAGCGTGCAGAGCACGATACGGCACGAAACGTCGTCTCGTGCACTGCCGCCTCTTTCCCGCCAACTAAAGTTGTGGCGCCGTCGCGCATGCGCCCAACGCTTGCCGAGATCGGTCTATCGAAGACACGTTTCTACGAGTTGACGAGCGACTCGGTATCCTCCGCTACGTTCTAACAGGGATCGTGGCGAACGATGCGAGCTAGATCCGAGCCAATAAAGCGCTCCAAAGATTTCTCCTAAAAATGGCGGAGTGCGCAAGCAAGCAGGTGGAGATCCACAACCTTGGACTCAAAACTAAGAAGTGAGCCAAAAAAAGAAAAGACAAAAGCAAGACGCGTTTATCTTACCATTAAAAAAAAAAAGTTGAACTTAGCACATAGGTGTATTAATTCAAAAATCACTTCAGAGCTACATTAGCATGTTCTTTTTTTCACCTTTCCCCCTGCCCCCCCCCCCCTTTTTTTTCTTTCTTTTCAATAAATGTTTGTTGTTGTTTTTATCTTTTGGACGGCTCGTATATCTTGCTGAGGCCCGTAGACCCTTTTGGAAAGTCCGCGCCAACGCCTGTCCGCCATTGCTTGCTCACATACTCTGAGCATGTATTTATTTATTTATTTATTTATTTACTTATTTATTTATTTATTTATTTACTTATTTATTTATTTATTTATTTATTTATATGATACTGCAGGCCAGTGAACCGGGCCAGGCCCAGGAGGGGATACTGCTTTTCTTCACATGATTCCCAGAATTTATACATTAAAAAAAAAGGAGGGGCGATTAAAAACACATAAACCACATAAAATACAAATCGCACTTCAAAAAGGTGTTCAGTTGATCGTAGAACGTCGTCCGAGGTAAAAATATGGGTAGGGAAAGAGTTAAAATCTGTTACAGTTCGTGGGGAAAATAAATATGTAAAAGCATTTGTGCGAGCGAATATTAGAGTTATTTTTTTGTGTATGGTCACGTCTAGTCTGTCTAGTAGATGATGGCTGAATGTAGGACGAAGACTCAAGGCGAAGTTTGTGATACCAAAGCAGAAAAATAAATCTGAATCTAACTAGCTTCCTGTGGGATTCTAGAGGAATGATGTTTTTAGCTCTAATTAATTCGGTAGGAGAGTCATTCCGGCGATAACGATTATATATAAAACGAACTGCTAGACTCTATAGCTGCTCAAACCTGTTAATATATTTCTTCGTAAAAGGATCCCATACGGTGCAAGCGTACTCCAACCGAGACCTTATTAGTGTGTTAAAGCCAGGAAGACTGAGCATACTGGACACGAGGGCTGCGTCGTCGTTCGGCGTGAATGCGCCTCGGCTCCTATTAGACACGAGCGCAGCGGTAGCCTTCGGCGTGGTCTCGGCTCGGCTCCTATTGTACGCGAGCGCTGCGGTAGCCTTCGGCGTGGACTCGGCTCCAATCAGGCGCTTCGAGCCTAAGCAATGGCAACGACCTATGTTACTCGATGGAGTTTTGAAAAGGGTATATTCTGCGTGGGGTGAGGGTGCCACCTTAATTAAAGTAATAAAATCGTTGGGAATGCTAACTAGCTCCAATCGGACTTGCGTCGACTGTGGGTGCCATGGGATCATAATTCGGTTAGCTCACTTCGAGGGGGCTCGCAAATCAACGGCGTCCAAGCGGCGAAGGTGAACTTCCGCAACGGCGCTGCATTCCGCCTGCCTCATCGGCCAAATCGGCACTCCGCGCTTTGTTTTTTTTTTTTTTTTTTTTTTTTTTTTTTTATGGAACTTGGACGTTGAATAGGACTGCAACCGGAAACGCTTCCAAATAACTCTCTCCCGTTTTCTTCCGCTCCGGGAAAGAAACAAACAAAAAACCTAGTTACGTGGAACTGCATGGAGGTACTGACAGTTGTTTCAGTATAATCTTCACGTTGTTTGCATTTAGGATACATTGAACTAATAAAGAGTTTTAGGAGTACGTATACTAATAGTGCTTATTTTGACGCGCTCCGCAGCGTTCCTTTTAGAACTTGCGTGCGTCATTCACAACGCTAACGCAAGGCACTTTACGCTATCCGAAAATTCTATATTATCTTTTTGATGTGCAGTCGCCTTTCTCCCTGACGACTATGTCCACGTATACTTTTTTCCCCTTTTTTTTTTCATTCCTTGTTTTTCGATTGTTCCCGTTGTCCCGGAATAAGGAAGTGGGGCAGCGAGATAACATAATGCAAACGTGCTGCTGCATACACCAAACTGTCTTTTCAAATGTGGCGTGGCCTCTTCAGGCACTTCAAGAACCTTTAACCATGTCCCCTGAGACTTTCTGTAAGGCTGTCTCAAATAAACTCATACAAACAAACAAACAAACAAACAAACAAAAAAGATATATTTGTGTATTCTCCGCTTTCGCATTATTGTTTTCATAATATTAACGCTCGCTAGTTAGTGTTTCTACGTTGTTGTTGTTTTGTACGTTACCGGAATCCGTATCTGTCTTTCCTGAACGCCATTGTAACTAAACCCGCGTAATGTAACTCCGATGGACGGACAGGCAAAGAAACAAAGGAGCCCGGACAAACTGGGGAACCTCCGCGATAACGGCGTATCGACGTTTCGCCAGCACAGCGAAAGCAACTCTGGCCAACAATCGCCGTAATTCGTTCGGATGCCAAAGCAGCCCAATGAGGCAATACGGAAGGGTTGGGGTTGTTCTACCTCACACACACAAAAAACAAAAACGCATGATCGCCAACGCACATACTCGCTCAGGTCGTCCATTGTTTCAGGCGACGTCTTAACGCCAACCAGAAAGAAGACAGAAACAAGCCAGCTCCGAGCAACAAAAAGCTCGGCCCTCCCCCCCCCCCCCCCCCCCCCCCCCAAAAAAAAAAAAAATGCGCAAAAGGTACGGCAAACAACAGATCAGACAAGAGTAATCAAATACAGCGGAATAAAGTAGAAGCGTACCAAACCCCCGCGCCGGGCGCTGTGCCCGCTACGGAACGCTTCATGGGAGAAAATGACTTGTTCGGCGATAGCGCCGCCATCTTGCTGTTTACCAGAGCAATGAAGTGCAATCAATTTGAGCGCGAGAAAATGGCGAGAACACGACCGTTCACGTCCAGAGGCGCCAGATGGTGCGAAGCTTCGCTCTTGGAAGGCGAGCGAACGGGAGCAGACTACGCGGACACAGGTCAAGTCTTCATTCTGGCTAGGCGTTTTTCTCGGTGATGAGGTGCACTCTTGGTGCGGTAGACGACAGGGGCTGCAGATCGACTTTTTTTCTTGTTTTCATTTTGGAAGAACGAGCGGTTGGGTGAAATTACACGTAGCGGTGGACATCATTGAAAGCAGTGACGGCACGTTTCGTCAAATCCTCGAGATGATGTTTGTCGCCATTGAAAACAATGACAGTATGCCCTTCCCCCCCCCCCCCCCCCCTCCCCCGGCCAATCAACTTCAGAAGAAGTTTAAGAATACACCGTATGAACAATTGATAAACAAACAGCTATGTTTACGTCGTATTTACGTACAATAAAAAAAACCTGTTTAACTGGTGTTTCTCAGTACCCCTTACTCGGCTTTCCGTTTTTTCCCTACCATTCGAGAAACGAGCCAATAAATTTTGATGGGATGTCGTGTTGCGTTTTCACCAAAACGCCTATGTACGAGCGACATCTGAGTCTAATGTGGTAATATAGTAAAAATGATATAACACCAAAGTTTAAATGAGTATAAATATATCACGTAAGAGACCTGTAAAAACAATTAACGAAATAAAAACATGTGAAAATCAACTCGCTTTGTGCATGACAATGGGCAGATCCTCCGCTTCCAGTGCGATCTCGCTTTTTACGTTTCGCCTCAACGTGATTTGGGAATTGTAAGCAGTGATAGAGTGCAGGCGAGCTGGTAATGAATCGACAACGTGCAGACCTTCAGTGGGGAACAATAAAAAACCAGACGAAGTCTGTTCTTTTTTTTTTTTTTTCTTTTTTTCTATTTTAGGGTTTACAAGATGTTGATATGGGAGCTTGCATCATGAATATTAAGCGCGCAAAATTACTGCTGAGAACCCAGTTGGCTCGCGCTTTTGTAAATGTTTGTGGCCTTTTAAAGACGCCTAGAACTTTTCTGAACCAAGGTACCACACTCCGTTATTTACCAGAAGTGTGCAACTAGGTGGTACACTTCTTTTGTTTTTAAACGTCCAGCGCGTCTACGTCAACCACAGCCTGCAAAGGAAAACTCAGATTCGCGAGACTCTGGCGGTCTTCAAGGCTTACCCCCAGAGCCGTAAGAAATTGCAGAAAACGATCCTTAAAACGTCGAACAGCCCCGAAAACGCACTCCGGAACTCCAAATGCACTCCACATGTGTGAACAACCCTTTCGACCCTGGTGAGGCGACGCACAAATATATAAGCACTACGGCGGGCAAAACAAAAGACAGGATACGCAGTAGCGTCGAAGACTATTCGAAAAAGATTCGATGTCTAATGCCTAGAAATATCAAAGAATCGATTGGAGCTCGCTGGAAAGCTTTATCCTCTAAAAGAATGGAATGAGGGAATATTAGGCGAAGAAACAGAACGGGTAAAAAAAAAAGTGCTCTCTAAGCTCAGAAAATCAATCGTGCCATGAATACTCTGTTTAGTTACCTTCGCCGCGTCTTCTTACGTCCACGCTCGCATTTATTCTAAAACGATACAAAAAAAAAAAAAAAAAAAAAAATATCACACACACTCCACAAATGTCACGATCTGAAAACGGCGCCATCTTGCTTATGAGACGAAAGAAGTGCTCGCCCTCAAAAGCGGGACTTTCTCAAAATCCCAACTCTGCCTGAAAAAAAAAAGAAAAGAAAAAAAAAAAGTAACAATGGGGAACGAAAAAAAAAATCCCCGAAAGATCGTCGCTTTTCAAGGAAATCCACTCCTGGCAACCTCTCTTTTTCGAAGCCAATAGGAAAAGCGAACAAGAGATATTCAAAAGTGTGTGTCTGTGTGTGTGTGTTGGGGGGGGGAGGGGGGGGGGGGGAGGAACACATGCGATTCCAAAGCCGAAAAGCCGCAAAAAACAGCATCTGAAACTGGCGCCATATTGGAGATGGATGGGTCCGCTCCCCAGTCTAACAGCGCTCCGAAGGGACGACAGGGGTATGATCTACAGGAGAGGAACGGAGAAACACATCCCCGAGCCCTACTCCGGCCGCGACGCGTATATCTATATATATATTTTTTTTTTTTTGCATTATTTCAGTTTTTAGAAGTTATTCTCAGTTTGTTTTAGGTTCCTTTCAGTTACTGGGTGCGACTTTAGTGCGTTCGCTCGTTCGTTGCTTTGGCCGGCAGCTGCTTTCGTTCCTCGTCAAAATCGCCAAATCGAATTTCCTCCTTTTCACTTCGGTGTTTGTGTATATCAATACATTTGTCGTTGTCATCCAGCAAACTCCTTTATATCCTTCACAAGGGGTGAAAAAAAAGAACAAAGATATATATATACCTCTCAACTCACACTCAAACCGTCGTCAGGAAGGAAAAATAAAAGAGCCGCAAATGTCAAGTACAGCCAAAGGAGGACAGAACGAAAATAGTGGCGTGGTAAGGGAAGGGAGAGAACTGGGCAGAGACTTAAGCTTCGCGTCGGTTCCTGTGAAACCGAAATCCGAGAAAGTTGCTATGAAGGGACAAAAAACCCTCCCTAACGCCTTCAGCTAAAGAAAACAGAAGTATGCGAAAAGGGGGTGCTGAAATGACGGCCAAAAGTCGACCGCAGAAACAATATCAGCCGTCGGCCGCCTAAAATGAAAAAAGGAGCGAAGCATGACCTGATAATAAAATCTTCAAAGAACAAAAATGGAAATGCCAGTACGACGCTGATTTCGTTTTTTTTTTTTTTCTGTTTTTTCGTTGTATATTTGCTCGTGACGGACATAAGAACAAGGATCCGCTGTTTTAAGAGCCAAAACAAAACACACACACACACATACACACACACAAACGCAAGCCATTTTCACTCGAATAACATCATGACTGGAATGGGCAGAAGTGACGTCGAGGGACATGAATTCAAATACAAAGACGACAGGAACCACAAGACATAAGATGACCCTAGTGAGTGCGCGCGAGAATGGCTGCATACGACTCCTCAGTGTCAGCTGGTCTCCTGCATGAAAAAAAAAAATCAATCAATATTCGCCAAGTTGAAGCAACTAAAACGATAAAAAGGAATGAAATTCTAAAGTTAGTTCGAAGAAAGTAAAAATAGAGGAGGACCCCAAGCATGCCGAGTTTGCGAGGCGTCAAATCAATTCCGGTCGCTTTGAGAGGCCGCAAAAATCTTGAGCCACCGCCCCTTTCCATCCCATCGGTCCCCCCCCCCCCCCTCCCCCTCCCCTCCTTCCTTACCCCCCCCCCCCCCCCCCCTTTGGTCCCTTTCTTTTTTTGGAGACGCTGTCCGCTAACGTTGCATCTAAAAAAACGACCATACAAAAACTGTCGTTTAGCAAGCTGAACGAAGTCTTCAAGCTCCACGAAGCCTTCGCTTTTGTGCTTCTGAGCGTGCGCAATCAACGTAATAAAAAAAATGTTCTTGTCTACTTGGTTTTACTGAAATTTGACGGTAAAATTTGGACTAGAGTGCCTTCATGCGGGACATGAAGGCACCCTAATTTGGACGTTCAATTTTGTTCTGTTAGTTTCCGTTTTCGATTGTCTCAGCCTTCGAGGAAGGAGAAAGGCACCTGCTAAAACGCCCTCGTGCTAGAACCACAAAACCACACACGCATACACATTAATATATTTAGCCTTCGATACATTTTGAAAACAGTTGTTAGTGTATAGTGCCACAACAAAACGCTCGTAGTTGGTAATAAAAGCATCATCAAGCAAGCGTACGCCTGGAGATTTGTGTTTGTCCTTTGTCCCTCTTGTTCCCCTTCTCCAAGGATTATTTTCGTCAATCGTACGCCGGCGGCGCTGCCTAGGGTGCCTTCAGGCTCCCTAGCGCTGCCGACTTGAGCCTTCCCAGTGTTGCCTCGTTCGGTGGCGCTGGTGATCAGCCGACGGTAGCGCTCTCTGGAACCCTGCCCAAAGCCGGTACACGATGCTCATCCAAATAAAAAATGCCAGGGGCAGCGATTGAATCCAAGATCGCTATAAGTTCGGCAATTGAGCTTTCGCTTCACGGGCTTTAAGCCGCAGTGCGACCACGATAAAAATGGCACCGGCAAGCGCTCGATTATCAAGTACGAATTAGAGCTACGCACGCACACTCTTCGGTGTTCCAATGAAGAACTTTCGATCAGTATTATTCTTTGCGTTGGTGAGTATGGCGCTCGCTTTACAAAGCGTCAAACGCCCGAACTTTACTCACTGTGAACATTGCACGCTGGACTTTTGATACGTAAAATTCAGGTAACCGACGACCACAGGTTTTGAAACTTGCTTTTGTAGAAACAACATTCAGGTTGATAAAGCGCGTTTCAAAGCTAGGAGCGTGGGCTAGTCGGGGTTTGTCATGAGGGAATTTTAGGATAGGGGGTCAACGCTTGGGGGCCCTCGAGTAGCTTGAGGTGTCATAGATAGTATGTCCGGACCTTCTGCGTATGTGCAATACGACGCCCAAAGCTACTTGGATGAAGCGAGGCGTTCTAAAACGTTCTATTGTCGCCTGCCATGCGTGCACGTACATGTAGTGTGCGCGTGAACGTAGCTTTGGCAGGTGGGAAATTGCACGTGCTCGCCTACATGAGCAAAGATATGGCGATGGCCAACCCCGCCTGGTGGTGGCGATATCTGTGCATTTTGTGGTTAATCGCGTGCTGACAGCAAGCGTTCGCCAGACCCATTTTGTACCGTCATAAAACTTATCATCGGCTAGAATAGCCGACAGCTTTCTCGAGTTCTCCCACTGCGCGTGCGCGTGCAGCGAGAGAACTTTGCACAGATCTCGGTTGACACTTGCGACTGCCACTGCTGTCGGGCAGAAAGAAGGCTGGAAGGAGCACGAGAACGACTTTCGACGCTCCTCCGGTGTGCTGTGGGGAGTAGCACCAACTTCGTTTTGCGGCTGCACTGTTTTCACGAAATTCCTTTGCACTGAGCAAAATATAGTGTGTACACATTCGGGAATCTCGTAGCAAAACACCACGCCTCTCGAAAGAAAAAACAAGAAAAAAAAGTAACGAGGAGAACAAATTAACGGAGTTAGTCTAATGACGCTACTATCCACTTGCTGAGTACTTGCAACTGTTATCTCAGCGTACGCTGCGTACACTTTTTGCTTTTTTCACACAGTGCTGAAGAAAATGAAGTGCAAGGGGGGGGGGGGGGGGGGGAGGGGGAGAGAGAGAGAGAGAGAGAGAGAGGACGCAAACGACCACAAAGCTTGTGATGCGGGCGCACAATATAAAGCACCCTTCATGCAAGAAGCGATGGAAAGAAGAGCTCGCCTGGTTTCTCCGTGGTCGCGTCCAACGGCGAGTGGCCATAAATTTGCAGTAGGGCTCTGTCATGCAACGCTGTGTATATGATACCGCGGAAAAAAAAGTGTTTTTGTTTTTGTTTTTTTGCCACAGAATGTTTATTTCGCTTCTTTTTTTTTTTGCCACGGACGGGCGCAAAGTAAAACAAACAGGAACAAAGACATGCACACGGGCACACAAAGAACGGGTCCCAAAAACGACTTCCGGACGTTAGTGTCATCGATCATTTGTGCGAGGTCAAATGGGAAGGGACGGAGGAGATGTTGGCCGCTAGCGGTATATCAGGAACGATTTTGAGCGCGGACTTTCTGGGTGAAGAACGACAAAGCCACCGAAACGTCTTGGTCGGGTCACTGACCTCGAATAACTTGCTTCGTTCTTGGTCGAGACGTGATCTCACACCGTATTTTAGACGGCGCACTTGGTGTTCGTGAAACACCCTGCGCTCTTTTGAAAAAAACAAAATATATGCTCAAGAAGACGACGACCGGGCGCAGGTGGAGCTCCGTGCCCGGTTTTCTCGGTTTGTATACGACTATCAGCTCAGGCTATGTAATTTTGGTTTTGAAGAAACAAGTTTGCATCCTGTACCTCTCGATCGCAATTATAATTTTTATTTACTATTTTGGTTACATAAAGAGGACATAATTAACCAGTTTTTAATATCATCCTTTTTGTGTGTCGCCTCGACCGTGGTTTTTAAAGTAAAGGTAAATTTTCAATAAAAACACATTTATTAACGTTTAAGAAAAGGAGAAGACTGCCCAATCGACGCCTGATTAGAAAGTTTTACGAGTCGAGTATTTCAAGATAAAGGCTTAGTCAATATTTTTTGCACTATTATTACTATTTTGTCTCTGCAAATTTTTAATTTTTTTTTTAGTTTTTATTTTGTTTTTTTTTTAATCAGCGATAGTGAATATTTTTAAACGAAAGGCTACATTCCCGTTAATTCTCCAATAAAATAGGGCCTAGCAAAAATATAGTAGTCACGCAAAATAATCGAAAGGCAAAAGATTTACATCGCTGTAAATTTGTGCCTCCCAAACGTGGGGACGTTACCGCGAATTTGCCTTACGGCGCACTTTGCCGATAAGACGAATCCTACTTCCTCGTTCCGCCGCCACCGATACCAGTTCCAGAACCAGTGTCGTCGTTTCACGTTACTTGAAAGGAGAAATTTTCTCGAAACGCATCTGCGTCCGCAGTGCTACCGTTGTAAATAAAGGAAGAAACAAGTTTAAACTTTTTGGGAAACTGGTGAATCTTTCGTTGTCGTCGTCGTTATTGTTGTGTTCGTTCGGCGTCGTGTCTGACTTTTATTTCACTCGGCGTTTCAATCCCGTTTGGGGGCATTTTAAGGGCGAGTAAAAAAAAAAGGAAAAGCAACGCGCATGCGCGAATTCGCGAGAAAAATATAGGCGACACGACGATAGTCTTCCACCTAAAAAATACGGCAAAGCGACATTCTTCGTGCAAGGAAAGAGCCCCGCCCCGCCAAAGCTATATACTTGAGCATACACACTCGAAGTAGTAGATATAAAGGAGCAACTGGGAAGACTGTGAACAAGAGAAGAAAATGAATCGAAAAGTGTGCGGTTCTATCGCATCGAAAGAGGACCAGAAAGAGGAAGGCGCGCGAAATCGCGTCTTCGAACGCGACAAGCGGCGAAGGACGATGGGGGGGGGGGGGCGGGCTTTTTTGTTTGGGGGAAGGGCGGAGAGCACGGTACGGTAAAGGAGGGGAAGAGAGGAGGAGAGGGGGCGGTAAACGCGACGACGGAGCGAAGAAAATACTTGAAACGATAAAGCTCACGCGAAACCGACTGAAACTAGACGGCAAAAGCGACTGCACAAACAAATCAACAAATAGAAATCCGTGCTTCGAGCAAACAGCGAAAGTTGCAACGAAGACGGCAAAACTCCAGTGGGACAGACGCGACGGGCAACGAGTATTTGCAAAAATGGGCTTTTATGTCTCCCTCGCTTCCGTCTTCGCCCGTTCATGCGCGTCCGCGCAGCCTGTGTTTCGCGCGAGCATCCGGGTCTACCTATGCGCCGTGTGTCGCACGCACGTTTGCGACGACGCGAACAAACGCCCTAATTTTGTGTTGCTTGAAAACCGCGCGTCCTTGCCGCTATCGCGTCTTCTGCCGAGCAACATTTGCTCGTTCATTCAAGGCATTCGTTTGAGCGCAACGACGAAACCACCGCTGCGCAATTTCAACCACCGTGCCGCCGGAGCGAAAATTGGTTCGCGTAATGAACAGCTGGTGAGGCAGGAAAAATGACGGTCGCGCGCCCCCTATACTGCACAAAACCCCGAAAACCTTTTTTCGTCAAGTAAACGAAACATGCGCCGAAACGCGCTGGTACCTCCCTTTAACGTCTAACGAAGCGAGGCGGCGCTCAGCGTGCCCGTTATCCGTCGTGGATGCGCGGCGCCAAATAATGATGCTGCATTCGTGCGCTGGTTAAGTATGATGATGACTCGTGCTCGTTTTCCAGCGGCGTGACGGCTTTCCGTTGGCCGCTTAACCAAAGACACCCGTCAGTGGGCTAGCTCCGCCGCGTTTGCTTGGGCTCGCATTTAAGACGGCTAAAGAGCGTGGCTGGGATTCCCTGCGTGAGGAGTCTCTCTTTCTCTCCAAAGTTCCGACCGGGCTCGGAAGTTTGGTAGAAAACCGTCGTCGCGCCAGTAATTTCGCTCTTTCTTCTTTTTTTTTTCTTTTTTTTTTGTGTGTGTGTGTGTTGGTGCAGTGTGTCGTTAATCGCGAATGTTCGTTCCGGGAATCGACCTCAAAGTTATAGCCTATAGCGCGGGTTGGTAATTCGTTCTTGCACTGTAACATTTATTATACTTTACCGTATTCACTGTCAGCTTAAAAAACGCAATTTCGGACGTTTTATTTATTTATTTATTTTTTTTGCGCATTCTGCGGAAGTCGTCTGCCTTTTTACAGGTAGTTTGTCTCGTAGCAACATATTGGCGCTGTATTGTGCTTGTCAGTAAGGTGACGAAAATACATAAAAGGTAATACTGTTTTTTTTGTTTTTTATGTATAGATTATTTTAAGAGAGCCGTGAAAGTGACACCAATGTGGTCTGTGCAAGAGAATTATAGGGCCAGGCGGACATTAGATGCATGACAGATAATCGTCACGAGAAGTCGTCTAATAACCTCCAATCTATTAATCGCCGCTTCAATTAGTGGTTAGATGGGTCACGTTGCAAATACAGTCTTAAAGGCAGTAACTATTAGAGGTTCAATTAATTTAAACGATTCGCAACATAAAAGTGACGGGTTTTTTTAGATTTTCGTCGATCAGTCTTGGCGTTTCCGGCGTCGGGGGATTCCGAATCTCGACTCAGAAAGTGCGCCGGAAGTCCTGTCCACAGTGACACCAGAGTCCTTCAATACGCTGTACGTCGCGTTACAGACGACTTCGACGTCCTTTCGACGTTCTCTTCACGTTTATGTGCTGCCTGGGTACTGGTCAGATCCACACTTGCCGCCAGAGACTCTACTGTTCCATAGGGGGTATTTCTTTATTTATCTTATAAAACCATTTTCAAATAACGGTTTTGTGCTTTTAAACAAAACAACGTTTTGCAAGCGGAAACGTGTCAGGCAGCTGAGTGTACGTGTTCGCAGTTCGTCAACTTGATGGCGCTACTCGCGGCGCGGAATTTTGACAGGGATAGCGATGTTGAGCATTAATTTTGAGGCAAGAAGAAGGAATGAAGATTCATAGTATTTTAGAGAACGCTGCAGGAAAGGAAGTCTGAACAGCTGACTGAGGCACGGTGCTGAAGACGCTTTCATTAACGAGGAACGCTGCCAGTGCGGTGATGCCTCACCGCAATCTATTAGTGGCTCATTTGGAGTGGGTTCAAAATTACGATCCCACTTTCTGGTCGCCAGACTCCCAGCAGTGCTGGCTAGATTGGCGGCTTTTAGTGCTCTGTATACTCCGATGTTGAGCGCAGCGAACGCAGCGTAGCGCAGAACGCGCGCCTTTCATTGGCAGGCGAGTAAGCAGTAGATGTCTGCGCTCAATCAGTATCTGTGTTCGCTGCGCTACGCCGCGTTTGTTACACTCGATGTCGGAGAGTAACAGAGCCTTTAGTACTCTTTTCGACGATAGCGCCACGTGTGGTCGTTTACAAAGCTCGCCCATAGCGTTATGGAGAAGTTTCGTGACCACTAGTGCATTGAAGGACTCGGGTGACGCCCAGAAGAGTGCTGTAGTCGTTTCACTCACATCGCTGCTACTTTTTTCGGTTGCGCGTTCTAAGAGGATGCGCCAACCGCTACCTAGATAGTGACGAAAAGTCAAACACAAGTACAACACTTTTTTTTTTCTTCATGATTTTAGACAATAGCTTCCAGCGCTTTCTGTGCAGGGAGTTTCGGAATGAGACGATGAAAACGTAAGAACAGTCCGATGGATATCGCAGTTTGAATATTTCTCCAAATATTCAAATTTGTTCAGCCTCTCATTTGTTAATACTGCAATTGCAACATCACCCGTCTATCTATTCATTAAAGCGTTAGTCAATAAGTTTTAGTTCATTTCCCGTCTCATCTAATTTCCGCCTGGTGATATACCTCATTTGTACAGACCGCAGTTATGTACTTTTCGCGGCTTTTATTTTATTTGTTTTGAGAAAGATATGTACGGAATAAGAACAGCCAGTCTAAATCAACTTTGGGTGTTAAAACATCATCTAAGCACCATCCATAGATACACGCTTTCTCCGATAGACAACAGAGCGCGTGCACTTTGTTAAAGCATGCAGAATAATCTGTAAGTAAAATGGCATTTATGTCATGACGCAACCATATTAGCATGGGGAGATCCAGCGGCCGTAACGAGCCTTGCCCGGCTGAAGTGAGGCACCTGTATTGAACGAACCGGATTCCTAAGAGTACAGTAATAAAAAAAAAATTCATTGATATTAATCTGAAATGAGGTAATGCTGGTCAAAAGACTGGACCTTACATTTGTTTCCAAAAAGTTCCCAGTTGTTGAAATAACAAATATTGGCTCTTTGGTCGAAGCCACCTCACGATTCGGGTAGAGTCCAGACGTGACTATTTTATCGTGAGAGTGGTTATCGGTGTGCGAATAAAAGCAATAAGAAATGTGTTGTATGGAAGTTTAAACGGCGGGAAGTCAGCCTGAAGGGGCATCTGATGTCTCCGTCGTAGATTAGAAATTTAGAAAAAAAAAAGTATTAAAGCGCATGGCGGTACGATTCTCATTCACACCGAAATGGGCAGAGGCAGGAATCAATCCCAGGGCGGTCTTGCTAGAAACAGTGTCTTATACCCTAGTTACACGAGCAACCTTCACTGTCATTAGGCCAACGATCGTTAACATCCCCCCCCCCCCCCCCCCCACACACACACTCAAGATTTTACACTCCTTACAAGCATTGCTTGTAAGAAATTTTATGAGTAGGATCCCGTGTTTTCGTAGTTTATTCTTTTTTTTTTTTTTTACATTCAGAGGGTGTTTTTTCGAGTTTATTTTTCGCTGAAATACGGAATTTATCCGAGCTTACATTTTTACATTCCCAATGTTCCGAAATTCTAATATTAATTTTACCGTTTCTACACGTTCAGTATTTAAAAAAACAAAACATAAAGAATGCATAAAAAATTGCTGGAGAATAAACTATTATCCTGAATCCTCCACCGCGCGCGTCGCATTCTGGGAACTTGTGGGCCATGAGCGGAGCGCGTATGGATTTTGCTGCCCATTGATTCCCACAATGTATAACGTGGCATTACGCCGCGATGAGGCGCTTCAAGTTTTGGAACAAGTCTATCGTGTTGCATGGGAAACGTGTGGCGTCTACGCTTTCGGCACTCTTCATCGGTTAGTTTAGCGACTGGATTAACGCGTGGCTTGTAGTACACTCGATGGCAATTACTAGAATGGAGATACCGGCGCTAACCCGGGTTTTAAAATCGTGTGACAGGGTGTCAAGTTGCTATCTGCGGGACGCAGAGCGGATGCCCGTAGGACTTTCACGCCAAAATAGCACCTCAACTCATGGCAATGTGTTGTGACCTGTCCATAAAAAAACAAAAATGTGAAGTGACATGCTGCAAGCGTCTCTGCATGGCCTACATCCGGCTGCCGAGCGGATCGGACGTGCGATGGATCGCTCTTCAGGGGCGGCGATAACGATAGGCCATGGCCGGGGTGAAAAGGACAAAGGCAGCCCGGAGTGACTCTGTTGTCTTGCCACCGTTACCTACAGGAGGAGGAAAATCTTTTATTGACGGAATATGAAGAATTTCCTAGGGTGGGCGGCCCTCGTTATGGCCGTGGTGGCGGTGACCACCAGGGCGAGTTGCACCTCAGGGTCGGAGCTTCGGAGCGAGGTCTCTCACTCATCGTGGGATGGGATTGGAGGTAAAGTAGGCAAGCCCAGATTAGGTGGGGCAGGGTGGCTTCGTCGCCACATAAGGGGCATTCCGAGGTGGTGTACACTCGGCATCGAACTTGTCCAGAGCGCAGGAGCGGTGCACTCCGGACTGCGCGAGCGACACCTGCCGGCGCGTGCTGGGCCCGAGATAGCGCGCCTCTGAGCATGCGCCACCATTGTGCAGCGCTGGGCAGATGCCAACGTTTGTGCTGACTCACCTGCAGGCCGCCAGAAGAACTAGCCCGCCAGAATATTTTAACGCCAGAAGAGCTTTCGGCGCCTCCAGAAAGCTGCGAAATCTAGGAGCTCGGTGTGGCGGCCCACGCCAAATCACGAGGCGCCGACTCCGCATTATCGCTCGTTCTTCTTAGAGAAATTTAGCCGCTGCACTCGCGCGCTTGCTTCCGTACTCGCGCGAAGCTGCTCGTGTTGTACGCGGGAAGATACGCATTTTCTTGTTTGCGTGTAACGCTTCCTCACCACTACCAGTTCAAGTGCTTGTTATCTCTGCTTTTTCAATAAATTGCTTTCACAATGACGACACAACCGGGGCTTTTCATTATGCGTTAATGGACGTGGGTAGGACACTAAAAGTATTCCGTTCCTTTAAGCTTCCTTCTGCTTGTACGAACAGCACCAATCCTGGAAGGACGCTACCAATTGAAATATTTGATGCCTGCATAAATCTTCCAATACATTACATGTCACAAGACGCTTGGATTTTCATGCGAATATTTTAATTCAGTTTGCTTCGATTTAGAGCAAGAATTTAAAAAAAAAACGTGATGAATAAATAGCAAAAACAAACCTCGAGAGAAAATAATTTTAAGTGTTCATGCTGAAGCATGTGATGTGCCACGTAGACTCAGCAGCGGATACGACCGCCTTGAGCTGCTTTCATGCTTGCGATTTTTGACGAAAGCAAGCGCGCGAGTTGAGGGGCTAAAGTTTTCTCAGAAGAGTGCGCGATAAACTGAGCAGGCGGCGCGTGGGCCGCCACACCGAGCACCTTGATTTCTTCGCCTGGAGGCGCCGGGTGCTCCTCTGGCGGCAAACGGCATTTGCAGAAGGGTCAGCACAAAGGTTGGCATCTGCCCAGCGCTACACAATGGCGGCGCATGCTCAGAGGCACGCATTCTCGGGCCCAACGTCCGCCGGCAGATGTCCCACGCGCAGTTGAGGTTGAGAGTGAGCGACCTCTGCCCCGAAGCTTACCGTTTTACAATGCATGCGTAAGTCATACAGTAGGAACTTCCAGAGGTTGCTGTTTGTTTTTAAAGAATTCGATTGGTATAACTGAACAGCCTGTTGTGACGTGTCAAACAGGCAGGCTTGCGATCTGCGATTTTTCTTTTTCTTCGTCTGACTGGCGAGTAATTTGTCTGTATGCGCCGAATGTGGCAGAGGAAAGTAAGGTATTTTATTTAATTTGTTGATGGTTACTGTGTGTGTCAACGTAATGTTGTTTTGCTCAGCGATTTTAGCTGTGTTTGTTCAGCAAAAGATAAGTCCGGAGTGACCCCGTACAGAGATGCTAGCACTGTGGTATTGAATGACATCGTCAACGAGGCAGGTCTTGCTGACGTGGCAGAATACATCAGACAGGCGGGAACTACACTGTATACTCATTTCCAAGGAGTCAGCCACGCTCGCTTGGACAAATTTTACGTTTCATTAGGCCTAGTGCCAGTTTTCAATGAATATCGAGTACTTACGGTGTCCTTTAGAGACTATTGTTTAGTTTCTTTTGTGTGGGGTGCAACAAATGAGTGACCAAAGTTTTCCAGGGAACTATGGAAATTGAACTGTCGACTCTTATACGACGAGGGGTTTATACAATTGATACAAGGCCTCTTGAACAATTTAAAAGAAGGTTCAATCAAATATGGAGCTAAATGGGAGGGTTTTAAAAAAGAGTTTAAAATGATAGCCACAGAAAATGTCTGTGCTATAAAGGCAGTTCAGAGACAAGAGGAGACGATCATGCGTAGCATTGTTAAAACGCTCATCAGAGCAAAAAAAAGCAAGTCACCGGACGAATTTAAAAACTGCATACCGGAGTGGAAGAAAAGGATGGAAGCCCTTGATTAAGAGCGCTATCACAAATCTCTTATCAGAGCACGAACAGAGAAGTTCGCCATAGGTTAGTTCCCGTCAAAAGTGGTTTTAGGCATGGAAAAAGGTTATGTACGAAAGAACATAATCTGGTGAGATTGAAATGAAGGGAAATACTACGAGCGACCTAAGAGACATTCAAAAAGCGCTTTTGAGTGCTATTCGAAATCGTTCGCCCACAGCCCAGTGAATATGACAAAATGTATGGAAGAGTTCGTAGTGCTTTTTCCGAAGCTAAATGAGAAAACTAAAACATTTCTTGAGACGCCGATTACTATTACAGAAATAGAGAAAGTAATAGACGAATTGAATCCGGGAAAGTAATTGGGACCCGACGGCATTAGTCCGGCTTTCTATAAGGCCTTTAGACATGAAGTTACGCCAGTTCTACACTATGTCTTTAACAAGGCCTATGAAGTGAAAAGACTACCACCCTCCTATAAGAGGTCTCACACCGTGTTAATACTCAAAACCGAGGATACCGTTAAACTGCGTTCTGTTACATCCTATAGGCCAAATTGTTTAACAAACGTAGATTACAAAGTACTAATGAAGATTTAGATACGACGGCTGCAAACAGCCATTACAGAAATAGTCGGTTCACACCAAACGTGTGGAATTAGAGAACGATCAATCGCAACGAATATTCACACTGCTCAAAGTGTACTAGAATGCTGTGACGCAACGAATGATAAGATAGCAATGCTCCAGATCGACCTGGAAAACGCATTCTATCGCGTGTCACATTAAGTTATGCGGGCGATATTGAAACGAGTAAACGTAGGCTCCGTAATCACGGAAGGTGTTCGCATGGCGTACGAGGGATGCACGAAAAGTTTAATTGTAAACAAGTCGTTGGCTAAACGCATTAGTGTGGTTTGGTCTGTGCAACGGGGCTGGCCCCTGTCCCCACTTTTGTTTTGTATATACATAGTCTTTCTGCTTGAGCGTAGTGAAAAGCAACGTCATTCGTGGGTTTCGCACTGCACGCTTGCGAGATGCGAGTGCATGCCTACGAAGACGATATAGCGGTGTTCTGTGCTAACAGAGAGAGCGTACGAGAGGTCACGGAATTAGTGAAACGTCTTTGCAATAGAAGCGGAAGTGCTCTAAACTGGGACAAGTGCATAGGCTTTCGGCACGGGGAGTGGTATGCGAAACCAACTGTGTTTGAAAACGTCAAATGGTTCTCGTCTCTGGCCAAGTACTTAGGGGTTCCTCTGGAAAACTATAGGGCCAACGAATGGCTTTGGCAGTCTCAGGTGGTTGAACTGCGAGAAAAAGCCGAGAAGTGGAAAGAAAAAGAACTATCGGTGGTTGCCCGATTCACTATTTGCAATGTTTTCCTAATAAGTAAATTGTGGTATGTGCTTCAGGTTCTGCAGTGTTACAAGTAGAATGTCCAAAAGCTGCATCGGGTGTTTGAGTTCTTTTTCTGGAGCTCTTCCTATGAGCGTACGAGCCGGACTAATCTTTTTCGCAGAGTGTGCGATGGAGGGTTGGCGCTATCCCATTTGTATCTGAGGCAGCTGGTAAACACGTTATTTTGCTTATGCAAAGTCAAAAACCCGTCTTTGAGCACATTTTGTCAAGTGCGATTGTGGAATGTTCTGCCCGAGTTCATAGTGTCGTCAGAGCTTGGAGATGCTGGATGTATTTTTGGTTATATGCGCGAAGTGATGGGAGAGTAAAGGTTCTTGAAAGCACGCTTTTCTTCGAAATACCTGAGTGAAGTCACTAGGAAAAAACTGTACCAGCATCTTGTTAATGTTACCCTGCTGATTCCACTATATAGAGCTCTGTATTTCGCAGGTCCAGGACAAGGTGTTCTGAAACGTGTCAAAAGACTGTCCGTCCCAGCGTGCGTTAAGACGTTCTTTTTTTAAGTTGCACACCGGTATTCTGCCTGTTAAAACCTGGTTGGTGGAGACGGATCTGTTTGTAGCGTGGGGTGATCACTGTTTCTTGTCTAAGAAACCAGAAACTATTAAACATGTTCTTTTCCTTTTTTTATTGTTGGGACAGTTTATTTTTATGGGATGTGTTACAGCTAGGGTGACCACCTTCCTGCTAGCGAAATGCGGGACACGGGGGGGGGGGGGGGGGGGGGGAGGAGGAGAGAGAGAGAGAGGGGGGGAGAGGAAAATTGTTAACACAAACACCACAAACCGAGGCTTTTTTAATACATTTAACATCATGTGCTGTTTGTAACCTGCTAATCGTATTGCAGCAATTAAGCACTATTAATTTTACTAAAAGTAATATATATCTTATGGCGTTATTAAAATTTGTCGAAGTTGAAAACATAAAATCGACTAGAGCAGAACTCAATGCATCAGATAAAAAAGAGAAACATTAAATCTCTTTCGGGTTATTGTTTCTTGTCAACGCTTACTTTTATCAACATAGTCATACACGAAGTTTTAACATTGTGTTCTTTTTCGACCGTTGCGTGTTGCAGGCTTTTTGCCTTGTGTGGCTGTGTTCCCAAAAACAAAGATCCACAGCAACCCTTTTGCATTGACAGAGCGATTTGAAAATAATTACAATATTTTATATTGAAACTTTTGGCAAGCAATCTTTCTTAGAATATTTTGCCACCAAGGGGAGAGGCACAACGGAGCATGCGCGTCGGTTCTCCTTCAAGAACGACGGTTGCTTCCCGCAATGCTTGGATAGAAGATGGTGTACCATTGCGATTCACACGATTACCAGCGACCTCCGGGCTTCCCCGTGCCCCATTGTTCGGCAGCGCTATAAGTTGCAGAGTGAATTTTACTACAGTATAAAATGCGGGACATTTTGAAGATTTGGGAATTTCTTGCGGGACGCGGGACACAAGCCCTCAATGCGGGACAGTCCCGCGAGTCGCGGGACGGGTGGTCACCCTAGTTACAGCGCACTCCAAAAAATGATTTTCCACTGGAACCATATGGCGTCCGGTTTCTAGCCGTGGAAAACGAGAATAGTGTGCCTTTTGATCTTGTCGTGTTGCTTGACCTTCACAGCATTTGGCGATGTGGCATGGCGGTCCGTCATGCGAATGTTGACACAAGGCCTGTGGGGGAATACTTTTCTGAGTCGCTTCGTTATGTTGTTGAAGTTTAGAAGATTCGTTGAAATGTCCCTGAGTGAATACTACAATAGAAAAACTGATAGATATAAAACATTTTTAACCGTGACACTTCAGTCGGTAAGCGATTGACGGGCTTTTAACGTTACTGTGCTTTTGGTTGCCCCATGTTAAAAACATCAATAAAGAAAATAAAATGTGCAGTGACATGCTGAAAAGAGTCTCTTAATAATCTAAATGGACTGGGTTCGACTCTCGCCTGGCAGATACGCCTTTTTACTGCGAACGCCAAACACACCCCGCTAGTGGACTTGGTCGTCTGGGTCGCCGCCCGCCGTAGACCCTGGCAAGGTTCTTGGCCCTATTTTTTTACAAAAAAAAAGAACTACGCTTTGTAATTTTACAAGAAAAAACCGACCTGTGAAATACACTTTTGACGAAAAGTTTGGATGGCTATGTGCAGGCGTCCATTTTTACGGTCCATTTTAGATCGAGCCTGGTGACTTGAACCACCCTATATATATAAATTCGAATTCGCGAAACGTTTACCGCTAAATGTTTTTCTTTATTCTTTTTTTTTTGTTATTTACCCGAAAACAATGAACGCTACTTATAATGTTAGGCCCAAGTGTGCACCAAGCGTCGTCGGAATCACCAAGGGTTCGCCAGGAGACCGCTTCCCGCTCTCAGCGTCGACCTCTCCAACGACGCGTCCGACTTGGGCAGGCTTTGCCGCGTTCAATTTAGCAGACGCAATTCGAAAGATGGCGTCTGGGGTAGCTGGCTGCGTTCGAGCGTTCAACAAAAAAGAAGACGCTTCGTTGTCACGGTGACCCTGACAATAGCAGACGGACTTTATCCTACGAAGAAGACTTTCAGCTGTGTGTAAAAAAAAAAAAAAAAAAAAAAAAGACCAGTAAAAACGGTGATTACCCATTCTCGCTACTTTTGTCCCAGGCTCTTCACAGCGTTGCGAAAAGCCCGCGGCACAACGAATTGACGATCTCAGTTCTAACGACATAGATGTCGAGCGATCACGGACGTTTCAACGAATCACCGGCAGTTTATTTGTTCGTTGCTTTTCTGCATCATTCATGCAGCAATGACATGGCGCGGTCATTCATGCTACAACAGTGCATCTTTTCCAAGAATATTTGCGCGCACTCAAACTACCACGAAAGCTCGAAATATGGTCGGTCGACGGAAGCGGAAGTTGCTGGAGCTCCATCATCTGAGATGTGCTAACTCAACTGCCTGCTCCGCGCGTTCAATGTATCGCCATTTTTCTTCAAATGAATGCTACGTTAGTACGCGCAACGCAGTCTTCTCGACAGGGAACACTCCTCCCGCTAGGTGCTCGCTAATTGTAGAGGCAACCTCGATACAATCATGCCGAGACCCGATATTTTTGTCAAACGGGTTGCCGGTAGTCCGCACTCGCTTGCGTCATTTCGATCGCAAAATTGTCATGATGTTCACAGAAAAAAAACGTAAACACTCTGGAGGGTATAGTAAAGTGATTCGCGAGAAACACTTCACCCCAATATCGCCTAACTAAATATTGTGACTAAACGACAAGGAACTGCAGGCACTTAATTTGGGCATGTCCCCGCGGAGCTAGTCGGAAGCGCAAGCCGCAACCCCATTAAAATGGCTCATTCGTATGCATCCATCTAGTTGCACATCTGATCCCACCGAGCGTAGTTTGTGCGCCAGCGCTTGGTGCCGTCTTTATGTGGAAAAGGTTTATTGTAAGCTCTCAGTCATTACGTCGTCTACAATCTCTCTCTCTCTCTCTCTCTCTTTATCTCAACAAATTTACGGTTTCTGGCTAGTCGGTTCGAGGAGCTTTTCAGTTGTCATTAGTTAGGCCCGTTCCCCAGATGATTAATGGTCTGCGTAGCACCAGTGTTGGCCTACGGCTCACCGGCTGGTGCGATCGAATACGATACGACTTACCTCTACTTCGACGAATCCGGGTTTCGGTGTACGTCATGTGTCGCCAACATTTTGATTGCTTTCTTATACAGTCCTCCGTTGCGCTCCCCTCAACGTGCAGACCTTCGAGCTTTTCGGTATATATTTTATGCTTTTGTTTTGGGCGTTAACTGTAGAAAGCAAAAGTAACTTTTTATTGACGCGGACCTTTTTTTTTAGGTTCACCAGAAGGCGTGAATCCATAGCGCCACTGCAGTTACTCTGCTCTTCACACATTCCGACAAATCGTCAAAAAAAATTTTAAAAAGCAAGCTGTTTTTCTTTTTTTTTTTTTTTTTTTGAACAGACGTGCGTGTTGCTTTTGAGGCTCTACCGACTGGATGCAAATCGCTCCTTCTCGGCGCATGCGTGCCCCGCGAACTCGCCATGTGAGGCCGCGTCTCGCAGGTCGATGGCGACATCGTGGCGGCGGGGCCAGCAAAGCAATCAGCATCACTTCTCCCCGGGGACTCGAGGGTCCAAACGGGCCGACGGAGGAGCGCGGAGCCGTTACCGCGCTCGAGCCGCAGCTAACCTCCGCAGACGAGGTGAAAATGTTGCCCGCTTCCGGGCTGTGGGACGGGCGCGCGGAGGCGTGACGCGCTATGAACCCAAATTGGAGGGCGTGCAATGAGCCATTTTCAAAAATCCCATAAAGCCGCACAGGCGTTCTTAGATGCTTAACAGTTAAGTTTCGTTTTTCTTTTTTTTTTTTTTTTTCTTTTTTCTTGTAGGAGTTACGGTGGTTCCAAGGACAACATTATCGAGCAGAGGCTGGGTGTTGTCCATCCTAGTCATTCCGTTACCCGCCGTCTCTGCTCTCCGTCGTTGATTATGTGTTTGAAAGCTGACGAACAAACAAATGGTGCTTTTGAAGCAAACGATTTTGAAATGATCGCCACTTGCTCTTTTTGTTGTTGTTTTTCCCGACTAATTGCTCCTTGACGATGTTTACTTTGTAGTTGCGCGTGCAGAACTGAAACGTCATCGAGTAACTGCACTTTCCCCGTATCAAAATTGAAATGTTCGCCCGAGTGGAGGCAAGTTTTGGAATGCCGGGAGCGCTCGCAGCGCCGGTATACACGCCAAACTCCAGGCATTGTTTTGCGTCTGAATATTTAGCGGTCGGTTGCATACGGCGGCGCTTTGTCCGGGATATATCCGGTATACGCTGAATGAACAAAAAAGACTTCCCTGGCAAGAGTTCCCGCGGCTGCGTGACATTGTGACCGTCGGTTTTTGTTGGTTTGTCTCCTTGATATCCCTTTTTAAAAATCGGCAGTAATCAGAATAACATTGCCCGCACTATATTTCATTAATACGAAAGAAGAAAAAAAACTAGTAGGCCTACTCAACAGTTCACTGTCGCACATTCGTCTTGCGTTTAAAAAAAAAAAATATACTACACTAACCATTATGTGTGCTAGCGGGTGTGGCAGTCAAATCAAGCTGCTATCTTCAGCGCCGAAATTTGTCAGTTCAACTAAAACAACACTCCTGAAAAAAAAAAAAAAGCGAAATTAAAGCACACTCTGTAAGTGAATTAAATAGTGCATAAAAAGATCGCACATAAACCAAACGCTCAACCTAGGTGATCTGTCTTTTTCCGGGGTAGTCATCGATTGCCTCGAACGTTCCGGTCCCACGACATGTGCTTAGGAGCTCATCCGTGACGACTACGAAAACTGACCACTTGTCTTGGCTGACTGATCGATCGCCTGGACCAAGGGAACAGCTTCGGTAGACACTTACATAACCGGGCGTCGCTCGAGTGTATGAGAACCGCAGAGGAGCTTAGTGTCATCTCGATCGCATCCCATCATCTTGCTTCGCTTTCAAAGCCCGCCTTCGTTGGTGATATCAACGGAACGCGCGGCTACCGACGAACGTTCTGCATAGTAACACCTCCACGACGTGAGCCGTTCAGTGTCAGGGGCCGCTTCCTTAAAAGTACTTAAAGGTACTTTTAAAAAAAAATGCACTTTAAATGTTTTATCTTTAGAATACCTCATATTGTTTTACCGGGAACTCTGAAATGTTCGTCAAAAAACCATAGGATTAAGAATATGGGCCTCTTCGCGCACATAATAAAAGTGATGACATGAAAGGTTTAAAAAAAAACTACCATTTCTTTCTAAACGTTCAGACAATGCCTTTGCCGCGCCAGCATGCAGTTTCATCGACCGACCGAGAACATGCTCGGGGTCTATAATTACACGCTTCAGCGTTTTGATGTTATATAGATACCATCGATTTACCTGCCCCTGCCTACACCGGTGTTAAAAAGTGTGGTGGGGTGCAGTTCAGTGCAGGGCGGAGTACTTATGGTATGGAGCGTGTTCAGATGAGGACGGTCATAGTGGTGTCACGCCTATTTTTTGTTTTCAATTGAAAATTTTTATGAGGTAGAGAAATATGGTCCACACAACGGTAAAAACCTTATTTTTGCGAGAAACCTTCTTGTATTCGTGAGAAAAAGTGGCACCTAGGGTGAGGTTGAAAACACGACTTTCCCTATGGCGCAACTTTGAAGGCACCTGGAATAAAGAATGCAATTTTCTACGTCATCACATTTTTATGCCGAACGTACACAACCTTGACTACCGTAGATCCGTGTCGACTTGGTTGATGTTACAACGCACATGCAGACTCTGATTTGCTTCTTTTGCCAAAAGTATGCCTGTACTTCGTCCACAAGCACGACGGTCCAATTCTTGGCAAAGATAAAAGAGTAAAACAGTTACATCCCTTTCACAAGACTGCTTCTCGTCATGTATGGCCTTTGTTTGCACGCGCCGTGGGAAGTTGTGAGAGACCCATCTCGTTACAGCCTTTTGAAGCTCTTTGATAAGTGCTGTGGAGGTCAAAATCTTCTTGATAAGTTCGCCTGATTCCCATGTGGATATTACTACCTCTTCATCATGTCCAATGTCAAGTGTTTATAACTTCAGTTTTTTTGCTCTTGGGCAGTGCTCGCAGTCGCCGAGGAAACAAGCGGAAGTAGGCTGCGGGCATACGCAGCGGGCGCGCACATATTCCGCAAAAAGTGAATTCCCTCTCGCATTTCTGAGTCCCACGAGAGACCGCTGAAAGTTGGCACAATAGGTACAAACACACACCTCCCACTGTGTCAAGCACTTGATCCACTGAGGACGCAAAGATATGAACTCCGTGAGGTCAATCGCGGAATTCGGTTGGGCAAGTTTATAGACGCCGAATGCTTCTCGTAGAAACCGGGTCATGAAAAGTTTTGGAACCCACTGGTTCTCGCCTTCAAATTTCATGAGCACAACATCTTTCTTGTTCGGGTTTTGCCTTGAGCAATCCACCTTGTTCGTTTTGTAGTATGCAAGCACCGCGTTTACGTCTTCTTCACTGACTTTGCACCTAGCGTACGGCGCTAGTGAAGACCACACGCTTTCCGTATCAACAAGCTCCTTCGCCTTCTGAATGATAGACTATTGTTGCCTCGGGGATGACGGCTTGCACTTCTTTTACTGTGGGGTGTGATAGTAACAACGTCAATACCTGTCAGCGTTCCCGGAAACAAGTGCACTTGCCATAAGCTGCGCGCACGTTGTTTTGCCAGCTGGTGCAGCTGTCGCATTTGTCAGAAGACGAATGAGTGAGAACGGCAGGAGCAGTTCTGGAGCTTTCTCCGACGTCGTACGCAGCACGAATTCCCGTTCGAACTTGTGTTACGACAGCTGCGGTGGTCTCGATCTCTTTTCATTTTGCGTGCGACAGTCTCTTGCGTTTTCGTAACACGCTTGGTGGTCTTAGCCATGACACAATTGATGGGGCACTGATGATCGCGTTAATTGTTTCTACGCTCTCCTCTGCCGTCTGAAAAGTGTCAATTAGTGACCCGCATTCCACTGATGCGATTTCCACGTCTTTTCTAATCCGACGGAAGCAGTTCTGACACAAGAAGTCGTCTTCATACACTTGAAGAGCTGCCTCAGAGTTTAGCACTTTTTGAACAGCGGCCACTCCAAGGTAGCTGACAGGACGAAAAATTCGTTCCATTTTAATCTTCCGTTTGTGACTATTTAAATAGTCTGCACAAAAGTATCGTTTCGGAAACTCCTCCATAAGAAAGGCTCACGCACTGAGAATGATTCGAGTTGTTGATTATAAAATTCGAAAGGGTTCAAAGACAAGAGGAACTGACGTCACCTTCGCTTGAGTCGAAGCCTGGTCTTGCACCAAAAAGTCCGGCGTGCTCGAGCCCTCTCCACGTGCTTGCCTTTCAATGGAGTCTTGTTCAAGTAGCGGCGTGTAGAGCTGGGGTGTCGAGTCTTGCTTGGAGTCCCCGCTGACGAGCGTTAGAGTCTGGTGGTCGCTAGATGTTCGCCAGGCTCTTCCTGTTCGTTGACTCTTGGCGGATCGTCCTTGCAAGCCAATTGACTCCCGTTGAGTGGATCATGAACTGCTGAATGTTTAAGGTGTTGAGAGCTGCCCCTTCATAAGTCGTCGGCGTCGCCTTAGGAAGCGTTGGCGGAAAGTATTTTCGTCTCTGGAGTCGACAGAACCGGACCGACGTTTTAGGCGCACGCCCTTCGTCAGGTTACACCAGAGCCGTATATGTAGAGAGTTTGGCCATTAATTGGGAAGTATAGGAGACAAATGAGGACGCGCCATTGGCCGAAAGCGGGCTGGGCGTGCTCCAGGGCGTCTTCAGAAATTTGAATGTGGCCAACCAGGAGCCCGAAATAATACCCTCGTGGTGGTCGCGAGAAACGAAATTAATAAGTGCGTCGGAGTAACTCACAGTGACTGAAAATATGGGGCACGTGATGTTTCAATCACGGTCATCCAAGATCATGGTGGAAGAGAGCAACTAGCGGAACGATCGACATAATCCGTACGCCAGGCGCCGAGGGCCGAGAATCTGCCGTCCGAGCGGTCACACCCTGTACCAGCAAAACAGAGTTCGAGTGGAACATTCGTTTTTTACTTCTTTGTGCATGATCATAATCGAAACATTATGTGAATCCTATTTCCAACCATGAAGTTTTACTACATTTACGTCTCGCTCGCTTATTAAAACGATTAAAACTGTTTCTCGCTGCCACCGCTGGGGGATTCTTTTCGGCTTTTGGTTGGCCAAGAGAACACGCCAAGCCCTCTTTCTGCGTGTGGTGCACACCCAAGCTCTGCCGGCGCCTCCTATAGCCTCCTATCTAAAGCCTGGCCGAAACGGATTGAGCTCACTTTAAACTAACCGGATAAATAGTTTTTTTTTTATTTTATAAAATCAGCCGTACCTAGTTATCCCTGGAGAAATTAACCAACTCTTTTGGTCAGTACACTACCTACATTAAAGTATTGCACTGGAAAGGTAGTGTGCGAACATATAATGAACCGAGTGTAACAGCCGAAGGACCGAACGCGTTGTAAAGTTCAGTTTTCATAAATAATATCAGCAACATCACACACGCACAAAAAAAAATCTTATTTTTAGTGCTCTATTTTGCCTGGGAATTATGACTACCAAATAAGGGCACCGTGGTATGCGGTGCTTTACTTTACTCGACTTTACTTGACAACCTTACTCGACTGCAACATGCACCTGGTTACACATTTAATATTTTTATTTTAAACAATATAATGCCATATGTTTTTGCAGATATGAAATTACCGGTTGTGAAGGATCCACCGTATAAAGATAGATGATAATCGTGGATATTTTTTAATTGAAGCCCAAAATGTATGGATTTATTTTTACTAATATGATTTTTTTTTTAACATAATGCTCAATAAAAAATATAACTACAGTAGTAGAGTTCTATTTTTTTTTTCTAAAAACCTACAAGAAACGGCATACTCAGGACGAAAATTTTCAGTTTAAAGGTTTAATCTTAAAGTGTCTTAAAAATTCGCCGAAAAATGCCTTATTACGAAAGAGTTGCTCAAAAAGCCAAGTTCGCCTTTTTATTTCTTTTTAAGTATATGATCGGATAAAATAAATTTGATTTATTCTGGTAGTGGCGTTTGTGTTCGTTCGGGATAAAAAATTTGATAACGTATACAATTCTTTTTTTTTATTATTATTATTATTGCAGGTGCCTTCAAAGTTGCGTCAACGCGCAATTGGGAAAGCCGTGGTTTCAACTTGAATTTAGATGCGATTTTTTCTCACAAATATAAAATTTTCTTGCGAAAGAAAGGCTTTTACCGTTGTGTAGACACATTTCTCTACCCCATAAAAAATTTAATTGAAAGCAAAAAATAGGCGTAAAACCAACTAATGCGTCTTTTAAGGCAGTCTGCGCTCATATATTGATATTATTATCTTCGGCCTCGCGCTTTTTGTACTTTTTGTACGTTTGTACTTTTTACAAATGTATTTGTACCCCTCCCTCGCAATATTGCCTTTGTAAGGCGATGCGAGGTATTCTGAATAAATAAAGACGCTGTGCACCAAGTCCAGACTGGTGCAAGAGGTGTAGCTAATTCAAACGAGCCTCTTGTGCCCCAGCGTGTTAAATAACAGCAACTACGAATGGCAATTCTTGCGCCTGATTCTTGAAACTTCGGGTGTACATTTTCTGGACTATTTTTCAATATCTTATCAAATAAAGCGGCAGCTGACAAAAGCCCTCTTCCGAAACGGCACAGAGTTTGGCATGCGTACGTTTCTAATGTATTTCTTTCGCACTGCATTAATAATATGTCACTTGAGGCGCTTGTCTGAGGTGTCTCAGACAAGGAGACGGAGCGAAACTTTGTCTCGCTTTGCATTTCCTCTCCCCTTCGTGCTCTATCGGAGATAGCTCGCCTTATGAATAAGATCGCTTGCCTGAAACGCCATGCAATTTTAAAGAACACTTCCGCTCACCTCGCAATGACAGCTTAAAACGAAGACATACACAACGGACGGCACAGAGAGACTTCTGCGCCGTCTAGGCGACTAAAAATTTATAGCATGAGTGCATACTGCCGCAAAAGTAAAGCTGGAAAGAAAAAGCAAAAAAGAGAAACGAACCAAGATCAGTTCCCTTGAACAGGTGATTACTTCTTATCTTTCGTGCTACCCGAACGCAAAGCACAAACCGAAGGATATCCATCTTCGCGGAATGTCAGAGAGTTTAAATCCAGCACCGGCTGGGGAGATTAAAGGCTGCGGAAGGAGAGGGGATAAGAAGGAAGCAAAATAATTCAAGTGCGCAAGCGTAAACCAGACCCTCTTGAACACAAATAGGCGTACACCCTGAGAAACGGGTGTTATCGGAAATCTTTAAAACCTTCTCCTTGGTTTCGTTTCCCCAAAACGAAAACAGAGTTGTGTGGCGGCGCCGTCATTACCGTCAAAAAAGGCGACGCCTGGCTTGCGCGTCGGTTCGCTCTGCGGCAGCATCGGAAAAAGGTTCCTCACATCGAGCAGCCTTACTCGGGTTTCGCTCCCTTTCGCTCTCGCTTTGTCATACACACCCCCCGTAACCGCGCGGTTGGGCGCTGCGCTCTTTTTTTTTTTTTCTTGTTTTAACCTTTTTCTTTGCGATTTATTTGCTTCATTTAAGAACGGGTCTCTCAGGAGAAGTTATATTGCGTTTTCTCTCTCTCTCTTTGTTTCGAGTGGCGCTTCGAGCTCTATCAACATTTTTTTTTTTCTTGTTTTGTTTTGCTATTCGTCCAGTTTGTTCGCAGCTTCCTTTAATTTCGGCCTAATTTTCGGGATGACCCAGGGCTGGTGCCATTTTGTGTATACATTGCGCGGCGTTCGGTTTTATAAATCGTATACAAGGCAGTGAAAGGCGCGGCTGCCGGGCTGGGTAAAATAACGTGTAGACGAGAAGTAGGAAACAGATGTTTCGTTCTCTCTTCGTCCTTTTTGTTACTCACTGTGGACGCGGTAGTGGCACGAGGGCGTACTTTTACATGCGCACGAGATATCATGCAAGCGATGTGTCGTCTAAACCTGCACCCTAGTATCGCGCCTTTCACAACATTATATGTTGCTAAGCTGTGAGTAGGAGCTACGACGCCGAAACATTTGCTCAAGATTTTATCGCACGAATTTATCTGCCGCCACTATGTAAAAGTTGCGAATTCGTACCTTCCGCGTCGTTCTCTTGTCTGTGGCTACGTTTTCTTTTTTTTTATTTTTTCAATATGTCTAATGTATTGGCAGTGTATTAGGATGTCTAATGTATTGGTTAACAAAAAAAATACATTACTGCTGGCAGTCATCTTATGTCCAGTTATGTTTGGTGTATTGTCGTTTATAAAACGGGTAATCGGTAATTCCTTAGATGTTGTGTTCTATTTTTCTGCTCTCAACGTGCAATTTCGCCACCTCTGTGCGATATCAAACCGAAGATTCTTTGATGTGTACCGGCACTACGAGCTAGCTATTTCAGGAATATACGCCCGTATGGACCCATGTAGAGACAAGCAGAATTGGGAATTGAACTATTGAGTTTCTATATCTCGTTTGTTTGTTTGTTTGTTTGCTTGCTTGCTTGTTTTTTTGTTTTTTTTTTTTTATGTCTGTCTCAATTTTTCGGCCTAGTTTTGTTCGGGTTCGTCGCTTGTTAAGGATGAGGGTGGAGTAATAACAAGAACCATTGATGGTCCGTACTGACTAAAGAGAATCGATAAAGACATAACGAAGCACGGGGTATGATGCGACACGAAAATCGAGGAGCATGTCCTGCTTGCATACCCGGCTTTGGGACTGCGTAATAGAGTTTTAAAGTGGACTAGTCGGTGCATATGGGTAACAGGAGAAAACAGCGCAAAACAAAAATACATACGGGCCAGTGGACGAAAGACACAAACACAGCGCTGACTGGCGACTTGGTTTTTTTTTCTCCTCTTCGTCAATACATAGAGGCAATGAAGCTAGGACTACGGCCAAGCGAATCGCACTCACCGTGGCTGTTCATTCTGTGGATATTTTAACTGAAACATAATGTGCAGGCGATTCCGATATTTACAGAGACACTGCCCAGAGTGCAGTCTCTTAGTCCAGAAGCGCGTGTTCGTGAGTTCGGAAAAGGAGCAGACACGCGCCATAAGCCCGAAAGCTAAAAATAGCACCCGCGAGATTTTTTTTACAGCGAAGCTGTTAAGGGTTAGGTTCCCCAGAATCATGTCCGGTATGTCGACACAAACCTACCTGGACAGCTATCGCCATCTATAAGCGACGGCGGCAAGCCCACGACCAGTATGGTTTCCGCCGTCGCTCGTAGATGGCGCCAACCTTTCCAGCTATAATAGAAGAATGGATAGTTGGGCGCGTTGGTGGGAATTCGTCGTAGGAAACAGCGCGAAAAACAGACGACGACGAAGAAAAAGCACACAGTGTATCGAGTACAGCACCACTCGTCTTCCTTCTTCACGAGAGTAGAACGGCTGCACTTTTTTTTTTTTCCATGTTTAATATTAGTCTAGACAAAGTAGAGTTAATTCAGTGTATGCTATCACTATCCGAGAGACTAGTTTAAGCTTACGACTGCGACGGCAGCGCTCCACTGGTGAAATTGAATTCCCCGCCTTCTTCTTCTTCTTCTTCTTCTTGTTGTTATGAGGTTCAGAGAAGGAAAGTGAAAGCCGGGAGAGATGTTGGCCGCCTGTACGGGGAATTCCCCGCCTCAAAATGGCAACTTCCACTTTCACATTTTCACCTTTGTTTCTGCTCTATCACGACGGTTTCTTCTCTCTTTGTTTTTACGATTAACCAGTTATTATCCCCCCCCCCCCCCCCCCCCGTGACACTCTGTCCAGAAGATGCGCTCAAAAAAAATTGATTTTCTTCTTCCTTTTTGCTTTGTAAAACCCACTCAAAGCAGACGCATACTTTCTAAACATTAAACTTAACGAAGACCATTTCGGCATTTAATGCGGTCCAAACAATAAAAAAAAAGTGGGAGAGGAAAGGCGGTTACTCACCGCAGCAAATACTCGGTGAGGCGCGAGTCAGCACTGTAAAAATAGCACAATATTCAATAATGTCAACACCTCCTATCAGTTTCAGATTTCAGCACGAACCCTCAACTGCATGCTCGGAACCACATAATTAGAAACAACCTGCCAACTCTCGAGAGAAAGAAGAAAAAGAAGCGAACACACGCGCAGCTTTTGTACTTGTCAAGGTTGCTGCGTATAAGAAACAGAATATCGTCAGCCAGGGCGGGTTCAGACCGATTCGCCTCTCTCAAATTAAGACCCACTAATGAGAATACTTTTTTTTCCGCTGGTGCATTTAATGCTGGGACGGCACGCTCGAACTTCGCTACAAGAGCAAGGTACGGGAACTTGTGCTGGCGCAAGTTTCTGTATCACTCACCAAATTCACTCCACACTCTGCGGTCGCGCCTGTCCTGTCCACTTCTTCGTCTGTCCTCGTCCTAGCGCTATTTGTAATTTAATTATGTGTAACCAACTAGCCCGCCAGAATGTTTTAACTCTGCGGTCGCACACGTTTATGGCCCGCCTCGACAAAAATGTAGATCCCTACTCGCGGATATCAGCATCCGCATCCGCATCTGATCTGCAGTCTGCAAAATCGGATTCATTTTTATCCGCATCCGCCAATTTACGGCGGATATCCGCGGATGATCCGCGGATATGCAGGGCTCTATGTGTGTCACACGAGCCGCACACGCAGCACATTCAGCCGTGCTAATTCACACAATAACCACCGTCCAGCGCAGCTGTTCGCGAAGATAGCGCACGGAACCCTCCAGGCTTTGGCATTTTGGCAGAATCTTTGACGAACTCGGTAGCTTGTCTTCGGGTTGGTGCCGTACTAAACTCCTTATCGCATTCGTTTCTCGTCAATGTCGCTATGATAGGAACATCGCGAGGGCGCACGAAGCACGTAAAGGGCGGAGGATACCATGTTCGTAAGTGTATGTATTTTAAACGGCGCGAGCCTGGATTCTTGAAGTCTCAATGCGGTCCTCGGCTCTTCTAGAGAGTAAAAAGAGAACAAGACGTTATGGCGTTCGTGTTCCGCCCTGGCTCTCGGAGCACAGCGGAGGAGGGGTAAAACCCATAAAAACTCCCGCAAAATACGGGCGCGTCCAGATATTGACCAAAGATCTAGCAGGGATGCGAAGTTCGACCCCCGTGTACCCAAGGTGGCCAGCGGTTCCTGTCGCTGTATAATTCGATTCGCGTGAGAATCGGCTGTCGCCCGGAGAAAGGAGGAAGGGGAGAGATGGATGGGGGAGGGGGGGGGGGGGGAGCGGTACCATGCGCGCGGTCATTCAGTCGCACGCTGCAAACGCGATTATGTAAATCAATATCCAAAAACGCGGAGACGGGCAACGAATATGCAAATCGAGACTCGCCCAGCAGAAAAGTTTCCCCGGCCTCCTTTTGGCGCGTCCGTCCCCTTTCTCTGTGTGGCTTCCTTGTCCTGCGTCTCTGGCGTCGGCTACGGTTTCAGCTACGGCCAAGCCGGCCCAAGAAGCTTAAATGGAAGCAAAAATAGGGCTCGGGAGGAAACAAAATAGTAAGGAGTGGAGAAGCTGCATAGCGGAAATGCAACTAAGCGAAAGGAAGACGACGAGAGACAGGGACGCGAGTAATGAGAGCGATTGTGGCGCCATCCAATCTTTCAGCGGACGGCGGCGGAAACAACGCTATTCAGTCTCCCCGCCGGGGTTCCTCGCGTGGCTCGCACGAGAAACACGATGACGACTGCATGGGAGGGAGGCAGAAAATCGCATTTCGGAATCGGGCAGGGACCAGGCCAAGAGGCAGTAACAAAGGCGTGATCCAACGAAAGCTTCTCAAACGAACCGTTCAGTGGACGAGAGACAACCGAGAAGGCAAGCGGTGGAAGACAGCAGCTGCCCGCCCCCGAACCGACGACTCTCAGTTGCGAGTCGGGTCGAAAAAAAGAAGACAAAAAAACAGTGTGATACACAAACACACACGCACACAGATACCCACATGCAGACGCCAACCAGAAACGTGAAAGGCAGCACGAAACAAAGCGAAACCAAGGTAAACACTCAGATGGCGGTAATAGGGGAAACGCACTGTCAGTCAGAGGAAATTGGGTTGGCCTTCCCGGTAAAACTTTTGCTGGGAGAGTGGTGAGAGAAGCTACCTTGGCGAGATTTGTTCGTGTTTTTTTGGTTTTTTTTTTTCTATCTATCTTGAGAAACTTCTGTGATCCTCGCTGGAAACCCGCTGAGGTGGCAGCAGAGAAAGTAACGTTAGCCCCTCCGAGGAGCGATCTTCAACGACTCGGAGCACTTCGGCGGTTTGGCAGCCCCGTGAGCCGGCGCCACTCATTGCGTTAACGCCGCACCGGTCCCGGCGCTCGGGCCTCGGTTCAAGTTCCGGGCGGGGCTATTCTCCCCGTTACGCTAGATCAGACGCGTAAGCAGAATGTGCAACCCGGGAGGAGTGTTTGGACAGACATCCGAGATATCCGGTGGCCTGGAACCGCACTTACTCCAGAGGAACCGCCATTGCGTCAAAGAAAACGCTCAAGTTTCTGGAAGGTGGCTGTTATATTTATTCGGGAACACATACCACGCGCGTTATTTGGCGTCATCCCCGAAGAAAATAACGTTGGAACAACAACAAACAAAAAAAACGGAAGGAGGGGGGGTGGAGTCATCCGAGTTTTAAATTATGCGCGACTCCCTCGTTGAGCGCGGCCTGTCTTTTTTCTTTTTCTTTTTTTTTTCTTTTTTTTTTCTTTTTTTTTATCACGCTTTGGGTATCCCAGCGGCGTTTTAATCCTTTTGAACTTTAGTACTGATGCCACCATATAGTATGCATAGCGTGTAAACCCCATGACACAAGTAGAGGAGCTTTACAGAGGGTATTCGTTCGAGAGTGAAAATCGGGAGGACAAAAGAAAACACTAGCTTGAATAACTTTTCGGGTAATCTACGATATCCCGTATTTATTGCCCATTTTCTTAGCGCGAGTATCCTCATATTCGTTGAGGTAAACGCCAGTTTCATGTATAAGGCTGTTCGGTGAGGGCCGCGCGCCAATTCGTCCCTTAGAAAGAAAATATTTATGTATGTAGTGCATTAAATATGAACCGTTTGATTGAGGGCCTTAATATTCTGAGCGCAGGTGCGGGTCGAATACAACGCTCAGCCTAATGCACTTGCACTCCATGACTCAAAAGAGATCATCGTCTTGTTGGCTTGTAATTGATCGCGATAGACTCTCTGGGTGAGTCCTAATTATCCCTGCTGCTATAATACATTTCCTACCGGTCAGGCATTATTTACCTCGTGCTCCAAGTTCATCAGACACTCGTATTCACGTTAACGGGGCCTACATCTACCTCGCGTGACTCCATGCTTTGGTGTTTAGATGCACGCAAGGGAGCGGCATTCGTGCACTGCCCCAGCGCACTCCCAGCATCACGCGAAGAAAAAAAAAAGGGGGGGGATCGCCAGTCGAGACGATGTGGAAACCCCCGGCGTTAAGTCCTGCCCGCGTCTCTGGCGGGAGGGACAGCCAGTCGCAATACGGCTAAGCAGTAGCGTCCACACCGAACGCCCGCCACGCTTAATCAGGCACGCGAGTAACGGAGAGATTATCGCGATGCTGTGTTTTTCTTTGCCCTCCGTCTATAAATACTGGGGCGCTTGAGCGAGCCGCATTCTATTTGCGGCAAGGAGGAAGCCTTTCCCAGAGGGTCGGAAGCATCCACAGCAGCAGCAGCAGCAGAAGTGGCGGCGGCATCAAACCTGGCGCTGTGGTGTATATCGAGCTCGGCTCCCCAAAACGCCATGTTGCGCGGCCGACAGGGGGCGAAGGGGGCCTGCTCGAGCGCGTTTTTACGACCTAGGGTCCCGATGTGGGTGGGTGGTCTCGTAAAAAGTAAAGGTTTTAAAAGAAATAACACCACGTGACGACCATTAATTAGTTTTGTTTTTACGGCTGCCGTAAAACTGCCGTGTCCCTTCGGATTACGGTCTCAAACTTGCTTGGCCATTCGTTTCGCGCGCCACGCGCTGCTCCTCCTCGCCACCTCGCCTCCGAGTGTGACAAACTGGGCGCCGTGAACTGCGAGATCAAATGTTTGGCCAGGCTTCGTCGTCTCTTCTTCTTCGGCCTCCGTTTTCCTCGGCCGGTGTCTGTTTGGAAAACTCTTTTTCCTCTTCTTCTGCTTTTTTTTTTTTTTTTTTTCGGGGGCTTTTGCTGCTAGGTTGTCTTTGCTTTCGTGCGCTCGCCTCGGTTTGCTTTCCTACGAGTTCAAAACATGGGCGGTTTGAGACCGCCTTAGAAAAATAAACCTGGATAAACTTTCTCGCCTGTTTTCTAAACGCTATTCTTCGACACGCCTTCTCGAGGCTTTTTCTGGCGTTTGAGGAAATTCTCTCGGTGATGGCATGCACTTGTGGCCGCTACGGCTCTGGCCACTCGACACGTGCAGCTTCCGAGTAAAGCAGATGCCATGGCCCTGTTGTCACACTCTCTGTACTTTTATTTTTATTTGTTGTTACAAGCACCTCACTCTGGTGTGTTCTATTTTCTTTAAATAATGCAAATTTAAGTACTCAAGAAAGGCCCGCAGTACGTTTTTTACCCTGAACACAAGAATTTATGTATGTATAGAGCCAATAGATATAGTTGCTTCCAGACTTCTCCCTCTTCTCGCCATGCCCGAAGACCATCTCATTAATACCTTTATTCACTTTTTTTTTCGAACTGTCAGCTTCTTTTTTTACTTTTTTTCGGCAGCAGGTAAGTTCACCTAAGTGCATAAAAAACGGGTGCAGCTGCTAAGAGCGTGCTTCCGTCATGTAAGCAAAAACAGCATTGTTCCTCTTCGACTTAGATTCCTCTTATAATATCCTGCATTAACAGTTTTCCCATAAATCATCGCACTCGTCATTTTCATTGCCTCACATTTATAAGATATGCAACTCGTGGTTTGCACAAGTGTAATTTAATAATAAGAAGAAGTAGAATAATGCAGTAACAACTGCCTTCATGTTCAACATGGTGGTTGAAAGTAGAAACTATGGTCAAAAAACGAAGAAAAACTCAGCAGCTTTTCGACCAGTCTCTGCTTTCAGCCATCATGTTTAACTTACATCAGCTCGCCAGCACTTTACCCATTCCTTTCTCACAAAGTTGATATCAGCGGTCTATAAAGAGTCTCAAACGTTAAGTTCTCTTTTCCTAACGCACAGGTGTCAAAGGAGGTGCACCCTTCGCAGAGTGTTGAGCGATGCCTTTAGTTAAACTATTGACAAAGTTTCCGCCGCGGAGATTTTATTAATAGTTTACCTAAAAACATCCCCAGCAAGCCGATGTTAAAAATTCCGACAGCAAGACGCCTCACGCGGGGAGTAGCATACACAGGGCCATTCGATTCAGCTTTCTGTACTGCAAAACAATGTGCGTCACTTGTATGTCCATCAATCATGTGGGCCCGCTGCAGCGCATCGCACAGCACAGCTGTGCAAGTAGGCAGTAACAAAAACTTGTAGTTTTTCGTTTTGTTATTTTATGTCTTAACTAGATTGTGAAGGTTTTATTGTTTATTTTATTTAATACTTCAATTATTTTTTTTTTTTTCAAATATGCAACGAGGATGCAAAGAAGGCAGCCGAAGCTCGAGAGAAAAGTCGTATGCGTTGACCTTACTATACAAAAACTATACAAAATACTTTTCTTTGGTGATTTAGCTCTATACTTAGAAACGCAAACATGGCTTATTGAAGAATCAAGACATTTTAGGGTAATTATGAAATATGACGCGGACTCGGAGTCCTTGGGCATTTCTTCCCGATCGATTTTGAAACTCTGGAAGGTATTTTAGGGAGAAAATATCGGTTGTTTTCATCATCTATTTACTTTTTCACTTCCATTCGTATATAAAAGAACAAACGGTAAAAAAAAAAATTTTTGCCACATAATCACGAACCCCTTACTTTCTCGCTTTCAATAGCGCAAACGCACAAATGTGAGTATCAAGAAATGGAAGAAGCTTAGGGAGGTTCCTTTTTACTTTCAACTCCAAACGTGGTGAACCGTGGATTACGCACTGCAAAAAGTAGCTTCTCTCCCTCAGTAACACATGCCTTGGGAACACTAGTCAAGCTTTATAGGCTTTCCCCTTTCGGGGCTAAACAACACGACCGAATTCGCAAGTGAGACTAAAAGCAGCAATACGAGAGAGACAAGAAAAGAAAAGCGAGTCAAGTAAAGCTACCGATTAGTAGGAAGAACTGAGCTGCCAGTAATGCATACCAGAACCAGGAACACAGGCGCCGGCATGTTCGGTCTCTATGCTGATTCAGGCGGCCGGCGATCGGAGATCGAACTCGGTCCAGTCGCGTTATCTAACCGACATACGTACAACGAGGGAGAGCGAACGGGCAGGCAAATTTCCCGCACCGGAGGACTTTGAACGAAACAGAGAAACTTTCAAGCAAAAACACAAAGCACGAGCGTTCCCTTCACAGCTCGCCCTCGCCACGATCCCCCCCGCGTTTCGTCCGATGTTGGGTTTGATTCTCGTTCTTGTTTTAACCGCGGGTACGGAATGAAAATTGAGCTCCCGCTAAACTTCAAACAGCCTCCCTTTCCCTCCTCCTCCTCTTGAGGAGGAGTGCAAACGCGCCCACGCGAACCGGGGAAACAGTTCAAAAAGCCGCCACTGCTGTTGCCGGTCGGCAAGCGGGAAACGACACGAGGAATGAAAAGGACTGAAAGAGTCGAAGATAGCATTCTCGCTCTTGCTCGAAGCGCGCGTTGCAAATCGTTTGGCCCGCTCGCTCTGGGGAATGCCGCAGGACGTGCCGACGTTCGATCAGCGAGCAAAGTCCATCCGGGGAGAAACGCCCGCCGCCGCCGTCGGAACAGGAAGCGAGCACAGACGGGGATGAGAGTGGGGGGGGGCTCAACCCTCGGCTTCGCCTGCCACTGCGCATGCGTGCTTGGGCTCGCACTCTCTTTCGGTGCTTTTGTTGTTGTTGTCGTTGCTATTGTTGTTGTTGTCCTTAGGTTTTGCCTTTGTGTGCTTTTGCATCTTCGAAAATGTTTTTTTTTTTTTTCTTTATGAGGTGATAGCGCTCGGCTTTCCGGCTGCGCTATGCGACAAATCGCGGATGCGAAGATCGCGCTGCAAGCTCTCTCTTTCTAACCCGCTGATGGGAGTTGACTGCGCCTCGCCGAGTTCACTCTGCGCTCTGTGGCTCCTGGAGAACGCGCGAGCGGGAATTGCAGCCGAGTGCCCTCGCCGCGACCCTTGTTGCCTCCAGGGCGCCTCCGCCGTTTCATTAAGGCGTTTTTAATTAGACGGAAGTACACTGAAGGGATTGTGTAAAGATGGGCTGGCATCCAGCGCCTGTATTTCACATTCTAAGGACCCGTATTGAACCGCCTGTGTTGATTGTCTCGTACAATTCCTATTATATGTGAGTATATCATTATACTTTTATTTTCATGTTCTCGTGGAATACCAACGCAGCGGAAGGACATGTGCGTTTTAATGCGAAAGCTTTAACTATCCCATGGAACGGAGCCGGCGGCGTCTGTAACAGTAAAAGAACGAGAAAGAAATGCCCATTCTCCCATTGGCTGAGCGAAACGGCTCCTAGATAGCCATTGGCGGCCGCTTCATGAGAGCGCGCGCTCTCGGCCGACGCTCTCGTGTCCGGTGTTGCCGGAGGTTGGGGGCTGCGGCCGCTTCAGCTCCTCTCGGCGCTGTGGAACATGGCGGCACCTGAGGCATCTACATTGTCAGCGGTCGCAATGTCGGCAGTAGCGAAACGTGTCCGTCTATGCCAGTACACCGCAGACGAACTAACCGCTCATTCACACTGGAAGCGGATCCGCGTTCGCAAAGCGGTTGCGAAAGCTGTTGTATGAAGGTCCAGTGCAATTGCACGCGCACACGATGACATCAAGTGCGCGTGCAATTGTATTGGATCTTTATACAACCGCGTTTGCAACCGCTTTGCCAACGCGGATCCGCTTCCAGTGTGAATGAGCGGTAAGGGAGCGGAACAACGACATTCATGCTTTCGGAGTCACAACTTATAAGAAGTACTTAGGTGTCCTCGGAATTTTTTTTGTCTCTGAAATTTGCCACCAATATCTTAAAGTTTTCGAGCGAGATTTTTTTTTTTTCCTGGAATAGCATTGTCGCCCTGCTGCAATTGGAAGACATTTTTAGCTCGTTTGTTGACATCTCTCGGAAAAACATTTCGGACCATGAAATCGGCGCATCACTGTTATCGGGGTTCTGTCGCACACACATGGCCCGAAATAGAGGCGTCTAGGGTTCCTGCAAGCTGCGCTTCCATTACATTTTTGCGTCGAGCGACAGCGATTCCAGTCGGTTCCCGCGAAAGCGAATGCCCTCGCGCACAAAGGGACCTGGAAACCTGGATGTCTGTGTGCACGCAGGCCCGCTCTTATGGCTACACCGATCGCGACGACGGCGAGTTTCCTTTCGTATCCTCATAACATTATATTTTCCGCTCTTATTTTCTTTCCCATAGTTTCGCTCGCGTTTCTTTTTTTTTCTTTTTTTTCTGAACGTCGTAGTTGACCCTTCCGTCCTTTTTCTCTATTGTCTTGTTGCTGCTGGCACGCCATTGGGACCCTGGCAACAACGAGAAAAATACAGCCTCGCCGGCAGCAGTATCTCGGAACAAGCTCTGGCGTTGTTTTTTTTCTGCACCGGACTCGTTTTTTCCCACGCGAAAATTCGGGGAGCGGCGTGCGGACGCGACTCCGGACGACTCTCGGGGGAGCCGCCATATTGAACTGGTTCCCCTCCATCTATTTCGTTTTCGTTTCGGGCCTTTTCTTTCTTCTGCTCTGTTTTGTCCGTCGCTTTCTGTTTGGGTTTCTGCTCTTCTTCTAGCGCCGCATTTCCGCCTCAGTCCAGTCTTTAGTTTTATTATTTGCTGTTATTTTTGCCGTGCATAGCGCTTCTTGCTGGCCTTTCTAGGGTTCCACATGGTCGCTTTACCTGTCTCTTCCCTCTTGCCATGTTGTTGTTGTTTTTTTGTTTTTTTTTTTTTTTTGCTAAGAAGGGAGAGGAAGCGCTGCCTCGGGAAGTTCCATTCAAGATGGTGAAGCTGCCATTTCCGCTTCCTTTCTTCGTGGGTGTCGCTTCGATCGCCGGCGCGAGCTAAAGGTGCCCAGTACCGAGTTCCTGGACTGGCAACGTGCCGCCAGAATGTCTTGCGGACTTCCACGTCCAGGGGGTCTTTAACGGCGCGTGAAGCGCTGCAGCCGCGTACGCGTGGCGGTTGGATTCCGACAACTCGACGAGTCTGGCGCAACGTAAACGCGCTAATGAGACGTCGTGGAGTGACGACCGATGTCAGCAAACGCGCTTCCTTCCATACTTTAGTACGAATTGGCAGTCATGCTTTCGTTTAATATCATGCTTAGTGGGGTTGTAGTGCCACGGCTCGAATCATACTTGAGGTAAACTACCTTTGAAGTGTAATCTAATTACGATTAAAAATTTAATTGCATTTTAGTTACAATTGCAACTACTCAGCTTCGAATGTAGTTATCTACAATTAGAATTACTGCTGGATATAAAAAATTAACATGTCTTTACAAATATAAATTAATTTAAAAAAAATATATAATGTCATTACTTCACAATTACTTTCCTTTGAGATCTAGCCGACTTCAATCATGGGAATGTAATAGCACTCCTTCCGCGCTGAAATGTATTTATTCACTTCATGTCTGTAATGTGTATGTTAAGGATGTAGTGTTGAGCGTTTTTCATTCGTCAAATTTTTTCTCTCCTCTATTTCATTAAAGGTATCATGTGAAAACGGAGTTCTGAGTGAGACACGAGTCTGTTGTTTTACGATTTTGCAAGACCACCAGAATGTTAGTACTTTTTTTATCACGGCCGTTCATAATAAAAGGCGTTAGTAGGCTCCGAAACAATCTAGTAAAGGCTACTTATTCCCCAAATGACCGACGCGAGTCGTGACAGTATATTCAATGTCGAAATCGCAATCACATTATTTTGACTTATCCTCTCCGTCCTAACAATGGAAGGCGCTCTCGTTTGACGGGGGGCATCTCCGGCGCCCATCTGGGGGTGTCGTGGCTTCGACAGTTGATCAGCTGTGCGTACTTACACGGTCAGCGCCCTGGCGCAGTGTCGGCGCTTTCGGAGTGCCACAATCTGGCAGGAGGGCAATTAGGTGGGCGCTTCGTGTATTTTCGCCAGTGATTGACCATAAAACGAAAGTTCAGCCCAACGAAATTACGAAAAGGTGTCTGTAGTTCAAATTTTGGACCTACTGAGACTAAAACATGATCCACGTTCCAGCACACAGGTAGACACTAGACAGTCATTCAACAAATCCAAGCACACGAAAAGTACACTCGCGCCCTGTGATTGTATTTTCCTGTACTTTAATTTTTTGAGAGAGAGAAAGAGACTGTCCACCTGTGTGCTGGCACGTGGGTCATGCTTTACGAGCTCGCTCAATCTGCAGTATTGGCATGAGACTAAAATGCTACAACTACAATCGATTTTCTTTTTTTCATATTGGGACTTTGAGTTTACGTCGGTTCGGAGTCCGCCTAATTACTTTGAATGCCTCGTTTTCTAGTGAAAATGGGGTTAATGGCGATGAATTCCAAACAACGATGCTTCGCGATGTGCTCGGTCCCCCACTTTCGCGCCTAAACGCGCAGTTTCTAATCAACATTTTGAGTCAATGCCCCACTTCTGCATTTTTGATATTGCCAACTCTTTGAAATATGTCTAATTAAGTTTTATGCCACCAAATACTATTGTTTCAAGCAAGATGTCGAAGAGATTACTTACAAATATCGCACACGCCTTTATTGTTTTCGCTCGTGACGCGAGTTATTGTTGCGTTCCGTGAACCGTAACTAAAACACCTCTTATTGCGCAATTTCACGATGAACGTAAACGCAGAACCCTTTCGATTGTTTTCTTTTGTTCGCCCAAAACTTCCAGAAAATAATGGTTCAGTGCCACGAGAAGCGACGACGACATCGTCGTCGCGCAGGTTCTCGTTTCTGCGGTGGATCATCAATCCCAGTTGTCTCAGCTTGCTCTGTACTGCGAAGAGCACTCGATTTTTTTTACTCACTTTAATTTAGTCCAAGGTAACAAAGGAAAACGATAAGAACACGGACAATTAATTGGGCGTCTGAGGACTCGTTTTGCTTTCGCCGGAAAAACGCTGCGGGGCGTCATCCGAAGGGTTCTCTTTCAAAGTAGAAAGCTCGCTTCCCTCGTTATTTCTGCTTTTTTTTTTCACGTAAAAAGGAACGTCCCCTTGCTTAGCTTAGTACGAAAAGCCGGCCGGCCTTTTGCAGAAGCCCCCCTCCCCAAGGAGACCCAACACCTCCTCTCTGCGATGAAGAACTCAATAACTTCCGCCCTCAACTTGCCCCCCACCGTCTCTCTCTCTCTCTCTCTCTTTCTCTCCCGATACAGGCGCACGATCCGTTGTAGATGTTTATCTGGATCGCTCTTTTCTCGGTCCGTTTTTTGTTTTTTTTTTCTGCTCTGGTTAATCAATTTCCCGGGACCGGGCCGATCTAGTAACAAATTGGTGAGGCCACGAAGCCGTCCTTTACAACCAAGGGATACGAAGCTTGGCCGCGCGTGCCCGCGCTCGCGCCCACGCGCGCGCACACACACACACACGCACACACACACACACACACACACACACACACACACGCACATAGTGCGGACGAAAGCAGAACGAAGCGGACGCGCTTTCTTCAACCCGGCGGCCACTCGCTCCCTCGTCGTTATCCCCGTCGACGAAAAAGTGGAACCGACGGAGAAGAAGAAAAAAGCGGCACAAATACATTAGAAAGCGCGGAGCAAATATGGAGCCAATTTGGTATAGGGCCAGTGTCAGAAGCCGTTATCGAGGCAAGCCAGGCGTATTTCCTTTCGCTTCTATATACCGTCCTTTTTATTACGTGGGGCTGGGACGGGAGAACAAGAAACGTATAGGGGGAGGAAGGGGAGAAGCGATAGTCAGTTGCCGTATTGAGGACGATCACAAATTTAGTCTCTAATCCGCTCCAGTTTTGTCTGATCCATCCGCTTGAAGTCGCTAGTGGCGCTTTCCTCTTTCGATGGATTTTGAGCGTCGCGCCAACGCTGTGAGCGGACCGCTTTTCAAGGATACCGTGCCTTTTTTTTTTTCCCCCTTTGTTCGCCCAAAGAAACATTGTCAATGAAAGCTCAGTGTTGCTGAAAATGCGATTACGTCGAATCAAGTAAAAAAATGCACGGTCTTTTTTCTGCGCTCCTGAGTTGGAAAGCTTCCCAGCGATCGTTCTAAGCCACTCCTCGGGGATTCCAGAACCAAGCCAATGTAAAGGTTTTTCGTCGCTTCTGTGATGGTTGCGAAAATAGGCGGCAAGAAAATCCTCTCCCGCTCCCACATAATGCCGAACTTGGCAATTTCGAGCAAAAAATGGTGACGCTGTACAAAATCAAATACACCCGGCGACAAAAAAAAATTAAGTTGAACGTTTACTTTGTGTGATAACACTTGACCGCCGGCGCATTTTTGGGCGTCGCTGTGAGCTGAGTACCGTAGGCGACAAACTCGCACCTTTGTCTTCATTCTGATCCTAAAATTGATAGCGTGCGTCGACCTAATGGCATTTTCAGAGTGAATTTGACCTTTGAGAAAATAGGGTGAGTCGAACAATATAAGAACGTCGTTTTTCTTTTCTTTTTTTACGGCATTTTCAGTCGTTGACACCATAACCCATCTAGAACACTGGATAACATCCCCATTGGTCCTAGATAGGCAATGTTGTCCACTTTGTTGCGCTTGCAAAGTTGCTGTTTTTATCCGACCCTCTTTCGAAGAAGCAGAGCATGATCTCTCTCAGAGCCTCAATCGGCTGTGACAAAGAAACACAGCCACACTGTCAACGAAAATATATGAAAGACACCCCCGTTGTGTACTGACTATGGAGTGTGCGCTACCAGGCAGTTATAATAGACATACTCGTGTTTTCCTTCCGCAATCCAATTTACGGAATTCACCTAGTGTAACTAGTGCCTGTCTTTCTTGATCCACGGCATCAGCCTGCTCCTATCGCCTCAGTTGACTGTCCCAAAACCGAAGTCCGCTCTTTTGTTTCTTAGCATGTAACTATGTCTGATTCTGTCCGAAAATATCTTGGGGAACGACACGAATACTAGGTAATTCGAGTGCGTTGTTATAGTGAATACTTAAAAAAAATACATAAAAGACGTAGGCGGACGACCACACTCTTTAAAACAGCAGCGACGTTTAATCCTGGTGACAAACATTCACGCTCTACTCGAAATTGTTACGCAGATAATGGGGGAAGAAAGGAATGGGAATGGGAAGCAGTACCTGCAGGTATTCTTCTCTGCTAAAACGCACAAGCCGGACATTCTTTTCCGCACCATCGTATCAGAGAGGGAGTGTAGGCAGAAGCACCTATAGTCAGTCACAGGTTAAACGTTTTATGGCTGAGGAGGAGGAATCAGCCGACATGCTGAAGAGTAGAGGACGTTTCCTCCTTTCCTCTTCCCCTTCCACCGCATCTGTTTCGCCAAAATGGCCGATTAAAGCCAAAATAGAAGTCACGTGCAGTTCCTAGAGTGGCCGGTGCGGGAGAAATGGCGGCATTGCGATAGCTATTAGCTCGGTTCTCGAGTATGGATCGGTGCTACTTTTTCAGAGCAGATCTATGACAGTTTACCAACTGATCGGTTAATTCTAGTGATGGGACTAATCTGTATCCGAATCCAGATTAAGAAGAGTAGCCGAATCTCAAGCGATTCGGAAAGATTCGAAGCGTGGCCATGGTTGCCAGATCAAGTTGATGAGTGTTTCAACTTTTTGTGATTTTAAATTTACTAAGTTCTACAAAGTGCACAAAATAATGTTGTAATATAATATCATAGTAATCAATAACATGTTTCGCTTTGTTTGTATTATTTTGAATGTTTGTCGAGAACGGCAGCCAGACATCGTGGGAAAATTGGTTTCGGTTCGGGATTACGACCAAAATAGGCATGCTTGGTGCACGTGGAAATACAAGCACATGTTTTCATCGCCGTAAGAGATCGATGTCGTATGTGCTGTTCGGTAGAGACACATTTCATGCCCATAATTACGATCATACTAGCAGACACCACACAAATGAGTATGTCCGATTCGATTATCTCCAACGTGTGTCCACTGAGGTGGTGTTATTGGAACACGGGAAACAATCTGAAACGCCTTGCGCCGTACTATTACAGTCTCCCTGTTCTGCATTTGCACCTTTCTATTTAATTATATTCCGTTTAGTTACAGTGTTTGTTTCCGAACAATAAAGTTGCGTTGGACACCTCTGTGTTGTTTCTTTTTCATCAAATAAAGTCTACGCATACAAAACATCGAAGTGCGAATTAGCGATGTTTTTATTCGCCACCGGTGCCGGTACGCGGTCGAAGTTGTGACGAGCAACATTCATCTCGCTCTCGCGTCTTACAGCACAGACATACGCAGCTCTAGAGAAGGAGACGAATCATTTCCCTGCTTGAATATATTGATTGTGCGTTGCGCCACCTTATGTATAATACACAATATTTCGCTACATTTTACCGATCACCGCGAAACCGCACAGAAACCGAGACCGTGCACTGGTTAGGCCTACGTCAACCACACCGATCAGCTCAGCTGGACCTGGGCGCGCGCCAGGGTTTAGAATGACAGTACAGTACATACCATACGTTGAAAAGAAGAACAAGACGAAATCTGGTTATATGCCGTAACAATACCTAAAAAAACACAACTGACCGCATACGCGAGTTTTACGACAAGGTTCACGTTGCTGTCTGCAACCAGCGACGAATCGGACGAATCTCCGAATCTGCCGAATATTCGTCGCGGGAAGTTCGGAAATTTCCGAATCGTCCGAATCCGAATCTCCGGTGATTCGTCCCATCACTAGTTAATTCTATAGTAACGTTAGCTTGACCCAAGTCTGCTGACACCGCAGCGGCCGCGGTCATGTTAACCGATATTCGCCCACCTCTGCCTAGAAGTCGAAAGAAGTCGATCGTTCTAAAGATGGGTCGAGAAGACCCATCTTTAGAACGATCTTTAACCGATATTGGTCCAATACTGGGCCGTGGTGCAAAACATGAAACTGTGCCAATATTGTGAACAATATTCCCCGCCGCTGGCCCAGTGTCGGCGTGCTGCCTGGGAAACGTCACCATGAAAGAGCGCTTCGCCCCCCCCCCCCCCCTTCCCCACCTAAACTTAGAGGAAACAGACGTCACTATGACATAGCGCTTCGCTCTCCTCCTACACCCCTTTCCTTCAGTTTCCCATTCCCATTCCCCCTTTCATTTCCTCTCCCCTTATCTGCGTAAAAAGTCTGAGTAGAGCATGAATTTTTGTCACCAGAATTAAACGTCGTTACTATTTCAACAAGTGTGGTCGTCCGAGTATGGCGTTTGTGTTTTTATTTTTTTGTTTTTAAGGAAACGAATACTTTCTAGGTGTTTTATTTACCTCTAACAGGGCTGTTCGCTATGAGTGCGATTTATAGATAGAGTACTGCACGTATTTAACATGGGCTTCTTTTACTTTGTATATTTGTCTCACGGCGGCCATCTGAAAATACGGGAATTCGTTGTTATGTTGCAAATTGCATACACGCGAACTTTTAAACATATTCGTCTGCCATAGGATAATGTTCGTGGAAATCTCGAAAGGAAACCTCTCGTACTAGCGCAGAGAGGACTGCACGGTAGAGTAAAGGGTTTGAGACCTGAGATGCAAAGCCTGTATCATGTTTTAATACACTTCAAAACGTTAAACAAAAATTGAAAAAGAAATACGTATATACAATGTTGTGCCGCCGCGAGCAGTATTTCGATAAAATCACCCATTCATTATTGAAGATGAAAACTTGAAAGACCGCTTCGATTCGTTTATCTTCTTGCCTATCTCCTTTTTTATCCTTCCTCGCAGAATTGATTCCCTCGTCTCATCCACTTCATTTCAAAGAGAATTCGAGAGAAGTCATGCTCACCGCTGCCTCATTGTCATGTGAAAATGTCGTGTTTCAAGTGTTTAATTGCTTTCGTTCGATTTTAATTTAACAACGTGTAGTTTGTTTATAATTTTATATTTGTTGCTTTTTGTTGTTCAGAATTTATGTAATGTGAGTGTTTATTCCTTCTGTATTACTCTCTCTGGGGGGATCTCGAAGGTTAAATGAAATCAGTGAGGCTTTTTTTCCAGTTCAAAACCTGTATCATAAAAACAAAAACCTGTTTTTTTTTAATAAAAATTCTATTTTAGACACTCTGTAATGATAGAGGGTTAAACGCTTGGGAAACCCAAGCACTCGTATGAACGGAACGATTTGGGATGACGCAGATCACGTTTGGCTGCCGCAGAATTCAGTAACACAAATCGCAATTTTGGGGGAGAGGGAGGGAGGGGGCAGAACTTATCTGCACTTTATCTTTTCCCCATACTATACGATGGCAATGCTTGAGTCTCTACGTGCGCGTGCTGTGGTGCTTTTATTGCTTATTACATCGTATAAGCGGCGAGATGTTTCGGTGGCGCCCTCTTATGGTTCCCCCTCGTGACGTCATTACGTTGCCAACAGAAAGGTCGATGGTGTTTGTAGTGAGCATGATGGAAGCTTGAAATCATAGCGCTCTAAAACCAAGACTGCCAACACCGTCAAAATTCAAGTTCTTACATTTTTCTTATTTCCTTCAATGAGAAATCATTTGCTGACGTCATAGCCAGCATTCGGCCAATCGCTGTAGGCTGACCACAGCGACGCTTTCGATCGCTCACGTCGCCAATAGACGATGCCAAGCCCACCAAGTGCGTGTTCACGCTGCTCGTTTATGCGACCACGGGACACCGGCTAAAACGCAATGCTCGCAATCGCGTACACTAGAGTCCCTAGAACTAAACTCCGCTTCTGAGTAACGACACTTCAGCCGTCTTTGTGCGTAAAATCATGGTTGCCAGTTATCTGCAGCTTTATTTGAAATTGCAGGAAACGCTTTTCCGTCGTCCAGAAATGTTAAAGCAATCCGAGACAAGGCGTAGCGATAACGTCTGAGCATTTAAGGCTTAGAAAGTCGCAGCTTGGAATCGTGACAACCGTCAGCTGCGCCCGCATGCACTGAGCACCAAAATGGCGGCGTCCATAAAAGAAAACACCAGGAGTGGAGTACCGACACTTTAAAGCTGCACTCACACTGTTCGTACATCAAAAACCATGGTGTTCGCTGCTGATACGGTGACTGAATTATTTGGGGACAGGCCTGAGGCATGATCGAAGCACGTCTGTTTCATACATGTTTTAAATGTTTGGAACATGTCCGCAGGCAGGTTTTGTATGACAACAAGGTTAAGTCACACGAGGACGACTTCAGACAGTGTCTGTATTTTATGCGGTGTGCTAGCAATGTGAGCGCGGCTGAAGCGTATTCACTGGCGCTATAGTGTACACTAGTGGTTGCTTGGTGACTGAGCGCCGCGCGTGTCGCCCTGTTCTCTGCGCAGCCAAGGAGATCAAGAGCTTCAAGTGGGGCGAGCTGGACGAGGACGAGCGGGCCCGCATCTGCCACAACTTCACCGTGGGGGACCCCGCGCGGCAGGAGCTTTACTCGCCGCTGTACAACGGCTCGGCCCACTACCCGAACAACACCGAGTGCGTGCGCGTCATCCGGGCCCCCTACAACCACATGGTGCGCCTCGACTTCCGCGACCGCTTCCACCTGGAAGAGTCGCCCACGTGCGAATTCGACTATCTCGAGATTCGGAACGGCGCGTACGCGTACTCGCCGCTCGAGGACAAGCTGTGCGGGGACAGGTTTCCGAAGCCCGTGCAGTCCGAGGGCAGGCACCTGTGGCTCAAGTTCTCTTCGGACGCCAGCATCGAGTACACGGGCTTCAAGGCGGTCTACACCTACATGCCTGCGCCCAGTGAGTTGACGCGCTGAGGAGGGCTCGAGGAGCCGTGTTGTCCGAGGCCTCCCTCCCTCCGCTCGGCCGCGGAATGGACCGCACTCGCATTCGAAACGGCCTCGTCGAAACTACTGCCAGGGACAGCCCACTGTGACGGCTATGCGCGCCAGCCATGTCGGTGCTTTCAACGAGGCCGTCTTGAAATGAGAGTTTGGTTCATTTGGTTTCGAGAAAATCGGTACCTGGTGGAGAGGAAAAGGACTGAAGAGCCCGCCCTTTTCTTCCCCACCAAAACCCTAGTCAACCCGCCTTATTTCCATCCGATTTGAAACCCAGGTCCTTTCGTATTGCCTATTAAAGGAGGAAGGAGCAAGCTGGCGTGCGTCTGCGCTGTTTTCTCCTTCCTCTTTTTCGTGGTGCTTCTTTAAACTAGTGCTTAGCCGGCATGCTTGAAAGCGCATGGTACTACGAATCAGGGAGTACAGAGCAGCTCTATTGTAAGGAGTCTGGAAGTACTTGGAGCCTGTTCTGAGTGATTTGCGTATTCCGACCCAGGTATGTTCAATCTCTACGCTTGGCCCGTAGTCGCTCATTGAGCGGAGTGCCGTTTCAAACGAGACCCGCCTAAGGGTTATCAGGTTGATTTTGTGTTCGCGGCTGCTGATGTTGTTTCGTCGTGATACACGTAGTGTACGTATGCTCTAAAAGATACCTGCGAGTCTACTTTTCCCGCAAAACACTCGAAGGTCGAATTTCCGCGATCTACGAAATCAGTTCAGCGAATGATGAGGCGGAACATCTGTTTAGTCCTCAAGATTAAGTCTGCGCTGTGGCAATACGCAATGCAAGCATGACGCTTTGCATTGCGTAATGCCACAGCGCAGACTTCATTCTTAGGTCTAAACGGATGTTCCGCCTCATCGTTCGCTGAGCTGATTTCGTACATCGCAGAGATTGGCTCTTTCAGTGTTTTGCGGGGAACTAGACGCGCAGGTATTTCTTAGAGTATAGAGCAGGCTATCCCCAACACACCAGCTCGTCATCAAAACTATACTTGGTTTCACCATAACTTGGTAAAGAGCGAACGCTCCCTCGAGCCAATCAGACCGACGGAGCAAAATACGTGGCAGCTCTCCGAAAAAAGGGAGCAGTCTGACGACACGTCGCCACGTGCCTCGCTCGGAGGCGCTGATTGGCTCACTGGGGCCGTAGCCGTTGCCATCTGCTAAGTTACGGTGAAATGAAGTAAAGCGGGTACCGCTGGTGGTAGGAAAACCTTTGAGGAAATTGAGCAGCAGATTCGATTTCCTCAACTAAGAGTGATGGAACTGCGTGCACCTTTCTGAACTGGTCATTCATTGAGCTAACTTTCTTCTTTTTTTTTCTCTCTCTCTCTTTTTTTCTTTTTGGGAGGGGGGGAGGTGAATTTTTTTTTTTTTTTTTGTGATGTCACGAGAACGAAAGTGCCAGTCCTGAAAAGTTACTGGTTTCTGCAAGGAATTTTTTTCGGCAAGGAGAAGGCGCAAAATACTGCTCTTGACCTTCCTTCCATCCTTACTGCATTCAATAAGTGCTTCATCTTTTCTTACAGTGTTTCTGAAGCTTCGTCGAAATTCTCCTAATATTTTATTATACTCTCTATAGTCACTGGCATGATGAGAACGGCAGAGAGGAGTTTCAGGTGTACCGCCTGAACCTCACAACAGACAAGAAAACGTGATTAGACATTTATTCCTTTGAGTATGCGTAGTGAGGTTGTGAAAAAAGAAATGTAAAATTAAAGGCTCATTTGGAACAGTCCACGGCCTGTAACTTCTATACCGTGGGTTTTTATAGACAAGAGTTCAATGTGGACTTCAACTTCGAAACGTCTTTGTGACCCATTATTGCGATGATGTTAAGTTGCTGGAATGTCTTAAAGTTCTTTTGGGCAAATCTTTTCCTAAATTTCGTTTTGCGAGGACTTGGGGCAAGTGTAAGTTTCTACGAACCGTCCCAGTATTCTCTGAGAATAGCTGCATTATTATTAACCTTTTGATGGCCCTACTGGTTTCTGGTGGGTGCTTGCTTGCTCGCTACAGAGATTCCAGCGCATATAGTCGTGTAGTGGTCGCTATATTCGGCAAGGATTCTTGATAATGAATTGGAGGGGACGACGATTCACATACCACCCATATTTAAGGGTTGGAAGCACATATAACACATATCGCTGATTATAATACGTATTCACGTGAATTAGCACATTTGTCAATATAATGCTGATAACAAACGAATTGAATATGTCACTTCAAATATGTAGCAAAAATAAACTTATTTAAATCGCATCTTAACTTAGAGAGTATTTAGTTACCGATAAGTAAATACGATTACTTAAATACTTTTACGTACAATTCCTTGAAATGTATGCCACCGACAGGCGGAATGCTTAAGAACCACTGCGACGTGACGCCAGGGCAAGCTAAACGTGGCCAAAGAAACAAACAAAGGACTCGGGGGAGCAGACCGCACGCAGGCGGAAAGGCGAGAGGCCAGCTGCCCAAGTTGGCAGAGCAGGCTGCCCTTGGAAGCTAAATAATTAACTAGGTCGGCCACACTAGCACGACTGGCTTCCCTTGACCACTTCCGGATGATGAATGAAGGCGTAGCCTGCTCGTGGGCGCTCGCATTTCGGTTCCCTCTTCGCTGCAAGGATGAGCCGCCCACGCGTAGACCTGTGACGCACGGGTGGCCACCTGACGTCACTCGCGCGTGCTCTCTGGGCGGCCATCTTTCTGCCCCGCAAATTGCGCCCGTCTTGGAAGGAGGACCGATCACGTTTCGGGTGTAACGCTACACCTGCGCAACTTAAGCTCCCTCGGAGCGGACGGCGAGATAACGTCCAGTTATTATCCTTTGACGCTAAGGTCACTGCGGCTCTGGATGATGCGCACACTCGGGACAAACCCGAGTCAGTCCGCGCATCCTAGCAGAGTCCTCGCGAGTCGACCCCACACGCGCCGACTTGGCGGGCATTTTTTTTTTTTTTTTTCGACTGGTTGCAGGATACGATGCCCCTTGGGACTGTAGTGAGGACTGCCGTCTCGGGCTTTCGTTTTTGACGGAGCTCGGCAGTAGAAAGCGGCATTGCTCACCCGTGACCTTTATCGCAGGCTGTGTCCACCCTGCCGCAGTCGCAGCAAATAATAAAAAAAAAAAAAAAAGCTCACTCAAAAACGAGTAAAAAACGCTTTGGAAATACGCTGCGTTTCGGTCTGTCGCAAGTCACGTCGTAGCTCGAAACAAACGACTAAAACTAGGAATCTAGGAAAAGGAGAGCGTCCGGTCCTTCGTAAAAATCGGCAGAAGCTGGGCCTCCGGCTCGAGCTTTCTACATTCGCGGTAACGCACCGGCACACGTGCAGCTAAACAAAAAAAAAAAAAAGCAGATGTCATAGAGCGCGTGCAATAGAGGCGGTTTTCCTCCTGCATATCTTACCTCGAAACAAACTATATATATATAGGTATAGTGTGTCCCAAAGAAAACAAACATAAAATTGCGGTGTTTTTATTTCACTGTAAAAATCAAACACGCTTCGCCGAACGCACATTTTTCACTCAAATGTAACAGCTAGCGGTCCGATCCAAAAGCCAAAACTTCAACACTAACCGTTATCTTACTCAAAAGTTGCGTGATTTTCTGAAATTTTCGAGAGAAAAATGGGGCCCCTTTTCGGTTATGATGAAGGTTCAAGCGAGCTGGACGAGAATAACGATAATAATCCGTGGGGGAGGGGAACAAGGGGGACAAAGGACAAGTTTGGATTTGTCCTAGTCCCCCTTGTCCTCCGAGGATTATTATCGTTATCCCGTTTTCGCCCGTTTTCGGTAACTGGCGCCATACACTCTAAAAAAGCCCGTGAGTCTACTTTTCCGCACAACACTCCGAGAGCCAATCACCGCAACTTACGGAGGCAGCTCAGCAAATCACAATGCCGAAACATATATTTAGACCAAAAAACGCAGTCTGAGTTGTGACATTAAGCGATGCAAGCGTGACGTTTTGCATTGCTTAATCTCACAACTCAGACTGCGTTTCTTTGGTCTTAACACATGTTTCGGCATCGCCATTCGCTGAGCTGCCTCCGTAAGTTGCGGTGATTGGCTCTCCGAGTGTTGTGCGGGAAAGTAGCCGCACAAACATTTTTTAGAGTGTAGAGCTCCGTGTATCCGAGTCCTCGGTCAGCCGCCGTCTTCCCATTTAAAGTTTCAGAAAATCGCTAATAGCTTTAAAAGGAAATAAGTTAGTTCAGAAACTTTGACGTCTGTTTCGGACCGATCGCGGAGCATTTCTGCGGAGAATGCGCCTTCGGTACTGCAAAATTTACTTTTGCAATAATAAAAAAAAAACTTTTCTTTTTGTTTTTGCGAGGGAACATTTTATAGAACGAACAGCAAGACTTTTTTTAGGGGAACACCATATAGTGCCCATATAATGCCCTGGCAAACCAAACCGCAGTGCAGTTTTTCTTTCCTCATAAAATCTAGCTCTAAACGGCTAAAATTTGGTTCACCGACGATTTATCAGCGTTCTTAGGATGATGCCAAGATTCAGAAACCTATAATATAATGTATACGCCATTGCACACTGTGCATTATTTAAAGACAGCGGCCAAGCTTTGTTGGGGCGAAGCTCGCGCGGATAAAGGTAAAGAATTTATGGCGATCGTAAACACTGTATACATTATATGGGCCCGTAAAAAAGCATGGGTTTGTTTGTATGCGAGCCCTGACGTCGAACAGGATGCTTATGTAGCATTAACAAAGCGTACGTTCCTCTCTCACACAACAAAACAAAGGCGAGGAGACAATTATCAGCAGAGCAATGTGGCAACATTTGGCCCCGTGCAGTATTCCTTCATTTTTTTTTTTTTTGTTCTTTATAGCGCCGCCAATTTCTCCCTTAACTTCACGCTAAACAAGCGCCTCGCGTAGTTGAGCTTTTTTTTTTTTTTTTTGCTGTCGTTCTATTGTTAGAAATTTCACACCACACAGTAAATCCAGTGCCTCAATGGGGGACCCTTGTGCACGTGATCTAATGCAGACTTGGACGTAGTTCAACTATTCTACTCAAACTACTGCAATTTAACTACTTTTTCGAGTAACTTGGTAACTTTCAATTACAACTTGATATGGGTAATTAGTAGTTTAATTTAACTACTTTTTCAGGTAACTTCTACTCAAATTACTAACTACTTTCGAAATTATATCGTGCCAATTTTGCCCATCACGAAAGTTTGAGCGCAGAAATGAATAAGACGCCGGCAGATGAAGTGGCATTCTCTAACAAGGGGCGCCCTGGTTCGGGAAGGCGTCCTTGGGTCAAGGTGGCGACGAGCAGCCAAAACATAACACCGGCACGCACGAACGCAGGAAGAGATGCTTAACAAGCCATGGTCGGTTCAGGCGCCGCGTTTCCAGCTGCAACCGTGAAAGACGGTGACATTCCGAGAGTTGTTGTCTGTCTTTAGTGAGTTCTGACTCAAGCGGTAGGTTCCACGGGAGGCGCCACTGGAATGACCTCGCAGCTGGGCGCCCCTCCGTCGTTCGATATGTTGCACGACGCGAGAGTGTAAAACGCACATCCTTCCGTAAATAATACGCTAAACACCGTTCTTGTTTTCAGGTTAAAGAGGCGGACTGCGCTCATAAAACATTAGCTTCCTCGTATTACCAGAAATAATTTATGTCGCTCAGTAAAGCCAGCACACTAGACAGGCCCAACAGCGGCACGCATCTCTGACCCTCAGTAAACCCGCCATCTTGGAAAATGAGTGGCTCCACCTAAAGTTAGTTGGAGTCGCGAATACGAGCGACGATGCTTGTTCACGTAATCCTTCTCGTCCTTCCGACCATCCATGCCTGGGAGACCTCCTCTTTGTTAAAAAACGATTTACTTGTTAGGCGTGTCAGGCGCGTCAGATTATTGTAGTCGCCGGCGAGGATTGCGAGTTATCCTTGGGAGATCCTTCTGTTAGACTGGCGTCAGCGGCGAAGTATACTTCGGTTCATCTTCTGTTAAACCAAAACATTTTTTTTTTTTCAGTAGCGTAGCACTAGCACTACAACGGAACGCGCAGTCGTCCGGATGATCTCATCGTCGTGGCGCGAGACTTGAACCATTGACGGTCTGGGGCACTCTCTCAGCGTACTCTCAGAACGACGTCGGAATAAAGAGGGGCCAGCCATAACAATCTCAGCTTGACGAAGAAAAAAGAAAAAAAAGGAGGAAAGTTTGTTCTAAAAGACCCTCTACCAGAGGCAAACCTCACATGTTTCGTCATGGACACCTAAGATGCTGAGACTCGCTTACCCGACCCTGCACAGCCTGTTTCTCAAATTCAAAACTGCCGTTTCATTCAGTGCCACGGTGGAACGTCTATTTAGCTTGGCTGGGGACGTCTTCAGAAGGAAAATGGGAAAATTCGCCTATCAAGAACTTTGAAAGTCAATTGCTTCTGCGAGCGAATAAACTATTTGGCGAAAACGCAAGCTATAAATAGACTGCATTTATTTTAGGCTCGCCGGGTTTTTCATTGATCAAAACTGCTGTTCATTTTGCTTCCACAAAAATATAAAAAAGTAACTTCGAAAGTAACTTCAAAGGAACTCGCTACTTTTTAGAGTAGTTAGTAGTTTACTCAATTACTATTACAGATGCGTAATTTCTACTCTACTCCAATTACTTTTAGCGTCGATACTCAGTAACTTAACTTAAATACCTTTTTTGAGTAATTTGTACATGTCTGATCTAATGTGAGTGTAGTGTCCTCATATCGTTACTGCAGTTCTCAGAAATACGATGTGTTTATGACTTGAGACTAAAATTTGAGCTTCCTTGCGCATGTATTCGCACACCATTTGCGCGAGAAAAAAGCTGACTGCGAGTTGATCTTTACTGGAGCCTAGGACGTAGAGTTGGCCTACTTTCGTCATGACTGATGGAGGGTATTTTCATTATTTCTTTCGGTTCTGATTTTACTTTTTTTTTTTTCGGCTTGATATACTTCGCTTACGAGCTTCATTTACTTCTCTTATGGAGAGGGGCTGTGCGTTTCTCTCAAATGTGTATTTATTTGGCCGGTTGACAGTGGCGAGACAGGGTTGGGAAGTTGTCAGTAGCGATTGCGTGTTTTCCCGCCTTAATAGTTTTTCTTTACCAGGGAAATTATCGGCAACTGCTTAACACTAAACTCCTTCTTCTTTTTTTCTTTCTTTTTTTTCAGAAACCCACGAGCCACCGCCCGAAGGTGAGTCTCAGCTTTGTTACGTATGTATGCTGCTTGTGGATGTGACGGTTTGACGTGTGCCAAAGAGACACACTTCGTCCCTGCGCAGGGGCAGCGCGATTCCATTAATTTGTAACTTAATTGCTGTGCATTTAAAGACATTGTCGGTAACAACGTTAGTGCTGCGCCGCTGCGCGGTGTGCGCTTTACTTCATATGTTGGAGCTCTTCCTTTGAACTCGAGAGCTCGTCAGACAAGCACCCAAATTGTTCAGAAGGGAGTGCGAATGTCGAACAGGAAGCAGCACCGGACCTGAAACGTTTGTTTTCTCATTGTCGTTGTTTGTTGTTGTTGTTTTTTTTGTGTTTTTTTGGGGGTGGGTGGGGGAAGGGGAGAAAGTTGAACAATCATTGCTTGTTTGTGGTTTAGCAAACGGTTCACTACCGCTTTAAGAATTTCCCGTTGTCTTTATTTTTTTTTTTCAGCTATCGCTTTTATTTGTTGCTACATATTTCATGTGTCACTTGTGCAATGTAAAAAGTATACTTCGTAAGGTTGACGCTCTTATTGACGCTGTCAATCTTGAGTACAGCCCCAATTTATTCAGTTTCCTTCTTAAGGCCTTGCTTTTGTGTTGCAACGTTGCTGTTGTTTTTTTTGTTTTTGTTTTTCTTTGTACTTAGGATTTTAGTTTTGTTCCATCCACCACTTCTGAGTGACACAAGCTCTTTTTTGCGTCTTGTTTATTCATTCATAGTTAGACGCTAGAATTTGGTTGAAGGGTCTCCGGAATGAAAAGAAATCTCCGACGAATAGAACCATCGTTTCTATATATATTCATTTGTCATAGTATCATGTTCAAAGTCTCCTCAATAATGTCAAATTATTGGGAAGAAAAGGGGGGAGGGAGGGATAAAGGCGCCACGACTTGGTATACAATTTTTTTTTATTACTTGTTAATTATTGTACTTGATTTGTTATTAGTTTGTATACAAGGTGATGCCGTAAAAAACAGCACATGTGGCACGCCTTGCAAAATTCAAATTCTAATTGTACATACCTGAAACTGGACACGCGAACATCGTTTCACACCAAGCGCTACGATCCAACAAAGGACGCAGACGAACACAACAAGGCCACGATCGAACATATATTCTGGTCCTGCCCGGCCGATCCCCCACCCTCTTCCCTCACACGACACTTGACACAACGAGACACTCAGTGGACGACCCTACTGCTCAGCTCCGACTGCGTTAGCCAACTCGCTGCGGTCACAAGAGCCGAGCAAGTCGCCGCCCGGCCCAGTCCGCTTCGCCACTCTGCAGGGGAGGCACCACGCCGGCCGTAGGAGAAGGAACTCAACGTTCTGGATCTTATTAGACTTTTATAAAGTTTCTTCTCTCTCTCTCTCTCTTTCTCTCAATTCAGCGCTGGTAAGATTTAAAAAAAGAACTGAATAGAGCAAAAATGACGGCCTGCATTTCCAGTGTCCTAAATCGCGGTCCCCATGGAGAAAGAACGAGAAAGAGAGCGACAGAAGAACGGAGAAAGGAAGCAGACAAAAGGTTAGGCGTGTTCGTTTTGCCGCGACGAGTTGAAGTGGCTCGAGAGCTTGTCAACTTTAGTTTCGTATAAAGCGCGATTCTGCTGTTTTCCTGCAAATTAAGCTAGGAGAGAACAAAGTATACAGACCTTACAGGCGATGTTTTGCTGCTGTTAAGGCGTCGCCAGCGATATGGGTCCATCGGGACCACCACCGTCGATGTCCTCGTCTATGTCCCGCCGTTCCCAAGCGTCCCCAATGCATGGGAAGCTTCAGTCTAGGTGATTATAGTAACTTTATGCCGGCCTGCTCTTAGCCTGCGTACTGGTTTGCAAGCTGGATTCCAGGGAACGTGTAGAACGCAAAAACGCTGAGAACGTCATAAGAGAGGCAAGCGGCGAGCAGAATAACCGCGATAAAATAGTGATTGCAACGAAATATACGAGCGATAATACAGTTTCAGTTATCTTTTGAAAACAAGCGAAAGTTCCTGTTTGATACAAAAAAAAATAATTCGAAAGCAGACAAATGTTTGCTTCATTTTATCGTCTGCTATTCGTTCGAACATCTCTGCTGGGCGCGGACGGCGGGTAGGGAGGAGCGACCGTATAAAATACGACACAATGAAACAAACAATTGTCTGCTTTAGAATTTTATATATATATATATATATATATAAATAACAGGACAGTTTGCTTGTCTTTAAATGGGGACTGAAACTGCACCATCGCTCATCTATGTCGTGAAAATAATTATTTATCGCGAATATGCAGGTCGTCGCCAACCTCACTCATGACGTTATCAGCGTGTTTTGCGTTCACCACGCCACCTACGATAGAGCTTGCAAATTAGTATGCAGACGAAGATCAGGCCGCTATATGACATTGAAAATGCACGACCGCCGTTTTTGTTTTTTTTCACAAGTCCTGTGTAAAGCTTTTAAGAAGATAGACAAAACTTTTTTTTGCAAAACGGCGTTTGCGTGCCCAGTTTCAGGTATATAAATTTGGAATTCGAATTTTGCAAGGCGTGCCAAATGTATATGTAATAGCTCTTTTTTTTTTTTCAGTCTTTAAGTTCCACTATCTTCCATATTTTATTTTGACGTTCCAGAAAATTTTCAAAGATATTCGCCTTCAAAAATTACTGTAATGCGGTAATTTTCAACAGAAAAAATAAATGTCATGTCCCTCAAGTTTCCCACTCAAAAAATTAATATAAAATTTCACCATTAACGAACACGCATGTAGTGCACACTATATGCACTCTTACGTTCTGGCTGTTGCTGTTTTCCTTATTTTTTTTTGTATCATTTACTTTCAGGTGGGCGCGCATGAAATGGCAGCTTGAAGGAAAAGAAAATTTTCTTTACAATTACCTCTTTTTTTTTTTTTTTTTGTACTGTTGAAGAAATTACGCTTGGCGGGAGCAATACGGCAGAAGCCCATTTCAGCGGACGATGCCGAGTAGAAAACGAGCGAAACACCCAAGCGCCCGGGTAGAATTAAAACCTTCCGAGCACCGCCGCCGAATAGGTGGGGGGGGGGGCGGGGGCGGGGGGCGAGCGGAGGAACGGGGGCTGAGGGTCAGGAACACCGGGCGCATGGCAGAACGGGCAACGGCGTCAAATTTGGGCGTTTCTCTCCGGGGCGCCAACTAACGCAACGGCCAGAAGAGCAAGCCGATCATTTCGAGCCATTTAACCCAAGCCGGCTCGCTAATGGGACGAAAACCTGCGCTAATCTCCCTTTAATCGCTCGTGGCCATAAATTATTGCCTCCGCGCATTCCTCGTCGTCCTCACGTCTGGCCACCTCTTCGGTCGGCTACCGGTCATTTCCGAATTAAGCGCGCTCAAACGCTCGGTATTTCTTCTTTTTTAACTGCCTTTTTTTTTTTTGTTGTTGTTGTTGTTCTTGGCGTTTGTGCCTTTTTGCGTTTTGATTTTCGTTCGATTTAAAACGCTCCGCCACATGGGCATAGAGACGCGATCGTGGAATAACCGAGCGAAGCATTATTTCCGACGCAACGCTGTCATTAGCTGCCAATTGTGCGGTTGTGCGTGCTTGTGTCGAGCGGAGCGCGCGAGGAGAAACAACAAGCTTCCCCGCAGTCACACCTGTGCACTGCGATCACGATGAAAACGCTCGAGCGGCTCGCCGCCGCCACCGTGGCCTAGCGGGAATCAACATTGGTCTCCCGGCGGCGATCGGTCATTTGCATGGCAATCGGTTTGCCTTCCAAATGTGTTTTCTTTTCCTCTTAACGGGCGGCCGTCGCTAAGCTCGTTTGCGGGGCCAACGGTTGGATCTATGAAGCTTAGCGCCTGTAATGAACGCCAGCTGGTCGGGCTGCATCGTCAGCTTGGGCGAGCGCTAAATCGGAAACGCCTCGTGTCGGTCGCAGCTATTCACCTCTAACGAGTTCTTTGCGGCGAAATAATATCTACAGGTATTGGGATGAGGAGGTACGGATAGAAAATGTGTGCTTGTTGAGCCTTTTGTAATTATATAGGAAACTTCTGACCCGCAGACGAGGCTAGTGGTTAGTGACTTTCATATTAGCCAAGTCTTCCCTTAGAGAAATCCGCGATTTAGTGCAGGGAAAAGCGTCTTTGACTCCGTGCTTGCATCAACATCTTTTTTTTTTTTTTTTTCACAATTACGTGAACTCGAATTTCGCACAATGTCTGTCTCAAATGGTTTTATTTTTTTTATTTTTTTTTGCTCTTACCCTAAAGGTGCAAAGTATATGCGTCGAAAATAAAAACAGTCGTGGCGTTAGCTGCGTCAACTATACGTCAACGGGGCCCATTCAGCAAATTTCTTATTTTGATTCTGCAATCCAAGCATCAGAGCCTATTGCACCCCGCGGTCGCGTTTGAATGCTTCGTAGTGTCTGCGTCCTCGATACAGTTCATATTATCTACGCACATAGTCAAACTGTACAACTGAATGAACCTCATACGACGGAGTGGGAGTAAAGGTGAAAAGAACCGGCAGAAAGTCGCCGGGATTCGAACTATACGGGTCTGCTGTCTTCACGTGGAGGCATGTACCTCCAGAACACCTCTGACTGGATGCATTCCGTTTCGGTGCATTCGTAAGACAGAGAGGAAGTTCCGAAAGACAAGGCGATGTGGCGTATACAGTCGCCGATAGGACTAGAACGGCCGGACGCACGCTCGAGGCTTATACAAGACGCCGAAGCGCTATGGACGGTAGGTAACAACTGAAGAACCTCCCTGCCGTTCTAGTCCTGACAGTGACTATGAGTGGTTAGCAGACCGGTAATAAGAAGATCCAGAGTTCGATTCCCGGCGCCGCCCAATTTTCTCTTTCCGGCGGCTTAAACCTTTATTCTCGTTCGATCGTACGGTCCGTTCGTCCGCAAATTACTATTGTTTTTTTGTTTTTTTTGTTTTTTTTTTATTGTAGACACCGCGAAAAGATTATGAGCATGACCCGTGATTTATCTTCGTGTCTGAACAGTCGCCAGCGCCTCGGAGCGCCGCCTTAGTGAATGCAGAAGAGTAGACACCTGCGCAGAGAGGAGAGACTCGCGGCTGCAAACGCCAGGAACCAAGCAACAGCTCCTAGGGAACAAAGTACTAGTGCTGAATGTTCAGCGTCTCGTAAAGTAAGCCGATCCGGGTCACAAAGTGGACACCAGCACTGCTTCAGCGATCGGTTGAGACGCGTACTTCCACTCAGTGAAAACACGAGCCCTCTTCAAACGCGCTGTCGTTCCTTAGACCGGGGTCACACCGCTTCTACATCATACAAAAGACAGTCTGCATAAATATTCCAACGCGAGTCACCGCGAGGTCCGTGCTTCGAATGTCGCATGCCAATGAGTTTGAGGAGGAAACTTGGCACGCGGCATTCGAACCACGGATATTCCAGTGACTCGTGTTTGCAGACTGTCTTTTGTATGATGTATGAGCAGTGTGAACCCCGACTTTAGGGGACGCCGAAAATTAAGCACTACGGCTTGGTTATTTGGGAAGAGTGTTAATTGGAGCCGACCCTCTTCTTCCTTGCAAAGGCGCGGGCAGTGCTAAGCATCCGCTCGCGTGTTCGCCCTCATATTGTAGCCGAGCGCACACCATTCGACGAGCACAGTGTGTTCGAGTGAAGCGGCGCCGCAGATGAATGCGCGTCTGACCCTGCCTCTTGCACTGCCCGCAGAGTGCCTGTTCAACGTGGAAGGCAGCCACGGCACCATCGGCTCGGCGGACATCAAGGCTTCCCAGCTGAACCACTCCCGGCAGAACAAGCTCCCCCTCGAGTGTACCTGGAGCATCCGGGTGAAGCCTTCCTGGCAGGTACGCCCGCCCACGCGCCTACAACCCAGCCGGATTAGGGCGGATTAACGTGCGTCCCGAACCCGAATATGTTCAGCTAAATTGACCGTTGATGTTGGCCGCTGGCGTGCAGTTCTCGCCAGCTATTTTCGAACTGACTTACAACCTACGTTTTGTTTGTTGGACAGTCGACTGAAGAGCACAACTTGTCAGAGGTGTCTGTGTTGTCTCGCAATATTGCGTATTATTTGGTGGAGGCGCGGAGTATCTCTAGTATAAATATAGTTGCCAGTATTACAACTCTAAATAGCAAGACCTTCTCGCTTTCTGTCCCGTCGTTGTATCTTTATATATATACAGTAGTGAACAAAAAGATATGATATTTCGGTTTTACGTGGGTAACTTTTCTTCGAACTGTGATACAGATATAAAAATTTTAATGGAACACTGCATTAACGTATTTATAGAGTAGAAACTGATATAAATAAATCAACTAGACGTCGAACAATACTTCTGTAAAGGAAACAAAATATCATATCTTTTTGTTCACTACTGTATATATATATATATATATATATATATATATATATATATATAGGGATGGGCAGTATTTCAAATACTTTGTGTATTTTGCATTTGTATTTAATTTCAAATACAATTGTAATTAAATATAATTTTGTGGGCGAAAATACATCTCTCAAATTTATTGTCACTATTCAGAGCAGGAAGAAAACTACGTTCTGCATCGAATGCAGTGTCTCTCAATTAAGCACAAGCGTTTAGTGACTTTGTGATTACGGTGCTAGTCCAGGGCAAGAATAGTGACGAAACCGACGTTCACAGGCAGACAGGCTAAATAAGTTCCTGTGACAACTTGTGATGCTTTCCAGCCTGATTTCCATCCATATGTTTGCCTGGAACATTCTAAATGCACGGGTCGTCCAGATTTTCGTAACTAGCGCGAGTTGCAACAATAAATATTTTTCTAGCTAGTGCTGCGCGTCTTGGTCGTCTCGGTTCTTGTTGGTCTATACCAAAATGTAATCGGCAAAAAAAGCTGCTTGAAGCTCTGTACTTTTTTCACCTATTACGTCCAAGCTGATTACATTTTTTGTGATTATATTTCTATTACGTTACTAGAGCCTCGCACACTAACTCCCGAGTGTGTGATACAAAATTAAAATGAGATACCCAGAAACCCGTTGCAGGTGTCCTGAAGTCGCTGACGCAAATTTTGAGGAATGTATTTGGAAAAGTATTTGGAGGAGACCAAATACATTTGGTTGTATTTGTATTTTGTAATTAAATGCTTTTTTTGGAAATGTAATTAGATTTGTAATTAAATACATTTTTGACGAAGTATTTTGTATTTGTATTTCGATACATATTTGCATGTATTTTGCCCATCCCTGTATATATATATATATATATATATATATATATATATATATATATATATATATAAATGCTCACAGTCACACATGGTTGATCAGCTCTCTCGTTTGCGGTTCATCAGTAGCTACTTCAAATGCCCAACTACTGACCTTCACTAATGATGTACTTTCCATACTTGACCGTGGATCCCAGATTGACTGTGTTTTTTTAGATTTCTACAAAGCTTTCGACAAAGTTCCTCATAAACGTTTACTCTTTAAACTCAGTCAACTCAATCTCGATCCTAACGTGCTGTCTTGGATTACATGTTTTTTAGCTGATCGTTCTCAGTTCGTTCATGCTAACAATATAAATTCTTCTATGAAACCTGTTACTTCTGGTGTACTGCAAGGGTCTGTTTTGGGGCACCTGTTGTTTTTAATTTACGTAAATGACTTACCACTGTGTGTATCATCATCGATTAGCCTCTTTGCTGATGATTGTGTAATTTATCGAGAAGTCACTAATACTACTGACATCGAACTTCTTCAAAATGACTTACAAGCTGTGGCTGATTGGTGTGATTTGTGGCAAATGTCCCTTAATACTAACAAATGTAAAGCGATGACTATCTCCCATCGAATTACTATATCTCCTACTTACTCAATCGTTGAAATTCCTCTTGAAACTGTACCATGCTATAAGTACCTTGGGGTGCACATCACTTCTAATATGTCATGGAAAACTCATACTGACCGCATTATCGCCAACGCTAACTCCATGATTGGTTACCTAAAGAGAAACTTTAGGTTAGCCCCAGTGTCCCTAAAACTACTAATGTATAAAACCCTTGTCCGTTCCAAACTAGACTATGCAGCCGCAATCTGGGATCCTGGTCTCTCAACTCTCGTGACTCATCTTGAAGCCCTACAGAATCGCGGTGCCCGTTTTATATTTACTAACTATCATCGCACATCTAGTGTCTCAACTATGAAAACTAATTTATCACTTCCTGCTCTTTCATTACGCCGAAAAATATCTCGTTTGTGTCTTTTTTATAAAATTTATCATTCCAATACTTCGCTAAAAAACAAACTAATGTTAAATCCTGTTTTCATCTCGATGCGCATGTCGGAATTCCTCATTGCATTACCTCAGCCTATTATATAACTCTTTTATTCCAAGGACTTCTTCAGAGTGGAATCGCCTTCCCGCGCAATTAGTAAACATACCATCCTTTGACTTGTTTAAAAGTGCGTTGACTACTTACCTATGTTAATATTTTTCTTTGTTTGTTTGCCTTGTTTTATACATTTCTTAATTTGTTTACACATTTTTTTTTTACATTTTTCGTGCTTGGCTTTTAGTGTTTGTATATTGTTTGTGTTCCAAATTTGTCTTGTACCACTCCCCTCTGTAATGCCCCAGGGCCTTGAGGGTACTTAAATAAATAAATAAATAAATAAACTGTCCCCTTCGCGTCAGATAAATTTGAAAATTACATATTTACGTGATGTCTGTCTTCTAGCACATACGCTGCGTGACACCCTTAGCGCGAACGCACCATGGCGTATTCAGTTTACTTTAAAAGTATACTGCTGCTTCAGTTGGTCCCCCAAATGAGCATTTTCCACCAAACGAGCAGTATTGATGACGGTCCTCCGATTCTAAGAAGAAAAAAAAAAGGAAATAAATGGTGATCGCGCTAACAGTGTCCTGCAATATACAAGCTATACATGCTATACATGAACCTCCGGTTTTTTTGGCAAATAAACGGCATGCACTGCATGATAAAACAAAATGCGACAGAGAATTAAAACGGGGCCAACTGCACAAACTCCATGAAAGCGCAGTGTTCGTTCCCATCAAGCCCACCATTAGATTGTTATTTCTCCGGCTGTCCAGGTGTCTTCGACGGCAGCAATTTTAGATCATGTCGTTCTCAGCAGGCAGGATACACTACTCTCCACAAAGGCGGAATAATTGTAATGTGCGCAAGTTTGGATGGATGGCCTTCATGTTTACACGCAGACTGAGCACTGCATCGCCGTCGGAACCAAGCGTGTTCGTTTTCTGGTAGTATGAGCGTTACAACTGCTTCGGCCTCCTGTTTTTTTCACCAACAGCAATGTATCTTATAAGCGGGGTTTATTTTTTTTTAACTTGTGCATAGTGCTTTTTTTTCTTTTTTTTTTAAAGCTTGTGCGGGCATGTGATTCAGTGTGAATTTTCAGAAAACTCTAAATAGAACATGAACGTTGCATTGCGCTAGGGTACAAGCTAGTATAAGATCGTAGCCCTTGTCCAATACTCAATCTTAGCCTCATGAATTCAACGGATCCGAATTTCAAATATAAACTTCACGGTTTCCTTTAGTTATATTTCTGAAACGGCGAAAGTCGATGTTTCCGTGTCCGCGGGCGAAACTCTTATTCTGCTTTTCAGTCAGCGGTGCTGAGTGTTTGCTATTTTTCCTTCCCTTCCTTTCTTCCGGGAAACGGCGGTGTCTTTTTTCTTCTTTTTTTTTTCATTTTAATATACCATTTTACAAACTGTATTATAGTTTTTGTTGGGATATTCTGTTCTCTTGAAAGGAGTCACTAACGCGAAGAAAATGAGTTCTCGAAAGCCATTCTTCGATAAAAGTCAATTTAATATTTTACTTCAATACGACCCTGTTTCTTTTCTTTCTTTCTTGCTTTCTCTCTCTCTCTCTCTCTCTCTCTCTCTCTCTCTCTTCTTGCTTACTTTTCAACGTTATGGGTCTGTGCCGTGCAAAGTCGTGCGTGTTTCTCGCGTGAAATTCTGTCTCTCCGCACCCCCCGAACGCAGAGAAAAAGGTTCCACTTTATACTCCGTTTCACCTTATGTTGTACCACAAAGAAGGCTAAAAGCGCAAGCTCGTAGCGTTGGCAGCAGCTCTTAATTCGCGAGAGCGTGGGCCGACGATATGTGCCCCAGAGCAAGAAGCTCGCGCTTGTAGCCTTTCCTGCGGTACATCATAAGGTACGTCATAAGGCAAGGGCTACGGCAGCCCCTGTGCTCGTGCAGGTTGAGTACCGGGCAAAGCTTTGCACGCGCACTGTTCAATCCTTCGCGATTACCAGAAAGTGTTGTTCGCGAGTATAAGGAGTATTTACTGGGCGCCATATTTGTGGGTGCTGTTTAGAGCGCATGCTCAGAACGAGCCCACATTAATAGGCTGCTAAGACCGGCAATCCTGATGGTGTGGAATGCACGTTGCAAAAGAACCGTGGAAGCTCGCCATCAGCACGCGCTCAGCAGTCGCGCACACAACCATGGCCGCCAGTGAATACTTCCTATAACGTCCGCTCATCCAGCGGTGTGAAAACTGCAGTGAAAATTACTGCGGGCAGCTCGACTACTTTTTTTTTTTCATTTCATTTACCAAATAGACGTGGGTATATGAATGTTCGAAAAACATGCGTTTTCCCAGTATCTTGCGGGGGATCAATTTTTTTTAAATTGATTAATGAATCGAAAATTCGGTGAAACTGAGAATAGTTTTATGTTTTCTTCGATAAGCAGCAAATTCGAAAACGGGTTAACGCTAGGAAACAACTGCGCGAAACAAAACCCCAAGTTAAACAGAAAGGACGCAGAGCATTCCCTAACATGAAAGTTTTTATATATATATACATATTTTTTTTTAAAGAAAACACAGAGCAGTGCTGCAGAAGCACTCCGAAACTTTTTGTTTGTCTGCATATCACAGGTGGACGTTAAACGTACGCTTACTGCACTCCACTAACCGCGAGGCAAGCATTGTCGTTTTCGTGACAGGAGGCGTCCTGCGTTTTCCATCACATCGCATTTGCTTCGCGCTCGACACACAACGTTTGCAAGTCCTGAAAATGGTCATATTAATGGCAAGAAACGCATGAATTGTTATTTTGTACAGATCACGGGGCAAGCGGTGGGGAATTTCTGAGAGTAATGCGTTTCATTGTTTGCAATTTGTGCTGCCTTTTTTTTTTTTTTCAGCTAACTGTTGAGTTTTACTATGCGAGTATTCAACCAAGCACCGTAAAGGATGCCAACGAGCTATTTTCGTCGCGTCTGCCAGCGGAGTTGGTTGAATCCCAGCCAAGCGGGTCTCGACCTCACTGTCAGAAACCAGAGCCGTAGAGAGAAAGAGTTCAGTCATTAATTGTGGTTGCCGGCGCAAGAATAAGGATATGCCATTGACCGAACTTTGGTTGGGCATGCTTGCGAGCGTATTTTCGAGCCATCCACAAGCCCCAAATAATTCACGGCCTAGCGGCGGCGGTGACCGCAATTAGGTTGCTGCATGCGATCCCTAATCATTTGCTTCGTTTTGGCGTCTCTAAAGTTGAAAGTGGCTGAAAATATGGCGCACGTTGCCTCGGGTTCGCGTGCTTGCGCCTACCAGCCTGCTCGCCCAGCAAGTTCAAAACTTTTTCTGTTTTGTTTTCTTTCCTGTTTTCAGTTTTTCGACGTCACTTGTCATTGTTTAGTTCATGAACGGGAATAATCGAATGTTTGAAATTCATGTATAGTTCGCACTTCAACAGCGGGGAGAATATATGACTATGGTGGCGCCACCGCCGCTGCTGTAACCTAGACAGCCTAGGTAGATTGAACAGAGGGCCCCTCTCAAACCATGAAAAGAGTTGCGGCGATCGGTGGGAATTTACAGGATTAGTAGGATTACAGGTGGGAATTTACATATTTACAGGATCAGCAGTGGGAAACTCTCTGTAATAAGGCTCTCTGTTGTGGCCAGGCCCCTATTGACCGAGCTCTCCCCATACACGACTCGTTCACCGACCAAAAACAAACACAGGTGTTTGCGAGCGGCTGGTACGAACCTGTGTTGTTGAGTTTCTCCTCTTAGCGAAGCTATACGCTCTGAATCGTATCGATGTCGGCCTCTATAGCCGACATCATGGTTCTAGCATTGGGACCTTACGGCTGCGCAGGTGTACCTGACATTCACCTACTACAAGCTGGCCGACCCCAACAACTGCCGATCCAACTTCATCGACATCATCGCGGGCGAGCCGCAGCACAAGCGGTTGCAGCACTTTTGCGGCACCATGGCCGAGCCGACCCGGTCCGAGACGAGCCACGTCAAGGTGCGCTACTACGCCGAGCACGGGGCGCTCAAGGGCGCAAACTTCTCCATCCTCTTCACTGCCTTCAGGGAGATCACCAGCGCCGGTGAGTGTTGTTCGCGCGAAGCTCCCGGGCAGAAGGTTCTGGGACTCTACGTTCTTGTTCTTCTTGGCATATGAAAACCAGTATGGCACTGACTTCACAGTGAAAGTTGCTTCATACTAACTGTAACTTCAACAAACCAAACAAGATGGTTATGTGCAACTTAGCTTTATTGCAGTAGATATTTTGCCAGTTGAGTTCCCTAGCCGAAGAAGTTGCATGCACCTATATATATTGATTATGTTATACGGGCGTGATTTAAATCGTGATTTAAATCGTGATTTAAATCAACTTGTTCTTTTATTCTCCACTCTAAATCAAAATAAGCATTTTTTTTTCCTGGTTGCGAATGATCTAAGTGCGCACGCAAATTAAGCACGATAACCTTTAAACGACGGAATGCCATCAAATCTGCGCTCCGTAAAAAGACAAACAATCTAGTAACAGGCTACGGATACAAAGTGAAATGACCTGGAGAGCCATGGCTTGCCTAGTCGGATTATTTGCCGCCGGCGCGGTCTGACCAATGGCCCGTCGGAAACGACAGTAGAGGCTCTTAATGCCAAATGTCACCAGGGAAAGTGATGTCTGCGTGATAATTGGATTACCGAACTTCTAGGTGATGACGCCAGCACACTCGAGGATTTCGCAAGGAGAGTATTTATGACAGCCTCCCGCCTGCGTTGCCCAACTGCGCCCACTACTAAATGCCGGTAACAAACAGTTCTGCAAGCAGACTGAGAGATTATGAGACTGCATACATTCCAAACTGGACGGGCGCCGTGCGGAGGATGCTTGATACACGGTCGAAATGTTCACATTTATACCGCCGGTGGCGCAAGACTTAAGCTTTCAAAAGGGGGAGAGCGATTCAGCCTTCCAAGATTTCACCCGGAGTACTCATTTTATTGCGCGTTTACGCCTAAACGAAAGACGTTGGTCGCGACGTGAGAAAAATATTTCGCCGAGTTCCATTAGATTACCATTTCGTTAACGCCGCTCATAGTCCGCTTGTTATCGACCTTTACGACAGAAGCGCGTTTTCCAACAAGCGCTTGGCCCTGAGGCTTGACTGGTGCGCCAACGCGTCATTTTCTTGTTGTTGCTTACCTCTCTTTTTCTTCTTTTTTTTTATTTTTTGCAGCGACAGCTGTTAGTGGGAACCTCCCAGGGAAATAGCACGGTCGTCCTTCGCGAAAACTCCCGGTTACGTCATCAATCAGATGACTGCTCCCAGCGGCTGCCACCATCGCGCTTAGTATAGAAAAGATTTCCCCCCGTCGAGCCGGATTCGAACCAGCGACCTGAGTGACGGCCATCGTTTTCTCTGCAGTCTACCGCTCTACCAGTCGAGCTATCGACAGGACAAATTTCAGTGAATGAAAGGCGGTATACGTTCCATTACTTTCTACCTTCGATAACGCTTTGACTTCTCGTGGGCCCTAGAGCGTGCGCGTGACACCAGAACATATAGCAGCAGGCAACGAGCGGTTGCTAGAGGCCGGACGTTGGGAAGAGGCACCCTGACATTCTCACTTTACATTGCCTGTGACTATACGTGCCGAGAACGAGACGAGAGCGCGCAAGGACGTCGGAACACCGAACTGTGGTTGGAATGATTTGTGGGTAGACACAGAGCTAGCTGCTTTTGCCTCCTCCTTATGTATACTCCCCCTTCTTTGTCCTCATCTTTTTTTTTTTTTTTTACGCTTTTCTGTAGTGATTTTAGAACGTCAAGAAAAGCTCAACTACATTGTGAAAACTTCGTCGGCGTTCCTCGCTTGTATCTAAAAATAAAAATGGCGACCCAAAATGGACCCAGCGGTAGCAGCTGCTGCCGAAGCTTATACAAGGCGAAATCCGATGAGAAACTCGCACGAATAACTTTGCAATTGTTCGATTACAAGTACGTTTTGTTTTCGATATACGTTGGTCGCCTGTTGAGCTCGCCAGAGTTCAGAATGAACCGAAGAGACCATCGATTCGGGTGCCGCTTTCCCGCGCTTGTTTCATTCGCGGGTGCTGCGCTTTGAAAGTAAAGCGCCCCCTTCGCTTCGTTCGCCCGGTTGTAAATTGAAGCCGAAAGCGCGGAGCCCTCATCCATTTCCAAGTCTTTCCAAGGAGTTCTCGAGAAATTGTTTCCTTTAGGCCGACGCCGCTGCAATCATTTCCCGCGCCCCCGAGAGGCGTGTGTACAAGTGCGTACACACAACCTGGCGGCGAGAGAACACATCGGCCCATCAGAACGTCATCCTGCATCTCGTTTTCGGAGCGCACGGCAGTCCCAACCGACAGTGATCGATGCGCATATCAAAGAACAACGTCTGCCTGCGGCTTGATCATATTCCGACACTCCCCTTTGGTTTTCTTTTCTTGTGCGTGTTTTTTTTTTTATCTTTTTTTTTCTTGGCTCCATTCGGCTTTTCCTTGGCGTACCCAGTTGTTTTGGGAGGCAGACCGAAACACGAGGACACGCGGCGTGACACTGACACAACGTGTCACGTCCCGATGGTTCACGACACGCCTTGCTTGAGCTTCAAGATTTGTACTTATCTTAGACACTCTGTTCAAAGTACTCTAGAGATGATATATTTCTGGTAGTATTTTAGTATCTCAGGGATACATTTGAATGGGAGTATATTAGAGTTTTTTATTCAGTACGTGTCATTTAGAATTCTCTACTCGAAACTTTAATTCAACATTTTTTTTTAATTAATTGACGATGGGGTGAGTTTGTCCCTGGAATGATATTCGTTCTCCTAAGACGTCAGACACCTCAACGCAAACAAAAGCTGACCCGCGACCTCACGACGTCACGGGTCATGAATAAATTTGAACTTCTCTCGAACATTCTGATAAACCGGAAGAGCATAGGAGTGCGCCGCGCGTGCGACGCATTTGCAACCGCCCGAAGCTATTCAGTGTAAAGCATAACAAAACATAGCGCACGCATAACTTACGCATGACACATTCTGTGTGCTCCTTCGGTTTATCAAAATAATCAAAACACATAAATATATCTGTTTCTCTCTCTCTCTCTTGCAGTTTAGGTATTACGCCTCGCGAACCGCTCGCGTCCCTAGCGCACCGCGTTAGACGCAGCGTTCAGCCTTGAACGACAAACCTGGCTCGATCGAGAGGTTATGTGGACAACCGACCTCTTCGTGCGACATGCGGCGCACTCTCGAGCCGGCCATAAATCCGTCGCTTTCCTTCGCGCGGCGGTGGTCTCTTATAAAATAAAAACAAAAAAAGAGAGACAGCAAGCAGCCCAGCGTCAGCCAGGAACGACAGCGGGGGCAGGCACGCGAGGCCCGCGGCGCGCCTGGTCCCGTCACATTACCTCTCATTTGCACGCCGCGTGTACTCGCGCGCACTGCAGTCGCTCATAAACACGCGCCACCACTCCGGCCGCGGAGAGCAATGCAAGGCAGGCGTCGTTATGAGCAACTCCTAAAGCCCTCCCTTTCCTCCCCTCGCGGCTAACGCGAAGAGAGCGAAAAGAAGAAAAAAAAAACGCATATTATAACGGGTAAAGGAAGGAAAGCCAACTTCAACAACGTTGCTTGTATTGGTTGGCGGGGAGACGGAAGATAACCTAGCAAAATAACACGATCGCAACCGCGAAACGCGAGAGAAGGGAGGACGAGGGAATTCAACCTCCTCTCTTCTCGCCCTCGAAAAAAAAGGAAAACGGGTGGACAAGGGAGGGGGAAGCAAAAAGGAAAAAAAAAATAGTAGAGGCAAACAAAAAGTGCACATTTGGGTGAAGCCTGGGCCGTTAAATGGCGGACCACTCTTCTAGAGCATCGCTCGCATCGCAGCAGCTAGGGTCTGTGGAGCACCGCCATTTTGTTGCGCTTGCCTGTATCTTTACTTCATTTTCCTTTAAGGTTTTTTGTTTTTTTCTTTCGGGTTATTTTTTTTTTTTTTTTTCCTGTTTAATTTAGGCCGCAGACGCCTGCTCGTCGGACACTCCTTGTTTCGTTCCCGCGTTATTATTAAAGCCCTGCCTGTAAATTTCACGACAATGTCCGTTAGTTCTGTTTTGCTTCTGACAGCGCGGTGGGGGCGGCGCTCTGGTCCGATAGTGGAAAGGGAGCGTATTGCTCCTTTGCGTTTGTCTCGCACACCGTCCTACCTCTTCTTTTTTTTTTTTTTTTTTTTTTTTTTTGGCTAGCTTATTGCCTGAAGCACCGTGTTCCCGCGGTAATGATGCCCGAGCGACCCGAGGAACTCTGGTACGCAGGCGCGAACGGAGGCGCCCTTGCTATTGGATAAAGCGCCATCTCCGGGGCCGATTTACAATAGTTCAAATCATTCCCGTTGCCCTACATCTTCAGCGCTTAAGTGTATCTACTGAATATATATTTACCCCTAAAGGCGCCGAAATGGCATTACAGAGAGGGGGACCGTCACGCAGTGGCGTCACAAAAAAAAAAGGGGGGGGGGGGGGGGGGGGGGGACCGCTGCGGGTGCAGGGCTCAAGTGGGTGCAATGAGGCAGTGAAAGAGGGAAGGGGGGGGGGGGGGGGGGGGCCACTGCCGTCACGAGACACTAATAACGAAGAAATCGGGCAACGCGTCACCACGCTAACTTCCAAGCAGATAAGGAATTAATACTGACACGTAAAAATGCAGGTTTAGCACTGATCAAATTATAAAAAAAAAAAAAAAATGAACCGCTAACGCTGTGTTATTGTTGTTGGTGTTGTTTTTTTTCACGGATCAAGTAGCTAGTTTATGCCGAATAAACCACTATCAAGCTACGTGACAATGACGTTGAACGAAAGGAAGCGCGTAGTTTTCGATGGCAAAAACGTTTCTGACCGTCCCGAGGTCTTTCTGCGCACTATCGAAGAAAACTCACATTGCCATGCTTTTCTGAATGGCTCGATATCGCTCGTTGCTGCCTGTACGAGCTACCACACGGAGTTTCTTTCTCTCTTTCTCTTTATTTCTCTTTGTTTCTTCTCTCTTTCTTTTTCTTCCCTTTTCTTCTGACACAAGCTATAAAAAAAAGAAATATGTGGTGCTGTTCTTGTTGTTTTTCGTTTTTTCTACAATCACCTTTGATCTTGAAAGACGGTTTCCCGCGGATGGCCCTGTATTGCGAATCCTGCGATTTCAAAGGCACGAAGTTGACGACTCAAAAGAAACCACCGCCGGCTTGTTGCTCCGGAGCGAGGGCCGCACTCCCCGAGGCTCTTTGACGGTGCGTGTACCTCGCGTGCTCCAGATGCCTGACTTCGTCGACGACATTGGCTTTTCCTCCGCTCTTCCACCTTGATGCGAGGAATAAAATAAACACGACAAGTAAGATCGCCCGGGCCGCTCGCTCCCCCCTCCCTCCTCCCTCCTCCCACCTCCCTTTGAATGTTTAATGCGGCACTGAACAGATTAATAATTTAGAACCGAAGCATCCCGATATCTCGTCTGAATAGGAGGATAACGTGGTTGCTGTCCCTTTATGTTGCGTTGGGTTTGTTTACCTCAGGGACAATACCCGTACAGGAACGTCATATGTAATCATACGAAGAATTGGGTGAACATGGGCCATATGTGGCCATATATATAGTATTATAGTATGACCTTACTTGCCCAATTCTTGATATGGTCATATATGCCATTTCTGTTCTGGTTCATCTTATCGTGAATATAATCATTCAAATTTTGTCGTGTATGCCGCATACGTAATTAAATATATTATATTTTTGGATCGCTATACCCTCATTGCTTTCTATCGTTCCTTATTGTAAATTTTGCTAGTTTTGTTGAACTTGGTGCACTGAACTATGTCTTACTCCTCTACATGAGCTGCCAGATCGGTAAATGTTTTGTCGAAACAAACAAACAAAATATCCTTCTATTTTAGAACTCAGTGTATAGTACAGCACGTATAAATATATGTATCGCGAAGGAAAAGTAACTGCAAATGAAAAGAAAAAGCGGTTTGATCGGCAAGTGCTGAAAAATCAACCAAATCGAAGGATACGCGCAAACTGCATGACACCTGACAAGCGATTTTTTTTTTTTCTATACATATAATGCATGTTTGGTTATTAGAACTCCTCACTATACTGGAAGCTACGAACAGCTCTATGCGCTCGCCAGAATGTTTATCAGATTTAGGTTCCAGTTAATGAATATCGGCGTAAGCACCGAGGATTGACCTTCGTCGTTAGACTTGTACGTAACTCTAATACTCTACACAGGTTACTGACTCTTAAATATTTTTAATTAACTTGGTAGACGTCAAAGAACATCTTCATTTAGTGTTGGTATTTCAAAGTTAACGTTGAGCCGAAATTTTTTTTTTGTTTGTTTTTTGTAGAAATTTAGGAGGAAGGCGCAATAGGCATCATCTTTTCTCCCTCATTATTGCAGGGTGGTCTGCGATTTGAATTTTGTCCTTTGGTAATTAGTTTCTTATCATGAACGTGACGAGTTGCTTTTTGAGTTATTAGTACTCTATACTAGACACCTTTTAGAGTTGACTGTCGTGTTCTCAGTTATTATTTCCCCCGGTACTCAGTAACTTAACTTGAACACTTTTCTCTTGGATTTCGTAGAAGCCTGCCTTTCGTCGACTCGACTTCAGTTCATTGATGTCTTCGCTTCTGGCTTATTTCAGAGAGCTGCGACCCGGAGACAGAGTTCAGCTGCGACGACGGCTGGTGCATCGACGTGAATCTCAAGTGCAACCACCAGTACAACTGCAAGTACCGTTACGACGAAGAGTCCTCCATTTGTCAGACCGGTGAGCAGCAATTTCAACTTCTTTTTTTTTTTTTTTTTTTTTTTTTAGAAAGAAAGAGGACTCAGAGTGAATTGAGAAAAGAAACTAATGGGGAAGAGCTCAGATTTTAAACATCCTGAATAAGGAACTAATGTAAAAACAAATGCCTTATGCAGATATATATATATATATTTTTTTTTTTTTTTAGTAGGCTTAATTGTTTCCTTAAGTTGCACGCGGGTGGCGTGTCCAACTTGGCGTGAAGGCAGATTTCAGTGCCAATCGAGTGATCACTGTTGATCGTCTGACGTACGAGCCCGAGGTACTGATATCGCTCCGCTACCAGTTGTGCACCGTCGCTTCGTAGGTTCTTAATCGAACTTGCGCTGCCTTGTACTCGATGCTGACATTCTGACTTAGAAAGTGGATGTCGGATACAGCAAGCGTAGCGCTCGGTCCTCATAGGATCCGATCATACGGCATTCATCTTTGAGCATTCTTGTTTGTGCCTTTTTTTTTAATAAATATATCAATCTTGGGTGATGATTCTCTGCCAATAATATGGTTACACGTTGTATGGTTCGCGCCGAAGAGGGCAGTTATAGCGTAACTTTGCCGTGCGTTGCTACCGTGAGCTCGTGCTGTAACTCTGAAGCATGCTCTTGGTAGCCCGCGGTAACTCTCTGCGAAGACTGCCTATTGCTTAACTTTAAATCACCGCTGGAACATATTCACGATGCTACTACATCCGGCGTCGACTTTTCTGTGCGACATTGTCAAGGCTATCGTAGTTTGCCCGGGATTCTAACGTTGTGACGGCTTCTTGCGCGAGCGCGTGGCTTCATGTGGCGTCTCGTTCGCACGAGAGTTGCGAACGAGACGCCTCTCGTGACGTCAATACCTTGCGAACAAGAAGTTTGATGGTGCTTGTGATGAGCATGGTGGAAGCTTAAAATTATAGCGCTCTGAAATCAGCACTGCCAACACCGTCAAAATAGAAGTTTTTCCATTCCTCTTATTTCCGTCAGTCATGAATCCTTTTCTGACGTCATAGTCAGCATCTGGCCAATCGTGGAAGGCCGATCACAGCGACGCTTTTGATCGCGCACGTCGCCAATAGCCCTGACAACGTTTCACAGAAAAGTTTTTCAGACCTGGCAATCTACCTGTCGCAAAGAGACCTAACTTCTTCCGTACTTCTGGCAATAACATTTGAGCTGGGCAGTGTATGCCACAAGAAAAAACATTAAAAAAAAAAGCATACATAGCTGTTCTACGTAAATTATGCTGTTATATGATAAAAAAAAATATGAACCACTCAGATAAATAGAAATTTGATCTGACATGTTTCGTTATTGGAAATCACTTGTTGATCCTTCAACTTTTTTTTGTGCTTGTTTTAAATGCGTGCAGTGAAACTTAGTTTCAAAGCATAGCCGTTCGACCAAACAACCAACGATAAACGAAGGCAGGGAGGATCGGTATCCCGTGCAATTCTATCTGCCCACTTTTACTGCCTAAAACACCGAGAAATCTGAGCTCCGGTGTTTGAATTGCTTTGATGCGCCCATCCCTGCGTGTCAGCTGTTTACGTTCTGTAATTACAACCTGCCTAAGTGGGAAAAAAATGTTTTTTGAACGAATCATATATTGACGGGGTTTCTATAGCCGAAGTCAACAATTCCTGGTACCCACTAAAAGCACAAAAACAAAAGAAAGTCATTGTCTCTCATCTTTACTGCAAAAGCGCGTCCCCACAATTCTCGTAACATTTTTTTTTTTTTTTTGCAGTTTTGTAGTCGTTTTTGATTCGTAATTCGTGCACGACTGCTATATTTAACCCCTCTACAGGCAGAGATTGACGTGTTTGCTTGTTCTTTATATTATTACTCTGAATATTTTCGTGTGCGGATTTTCGTGGAAATCGGCACTGTAACCAATTTGCTGTAGAAGAAAGTTTTTTTCTAGTCTACTTTTGGCAGGGAACATACGAATTTGGTTTAGAAGGAAGTTTACCTTAACCTTTTTGATTGTGAGTAATTTGGCGCTAATTAGATAAATTGTTGCCGGGTAGCCGCGGCCTCCACATTAATCAACTTGCCATATCATCGCTTTTATGAGGACCTCATTTAAAAGGTGCGCAGCAGTGTTCCGACGCGTGCGAATTACTGCCAGTTGGTCAGCTGCTTGCACGAACACTGCGAATATTCTCATTTACGTTGTTGGCAGCGGCCGTGTTACTGTCTGTGAGGGATGGAGGATAATCACAATGCTAACGCCAACCATGTTTTCTTTTTTTTTTTTTTTTTTTTTTTTTTTGTTAAACGCTCGTTGCGCTTGCTGAGAACCAAGTGTAACATTGATGCTGAAACGACTCCCCTCACATCTATAAGGTTATTCACTCTGCTTGAATCGATGCGTCACGGGAAGCGAAATCGCCTTTCGTCCGCCATTGGTGTGATCAAAATCGCGATTCGCGGCAGGTGTTTTGTAAGGTTGGCTGCGCCGTGGTGGGTTCAAGAACAAGCAAATGACGGGGATAACCTGCGTCAATAATTTGTTTGTTTGTTTGTTTTTTCGTACCGAACATCGTACGTGGCAAAGCGGAAGAAGAAAAACAAGAATGGCTGGAGGGTCGTCGTCGTGTCGAGCGGCTTTGTCGAAGCGCGCGAGCAACAGTGTTGGACGCGAAGCACTCTGTGTTCCCGAGCGACCATTTTCTGGCAGATAGCCGTACATTATTCTCGTGGTTAACCGTTTACGCTAATAACTCCCGAATTTCCGATGGAAGCGAAAGGACGACAACTAAATTTCGCATTATGCGCGCGATAGACGTTGGAGCATAATGTTAAGGAATCAGTTTCGTCTTAGTTTTCATAAACCAACTCTTTTTTTTCAAAACATACCGCTTGTATCGTTTATAGGGGGGCGCATGTACCCAAATTGAACCTTTATGATCGGCTAAAAAGTCTAATTGGACGCACAGCGTACGCCGTGTGAATGGAATTGACACTTAGCGTATGTTGTCTGCTTTTATGGTCACAAATGGGAACGGCTGCCGGTGCGTATAGGGCTAGCATATGGTGCACGAGGCAATCTTGGATTCCTATTTACTCTATACCTTTGATACGTCACCGAGCTGCAACTGCTGCCTGCACCTTGAACAGGCGCGCCGGACCGTTGCCACTACAGAGAACCTCTAAGGTACCCGTCTTTGGACAGCTGTGCACGGTCGCTCAATCGAGCACATGGACGTTTGAAGATGCTCAGTGACTATCGGCCATATGCGCACCACCATAGAAACACGAAAGCAAGAAACTGGGCTGCGAGAACAACACCACATATGATAACACTCCAAAGAACGGCAGGTAAAAAGGCGCCTCTGCACGTTTCCGTGGGTATACACCAAGCACACTGCGATGGCGGCTAAAGTAGGACCGCATTGAAATGTGACGTCATGTGAATACTCCCTCTTTTCAAGAGTTATGTGCAACGGTGTGGAGGTCAGGAGCCTGAGCACGTGGCTTTAACTGATCATTTTCTTGTTGTGAGCGTGTTCGTGCAAACATAACGTCTTGCACAACTAAGGTCTCGTGCTTAGATGTGCAAGATAGTATTGCTCAGGCACGCGCGAGAGCGATACAATGCGCAACAAATGTGTGGTGGGATATAGAAATGGTACGGGCACAAGCCACAAATCCAATGGTGACCTCGTTGTGTTCCGAAAAGTGCTCTCAAAATTTGCTTTCCAGAAAGAATGGCAGAATCGTGGATATACGTTCAAAGGGTTCAGTCCTGTGGGTGGGAACCATGAGTGAAATCGAGTCATATGCAGAGACTCGAAATGGATGTCGTGACTAGACAATAAAAGGAAATGCTCGTGCGCGCATGAAATGTGGTGAGAGCAGTCAGGCGCATGAACGAAGCAACATGTAAGCCTCTTTTAAACCAAAATTAATTAGGGGAAAGATTTGTCAAAAGAAGCAGCACGTCATTTCAAAAACGCTCGCGCAAAAAAAAAATAAAAAAAAAGAAAAGCCAGCGTGAAAGGAGAAATTTTTATTCACTACTTTCTTCGTTGCTATCGCTTCCTCGAAACTTTTAAGCACGAGTTTCTAAAAGGCGACACCAAATCGAGCGAAGGAACAGGCAATCTCTGGACTCGGCAATATGCTCGAAATAAACGTCATTCCCATGAATCGAGCCAAAGCCACTTAGAGAATCCGAAATAAAATTGCACCTCGAAGACGACCGCTGGAAAGTTGGGGGTCCTGTCTTTCTTTCTTTTGCTTCCGCCGAATATTCGCCTCGCCCCTTATCCTTTTTTTTTTTTTTTTTTTGGGGGGGGGGGGGGGGGGGGGGGGAGGGGGGGTCGCGGGAGTCATGAATACGTTTCGGACAGAAAAGGCAAGCCACAGTTTGCTCTTTCGTTTCTCTGGTATCTTCCCTCTTTCTCTCCTCCGCCGTTTTCTTTCCAAGTCCGAACGTTGATGACCGTTCCAATCCTTGATGAGGGATTCCGGCGATTTCGCTCGCGCCAGCAAACATGCAGCCATACGCAGCCGCCGTGTACACACGCACACACGCGGCCAAAGGGGGGGGGGGGGGGGGGGGGGGCGCACCGAGCCGGCAGACAAACGCCAAGAGCAGAAGTGCACCGCGAGACAGACGAAAACAAAGAGAAAAGCTGAGGAAAAAGAAAAAGTAAGGGTGCGAGCGAGATAGAGAAAAGTGCGAGGGGTCTGTGCTCAGAAAAAAGCCGAGGAAGAGAGAGGTCGAGAGAAATGTTCTCGGTCATTAGGAAGAATCGACGGGACAGGCTGCCGCTGCTGCTGCTGCTTCTGCTGCGCACGCACCACTCTTTTTGCACAGAGACACTGGCGTGAATTGAATCGGAAGGCCTTTCTTTGGGCAAAACCGGAGGGAACCTTTGGCTTGCTCCGGGATTTCAAACGATAGAACAAAAGTGACGCGGGGCGAAGCCGTGGTGACCCCTCCCGAAAACTAAACTAGGGCCTTTAAAATAGACACGGGTCTAAGAACAATTTAAAACGTCCAACACTCGACTTTTTTTCTTTCTTTCAGGATTGTCGGTTAAGGAAACGAGATAATAGAAAAAAAAAAGACCATGATTAGACTTGGTTCGTGCATAAAATTACGCGCGTATTTATAAATATTCCATGTTTCAGCTGTATATTTTTGACTGTGCTTCCACTTATTGCCTCATGATTCGTTCTTCCGCGTTGATGCCCGCGGGAATCACCACATCCTGCGGTTCCATTCACGTTTCTTTTGTTTTTTTAATAAAATTAAACCGCAGTTTCTTAATAATTTTTTTTTTATCGAATATTCTCCGTAGAGAAGGTACGAAGACGATCGAGTAAAACGCCGTAGAGTCGCGCGCACTGCGCCCCGAAGTTCCCGGGACGACATTTTTGAGACGCCGGGAACTTTTAAATATCACACCGCGAGACGCAGAAATCCCTCGAAAATGGGCACTCTGATGAGATTAAGGTTAATTCGATCGCACTGATGTCGCTCTGGAGCACTCGCGTAAGGCTATATGTGCGCGAGGCACGCTCGGATGTCTTGGCGGTAATCGATGTCGTCTGTTAACGTCGTTAATGCAAAAGGATATCTCGAGCTTTCAGTGCCGGGAATTACGGGATAGGTCTTATTTTAAGGCGATGTCGCCGTTCTCGTGAAATTCGTTCTATATATCGTCGCGGGTTGTACGCTTCGAGGGTGCCCTTTAATGTCCCGCGCAAATTTCGCTTCAGTAGCGATCTCGCCATTGTGCATCAAATCGTCGGGCTACTCAAGAACGTTAAGAATTCCAAGTCGGAACCCTGTGAAAAGTGCTGCGCGTCGTATCGGTGCAAGAACTTTTGGAACGCTCAGTTTTCAGCGGAAGACGCATGATCGACAAAACCAGTCTTCTGAGGAAGCAATACAATTTACTGAAGAAACAAACAAAAAACTTGGAGGACGTTTAATTAAGCTTGGCTTTTAAGAGTGAAACGCGATAGCGTTATCGGGCCCCGTTTGCAAAGCCTTCTCATACAAACCAGCGCTCGTTCCAAAGCCGTGCAAGCGTGTGTGCGTGGTCTGCTCGGTAGTGTCACGTGTCACATAACGCGTGATGTCACACGTGGCTGTGACGTCATGACCCTACCGACCCGCTGAATCTAGTGGGAAAATTTCTGCTAAACTCGGCGGGGAAATTTTCCGCTAAATTTGTCGGGAAAATTTTCGGCTAAATTTAGCGGAACATTTTCCCGCAAAATTGAGCGGGTCGATAGGGTCATGAAGTAACAGCCACGTATGACTCAAGCGCGGAGAGCGGTGTCGGGTGATGAAAGGAAAGCATTTTATTGGTTTAGCGAGCTCGTAGCTCTCACCGCACTGTCAGCTCAGGGGCGGATGGAATCTACGAGCTCTTCGGGTCGTAAAGAAACGGAAGCCACAGCTGTTCCTGCTGCGGATCTCTGATGATCTCGTGCTGCCCACGCCTGGTTTGTTTTGGTTGGACAGACGCCGTGTGAACTAGGGCCACACCGTGAACACTGAATAATTAGTCACGGAAGGCAATAACAACGTCCGATCCGAATTAAATTCTGCGGGAGCGGAAATCGATCCTTCTGCGCCCTGGTCGATCACACGCTCGAAACGCTATTTTCGTTCCAGCGTCCGGGGTCGTACTCTGGAACCCACGTGTGCCCTGGCGCCGCTCTACTCCGTTCACCCTTAAAGGTGCCCTGAGGAGGTTTCTGAGATCGCCTAAATATGGCGATAACTCACTCTGCGGGCTCCTAGAAGGCCATAAATCATAACGCTGCGCGGCCGATTTCTCTATTAAAAACGCAATCAAAGATCGAAATGATCTCCGGGGTACTGCAGATACCGGTCAGCTCTCGAGCGCTCGTGAACTGACGACCAAACACATCACTTCCGTTGAAAAAAAAAAGAAAAGAAAAGAAAACGTAGTTGTTTTTGAGACGATTAGTGCACTATTACGTTCCGTGACTGCAAAAAATTAACGTTTTGTTTTTTGTTTTTTTTAATTACTCTTTACTTGCTTCTATCATCTACAAAAGCGTACATATTTTGTAATAACAGCGTATGCAATCACAGCGAAATGTCGTGTTTTTATTGGTCACATTCCGGCAGCCAGGACGACATGTGACCAATGGAGACGCGACAATTCGTTGAGATTGCAGACGCTGTTATTACAAAATCTGTACGCTTTTGCAGATGATAGAAGCAAGTAAGAGTAATTGAAAAAAAAAAATGTTAATTTTTCGCAGACAGGGGACATAATACTGCAATAATCGTCTTCTCGAGCGCTCGAGCGCGCGTTCGCTGGGCTCAATCGTAGTCGCGCATTTGAGATATCACTCCGGGTTTCCATCGGTCGGAGGCGCCAGGATCCTTTGCTTGCTATTGACTGCCAGTGGTCCTGGTTTCGGAAGATCGCATCGCCGAAGATGAAATCGGTGTGTTGCAATCTTTCATTGTTTTGTTGTTTTTTTTTTAATGGGAAAATGACCACGTATCGTCATGATTTAGGGATTTCTAGGATACCTGGAGTCAGCAGAGTTGTCGCCATACTTAGGCGATCTCAGAAACCTCCTAGAAGCTCCGCCTTCAACGCGAGCTCGCTGGCTTCCGCAGTGCTGTGGTTGCGCGTGCCTGTGCGTTCGCACCTGTGTTAGCAAGGGCAGAATGCTCGTGCTGAATGCGGATCTTCTAGTCTCAGCCTAAAGTCTTGTTCAGACAGTTGAGTTTGACTGCGTTTGACTGCGTTTGACTGCGTTGCTTCTTCGAGAAACCAGGACATCTCTGCTGCTTATATCGCGTGCCAAGATGATTCCTTCAATTGTGTTCCACGCTTCATACGAAGCACAGATGTGCCGGCGACTCGCTTTCGGTTGTCGACGTAACGCAGTCAAACGCACTCAAACGCAAATGTCTGAACCGGCCTTAAGGGTGCACGGAGTAGACACTCTAAAAAAAAGCCCGTGCGTCTACTTTTCCGCACAACGCTCGGATAGCCAATCAGCGCAACTTACGGAGGCAGCTGAGCGAATGACAATGCCGAAACATATGTTTAGACCAAAAAACGCAGTCTGTGTTGTGACATTAAGTAATGCAGAACGTCACGCTTGCATTGTTTAATGTAACAACTCATACTGCGTTTTTTGGTCTAAACATATATTTCGGCATCGTCATTCGCTGAGCTGCCTCCGTAAGTTGCGCTGATTGGCTCTCCGAGCGTTGTGCGGAAAAGTAGACGCACGGGTGTTTTTTTAGAGTTCAGTGTTGTTTCTTATTAACCGGTATATACAGTGCCCAAACATGTAAATTTGGATAATGTGTTCGCCCCTTGAGAACGTTTCGCACGATAAAGGCTGGAACAAACTGGCACACTGGCGTCATCTATCAGCTACCCCTGGAACCCTTCTGATCTGCGTATAACTAGACTGAAGGTTTTGCAGTATTTGCGATACCAAATCTACGCACTATGTCAAATGAATTGTCGCTCATACCGTATAATTATTCGGAACACGTCGGGGAAAAAACGATGAGTAAACTATACGCATATCGGAAATGTTCCAAGTCTCCCCAATAGATGGCGCCACTGTCCCAGGCGGTTGCAACGCAGTCGATCCCACCAGCCGATAAAATGTCGCATGGGGTGCCTCCGGCATGCTAAGCCATGGAACGAACTGCTTCAATTCAACAGGAGGAAACAGTGGCGTTCCGTTCCAACCTCATTCCCAACTGCCCCGCGCAGCTGCTGCTTCTCCGCATGGCACTGTTGACCATTCAGGTCTCAACTGCGTTAAGCAAATTCATTTGCCGGACCTCTGTACCATTCTTCGAACGCACTACAAACATTGTGGGAGTATGTTTTAAACTTAGCAGCACGTCTGTCTTCTACACCAGTGGTTCGTCCGCGAAGCGCTGCCTCACCAGTCATGCTGGCAATAAAAGTTGTATTTTTTTTTTTTTTATAGATTGCGAAGGGACATTTATATTTTCGGGTGAGATTTTTTGTGTGTATGTCAATGAGAGAAGTCTACTTCACAATATACCTTAGTTATATGCATTTATTAAATCATTATCATAATTAACATATAGCTTTCCCTCACTTGGAATGGGGTCCTCCATCATTTCCGCGTATTCCCAAGGGGTCCGCGAACCACCAATGGTTCAGAATCACTGTTCTACACAGACGCCCGTGTGGCAAGAGACACTCCGTTGGCCGCGAGCTTCAGAACGCGACAAAAGCTCACCGAGTAGTTTACTGAGCGAAAGTTCGTTAGTTTTCACGGACCTTTGCGTGTGCGTGCACTAAGGTAAGCGTTCTATACCTAATAGAGCCTTCGGCTGCGCCGATATGAAGTCGTTTGACTCAAGATTACGCGAGTGTTATCTCAGTTAACCTATGCATGCTTGAAGAATATTGTGCAGGGTTGACCCTGGAGCTTACACAAGTCTGACGACCCGTCTGAGTTCGTGAATGTGTTTTTGTTTTGTTTCTTGTGACTATTTATTCTCTCCTGGGTTGAACGAAAGGTTCGCACTGTTGTATATAAATAACATAAATAGTATACCCGCGAAACTTTCCCCCGTTACTAGAAGGGAAAGCGAGTGGCCGACCTCAGCAACGCAGACGGCGTGTCGTCTCCCCGGAAAGGACGAGAACCTAACACCACGAAACCGTGTTTCTGCAGGCTCTAACGTGGGCGTGGTGCTGTCGACGAAGCACATGATCGTCATCCTGGTGGTGTTCTCAGCGCTGGTAGTGGGCATGTGCGCCTCCATCAGCATCACGTGTCACAACAAGATCCAGGAGCGGCGGCGGCGGGAACGCGAGTACAAGCTCCGCCGCTCCAAGGAGGCCTCGGTCGAGGTGGGCCTCGATCTGTCCGCGGGGAACCTCGAGGCCGCTCTCGCGCTCCAGGCGGCCGAGATCGGGGCCCGCCGGGCGGGAACATTGCCCCCGGGGGTCCAGGCCACGCCCGTGGCTGGCACGGCACCCATTCTGCTGCGACCCGAAGACGACGACAACGGCTGCTACGTGCCCGAGGTCCGTGCATACGAGGGCCGTGTGGATGGGCTTCCCTGGGATTACCTCAGAGTCCCCCGTGTACGGGGCTCTGGTTTTCACTGTTCGCCTTTCTCTCTGCGGGCGTCTCTAGTTTTTCGAGGTCCGTTCTGGTCGATGACCCCCGAGGTGCCGCTTATTGGGCTTTCCTGTTTGCCGGAGGTTGGTAAATTTTCTTTGCGTCTAGGCCTTAATCGATGCCGCCCCCATTCGCACACAGAGGCACTTCTTAAGAGGCACTTCGCATCTCGTGTCATCTTGTACCATATCGTTGTAAGCACAGACGCTTCATTGGGATATGTGTGGGCGATAGCGGATATTATATCCCATTTGCGCAAGCGCTGCAAGCGGGCGTGGTCGCACGTGGACTCGAACCCGTGCCATCCCGTTCGCAGTTGCAAAAACCTCGTGTGGATATGTGAAAATGATGGACAGAGTTCACATTCGCACCTGTCTTGCATGTGGGCGTGAGCACACGGGGACTCAAACTTGTGTCATCCGATTCGCAAGCCAGGTGCACTACGCTGGATCAGCAAGTAAATTCCCCCCTTTCAAATCCCGTTCGCAGGTTGAAACACCTCATTAGAACGTGTGATGTAATGTTCGATTCACAGGCTACGATTTTAACTGCAATTTCGCAGTTGCGACGTTAAAAACCCCAGCTTCCAGCGCGAAATTTTCGCCGCACGAGGGACGTCGCAACTGCGAAATCACAGGTAAAATCGCATCATGTGAACCAAGCATGAGATCAATTTCAAATATTAGTTCGCACTTACATTTGGGGCTCTAATTTGAACACTTTGGCGAAAAAGTCGGCGAGGAATTCCGCGGCCGTGATTGCCCGGTGCCGCGCTTCATTTTGGCATTGGCCAATCACGGCGTTCGAGTTCCTCGCCCACTTTTTCGCCAAGTGTCCAGATTAGAGCCCCTGTATTGCATGTGGGCGTGGCTGCACATGAACTTAAACGTGTGCCATCCCACTCGCAAGTGCAAGCACCTGAACAGTATACATGAGAGTGACGGCGGATAGTACACTCCTCCTCACCATAAGTTAGAGCGTAAACGACTGGACGAGCCGCTAGGGCCAAGCGAGGCGGCGATATCGCGATGTCACAGCGTTGGTCATCTTTTTGTGCGATTGTAATCGCCAAGTAATATAATCAAGAGTAGGCGGTGGTGACCTTGCACTTTTTTTGTGTCTCCTAGCCTTTAGTGTGGTTCACATTTAAACCAAACAAAAATTGTATGCGGGCGCGGTCGCATCTGGACTTAAACGCGTGTCATCTCGTTCGCAAGTGGAAACATCATTTGAAGCAGTGTTGCCGAATCGTGGGAAATTCCCCACATTGTGGAAAAAGCATGACAGCTAGGGAAAGGGGGAAACCAGAATTTAAACACATAGAAAACGTGGGAAATATTTTTTTAACAAAGAACTGAACCAAAATTTCGTAATTTTCTTATTTACATCGAACAAGAGAAAGGAAGTGGCACTAGCTACTCAGACAGTTTTCTGTTTTGAAGGGCCAATCTAATTCATCACGACTTGCATCATCTGTGTGCTGCAGGCCTGCCGGTACAGTACTGCCGGGTTGTGCGCTTTCTTCACCGCTAGCTACAGACACAAGTTCTGTCAGTGCGATAGATCATAGATTGCACAGTGGGTGCGGTCCCTTTCACAACACGAAAACGAGCAGGCGATTTTAGTTTAGTGTAGTTAATGGCCCGCTTGCCTTCATTTAGTTCCCCTGGTTCGGGAAGGGAGACCAGTTTGCCGAATGTCAACTTCTACATTTTCTAATTTATGCGATGCAAACTTCTACAAAACAAAAACATACGGGAGGTGTTGCTGCACTTAAATATACTTGGCGTCATGCGTATCTTAAAAACGACTTTTGCATCTAAAATGGTGTTGTGGGGAAAAAAGGTAATTTTCGCGACTCGACGAGGGAAAAACCGAAGTGGCAGTGTGGCAACACTGATTTGAAGGCTATGACAGATATGAGATCACATTTGCAAAAGGCTTCTGCGGGGGTGTGGCGGCGTGAAGACTGCAATATGTTTACACGTGCAAATGCCTCATTTGAATATTGGCGATTTTCGTCGTGTGTTTTCTAACAGACTTCCTCGGCTTTGTCTCTTGACCGCCAGGCGCTGTGAATATCTGATTCGTAAGGGAATGCTGGACAGCGAACCTGCCGCCACAGCTTTCTGTCCTATAGCCTCTTGGCGCCGTCGATTTCGCTGGAGTCGCCAAGGGAAGAGCAATGTCGTATGTTAGGTCATCATCGCGCACATATTGCATCTGGCATAGGTCGCACGTGATCCCAAACGCGAGTCATTCATTTCGCAAGTGCCAACACCTCATTTTGATATGTGAAGGCGATGCCAGGTATTATTTCATATTTCAAAAAACAGTGCATGGGGACAGGGTCGCACGTAGACTCAACGCGTGCCACTACGTCCGCAAGTACAAACACTTCAGTTGGATAAATGAATTCGGCAGGTATTAGTTTATATTTCAGAAAAGCATCGGGGCAGCATGGTCGCACGTAGACTCAAACGCGCGCCACTACGTCTGCAAGTGCAAACACCTCATTTGGATCTGTGAGACCGATGGTATGTTATAGTTCACATTAGCGCTTCCATTTATGTAAACGTGGTCGCACGTGGACTCAAACGCGTGCCACCACGTCCGCAAGTGCAAACACCTCATTTTGATATCTGAAGGCGATGCAAGGTACTATTTCATATTTCAAAAACGCATTGCATATGGACAGGGTCGCATGTAGACTGAACATGTGTCACTACGTCCGCAAGTGCAAACAGCTCACTTGGATATATGAAGGCGGCAGGTATTAGTTCATATTTCAGAAAAGCATTGGGGCATGGTCGCACGTAGACTCAAACGCGCGCAACTACGTCCGCGATTGCAAACACCTCATTTGGATCTGTGAGACCGATGGTATGTAATAGTTCACATTAGCGCTTCCATTTATGTAGGCGTGGTCGCGAGTGAACCAAACGCGTGCCATCAAGTCCGTAAGTGCAAACACCTCATTTGGATCTGTAGTTCACATTCGCGAACGTATTAATGTAGGCGTGGTCGCACGTGAACTCAAACGCGTGCCATCACGTCCGAAAGTGCGAACACCTCAATTAGATCTGTATTTCACATTCGCGAACGCATTTATTTGGGCGTGGCAGCGCGTGAACTCAAACGCGTGCCATCACGTCCGCAAGTGCAAACACCTCATTTGGATCTGCAAGTAACATTCGCGAAGGAATTTATGTGGGCGAGGTCGCATGTGAACTCCAATGCGTGCAATCCCGTCTGCAAGTGCAAGCATCTCATTTGGATCTCTAATTAACATTTGTGAACGCATTTATGTGGGCGTGGTCGCACGTGAACTCAAACGCGTGCCATCACGTCCGCGAGTGCAAACATCTCATTTGGATCTGTAGTTCACATTCGCGAACGTATTAATGTAGGCGTGGTCGCACGTGAACTCAAACGCGTGCCATCACGTCCGAAAGTGCGAACACCTCAATTAGATCTGTATTTCACATTCGCGAACGCATTTATTTGGGCGTGGCAGCGCGTGAACTCAAACGCGTGCCATCACGTCCGCAAGTGCAAACACCTCATTTGGATCTGCAAGTAACATTCGCGAAGGAATTTATGTGGGCGAGGTCGCATGTGAACTCCAATGCGTGCAATCCCGTCTGCAAGTGCAAGCATCTCATTTGGATCTCTAATTAACATTTGTGAACGCATTTATGTGGGCGTGGTCGCACGTGAACTCAAACGCGTGCCATCACGTCCGCGAGTGCAAACATCTCATTTGGATCTGTAGTTCACATTTGCGAACGCATTTATGTGAGCGTGGTCGCACGTGAACTCAAACGCGTGCCATCACGTCCGCAAGTGCAGACACCTCATTTGGATCTGTAGTTGACATTTGCGAACGCATTTATGTGGGCGTGGTCGCACGTGAACTCAAACGCGTGCCATCACGTCCGCGAGTGCAAGCATCTCATTTGATCTGCAATCAACATCCGCGAAGGCATCTATGTGGGCGTGGTCGCATGTGAAATCAAACGCGTGCAATCACGTCTGCAAGTGCAAACATCTCATTTGGATCTCTAATTAACATTTGCGAACGCATTTATGTGGGCGTGGTCGCACGTGAACTCAAACGCGTGCCATCACATCCGCGAGTGCAAACATCTCATTTCATCTGCAATTAACATTCGCGAAGGCATCTATGTGGGCGTGGTCGCATGTGAAATCAAACGCGTGCAATCACGTCTGCAAGTGCAAACATCTCATTTGGACCTCTAATTAACATTTGCGAACGCATTTATGTGGGCGTGGCAGCACGTGAACTCAAACGCGTGCCGTCACGTCTGCAAGTGCAAACATCTTATTTGGATCTCTAATTAACATTTGCGAACGCATTTATGTGGGCGTGGCAGCACGTGAACTCAAATGCGTGCCATCACGTCTGCAAGGGCAAACACCTCATTTGGATCTTTAATAACATTTGCGAACACATCTTTGTGGGCGTGGTCGCACGTGATCTCAAACGCGGACCATCACGTCCGCAAGTGCAAACATCTCATTTGGATCTGTAATTAACATTTGCGAACGCATTTATGTGGGCGTGGCAGCACGTGAACTCAAATGCGTGCCATCACGACTGCAAGGGCAAACACCTCATTTGGATCTTTAATAACATTTGCGAACACATCTTTGTGGGCGTGGTCGCACGTGATCTCAAACGCGGACCATCACGTCCGCAAGTGCAAACATCTCATTTGGATCTGTAATTAACATTTGCGAACGCATTTATGTGGGCGTGACTGCAATCACGTCCGCAAATGCAAACACCTCATTTGGATTTGTAATTAACATTCGCGAACGCATTTATGTGGGAGTGCTCGCATGTGAACTCAAACGCATGCTTTCACATCTGTAAGTGCAAACACCTTATTTGAATCTGAAGTTCACATTCGCGAACGAATTTATGTGGGCGTGGTCGTACGTGAACTCAAACGCCTGCCATCACGTCCACGAGTGCAGACATCTCATTTGGATCTGTAATTAACATTTGCGAACGCATTTATGTGGGCGTGGCTGCAATTACGCCTGCTAATGCAAACACCTCATTTGGATCTGTAATTAACATTCGCGAACGCATGTATGTGGGCGTGCTAGCATGTGGAACTTAAACGCGTGCACTCTAAAAAAAGTCCGTGCATCTACTTTCCCGCACAACACTCGGAGAGCCAATCACCGCAACTTACGGACGCGGCTCAGCGAATGACGATGCCGAAATATATGTTTAGAACAAAAAACGCAGACTGAGTTGTGACATTAAGCAATGCAAAACGTCACGTTTGCATTCCTCAATGTCACAACTCAGACTGCGTTTTTTTTTGGTCTAAACCTATGTTTCGGCATCATCATTCGCTGAGCCGCCTCCTAAGTTGCGGCCAATGGCTCTGCGAGTGTTGTGCGGGAAAGTAGACACATGGGCTTTTTTTAGAGTGTGCCATCGCGTCCGTAAGTGCAAACATCTCATTTAGATCTCTAATTAACATTTGCAAACAGATTTATGAGGGCGTTGTCGCACGTGAACTCAAACGCGTACCATCACATCCGCAAGTGCGAACACCTCATTTCGATCTGTAGTTCACATTCGCGAAAGCATTTATGTGGGCGTGGTCGCACGTGAACTCAAACGCGTGCCATCACGTCCGCAAGTGCAAACACCTCATTTGGATCTGTAATTCACATTCGCGAACGGGTTTATGTGGGCGTGGTAGCACGTGAACTCGAACCCATGCCATCACGTCCGCAAGTACCAACACCTCATTTGGATCTGTAGTTCACATTCGCGAACGCACTTTTGTGGGCGTGGTCGCACGTGAACTCAAACGCGTGCCACCACGTCCGCAAGTGCAAACATCTCATTCGGATCTCTAACATTTGCGAACGCATTTATGTGGGCGTGGTCGCACGTGAACTCAAACGCGTGCCATCCCGTCCGCAAGTGCAAACACCTCATTTGGATCTGTAGTTCACATTCGCGAACGCATTTATGTGGGCGTGGTAGCACGTGGAACTCAAACCCATGCCATCACGTCCGCAAGTACAAACACCTCACTTGGATCTGTAGTTCACATTCGCGAACGCACTTTTGTGGACGAAGTCGCACGTGAACTCAAACGCGTGCCATCACGTCCGCAAGTACAAACATCTCATTTGGATCTCTAATTAACATTTTCGAACGCATTTATGTGGGTGTGGTCGCACATGGAACTCAAACGGGGGCCATCACGTCCGCAAGTGCAAACATCTCATTTGGATCTGTAATTAACATTCGCGAACGCATTTATGTGGGCGTGGTCGCACGTGAACTCAAACGCGTGCCATCACGTGCGCAAGTGCAAACACCTCATTTGAATCGGTGAGGCAGGTGGCATATTAAGGCCGGTTCACACATACAGTGGAGCGCTAAGTTAGCGCCTCATGAGCGCTGAAGCGGCCATCATGGGGCACCGACTTGCGCGTGACGTAGCGCTCGGTTAGCGCTTCAGCAGCGCTCGGTTAGCGTTTCAGCAGCGCAGTGTAAGCGCGCTTACGCTCCTTATGCCGAGCTTGCTGCTCCGAAACGCGTGCACGGCAATTCCGTTTTTTTTTTTTTTTTTTTTTTTTTTTTTTTTTTTTTTTTGCGGTAAAGGAGGAGGTGAAGGAGCCGCTCTCCAAGCAAACGGTCGGGCAGGCGATCCAGAGTCAGAGACTTTGAGCGAGTAATTGATTGGGTACGACCTCATCGCTTCCTATTCGATATGCGTGACCCTGGTTTCAAGGAAACGCAGTTAAAAAATAATCACCTTCGAAAGAGCTCTGTGTCTCGATCCCTCAGCCTGGGAACAAGGTTCGCCGGATACCCGTCGGTATCTCGGGTGGCGAAAGATTTCGCGCACCCAAAGGTTATTCTGGGCGTTAAGCCGTCCACACACGTATGCACTAATTGCGTATGAAAGCGCATATGTGGCGTTTATTTCAACGTCCCACATCTCCGCCATGGTTCTGCTGATGCACACTCAACCACAGGGACCGGAACCGCAGTGCACACGCTAATCCGCAGCAGTAACCGCGATACAAGAAGCACTAATAAGGCGATATACTGAAGCGCTAACAAGACGCTACTAAAGCGCTAACAAGGCGCTAGTTCTAATCGCAAGCTATATTCGAACTAAGTCATTTGCTAGGAAGCGCTACATGAGCGCTCTTTCGGGCGCTCACGTGCCGCTGACTTAGTGCTCCGCTGTATGTGTGAACAGGCCTTTATACTTCACATTCGCGTGCTATTACGTCCGCAAGTACAAACACTTCATTTAGATCTGTGAGGCCCATGGCATATTATACTTCACATTCGCGCATCCATTGTATGTGGGCGTGGCTGCACGTGGAGTGAAACCCGTGCCATCACGTCCACAAGTGCAACACGAGGTGAGGAGGGAGTCGCCTCCTCTCCGGCGTTCGCCCTGGTAAGGTGGAAAGAATGGAGCGGTTCGGGGGGGGGGGGGGGGGGGGGGGGGGGGGAGGAAGGAGCATTTTCTTAACCTGCAAGTGGGTTAAACAGTTTGAGGAAAGATGGAAATCCCCCTCCCGTCGCAAGGGTGCATATGCAGGTACTCTAGTCGCCCCCACCTCCCGAATACTTCCAACGAAATTGGATCCACGGATCACGTATTCAATCTTATTTGGACGAGCATTGCATGGGGGCGTGGTTGCGCATGTAATCAAACGCATTAGATTCCGTTCGCAAGCAGGAACATCTCATTATGATATATGAGGGCCATGGCAGATATATCACCATTCCGGTAGCGCTGCTTGTGGGCGTGGTTGCAAGCGGATTTGGGACACACCTGCATGCATTCGTATTGATTAAAGACTCTAAAAAGCTCGTTTCTTTTTCTTTTTTTTTTTTTGGGGGGGGGGGGGGCGTTTTTTTTTTACGTGTAATCAGTAACGCAAGTGCCCCGAAAGTGTTGGACAGATGTTTCATAGAAATATATAAAATTTCTGAAAGGTGACCCCCCCCCCCCCCCCCCCCCTTGTTCTGGCGCCACTGCAGTAGCGGAAATATATCCACATGGAATCCATAAAACAGTGGCTTGCAATGGAAAGGAAGTGTGCCCGAAGCACGTGTTATGCAAGCACTGATTAATTTTGCGCTCATCCGCTTTGAACTTTTTTTTTTTTTTTTGTTAATTTTAAGAAAAGTTTGAAGGGAACAGAAAGAATACCCACGAATTGCACAACGAGGGTCTTCTTTTGTTCAAACTAGCAGGGGTGTAAATTGCACTGCCCGCCGCCACAATTTGACAGGAAAAAAAAAAAAAAAAAAAAAAAAGAGCATTTTTGAAGCCTAGAGCTTGAACCGCGAGGCGTTCTGATCGCCACTCGATTTCCTTTCCTCCGTTTCACATTTCGACCACCCGGCAGCGCCACTTCTCGGCCTCTCTCCTTCTCGTCTTTTCCGCTTGGTGGAGTCACCTACCTTGGAATTGCGAATACCCTGTCGCGGAAGTTTCGCGCTGCGCTGTGGAAGCCAACGGTGAAAGACTTGGAAGCCACGGGCGGGAGGGGCAAAAAAGGACCCATTTTGCACGAATTTTGAAGAGAGTCCCAAAAAAAAAGGCAATGTCTCCCTCTTCCCCTTTCTAACAGCTTCCGTTCGCTCTCGCCCCTGTGCCTCTGACAACAAAGCCGGGGTCGAACAGCTAGCGTCCTCTGGTGGTGGAAGTTGTCATCTGGCACGCTCTCTCGTCGGCCGACGGCTCGGGCCGCCAGAACTAGCGGCCTCACAACTAACGAACGTACCGTTTCATTCACCTGTTGTAAGAAAACATGCCCTAAAATACTTTAGTCGGCGACGGGATTGTAGTACAAGGCCCTTCCACAAAGCCCTTCGCTCTTTCCACTTTAACAGAGTGAACGCTGGATGGGAAGCGAGTCCCTCCAGCGTTCGCAGATTTTTTTTTTTTCCCCTCCTCCGTATTGTTTACAATATTTTTTAATGTTGGGAGGGGATTGGCGATCGGCGATCATTTCCTTGTTCCGACGTCACTGGTGAGGCTCCATAGCGCACAGCACAACTGAAATTACACTATTTGCCTCTGTATTTGTATTCCTTACAAACTTTTCATATTCAGCATAGCATTAGCCCATTTTCCCTCGATTCACCCGAGGCCGAACAACCTTTACAAACACTCATGGACGTAGGCTCGATCGTACGAGATGTTCTTTTCTACACCATTTCCATTTAGACGCACGTGGGATCCCGCATGAAGCGAAAACGGAGCGTCTCGCAATGTCGGCCATGTCTGCGAAATGCATCGTATGCACGAACTGAATCTAAATATATCATCCATTTGCCTCGAAACATTTCGTAAAAACGCGGGGTCCATATCACAAGAGCGAATGACATTTTAGCGAACGGCGACATTTGAGCGAATGATCGTTTTAGCGAATAACGGGGGCGCGCGTTAACCCATCCGTCGCGCTGCGCTTTACGCCGCTTCGCGGCGACAGTCTGCGGCAACTCATTACAAAAATATGAACTCATTTGGCCCACCCGAAAACGCCGCTTCGCGGCGTCCGACTATTCGCTAAAGTGTCATTCGATGAAACGTGGGCGTTCGCTAAAACGTCATTCGATCAAGTGAGTGCCTCCCGTGGGAGAGCACGTATACAAGTACAAGCGAGTAGAAGCCTGCCAAAGTTATCTTCACGTGCACGGTGCACGTGTCTGCTCACCTGTCATTTGTAAATAAGTGAAGCGTGGGTGTGCTAATCTGCGCCCACGTACCTTGCCGCATCAGCCACCATTTTCCCATTGAAAATTTTCAAAAATCACTTATAATTTTTTTTTTTTTTTTTTTTTTTCAATAATACAGCGGTTAGCTCTGAAACTTTGACATCTGGTCCGGACCATTAGCTCAACATTTGGACGGACACTGAGCGCTCGGCAATGCGCAGCTTATTTTTGCAATTAAAAAAAACTGTGCACTTTTTTTTTTTTTTTTCGGGGACATTTTTTTATTTTCGTTTTTATGCGCTTGCGCCCACGAGACCGCACGACTCCTGCGAGTTGAAGTCCTCACGCTTTAGCTGAAACAGGCGGTTGCGCGAGGACTAGAGCTCTTGCCGCACCATTTATTATGAACACGCCATTGTTTGAAGAGGCTTCACGTGTTAGCTCTTGGGTCTGGCGAACCTTGTGGTCGCTGTGTACGGAACGGCGTTCCAACAAACACTCGTTTCACTGAGGAGGAACGAAGGAACGTTGTTGTTGTATCTTCCGCTAGCGGAAGTAAAACGCACACTTTAGTTTGTTTATTTTTTCAGTTCCAGACCGTCTGGAACTAGGCCAAAATTACTTCATTTGAGTATTTGCTACCGTATACTGATATAGCTAGTTCTAAGAGAGTTGAGTAGTTATTCTTTAATCAGTTGCTATGTATCTCTGCTCATTACCTTAGGTTAAATGCACGTATTGAATCTTTCGTACAGTACTGTCGAGACCGGTTATAACGAAGTCGTTTATAACGAAATAGCGGCTACAGCGAAGCGATCACAATTTCGCATTGTCTTTTCCACTTCGTTATAACCGAAGTCTGTTATAACGAAATAGCGGATATAGAGAAGTGATTTCCGATTCCCTTTGACTTCATGAGAAACGGTCTCGACAGTACTGTACCCTGGTTCACAAGTGAAACGGAGTACGACTCACAAGCGCCCCTGCTACGCACGCGCGCTCGTAAAATAAAAGCGTTATTCAATGCCCGTGCTTGCAGCATCGTGCTCGCAGCATCGGCTTCGCTAACATGTATGGTGAAACGGAGAACAGTAGTAAGTGTTAGAAAGGGTAAATCGAAACACGGAACAAGTTTGGTGAGGAGTGCTATAACCTGCGAAGCGCGGTTGGTTTCACCGTAGTACATGCCTGTTGAGTTGCGAAGCCAACTTGGAGAATTGCAGGACTTGGCTTCTCCGCTATTTCTGTCGAAAAAAAAAAAAAAATTCACATGCCTAGATTTATAAAAATAAAGAGGGGGGAGGAGAGAGTCTAGTCGGATGTGCTTCCAGTTAATACAACCTTTATTTTGAGTTCTCGGAAGCGAGGTTTTTGTTGTTTTTTTTTGTTTTTTTGCTTTGCCCTTAAGTTGGGAAAATCAAGGGCTCTTTGATTAGCCCAACTTGTGCGCAGTTGTTCTTTCTGGAGGGGCGACCTGCCCAGCACAGCAACTGACGCACGTGGGCACGCACTACGAACGCAGGTGGACCTGAGCGTGTTCCGCAAGCACCCCAACGGGCGGCCGCTGTCGCCGGCAACGGAGGCGTAGCGCTCGTGTCCGCAGCACGGCGACCTGCACAGCCTGCGTAGCGACAGCGTCACGCCTCCGATCCCGCCCCCGCCGCCGCCGCCTCACAAGGCCCACCCGACGCCACGGGTGGACATCTACCGCTGAGCCGCGCCCACCCACGCGCCCACCGCCAAACGACGACGCGTGCTGCGTCGGGATCCCACGCGAAGACGACCAACAAACGCCTCGCCATCTTGCTCAAAACTAGAGGACCTCGGAATGGCGTGCGTGTTCTTTTACGGCACGCTACGCACGCAGCCTGCGGGAACACGTGCGTCGGAGTTAGGCGCGCCATTTCACTCGGGAACCTCGCAGTGAGACCTTCTGGGACAGCGCGGGGCCGTAGCCCCCGTCCTCTGGCGTCCTTGTGGAAGAGGAAGGTGAGGAGTGTTTTTCTCTGGAAAGCTGGAGCTCACGGCACCACGAAATGATATTTTTTAAAAGGTGTTCCCTCCGGGCTGATCTTTCCTTGCGAGACGCAAGAAACACGCTGGCCAGCAGGCATGATCCGCTCGTCCCTCGAGGTTTTGCGGCTCGACTTTCGAATGGACCTCGAAGGCAGGAGATGTCAGTTTGCACTGCCTCGTTATAAACACTGCTCAAAGTCTTGGGAATCCTTTTTAACTCATGTAGCAACAGCACTCGTTCCAGTTCTCCACAAACTCAACAACAAAAAGAAATAGCTGTGGCCATGGGGCCCATGCGATCTATAAACCGAAAGCGATCAGACGTCAGAGCAGCCACCCAGAAGAGCTCACTGTGAGCACCGCTTAGGACTTTTTTCGAACGCAGCGAGTTGGACACTGAAACGTCGCCGTCTACATGTAGCCTTTCACGTGGACTTAACCCATTGACTCCAAACGCTAAGCAATGGCACCGTCGGACTCAAAGTGTCACAACTGTGGACTCTGCTGTGAACCTTCATTTTAGAACTGACACTGTGGTGTGCGCGTGGACACTCCTGTGTGCAGCGCGAGTGTTACTTTACTAGGAGTACTAATTACTCTCTGCCTGTTTACATATACACACAACGGAAACAACGACAACAAGCTCGGTCCCAGAGGAAGCCAACATGGCGCCCTGGTTTCTGCCATTCAGCAAGCATCTCATGCACTGTCTCATTATAGTATCATATTGAAATTTACGGAAATAGCACTTAACTATGGGATACGTTAACCAACCTCCTTTGTCAATATATTACCTCGGGAACAAGCCCTAATACTAAGTTGGCACTGGTTAGTTTCGGTTTAAGTACGCCCATGGTTGGTGAAAACAAAGCTAGCTTCTATTTCAAACCAATAACGTCCACGGGTTTATGTGGACAGGAATATATTCGAACATGCCAAGGATTTGGACTTAAAAATTATTTCCCAAGATCCATTAACTGAGAAGGATAGCGGACAGGAGATGAGGAAAGGCAAACAAAAAAGGCCTCTCTTGAAAATGAGGGGTTGCCAAGTGTGGCAACATTCGTCTGCCCACAAAAGGGGAGGGTGGGATCCAAGACATTTCATCATGTCATGAGGTGGATGTTGACTAGCGGAAATCATGGTGCCTATATTGCGAAGAGTCCCTTTTCCCCGAACTGGAGTTGGGACGTTCGATGCTAATCTTCCATCTATAACAATTCCACTTCTCAACACCATAGACTCCATCACCGAATTCCCACTTCGCCCACCTTTTGGGTGTTCCCAGAACGATGGGGGAGACAAGAGATGGGGTAAGCATGTGCCGTAACCCCATGTCTCTCCATGCCCTCCCCCACCTCCACCCCACCTTCCATTCTCCCCATTTTTCCAATTTGTTGAACTCCCCCACACAGAACTCTCTCGCTCTCTTCGGAGGCAACCGTTATGTTCCTTGGCGGGGATTATGGTAGCTGGCTCCCTGTATTGCTGGACACTGTAGCAATCGAGACTCCAGTTGAACAGCATTTTTCGCACCATGTTATATGTTGACGACTTTTTATTTTGGGAGTCGACACTCTTGCCACATGAAATTTCAACCAGTTTCTGTAGTTTTCTACGGAAGCACCGTAGGAAAGTGTAGATTATGTAAAGGTATTCTACTAACCATCCCCAGCTTGTAAACTATCACAAACTACAGCTCCGTTTCTAATTGATGCTTGATCATTCAGTGCTTTACCTCCCTTCCTTAAAGAAGTTGCTGGAAACCATAAATCAGATCTGAGACAACACAAAGTATCTTTAGGCTACATACCTTAGTTTTCTTCAGGGCATTTAGGGTTAGTGTCAAGTTTGCTGGGCAGCCAAAAAATGGTTACCAAGGGCCAACTTGTCCAGTCTTCAGAAAAGGAGCCTTTATAAAATGTGAGGATTAAATAATATACCTAAACGTTAAGTCAACAGGGAATCATTGAAGCATTACACTAGAAGAGTAAAAAAAATGGTTTTAAGAGGGTAAAAGTGTGAACCAAAAAGATGCTGCTCAGTGCCTAACACATCAATTAACACTGCTGCTCAATATCAGTGAACATGCTGCAATTGTGAAATACCCAATATTGATGGCAGAAAGCCTCAAGTAGAGAATGATACAGTAAAAGTGTGAACCAAAAAGATGCTGCTCAGTGCCTAACACATCAATCAACACTGCTGCTCAATATCAATGAATATGCTGCAATTGCAAAATACCAAATATTGATGCAGAAAGCCTCAAGTACAGAATGATACAAAAGCAACAGGCAAACTTGAAGCTCTCATAGAAGGTGCACCTCATAGAAAGGCTTCTGTTTATACGAGTTCATTTATAAACTACAGCTGGTAAAAGCGGACACTGCTCGTGAGCAGTTAGCTTGACCTATCCAAGTACACAACTCCAAACACAATATATTTTGATCACATCATTCTGAACAATTCAAAATCCATCCTGCATTTTTAACATATAAATGTTTTGTGCACTCAGTCAATGTGTGCCAGTTCTAGTGCTCACTCTGGCTCAAACTAGTCCAGTTAGCAACTGAATTGTATGTAAAAGCACCACCCTGATGCTGCACAGCTTTTGGGGGTTCCAGAAAGTCCAAAACCGCTGCTGCTTCATGTGAAAGCAGGCCCCAATTCTATTCACCCCTCTCCACAACTGAACACACAACCACAGATGGCTGAAAATTCGGCCACGGTCTGTGCCGGAGCACCGATTAAGTACCACGGGACGCAAAGATTTCATTGCAAACTAATGCTCCCTATTGAGCTGTGCATTTTCTCTGCCACTAGGCCAAGAGACTGCTGTCAACTTTTCACCAATACCCTACTCACTTTAGTAGTCATGGTTCTATACACACCTCCAAAAGCCACTCCATGCTATTTGTTTTGCAAACCATTGCCACTCGGAAACTACACCCAGAACATTTGTGCAGGCAAGTTCAGGCTTCCCTAGTTGTCTGTTCTCGTAACTTCAACCCTGACACACACAAAGGAATTGAGGCTAAAGTAAATAAATGCGAGGCATATATAATTTGTTTAACAAAAGGTTTCTTTTTTTTCTGAGAATTCTTAAAGCAACATGTCTAATGCAAAGCTTTCCTTCAAACTTGTTACAAGGGTTTAAAAAAGTGAGGGTCGAATGCATCGACCTTAGGAAAGAAGCCATTTGCCTCAAGTTTATTACTCAGGGTCATGGAGTGGCTTTCCATTTCAGTCTTCAATCCCATATGTGTGCTATGTGCTATATGCATAGAGTCTTAGAATGTCTTTTGTTGTCGCTAAAAAAATATTGCTACTGCGAACCATGATGCACCATGTGAGGTCAACTGAAAATTCCTGGTCCTGCATAGATATATTCTGAAAAGAGGAGGAACTCAACTCTTCAGAGTATGTTCAACTCCTTAAGCCCCATTTCTATTTCCTTTGTAGACACTTGCAATTGCAACCTCAAATTCTGTGGCTGCAAGAGTGCAGGTTAAAAGCTCAACTCTAAATGTGGTGCAAGAACAATAAAATGTTTGCAAATTGCAAACAATCGACCAAATGCACCCAAGCTTAAACTTCAAATATGTCCAGATTTGTTTTCTCTTTGGAATGTCCCTTAAAAACTTCTGCTTTCTATTCCATGAGTCAAAACTTAAGCTATGTTTAGAATATAGACCTTTTTCGCATGCCCCAGACCGCCAAGTAGGCATATCCGATATGGGCAACAAAAAAATATTAAAACATTTCAATCTGCAAATAGTAAAAAAATAGAGGGGAGACAAAACTAGAATAGGTGATGGTTACGCTTATATCCTTAATGCATTCTATTGGCGTGGCGACAGCAAAGCAATGTTTTCGCCCATACTGGAAGTGACAATATTTCAAGATAGCGGCGCCCTTGTGAAAAAGGTCTATAGAGGCATACATGGTTCAGCAGACAACAGGTCGCAACACGTGGGGAGCAAATAAACTCAGATTAGCTGCTCTAGAGACAGCACACCGTCAGCTGCTGACTTAGCCTTGTAGATAAACTATTAACACTCTTCAGCAGCTCAATATTGGTGAGAAAGCTGAAGCACAAGTCATCTGCATCTGTCTGGAGCTCTATGAAGCTGAATGTATAAATTGCTTCCAACAAGAGGGCAGTATCCTTCCAGCCTAATCATTCCCAGAGTCCTCTGTTGGTCTAAATCAGGTACAGACCTAGACACTATAGTATGGTCTCTTCTTGATCTAATGAACTTGCAGTTTGGATGTACAAGTCACCACACAATGTTCCCTCTCGTAGCACTATAGACATGACTTAATAAGCTAAGAGTTCTCAGACAAGTATTACTGTAGTTTAAAAGTTAGCTTTCACAAAAATATTTCAATAGCTCTCCAGACCACATCTTAATGACATGAACACATAAATACATAGCACGGCACTGTTAGCGTGAACAAGCACTCACTAGTTCTTTTTTTTTTTCACTCTTATAACGAAAAGACTGTCATCAAAATGGTGGGAGGTGCTCAGTTGGGGAGCTAACCTAAGGAGTAAAAATTTGGTGCCTGCCAGTACCCTTTCAAAGTAAAATGTGAAAAAGCACCAATGTTGTGTTTGTGCTAACAGTGTCGTACAGTGTACAAATGTGGGTAGCATGTCATGTTGCCAGAGTAAACCCATTTTTCATAATCCTATAGAGAAGGAGCAGCAGCGGTTTTAGCTACCTGGACCATTATCTGCCTCTTTGAGCTAAGCAGCCCACAGCCTCTATAGTTTGATGCAGTGAACTCATTGCATGCTCGAGAGGCGAGATTTAAAACATAGCTGACTTGGTGCCAAATGTTTGGTCTACGCAAAAAACAATGTCAAAATATTGCTAAAAAAAATTAGACGCAAAGGTATGTAGTGGTTTCTGCAAAAAATTAATCTTACCAACAAACAGTTAATTATATTCATGACATTGTTATATTATGGCCTAAGCTGGTTACTAGGTTGTTTTGCACTTCAAAATTGGCAAACGATTTAGAGAAAAGGCTGTTATGGTAACAGGCTACATTCAAAAACATTTGAAATATTGGAAAAGCAAGTGACTTACCAAAATGTTATACTTTGTAAACAGCTTCTTTTAAAATTTTGTTGAACAGTTCACTCACTCGATCACGCATCAACCACTGGGGGAATATTTCAACCATAATCGTTTCCAACTTGACTAAGTTTCACCTGCAAAACAAGCATTGCAAGCCAGATTACCATGAATACTCACCCAAGATAGCAAACCAAGTGTGTGCTTGTGAAAGCCAAATAGCGATATGAATACTTTGGGCAAAGCCCATATTGGTATTTCCTTCAGTTAATCATGTGCAGTCACGCAGAAACTAAAAATCTCCAAGCGAGCGAGCGTTTTTTTCTGAGGAGCGCTATCCTGGCAGTATTCCTTCGTACTAGTGCCGATGTCAGGACTCATCCACGTGAAGCAGACAGGAGGGAGCCCATCAACGCAAAGAAACTGCTGTTACTATCTGCGTGTTCCCAGCGTGGTATGATTGAAGGGGGAGAATGCCCGCTCGCTTGGAGCTATTTAGTTTCTGCGTGACTCTACAAACCACATAATTCATGAAAGGCCCACAAGCAAATCCTACTGAGTGCCTCCAAAACATCAAACGCTACAAGCAGTATCAATGCTAGATCACCAACTTTATATATTTGTCCTGCATGACTATGAAGTTAACTTGAAGCACCGAAGGCGTGTAATCGGGAGCACTAGTGCCGTATACAGATTGCATGGTTGTTGGCACCAGGAGCTAAAAGGTGTCTATAATGGACAAGCATTAACAGCGATTTTTTTTTTAATAAACTGAGGGAAAATGTTTTTGATGAGGGAGAATGATTGGGGAATAAAATGTGCAAAATACTCTCTTGATCAATGAGAAGAATGAGACTGTAAAAAAATATTACAACAAATGTAGCCAGAATTTGCCCAGTTACACCACCAATGAGTTGAATTCTAATATGTTAATGTCATTTTCTCTTGGGTCCCACACACTGAAAAAAGGAACTGTTTGTTTTCAATTTAGCAATGAATTGGGTGTGCATTTGGCAGCAGCAATGACAAAAGGACTTGCACAAGAGCAGCATCTGAAAGGTTGATATATTTTAAGGTTTACCTCCCAACCTCTTACAAACCTCATCAAATAGCCACACACACTGTTGATGTAAAAGCAACAGGAAAAATGACATTGCAAAAAAGAAGCAAATGCAGACATGGATTGTGATGGTAGATAGCTAGCAACACACTTTTTTTTGTTGACATTTTGTGGCACGTTACGAAATAATCTAGACGTTAATTTCCAAGTAAAGCAATCACTTTAACCAGGAAGTTGAGTGCAAACAAACAGAAAAACTGCCAAACTTGATTTTCTTGTTGACTGCAGGTGCAAAGAGTGATACAGGGGGGAAAGTCTGTTATATGTATTATGAAATGAGTCTCGACATTTTTTGTGATGCTTCACCAAGGAACTGAATTTTCACTTTTAAGTTTGCCAGAACGTTCTCGAAGTAACTTTTTGAGACAGAGCCCTTCCAAATACAGAAAGGCAGTATATGTCGGTGCTTACGGAACCCTTCCCAGCATATCACGAGACAACATGAGGCAAACATGAACGCATTAACCAGCCCCAGTTCTGAAATCCTACCTCGCGTCGTTTTCACTTTCGAAAGCGCACTTTTGAGAGAAAACATTGTAATAAAAGTGTGGCCACCTTGGTATAAAATTCCTTTCCACCCTGACAGAGTAAGGACCTGAGACCGAAGTACAAGGGGCGAAGGACGAGAAATCTGATAAGGATGATTCATAAACATGGTTGACCAATTTATTCCACACAGCCTGCATATGGGCATAACAAAAACTAAATAAAACCAGGTTTATAGTTTCAACTTACTAGATGCATCAGGGTATGCAATCTGTGTGAAACAAGCGGAGAATTGGTATTGGAAATGACATCAGAGGCAACAATTGCACACCCCGAACAAAATGGCCTTGGGAGTATGTTATTCTTTTGTATTTGTTAACAATGTATATATACGTGTGCTGTGTGGAATAAATCTCCCAGCTGTGTTGGAGACCCTGTCCGTGTGGATACTTCGCCTGCTTTTGACCACGGTGTCAGGTTATTTCACAGGATGTTGGACATAAACCAGCTCGCCTGCACCTTGCCCCTCCTACAGATTTTGTTTCTCTACACCTGCCAATTATTTTCAGAGTTCGCTTGCATCCTCTGCTTATTTCATATGCTTTGCCGAAGCAACCGTGCTGCCTTATTTAGAAAATAAAAAAAGAGCCAATGTTCCAATAAAAAGGAGTGTGCAAAGATGAGCACGTAATAGTACTGTCACCACACTCTCCATACTGCCAGACTTTTTGGGGTCATCTGAAGAAAGTTATGTGGCACTCCTCTGCCACTCTTCAAAACACCTCATCCACAAAACCAAAGGTAAGTCTTACTACTAAACTTCGTTTTTTACTGGAACCTGACTTGACTGGTCCCTCCTAAATCCCAGGTGGCATTTCAATAATACTACATGTGAATATGTTCCACCTTGCAGCTAGTGGTATTCCTTGCAAGAACACTCCTGCACCAGACATGGTTCCTTCATACTTGGTGCAGAAGATAACAGCAAGGCTTTGTGGACTGCTTATCTAGATGAGGCCACAGCATCTCTTAACAGATTCCTTCAGTGATGAAAGTTTTCAATAGTATTTAATCAACTTGACCAACAGGTGTGAAGTAAAACTTTGATACCCCATTGGTGAGCAAAGCACTTTCCTTACAAATGATGGCAGGTGCTTCTGGCCTTGGTAAAATTGTGAGGGCGTAGGAGCAGTGAAGTTAACAGAAAACGTAGCATATTTTTTCTAAGCCTTTGCGCGACATGCATTTGTCTGCAAGAGTTGTGGCTTGTTGAAGGAAGCTTTTTACTGCAAGGAGTCTGGAATGTAAGGCTAATTGTTCTGGGTGCATTTTGAATTACTGTTGGAATTCCAGCACATACTCTCAAAAGTACCATTCCCTTATCGGAGGGTTGGAAGAGCAGAATAAAAGGAAGATACACCATCTAGGCAACAAATGAAATGCAAATCTCACCAGTGCGACATCCTGGGATTAAAGGGACACTGACACCTTCTAAAATTTGTTTACATTTTTTGTCAGGTTTTTGTCAATTATGGTTTCAGAAGACTACCCAATCAATATTCTGCTACAGCGTCACATTTATTGTTAAAGTAAAAAAAGGCAACTGCTCGAAACTGAAACCGAAACTGGACTGGGGAGGAAGAAATATAGAGGAGGAGAAAGTTACCAAAAATCATGTGGCTGTGTAACTTTTTCCTTTTTTTAACAATATATTTGCAGTTTTTTAGAAGCCACAAAAAATGGGTGTCTGCCTCCGCGCATTGAGAGAGATCTGTTTCAAACTCTGCAGCGCAAAGTCGAGGGTTTGATCCCTGGGCGGTCCATCCCCAAGGAGTACTTGGGGAGTCGCTCATAGCCGTAGTTGCCTTGCAACGTAAAACCCCAATATTTCCTTTTTGTTTTTGTTTTTTACAAAAAAATGGGAATCATATTTTTTTGCCTATTTTTAGTATTGAGTGTGTGCCTTCGATGACGCACGACTTTGCTTTTCTTTGGTGGCTGTGTCTAAACCATAGAAAATGGCATGTGACCACGAAGAAGAGAGTGAGCGCGATTCAAACTGACCAGTTCTCAATCGGCGGTTTTTGGACGGAAAGAAAACAAATTTTGAGCCGCGAAATGTGTTCTGGGTAGCTGAGCGCTTATATGTCATGTACAAATAAAAACCTTGGCGAGCATAAATACCCTGTCAGTGTCCCTTTAATAACCACTACTTTGATGTTAATACCTGTAAAAAGCTCAGAGATATATATTCCTGGTCACAATATCACATTATATACTTTTTGCAGAAATTCATGTACAGTGCTGGCCATAAAAGTTTGCTTTTGGCACTGTGCCATTCCTGCACTTCCCAGTTGAACTATATGGTGAAGATTTAACTCCGATCACAACCCCACCTGGGGAAGACATTTTTTCCAGCTGCTGCAATGACCAATTTAGTTTTGAGTAACCAGCAATAGATCAATATTTGGTTTACCAAGTGACAACATTAAGTTTGAGGACCACCTTCTTTTTTTCTTAATTTTCCCTCTATAGTTTAAACAGTGTCCCTTCGTTGATACAGACACAGCTTTGTTCCTCTTGAAATACTGGTGCATCATTTGCACCTGTTTAACAGCTTATCAGAATGTTTCTTTTGCTGCTTCCTATGTTTCCCATATTCTGCATGCATGTGTACGCTCTTCAGCAATACAAGCAGAGGCAGGGGTTTCCCCAGGAATTGAAATCAGGGGGGGTGTCTAAATTTTTTTTGGGGGGGTTAAAGGGGGGGGGGGGGGGGCATTGCGAATATAGGAGTCGTTGTGAATTAAGGGGGTGCCTTCGGAAAAACGAGGGGGGGTCCTAACCCCCCCTAGGGGGGTTCTAGGGAAATCCCTGAGCAGAGGTTGGCAAGTATCAGCCAAGAGGAAATAGTGGTGCCTCCAAGTATCGGAGTGAAAATTATTTAAAGTAAATTCATCTGCTACCTATTTAGTCCGTTAAGTCCTTAGGTGACTTGGTATTGAGGAGGACACTAAACGCTACGCCGCCAATGGCATGCTTCAGCTGGGGTGACAACACACAAATTACTTGTTTGTTTTGAATCAGAGCAAAGAAAGACAACAATTTAAGGCCTGTGAGGTGTACAGAATCTTCAATAGAAATCTTTTGTAGAACATATGATGGGTATATTTGTGTTATTGTTACCTATTACCTGCATAGAGGTACAAGTTTAAAGGTGAAAAAGTTTACAAAACACGAATATGAATGACCAAATGGCACCCATAAGCATGTCCTATACCAACCAGGCAATACTGTGTGGTTTAACAGGTAGCGGCATCTTATGTGCAATCCTTGCAACTCTGAGACATGCCACAGCCGCAATCACCTGACTCAATACCAAGCTCGAACGTCCGAGTGCCCTGCTCAACTGTAATGCAGTGCTCGTATCAATTGTTTGGTGGCATGCACTGCCAAAGTTGCCTTTTTTTGGCCACCAGTCACGCCGACTGGCACCCAACTGTAAGAAACAACCACCCCCTTGCTCTTTATGCTGAACTCCTTCGATGCACACTCCCCCTACCCAACGACTTCGGTAACTTGACAAGCTCCATGGAAATTGTTGTTTGAAAACGGTTCCTCTCCGTTGCCTGCGCGCGAGCAAATACAGGCACATAACCTTCCCGGCACCACCAGTTGCAACGCCTTCAGTCAACAAAGAACAACCGTTTTCAAACGACACTCTTTTTGCATGTACTTTAGGTTTACCATAAAAACTAGGATTCCCTCTCCAACACAGGCAATCTGCACCCAACATTTCACCGGTTCTGCCGCACCTCTAGGGCGGGCTAATAGCATAGCAAGTGCTAGTGGGCTGACATGCAAAGAAAAAGGCGCCAGGTGTTCTAAAAAAAAATTGGGGTGTGTGAATGTTTATACAGCCTAGAACTTTGCCTCAATGAGTGACTTGTCTCCCAGCTGTAGATGAGATATTTAACCAGGGCAGTACAACTGCTAGCCTGGAGTCCGTGCATCACACAGTAGTGATACATGACCGCACGCCGGTACGATGCTCATTCAGATCGAAACGGGCAGAGGGGGGGATTGAATCCAGGATCCCTCGGTTCTGCAGCGCGAGCATTTGCTCCACGTACCCCAAGCTGGTGTGCACTAGCCCACTAGGCCACCGATCCCCCCACGTGTTTTAGGAAGCTTGTCAGCCGACTTTGGTCTAGTAGCATTGGGCGCACCGACGTGCTCAAGGAAGCTTATAAAACACACGAAACCTCCGTTCACGCGAATAGCAGTAACTAACCCAGCAAGCTCCTTTCTCAACATGCACATGTCATCTGCTAGATGCCTAGTTTTCCCCCCTAAATATTTGATGAGTGTTCGACCTTTGCCATTTTTTTTTTTTTTAGAATATTGTTTTAAGGATCATATCCTATTTTCAATAGTCTATACTTCGGTGTTCAGTCCCTCTCTGTACATGCTCCTCTGCTGGCCATTCCGCCAACTGGAGCGATCATGGGGCGAAAGAGGCGGAGTGATAGAAGGTCATGTGGCAAATGGATCGAAGCCTTTCTCCACCTTCCAGCAGAGCGGCTTTAGCCGACTAAAGTGCCTCTTGTTCACTGCCCTGGGGCCACATTCAGAATGGTACAACCCAGGAGCACTTGTTTTCTCCCTACAGTTAATTCACCTCTATGTGGCACCACATGTGTAACAGCCTACCATTTCAACTTGCACAAGGTAACACCTGATTAATCATCAATGCTTAAAAACACCTAGATTTGTTTGTAAGCGTAGAAGTATGCAATCTATTAGGCAAGTGTTGCATCGTGAAATCTGCAACTTTTAGGCAAGCACCCACTTGCATAACCACCACTTTGTGGCAACCGTTAGCACAGGCAACTTTGAAGGGTATGAAAGTCAAGCATTTACTCGCACTTGCTAAGTTGGCTTTTTCACCAAGTAACAAAGCAAGGCAGGAAGACATTGTCATGGGAGGCAGAATATGAAAACCTTTGTTTTACTTCTTTGAAGCTGAATCTGTGAAGAAATTTGTGTGCTTAAAAACAAAGAGAGCAATGACACAAGACTTGAACTGTCACAATGCATTACAGAAGATGATTACACAGAGGCGACCCGCGATATACACAAAGACCACTTCTACACGAAAAAAAAACAAAAAAAGAGCTTCATTCTTTCACAGCTGGGTTCTCTGATTTGCATATGAGACATACACAGCACAAACACACACATGCACTTAGAGCAATGCCTGCAATACAACTGTACAGTATGAATGCCTGAACTACTTCACGCTCTTTAAAATATTCCGTTTTGCCTTAATCGGTTTGCCAGCCTCACACTGCTAAACACCATTTCTTCACTATCACATTTTACCCAAGTCATAACCATATTCTAGATTCCAAACGTTAAACAATTTACCCTCTGTGTACTCACTACAGCATGACTTGCACAACTTGCTCACATCTGGTATAAAGGAAGACAACCACATTCACTGCATGCAAGGTATGACGACAAGAACACTCAATTAAAGCGAATTCGTGACCATGGACACTGCTCAGGTAAATATTTACAACATGAGAGAGAGCAGAAGAGACACGTAGCCGCCTCGAAGGGATACTAGCAACATCCGTTAAAATTTATCAAGTTGAATGAGCATGCATACACAAATTAAAACCTAAACACTCTAAGGATAAAAAAAACAAAAAAAAAAACATGGCGAGAAATGGCTTGATGTGCATCAATTAAAATAATGACCAAACTTAAAAACAGAGTAAAACGTGATAAAGAAATTGATGTAAACAGCTGCCTTGTGCATCTCATGCTTCAACACAACTCGTATGTCACCGTGTGGCACCTCTTGCAAACAATTACTGAGATCCAAATGCGTGACTCTGCAACTTCCCCTGAAAGATGTGGGGAAAATAATTAAGCCCCAGAAATTCACTTAAAACATATAAAAAAAGAGTTGCACCTTGATAGCACTAGGGTTTCTGGTTTCCAGTATTTACTGAAAAGCAACAATAAATGTATGGCAAATATTCTTTTGACAATCTGCATCAACAAATCAACAATGAGATAGTGATTTCCTATTTGGTGTTGCTTCCGGTTACAATCCCATACCGCAATGAATTTATGTGAAGACACATCGCAACAAAGGTCGTTTTTCTGATGACACGTCAGTAGGTCAACAAAATGAAGCCGACTGCATTGTCATAGTTCTGTGCTTTTACTCTTCTCTTTGTTATTGTGCACCAGTATTTTTCCATCCAATTAGTTTCACTGCCCATTTACGATAGACACTGATAAATGTCCATTTCTTGTTTAAGTAGATTAACAAATTTATTAGGCCTAATCTTGTCACAAAAACACCGAAAACCAGGAATCCTGGAAATTGCTCAAAACATCCTCCTACAGCCAAAAATCAGCAGCACCGGGGAAACAATTCCATTTAATTTTTTTTGTTTGAAAATGTGTTTAGCTTACATGACCGTGATTCAAACACTGTGGCAAGGGGATGCCGATAGGTGAGAGCCTCACCAAATTGGGCATTCGAAAGCCTCTTGCTGCCAGTAAGCAGAGCTAGCTACAGTATCTAGGAAAAGTCATACTGCCACATTACTTGCTTGCAGTACTGCCATGTGTGAACCATGATCAGTGCTTCTGGTTCTTGGTATAAACCGAAAGAAAGACAACTAAGTCACCACCAATTATGTTTTCAACGGAAAGAAAAAAAAAATTATGCCAAAAAAACACTTTTTTTTTTTTGGGGGGGGGGGGGGGGGGGGGGTCAAGGCAGTATAAGACTTTTCTGCAGTTTCCTCTGAGCAAATTTTGCAGGATCTTGCACAAATCTGTGGCAATCATAATTGTTTTCTCCAGTGGTTATGTAGTTTGCAAGCAATTAAGAGGTAGGCCTATCAAACTCAGTATGGAAGCTCTTTACATAATTTTCAAACCATAGGCTCAGTGTAGCTTGCGAAGCCCAATGAATGCTTTAGAACCTCAGAAGTAAGCAAATCCTTCAATTCTCACAAACTGTTCGACCACCGCCTGTTATTATGAAATAGTCAATCATCAGCTATAAATGTGTATATAATGTTTAAGAGATGAGCTTTAACATATTAGCTGCTATAGTCCGTTGCAACTCAAGAAGGTACGGTGAGGGAAAGGAAGGCCGAGGAGTAGAAAGCAAACGGAACACTGGAGAGAGGAGGTGGTTTCCCCCTCTCCTCTCCAGCGTTCTGTCTGCCTCTTCTTCCCCAGCCTTCCTTTCCCTCGCCCTACCTTCTTGAGCTGTAACTTACTATAGCATGAAAGCAAATTTGTGCGTGACAGTGCAGTTTTAAGCCTTTTCCACTGAAGTAAACGACTTTGTGATTGAGGAGCTTGCATAAACAGTGGCATACTTTTTAGAGCTTCAATAGGTTCAGTAAGACGTGCTAGTAACCTCAAACGAAACTCAGGGGTGTCGACATTGGTCGGCAAAAACTGAACCAACCCACTATAAATCAACATTCCTGAGAAATAACCCAAACATTTTCCCAAGTCTTCCACCGTGCTGAACTGCACTTCTGAAAATAGCAACTATTTAAAAAGAATGTGTCGGTCAAACAAGAGTTGGTGAAAGGGGCCGTGCAACAATATCAAGTTGGAATGTTTCTCTCTTTAGACAGGGATACTGGCACTAGTGTGACCCAATATACTCACATGCCATCCCACTGACCCAAAAGCATCTTTTCAAGACCACTACTTCTTTCTGTCTTGCCTTCGTTAACCTAAATGACATAGTTGCAAAGATCGCAATGTGACATAATTTTATGTGTCAACAGTCGAATGCAGCTGACGGATTAGACTTGCACTGCGTGAGCACTCGCCTTGGGCTGTTATACTTAATGCTTCAACAGACATTCAGGTAGTGCCCATCGCTGAATGGGAACAGTCGAACAGTAACGATGTGCGGAACTGAGCACATGCCCTGTGGTTTTCCAACCCTAGCACGTGGCTATGATTAGGGTTCGGAGTTTTCGGTTTAAACTGATAAAAATCGATAAAAGTACGCCGAATCAATTTTCGGAAATTCGGTTTTAACCAAAAAAGCTCAGTTTTTAGGTTCGGCCTTTTCAATTTAAACCGATAAAAAACAATAAAAGTATGTCAAATCCATCTTCTAAAATTCAGTTTTAACCGGAAAAGGTCACTTTGACCTTCCAGTCGAACCGCAGACCTGTGGGGAAAAAGGTGAACGACAGTGTCTATCGAAACGTGTCCGAATGAATGGGATACACGGATGCCATCACAACGTTTTGGTTAAATAAGTGCATCATCGATCGGAACGTGAAGTCCGAAATACCCCATGACTTCGCCATGTACGAGCGTGTTTTCAAACTCGTTGTTAGGAAGATTGACATGATGCAAGCTCTGCATGTTGTGTTGTGTTTCACAACGTCGCACCGTGTCTCTTTCGGCAGTCACAATTGGTTGATTGGCCGATTTTGGCTCAGGCAGCGCTTCATCTCCTCAGCCGGCCAGTGTCCAGCGTTAGCGTTGAGAGGGCATTCTCGAAGCTCAAGGTCATATTAACAGGAAAGAAAGAGTGCGGATCAACGAGGAGAACCTGGGAAAGCACATGTGTGTGTAATATAATAAGATCACGTAACCCTGATGTACAGAAGGTAAAGTTCCATGTTTTTTGGGCATAAGCTTCATATCTGACTTGTCTGTACTTCTGTGTTTTTTTCTTGTTTCTTTTACAGTTGCACACATTCGCCAAATAAAGTGTCCATTTCTTTTCAATGTATCTGTGCCGTTATTCTTTGAGTGATCACAAATATCAGAGCTACAAGAATAATCTCATCCGGTGTCTGTTGGTGTTTATTTTATATTCACTGAAAAAAAGCCGATAAATGTTTGTGGGCATAAATATACGCCGAAAAAAACAACAATGAAAATTGAATTTTAAAATAAACACCGAAAAAAGTATGCCAAAGTTTGAAAAAATAGAAACCGAAAACGCGGAACCCTAGCTATGATGAACACTGGCACCGTATAACCGGCACCACATCATGTGGTCGCTTGCTCTGACTGCGAGTTGCTCGTTCTTCTCTCGTTTTGAAACTGCCATGGCGTGGAGGCAAAAACTAATGCATGTTTTGCAGGCTATGAATGTCAAGAATGAATTTCAAGTGGTATTTACTGAATGTATAACAGTTGTATGCACAGCCCCTTTAAAGAGACACTGCACTCCCAAACAACATTTTTAACACAGAATGTGTTACATGGCAGGCTCCTAGCAGCTTCTGGTAAGGCACACCTGCAAAAGGGTGTCCTGAAAAGAGAACACAACTCCCTCAGACTTTTGTCGTTCACAATTTGGCACCCCATAGAAATGCGAGCAAAGCTCCCCCCACCCCGGGCTCGCTTTGCCTCTAATCCGCTTTGTGTGCACACCTATGGAATGCTAAATCGTGCACAGCAAGAGTCTGAGGGAGTCATGTTCTGCATGGAAAGCTTTTACAGGAAGAGCGCTACACAAGTACTGCGTGAACATTTGGCTGCAACTCGTATTCCAGCCGAACACTGGCGCAGAACTTGTCTCCTCTCTGTGCACAGCGCTGGCCTCCAATAGGCGACATAGAAATACAATCACTATGGCCTTGCTATCAGGTGTTAGGCAAACATGCTTGCATATATGGTGGGAGAGTGTGCAGAAGGAAAGGGGAGCTTCGAAGAAAACGGGGAGATGCAAAATAGCAGAGTCAAAGCTGGGGTGTGTGATAACAAGAGATGTGAACACCACACTCCACTCCCAGTGCAACGCTAGCCTTGAAAGGGCTTTCCTTGAGAGATGCTATGCATGACCATGTTCGCGCCATCGAGTCACAAAATGTGCATCAAGTTTATATGTGCAACATCACAGCAAAGCAACACATAATACATTCTGTGTTACCAGTGCCCTTTTCACAATAGTGCAGGAAAGGGGCAAATATTTTTTTTAACTGCCTCGATTTTTTAACTGCCTCGATAGGACATGTACAGTCAGAATAAAACTTAAGTGGAGCTCGCTGCCGCAAGTTTTTGCTGAGGGGCGCTAGCCTAGCAGCGATTGGTACAAATGATTGGTTATGTGACGATGGGTTCATCGCAGTGCGCGGGGGGAGTATGGTAGCTCTTCAGATAAGATTCTGTGGAACCATTACTTTTTTAATGTGAAAGCATTAACCGTCCCATGGAGCAAAGCCGGTGTTGTCTGTAGACGTCTGTAGCAGCAAAAAACAGCACCTAAATCCCCATTGGCTGCGACGCGTCATGTGGCTCCATAGCAACGGCGCCATCCTTGCCAAGGGGCCAGCCAAACTGCTGGCGGCGCAGTGGGAGGGGGGGACGAGGGTATGCGCTGGCTTGACGTTAGGCCTAATGTTAGGCGTTTCATTACGCAGCTGTTTGACATGAGAGGGGGACATGGGTATGCGCTGGCCTATTGTTAGGCCTAATACGCTTTGAGGTCTAACGTTGTCAACCGGTACCCGCAGTTGGGGCGATATTGATGATGAGAGGGCGCTGATATCAGCACGCGCCGCGAGCCGCGCCGAGCTTCGCACTTCCGCCACTGCCTCACCCAGCGGCGCAGCAATGACTAGCGAGCCAGTGTGGTCTGCACGGCACACCGCCGTACTCCCTGCCGGCGCTGGAGCAAACGCGCAAACGTAAAGTATGTCTCAAAGTATTTTACTGATTATAAACCTATGCTCGCTGCAATCGACCCCAACCTGCCACCACCAACCCCACCGAGGCCGTTGGGACGCAAACTCTACACACCTGACCTTTACCCGTTGGACGATGAAGACATTGTCAGCTTGGGTCTCCCCATAGACATTAGCGAACGCATTGTGTGAAAATAAATGCACTTGAACTCTCAGCGATATCGTCCGAATGATTCCAGTCTACAGCCAACATGCAAACGTAGAAACTGTACCAAAATAACCTGCAGCAATTTAATTAGAAAACTCTAAAACATACCCAGCAGCAAAACTCGGAAACAATACTCGCAGTGCAAAACTCGAAGGAGCACTCAGCGGCATTCAATTGGACATTAATGCTTTCGGATTCACAACTCGTAAGTGCTTAGGTGTCCTCAGAATTTTTTATGTTTCAGACGGTACGCTGCGCTCTGCATCAACACCACTCGTTTCCAAAACAAAGAAAGAAACTAGAACCATTTTGTGTATTGAATTTTTTAAATTCCAGTGTGTTTTACCTCGTATATCTTGAACTTGGAATGCATTCATAATAACTTTCAAAGACAAAATATCTTGATTCGTCAACACATCCGAAATGACCCTTCAGTTGAGCTGCTATTTATTTTCATATTAAACTAAGGTGAGAAATCTCTTATAAGCATGATGCATCACCACCAAAAAAAAGCTATAGGCGATCGAGTCTTTTCTTATAGTGCCGCGGGGTGAATTTAGTTTTAGATAATGATCTTGATCGTGCCACATGTGCTGAAGGAGACGCGACTGTGGGTCATTGGGATGTCCCAAGCATGGGTGTCTCAACGGAGGATCGGACTATAACAGCAGTTTCAATGGGTTCCATTAATAAGATAATGCTTATCGGGAGAAAGGTCGTGTTGATGACCTCCCATGTGGAACAAGCCCTCCAGCAACGTCCGTGGTTGAGGACCAGTTGATTATAGCGGCCACTGTGGGTGACCCATTCCTTATGGCAAGGGATCTGAAGAACAGCCTCAATTTAGGCGGTATAGTTGCAACAATAAGACAATGTCTATGGAAAGCCAGTTAGCACTGCTGAATCCTCATGCAGAAGCCACGCCTTTCTGACCAGCAACGCCATGCTCGGCTGTCATTTGCCAATAAACCACTCCTTGTGGGGAGGAAACAAGTGGAGCCAAGTCATCTTTTCTGATCAGGCAAGCTACCACAGCCGCTGCGACCAACAGCAATGCATGTGGCGAACCATCAACTGCAGGTTTGTGATTTTTAAGAGATTGTAGATCTTCTCTTGCCAGATGTCACCAGGACATGCGTCATTCGGATGCCTCGTTTTCAATATCAATAGGTAATAATCAAATGTCCAAAGTCAACTGCAATGCATTCAAACGAACAAAGCCTCCCACAATTCAGACGCAGTGAAACGAACGAACAAAGCTTCCCAGAAATCAGATGCAGTGAAACTTAAGATGATTTAAAATTGAAGAAAGCTTGCAGAACTAGTGGCTTTTTTGTCCATCTTCTAAAGACATCCAAGTGCAAAAGAACGACCGGTGAAGAAAGGTTTCTGCCTAAATTTCAGTTGAATAAACTTCCAGCTGTATACAAGTTGCAGGAGTTTCTAATCATATACTAAATAGCCAGTATTTGTTTTTACAGAAGCAAGCTTGTTTCTAGTCTTTATAGACCTTGTTTATTATGTCCTCAGTGCCTACATATTAAAAATAAATATTAACACGTATAACCCTGAATACAGCCAGCAAATTGGATTCGGTGGCCAAACCAGTGCCAGAGTGGGGGAACCATCTCAAAAGAGGAACTTGGACCCCTGCACAAAATAGATGGAAGACTGAATGCAACGTCAAAATTCTTGAAAATGTCATGCTCCCATAAGCCTTAGATGGCCCTTTCCTGAAATTGTTGTACCCATCAGCATGAACACAGCCCAGTACATATGGCCAAAGTCGTGAAAACTCATCAGGAAGATAGCCGCATCAACGAGCTGGCATGGCCGCCAAATGGAGCTGATATGAATATAGTAATAAAAAATGTCTGGGGGCTGCTGAAAAATCAGTTGGTCACCCCAAGTCGCTTTTCTGGACACTGTGGAATGCTAAAAGCACGGAGTGGAGTGGGCTTCAGGGCGTAGGGATAAGAAATCTTGTGTCACCTCTGTCTGACTCAATCAACAGATCGGTGCCTTCACAAATTATTATAAATCTGCCTCTCCATTTTTATTTTTTTATTTTCATCCCATTGTTTTGTTTCAAGGATGTAATGAGTGTTCATGAAACAGGCATCTCATTATATTTGTGTGGTTTAAGCAGATGCTGATGGTTAGGCTATGTGTGCGTCAACGCTTTTACAGAAGGCAACTGAGTAAGCACAATAATAAAATACTCGGCCTAGCTCGCCTTATTTTTCAGGAAACAATACGTAAAACAAAATGTAATATAAACGCAAAAACTTTTTTTTTTTTTTTTTTGTGCGGGCGTTTTTTGAGTTTATACTTAACCCTCGGGAGTTACCACACTCCACCTGCACACTAAGATCGGCCCGTCACCATGTGACAAAGTGGCTGTGTCAAATCCCACCAGGCTAGCGCCCTGTCAAGGAAAAATGTATGGTCGCGCGCTCCAGTTAAATTTGATTTTGCATGTACCTAACAAAGTGCATTTTCACCAAATAAAATAAGCTTAACGCAATATTTACGTTACCAGATGCGCTGCAAAAAGGCAGTTTCGCAGCATGTGAAGGAGTTTGAGTTTGTGGTGGTATGTGCTAACGGGAAAGCTTTTCCTCCGCACTTCTACCGACCAATGGGGAGGTACAAAGCGGCTCCTACTATTCCGACGTCTTTGTGATGTTGACCTCGAATTAGGAACCACTTGTGAGCAAACGGATGCTAGCAGATAAATTTGCGTTGATTTTTTTTTTATTTTTTTTTTGGGGGGGGGGGGGGGGGGGGGGTGAGTGCATTTTGCCACAAATGTATTCTATACAGGCAGTTAAAAAAAAATTGGTTCTTGGGAGTGCAGTGTCCCTTTGATACACAAATTTGTTTTCCCTTCAAGATGTTCAAGATGGAACACAAGATATTCAAGGTGCCATAAGTTGCATTCATCATGTCATTTGCTGCTGCTAAATAATAGCCAAGTTAATTCATCTCTACCCTTCTGATTGATTGCTACAGAGCTGTCCAAACAGTTTTATAGACCTTTTTTTTTTTTTTTTCAAAATGAAAGTAGTAGTACAATTTTGCTACTAATACATGATTAGTCTATGAAAGGGCGTCCATGTTTAGGTGTGAACAAAATTGAAATTTTGTTCTATTTAATGATAACACATTGCTTTCAACACGCACCGCAACATGTTGAGGGAATACTCTCCACATGCTATGATGGATTTAGTGCATGTGCTCCAGGGCAGGATTCAACTGTAACCTAACAAATCTACTGAGCTACGAGACTCGAGATTACGGCGAGCATTTAAAATATGCAGATTGCATAACTCTTTGGAACATTATTCTGTGAATATGCTAATGAAAACGCAGACAAAAATTTTAAAAATTGATATGACAACATCCCTTGTTCTGGTTCTCGACATCAGCTGACCGCAGAAAACCGTAACCAGTAAAATGGCAACTGCATCTTTTACACACTTCCAAAAAGCAATAAAATTACTTTAAAGGGATGGTGAACTGAAATTTGGATTTCAGAAAACAATGCAGGAGCTGTAGGCGGGATGCTATAGTCTCTACAACACTCTTCATAAGGCGACATCTCAAATTGACGGACGTATTTTCGAAAAAAAAAAAAAAAGGTTGAGATTGAAGGAGGCCTACGAGGCGCGTGACGTCAAGATATCTCGTTTCCTCATCTCTTCGTTTAGCCCCCTCAAGGCGGCAAGGCGGACAAAACGCAAGGTCGTTCCCTCTCCTTCTCGGAGAAACAAGACGTGAACGTATCTGTCAAATGCGCCCCCTTTTTTTTTTTTAAAATACGGTCATTCGTTTGATATATCGTTGTATTAGTGATGTTTTGATGTTTGTAGCATCCCGTAGCACGCTTTTGCCGCCGTGCTTTGTGGAATCCAGATTTCGGTTCGCATCCCTTTAAAGGGATGCTGAACTGAAATTTGGATTTCACAAAATAAGGCCGTAGAAGCATTGAACGGAACGCTACGAACTGCAAAACATCACTCATACATCGATATCTCAAACGGATGGCCATGATTTTAGAAAAAAAAGGGCACGATCAAGCGAGGGTTACGATACCATTGTCCTCCTGGAAAAATAGAGAAGGAAGGGAAACGGCCTCGCTTCTTTCCTCCTCGCTTCGGTTCACCAACTCATAGGGACATAGCAAGGACGAGAGGGAACGAGTCGTGGCATGACTTGTATCGTCGGCCTCATCGGCCGTGTTCAAACGCGCACTTCTCTTCCAAAAATACAGCGATCCGTTAGCAATATCACTGTACGAGTGATGTTTTTGGGTTTTGCAGCGTCCCGCCTATCCATCCAGCCTTGTTCTGCGAGCTCAAAATTTCGGTTCAGTATCCTTTTTCAAGAGATGTCCACTTTTATAAGCAGGACACCTCTCAGTATCAACCTTACCAATCCGCAATTGAACAAACAAACAAGGACATCATAAAACATTGGCCTACCAAGACCAGGTAAAAACGAGCGCAAAATTTGTTTCCGGCAAAATGTATTAACTCAAGTCCTCATTAAAGCTTTGCTGGTTTTTTGATCGGGCTTTGCTTTTGGCAACTAGACCGACAAGCCCACTGCCTCTTTCAGAGTTTCCCCCTTTGCCCCGTCGTTGTTCGACAACCAAGCTGGATGCATTTGTAGGCTACTTCTTTTTTGCTGCCATGCGCTGGAGCCAGAAGTCCTCCATCTCCCGGCTGGACCGGTACCACTCATCGCGCCCTTCGCGCATGGCCATAGTGCGCAGGAAGTCAATGGCCTTGAGAGCCTCCTGATCAGTCACCTCGTATTCGTCCTCGTGGGTCTCTGTCGTCCGGTCCACGACTCCTTCCAAGAAGTCGTCGAGGTTGACGAAGCGACAGAACTCGTCGTAAGTGAGACCCGACGGCACCGAGACGTCTTGCATTCCCGTGACGCCTGCGCCACCCCTCGGCAACGGGGTGCCACACAGCGGCAGTCCCACCTGTGCAAAGACGCCAGAGACAGTGTCGCCCTTGACCGAATCCCAAGACTCGCGCACAAGGTAGAGCGCGTCGAGCACCGTTGTCTTGCGGATCAAGTCCGCTGCCCGCGTGTTGCGCTGCACGCTGAGCGACGCTGAAATACGGCCATAGAGCCGCGAGCGGTAGTGAGCTTTGAGGTTGCGCGCCACCCCCTTGAGGATGGGCTGCGGGTGGAAGTAGAGTCGCACATTCTCGAGGTGCGCGCTCGACGTGTGGGCTGGCGTATTTTCGACGAGAAGCAACACGCTGCGCTGGTGCAGCCCGAGCTGCCAGTCCCAGAATGACAACCACTCGGTGAAGATAGCCGCATTCATGCGTGCCTTCTGTGCAAACTTGCAGATGAGAGGCAAGCGCGACGGATCGTCTGGGAATGAGCGAGACGCGCCACTGTCCCCGACGAGCAACAGGGGCCGCTTCTCGGTACCCGTGAGGTTGGCACAGATGAGAAGGGTTATGCGTTCCGTCGCCTTCTTGTCTTTGACAAGCTCCTGCTGGCAGCGATCGGCCGGGTAGGCCGAGTAGTAGAGTGCCGTCTCGGCGGCTGCAAACACATTGTCGGCAGAGTACTGCTTCAGTAGTGCAACCAGCTCGGCGCTCGACACCCAGTGCGGGGGTGCCTGGGCAACGGCGCCGCTCGCGTGTGACGACTGGTTGTGCGAAGACGACTCCTTACGTGGATTAGACAGCCCGTGGCGCTGCTTCCAACGGCTGAGCCAGCCGTCGGACGGCTCGAAGTGGTGCCCCTTCTGGGCTGCCAGCAGACGCGCCTTTTCTTTGATGTCGTTGCCAGAAAGGCGAGAACCTTGTGCCACCTGGTTTTGGAACCAGGCATAGAGCTCCTCACCCACTTGCCGCTCCTTGCCCTCCCGCCGCCGCTTGCGGTCGTGGTTGCTATCTGTCTCAAACTGCAGCAGGATCTCCTCCGACTTCTGCGCAATGCCACAAAGACGCGGGCATGAATGCTGGGCGTCTCTTCCCACGCTCTGCGGCTTTCAGATAAGATATATAATGCACTTGAATGAGCCAAAGATGACAGATATAATGGGGAAAAGAAAGAAAAGAAAAAAAGCACAGCCATGCATTTGTGCAAATACGATAGCTACAAAACGAGTTGAACTAATGAGCACACTGGGGCGGATGCAGGAATTTCCTGGGGGGGGGGGGGGTCAGGTGTTGGTCAGCGTACCATATGTTTAGAAACCCCCCCCCCTCTCCTTCCTTTTACGCCCTAAAATTTACACAAGCAGAAATCAAGAGGGGGGTCAGGACATCCGGACCCCCCCTCTAAATCCGCCCCGGTGAGCACATGCTAAAACATGAAAACTGAGTGTCAGTGTAACTGAAAACAAGACCTTGTCAGAAAAAAAAAAAAAGGGCACTGCACGAATGTGCAAGATCGATCTAAAAAAACTGGATTTCACCAGTTATCAGGTTTTGCTGAGCTGGTGCAGCCTTTAGCGTGCTTACCACAATCCACACGCAACAAACAATGCCGTCTCACGAAAGAGCACCCGAGCAAATGGCTCTCACCTGGCTAATCTTGCAGACGGTCGATCGAGCCACACCGTAAAGTTTCGCTACTGCCCCATGCTTGGCCCCAGGCTCCTTGAGAGAGTAGACGATCTTGACCTTGTCGGCCAGGGACAGATCCATGCGCTTCTTCATGTTGGGGCGCTTGCTCTCCCGCGGTGGCACCAACGGCACCGTGGTCACCTCCTTGGCCTTCTTGTTGGCCGGGGGCTGAGTGGTGTTGCTGCTCTGCTCTTCTTCCTCGGTGCCCTTGCTGGCGTTGTTGCTCGCATTGTCAGGCGAGTTGGTGGCTGTTGTGGCCGCCGTGCCCGTATTCCCCAGCTTCTCCCCAGAAGGAGATGGGTTACCAAGGTTGCTACCGCTGCTTCCGCCGCCTGCAGAGCCAGTGCTGCTCAGGACAGGAGCTGCACAAAAACGGTCAGCTTAGTAAACAAAAGCAGCAGTGGCTTACAGGAGTTAAAGGGATGCTGAACTGAAATGTGCATTCCCCAAAACACGCAGCAAAAGCGTGCAACGGGATGCTACAAACACCAAAACATCACTCATACAGCGATATCTAGAATGGATGACCGTATTTTTCAAAAAAAGAGGCGCATTTCGCAGGAATGTTGACGTCATGTTTCTCCGAGAAGGAGAGGGAACGCCCTTGCGTCTTCTCCGCCCCGCGGCCTTGAGGGAGCGAAGCGAAGAGAGGAGGAAACTAGGTATCTTGACGTCACGCGCCTCGTCGGCCTGGTTCAATCTCGACTTCTTTTTCCAAAAATACGGCCGTCCATTTGAGATATCGCCTTACTAGTAGTTTTGTAGGGATTGTAGTGTCCTGCCTACATCTCCAGCATTGTTTTTTTGAAATCCAAATTTCGGTTCACCATCCCTTTAAGCCTGTTAGCCCCAACTTCGTTATTTGAAGTGTGTCAGTTCTCTTCCGTACAGTGTGCTCATTTGGATCAGAACTGCTTAATCTTTCGGAGCCATTTGTTGGGTCACACTCAATAACTTATCACAATTATGTGAAGGGCTGACCAACGCAGGGATGTGCTCAAGTCTTCTTCGTGTACTCAATGCTTGAGCCTTCCACACAGCTCTGCGGTTCTAACACGCGCAATGACTACAAAAGGTTAACAAACCTGAGGGCTAACAAAGCCTTACTTAAAAAACTATGAGATGCCAACAAAAATGCTCAGTAGACTCGATCAATGTGAAAAACTAGAAGACTGTCACGAAGCTATGCATTAACCACTGTAATTCTGCCACGCAATGTCTTCCCTACTTTTGACAAAGAATAAGGTATATGATTTTAATCTGTAAAGAAATTACTGAGAGTAGAATACCTCAAGATATAGCTTGCCCTAACTTGGGGGAAAATGGTGCAAAAAAAAAATAATTAGAGCGCAGCTCTTGAGGAGGTGGGAAGGGTACTGAGGTTCACGTGTTCTCAGGTGAGGAGGGGGGGGGGGGGGTGGTTGCGTAACCTCGGGTGTGGTCACGCGACTTTGGTGGGGTCACATGACCCCCTCCCAAGGTCACGTGACCACGGGGGTTACATGACCTCGGGGGGTCACGTGACCCCCCAGAGAAATTTTTCCACTAGATTTAGCGGGGAAATTTTTCCGCTAGATTTAGCGGGGAAAATTTTCTGTTAGGTTTAGCGGGTAAATTTTTTCCACTAGATTTAGCGGGGAAATTTTTTCCGCGAGATTTAGCGGGGAAATTTTTCCGCTAAATTTAGCGGGGAAATGTTTTCCGCTAGATTTAGCCGGGAAATCTTTTCGCTAGATTTAGCGGGGAAATCTTTTCGCTAGATTTAGCAGGGAAATTTTTCCGCTAGATTTAGCGGGGAAATTTTTCCGCTAGATTTAGCGGGGAAATTTACCCATAATGCACCGCGCAATTACGCCGACGGCGACGGCGACGCCACTCAAGCCGGAAATGGGCGCCTAAGAGCTGCACTCTAAAAAGAGGGCAGGCTTAACTATTTATGTGAAGAAAAATAAAATAAATCAGCTTTTAAAAAAAAGAGACTATTGGGACAAAATGAGGGTGGTCTACCTTTCAAAGGCGAGTCAGTGGATACCTCTCAAAATATCGCACAACCTCATGGGTAGGTTCTCAACTGATACACTTTTCCGGCTGTTACGTGCACGAACGCCGGTCCCATTGAACCCATATAGAAATATGCAAATGAATTTTCTAAGCATTGCGCTTGCTTTCCCAGTTCTTATGTTCAAAAACTGCCACCCGACACGGCTAATACAACATGTCGACCCACTGGGCCAGTCACCCCTTCCCTTTGCTCCCCATCTTTTTAACCTTGCCTCTCTGGGCCGGTCTTCTTGTTGCTCTTGTTCATGCGGGTATGACCTTAGACTAAGCTTGAAAGCGGTTCAGGCTTTTGCAATAGCCCGTTCGTGCTTCTATCCCTTTCTCTGGCACACTCGCACGCATCCGCTGTGCTCAGCTTCCCTGGCTCTGCTAGACGAATTTCACATTGAGTGCGAAGCACGTAAAAGGCTGTCCAAACAGGAGACTTCAGGATGCGTGAAGCCATACAACTTCGCTATATGACTAGCGGCGGTCTGCTTCCGTCGGTGTTTTTTTCCCAAAGGGACAAGCTTCCCTCCGCCAACGTCCGCTTCTCTCCTTCATGGAGGCCTAGAGCATGCTCATGACGTGGGTCTGGACATCACACTCTCTGTTGGCTGTCAGTCAATCGCTCAAGGCCTCTGCTGCTCTTCAAGTCTAATCCCAAAAACGGGAAAGGGAAGGATACGAGGGCGAGGTGCAGCAGAACGAATGGAAAGGCACACCACTGCAGATTGCGTAACGTCAAGTCTGACGAGCACTAACGTTACAGAAAAGCAGAGCAGGCAAGGAGGAAACCTGTGATGTTTGCCTGGTAGATGTCCAAACAGAAGACGGACTGCCAGACTTCAACTTTCCCTTCATACGGCGGAGGAGATGTGCTTCACGGGTTCTGAAGTACCCTGTTTGGACACCCCTTAACCACGCACTGCTCGGGGTATGTGTGTGTCAAGCTTCACCGCTTTGCACCGGTGTGCTAGAAGCAGTGGCTGCCACAGGAAAGTACCTGGATTAGCTTGATGGGCTCTGAAATTTCGCTCATTCTTTCACATGGCTTGCACTGATGATGCATCCCATACTTTAGACCGTTGTGAAAGCAAGAGAGAGGGAATCTGTTCTTGTAATAATTTTGACTGAAGGGTTAATCTTCTATTTTGAGTGAAGGGTTAATCTAGCAACGTCTGGGCAAATCTAGGACACACAAAAGAGCGTCCTCTCCTGTGGCCATTAGAGCACTCTTTCGGTGACGTCATGTGCAAGCCATATATAGGTTGACAATCTTTAATAACAACTATAGATTGATCCCCAAAAATCAAAGTACAGTTCCTAGAAAAAAAAAAAGACAAAAAGCTAATTGTCTATTTGACTATATATGGCAGTTCTCCAATTATGAAAGTACATGTGAAAAAAAAGTGCTGAGTATGGCTTCCCATCTCATTTATAGTTTGTTTGTTTGTTCCTTCCTTCCTTCCTTCCTTCCTTCCTTCCTTCCTTCCTTCCTTCCTTCCTTCTTCCTCCCCCCTCCCCCCTCCCCCCCTTCCCCTTCCCCTTCCCCCCCCCCCCCCCCCCCCCAAAAAAAGCGTTATTGAATGTTTCTAACAATTTCCTGTCTTGTGCTTTTTAACCACGGTCCCCAGAAAAATGTTACCGTAAAATACCGCGGAAGCGCCCACTTTGTTCAAGCGCCCACTATTAACATTTCCCAAACTTGGGAATTCTGTAAATCATATGTTAAGCGCCTGATTTGACCGGACAAGCGCCCATGTCTAGATTATCCCAGTTTTCAGAGAAAGTTGGGTGGGCACACTTCCGGTATTTCACGGTATCAATGAGATTCTATAAAAAAAAGCAGCAAATAAAAAAAAAAGATCTTTCTGCATCCCACTATCTTATGTTTTTTGTGCTTGTTTTCTCTTGAGTGCTTATTGTTTTGGTGGGGACAAGGAATGTAGGCGGCACTTGCAACTGTTTGGGAGAAAAAAAATTTCTTGCAAAAGCCCAAAGTTACTCATTTTTACAACTGTGAACAACAGAGCTAGAAGCATTGATGTGCAGAGCTAGAAGCAATGAGGGTGAAGAGCCTTTACGTCAATGACAGAGGCTGAGCTAGACTACAGTTAGTGACTTCCCCAGAGTGACCTCATATCACGCTACATAGTAGAGCATGTCTGTCAAATGAAACCAAACTGGTTGCTTTCATTCTACAGTTCAGTGTTCAATAGACCGATCTCACCCGCCAGTTTGACTACGCCACCGCTGCCGCAATACATCAAGCGAAGTCTTTCTGTGCATGCGACAACCTCGCTGGAGCTCTGCGCATGTAGAGCGCGGAACAGCACGAGCCATCTCGTGAACTCCTGCCTGCCCCCTCTGAACTAAAGTTATGGCTGCCCCCGCATGCGCCAAAAGCTTGGTGGGATCGGTCTATTGATGCATGTATTATCCACGTGGCTGAGACAAAGCATAGCTGATGTAACACGCTGTAGTCATGAATGTGAGGTCGTTTGTTGTACCTTGTCTCGAAATTTAATCTCCTATCAGCAATAAACATATCAGTAATTCCTTGTCATCTTTCCAGGCTTCATGAGCATTTTCCTAACTTTCTCACACGGATGTATGCCGAGACGTGTAGAGCATGTGCTACAACCATCGAACACCAGTTCCGTAGTTGCATCATCACGCATCTGTGAGTAGGCATTTGGGAGTGAGACACTCCGTGAATATAGAGCGACTTTGTGCGATGCCTTTGCAGCAACCAATTTGGCCAGTAGCAGTGAAGGTAAATACTGACCATTAAACCTAGAGTAAACCCACAATGAGGGAGAAAACTCTGTGCCACCTTTGTTATGTTCCATGGAAGAGTGCATTCCTCCACTGGTAGACAAGCTGTTGCCTCCCAATCCTGAAAAAGATGAATGTTGGAATAACCTGAACTGCCAGCATTCCAGTGAAAAGAATGTGTTTGGTTCTGGTTTCCTAAAGGTTCTCAAGTTTTATTCAAACAAAAAATAAGGACAATCACTTCAGACTGTAAAGAAATACCACAAAACATTAATCAATTAAATATTGTGCAAAAAGAACAGAGTATGAAATAAAGCATCTTTTCTTTAGCTATTAAGTAGTAATTTGCTAACACTATTTCCAAAAGGGCATTATACACCAATGAAAAAAACTTCAACTGATCTCTCTTGGTCTGAAAGACACCACCAGCTTCTGGCCCTTGGTATCTGGTGCATGCCTTGTTTGCCCAGGAAGAAAACTTGTACAAAACTGAAAACGCCATCAACCAGACTATCGTAATGCCCTTTTCATGGGCATTTTGTGAGTAGCAATTTTAGTTTGCCCTTCTGGCAAGGGCGAACTGGGATGGGGGTGACCAGCTTCAGAAGAGATGTTAAACCAAAACGCATGGTTGTCTTCAAGAACACCTCAACGTGTAACATTCTGTCAACCTAACTAACATGCACACGCGAAAAGTAACGGAGCAATGACTCCTATAAAGGTATACCACAATGCTTGAAAGAATGAAGAAGCAAGTATTGTCAATAAACAAACTGCATAAATAGGAATGATCCTTCAAAGGGACCGAGCCGCAATAAATTGGAGACCTTACTTATAACAGTTACCACGACATCCTTCTTCAAAACACCTAGAGTTAAAGGTCTAGAGTGAAACCTGGTAATCAGCCTGCAAGAGGTCTCCTATGAATGAGGTGAAAACCAGGAGCTGAGTAGGAGGACTTGGGAAAGTGCACGCAAAGGTGACGCTTACCTCTATCGCAGTCCATACTTGAGCGCATTGATCGTATATCTGTGCCTACAAGGTTACTTCCTCCCATGCCTGCAAAAAGTAAAGAAAGCAATATTGCCCTCCAGACTCCAAACAAGCTTCAGTTGTTGGATGCTTAAAGAGACAATGAAGGCGATTTTATTAAATTTTTTTAAATAGTGTTTTTAGGCTTCTTAGGAACCTGGCATACTGCCCAATTTTTTTATAGACATTTGTGACGCGTATTTCTGTACCTACGAAAGAACTGAAGAAACCGAAACTGAACTATCTGCGTTTCTCGTTTTTGGGCCTCCGAAAACGGAGGTGACGTAGGGAGTGACGTCACATGTGAATTGTCCGTACCGGTAGCATTTAGGGCGTCGAGACTCTGGTTACCGCGGTGGGTTATAGCAGCGCGGTGGCGCGGTCGTTTCGTCGGACCAACATGGACGGCAATGCCGCTCTCGCGAGCGAATTTGGGCTCCCGTTCAGTGACCTCACACCAACAGAACGGGAGATGCTCCTAAGGACATGGAACTCTGGAATTCCTCTTTACGAGGACACCCCAGAATTGCCGCCGACCCAGAGTAATTCGCCTCACACCTACGCCCAGACCCCGACTAACCTGAAGGTTCTGTTCAAAGTCTCCTGACCGAAAATGTAGCGAACAAATTCTGACGCCATCGCCGAGACCTCTGCGCAAGACAAAGTCAACCGTTTGAACATCCTTCAACAGCGCACAAATTTGGCATGACTACCGCTTTGCAGAATCCCTCGAGTGCCGTGTTCCTAAAGTAAATACGGCACCGACGTCTGAAACCAGAACCAAAAAACTCCCGCGTGCTCCGCGCTGTGTTCATCATTTTATATATTTTGTTTGCCCATAGTTTCTCGTTGCCCGTTTCGCGTGCAGTGTAGCAAAGAGAAAAATAATTATGGTGTTTTATTTACGGTTTAGTTATCATTTTCGGTTCGGTTTATAGTTTTCATGGTTATTCAAGTGGAATTAGAACAGTGTTCATAAAAACCACGAACCAAAGCGTGACCGAGGGCACGTGTCTCGTTTCAACCAATCGCTGACACGTCTCTTGTGACGTCACGCTTCCAGGCGCCGCAGGGTCACGTGACCTCCGCTTCTGCTGGTTTCTCCCGCAACGCTCGGGGCGTCGCCCCGATCGATTCCGGTACGATTATTACCGTGACTGTTTAATTGATTTGCGCGGCACACAAGCGCCGGTTTTGGCTGAAATTTGGGCAACATGGCCTGAGGCGTGCCGGGAACCCAGATCAATCGCCAAAAAAATATCCGAAATTGCCTTCATTGTCCCTTTAAAGAATCGGGTAACAATTTCTTAAATGTAGCCTTCCTCAAAGTAAATGGCAAGCCCAAACCTTACAAGACGGCGGCAGAGTGTTATCCAAGGTAAGAAGCTTGCACTGAAGGTGGAACAATGAAAAGACTCCCCCCTGCCACTTTTATTATGTCAGTGACTATAACTATACACAATAACTAGGGTAAGATGTTTGCATTTGTTATATTTTTCAAATTCGGTGTACTTTTTTCGGTTTTCATCCACTAATAGGAATTTTTTTTTTTTAAGCGATGGGCAACACTTTGCAAAGATTGCGTCCTTGTTGCGTGTTGTCGCGGCGCGCGTGGGGAAAAAGGAAAAACCCTTCTCTTCCCTCGAGGAGAGAAAGTCTGGACTTCCCGTATGCCGTGCCGCCCGCAGAGAGCAAAGAGAGCAGCCCTGGCATCCTGCCAAGAATTGCACCACAAAGGGAGATTTGTGGTGTCGTGTCGTCTGCTTGAAAGAGTTGTTTTCCAACATTACTCGCGTTATGCGAAATCCCACTTTTGCAGTAACCAGTTGCTATGCCTAATGTTGGATGGTTTTAGAAACTTCCAGCGTGCTTACCCCCTACACCGATCACTGGTGGCAGTCAGTCGTCAATGGCATCCCCGACATCAACCACGTCGCACCTCCGTCCTCAGGTACATGACGGCACCATTCCACCCGTATTGCGCGACCATGCCACAGCTATCGCTTTCGTTTCTTCGCACATTGTGGGCGAACAATATAATTTTTTAGCAAATATTTATGTTTACTAAAGTTTACGGTTTCTTTTCAGTGATATGGGCTGTATCTTAATCCAACCCAAGACTGTATATGGTATTTTGTTTGCTTATCTTTTTGTGAGTGCTGGGTGAACATTAACAAATGGCTGTGTTTAGCAATTCGCTGTCATGGGGAGTTTGTAACTGCCATATGAAAGGGTGACAATCCAAAAGCTATGTCATTTTGCCTAAAATCTAACGAGGTATTGTAAACAATTTAATTTTGTCAAGGACCAAATTTTCGCAAATTTCGTGACTTGAAACAGATCGCAAAAATATAGATCACGTGAAAATATTACCCAATGATAACGAATACACATCAAACCACTCTTAACTGCAAAATTTTGTGCGCACAAAATGTTCCCGAAACTCGCCAGTCACCAAATATGCAAAATATTGAGCCCACGAAAACAAAGTCATTTAAGGTACCGTAATATCCCGAGAGATGGGGCACCCCCGAAAGATAACCCACCCCTATTTTCGGCATTATTCTCTACCTTTTCAAAAGCACCGTAAGAGAGCCCACTTCCAGTAATTACAGTAGCCTGGCCAATGGTGACCTCGTCAGAAATGGTGTTATTTAGTTACGGCGGGAGACAAGTGAACATGGTCGACTTCGAAGGACAGTCATCTTTGCTTTATCGCCCCAGGCTGCGATTTCACAGGCCACCAAATCTTAAACTAACATTTCTTCCATTTTTTTTTTTTTTTATTGCACACCAAAAGTTAGTTTGCTCCTTATTTTCACCCTAACTGCCTTTGATTTGAAGTGGGTTACCTCTTGGGACATTACGGTTTGTTAATAAAATAGCATTTTATTTGTCACAGTAGCGAGTAAAACATTAGAATGATGCCGAAACACGCATGGACAAGTACAGAAAAGACAGATGTCAACAAGCTCTACCCAGCATTAACGTAACCCTTGACATGAAAGGAACCTTGAATTTCGCCGGTTACCGGATCACAATCATTTCATGTGATTGTGATAAAAACATATGTAGTTTCTCAGGTATTCTTGTTTCTATGAATGCACACCCTTTTCTGTTTATAACTGCCAGTTTGGGAAGCGCCTCCTCAACATTAGCCACAGTCGCCTGACACTCCCCTTCCATACAGGTAGCCGTGCATTTACACCTGAAACTGACAAGCTGTCGAGGTGAAATACAGCAATGTCTAAAGTAGGCCAATCAGTGAAATGTGGGTGCCAAAAGACAGGCTTACTATGTTTCATCCACAGTGCATCAAGTCTGCAGTGCTTCATCAATTCATTCATGTTCAGGAGGGGCATTCTCAAACTTTTTAACAGAAATTAATGAATGAAGCACCGCATACTTCATGTATTCAGGATAACCCTCGTTGCAATGCTTGAACGGCTCTGACAGATACTCATAAAATGCCCTCATACATTAAGAAGTTGTGGGACATTTTGGACAATGAAAACAATCCAAACCTTACCTCCAAAGGATAGTGAAGTTGGCGCATAAAGCCATGCACAACAGAGAACAAAAATGTATTCCTCAAAAGATTCTTTGCTCCCCAAGTAAATGTGCCACAAAATTGCACGACAATGAACACCCCCCCCCCCCCCCCCCCCAAATATGCCCATCAGCTGTGGCACACTGCTCTATAACCTTTTCTATTAAAACATAATTATGAAAATTACTTAAAGGGGTCATGAAACTATTTTTCAACTTTTTCCTTCTTAGCTTTCCTCCTCAACTCTCAAATCGCGCATTGTACCAAACACTTCAAGAAGACGAAAAGGAGGGACTCCCCTCTTGCTCGGACCCTTGTTTGTGTACCTGGACACCGCCATTCTCCTCCTAGAAGATTAGACTGTTGCTCAAAACTCTGACAAAAGTTGCTTTCCCCACTCCGTTCACCCCGAAACTGAAAATGCTGTGGAAGCTCAAGCTCGTTGGGCCAGCCACACTTTTGCCACGTAATCACGCTCCCTCACGCATACCCACGAGCAGAGAATGAGGTCAGGTGATGAAAGGGAGGCGGCCGATTGGTCCGGAAAGTGCATACTTCCAATGTACCGTCAGCTTAGGAGTGAAAGGAATAAATCAGGTCCGGTGTCGTGTGACACGTGTTTGGGCTGGGTGATGCGCTTTGGGTACTGCGGATGTATCACAGTGAAAAGGCAGAGAGCTTTCGAAGGAAAGGAGATACGAATTAGTCCACCGTGTTTTCAAATTTTCATACTGAAAATCAGGCTTTCGACTTTCCACTAGGGTTGTGCGAATATTCGAAATTTCATAAAGTTGCTTCGAATATTACGCTATTCGATATTCGCTTCGAGAAGAACTGCACTATTCACGTTTTTCGAAGTGTTGATTGCAGCAGGTTAGCCCCGATGAGTGCGCTTCTTACCGAGCACCGGTGCACTGCGGAGAAGCAATATCTGCGGAAGCAAGTTCCGCGGGTGTTGCTTCTCTGCATTACATCGGTGCTCGGTAAGAAGCACACTCAACGGGGTAACCCATTGCAATAAACTGTTAAAAAGGTATGAATATCGCAATTGCATGCTTGGAAGAAAAGCATACATTCAAGGCGGGATGGTACACGCGTGCTGGCTGTATTTGAAAATAAATGGAAACTTTGTGGAAGTGTATATGGAAACTTTGTGGAAGTGTATACACTTCCACAAAGTTTCCATTTATTTTCAAATACAGCCAGCACGCGTGTACCATCCCGCCTTGAATGTATGCTTTTACATTGTAGTAAAAGTTTCAAAATTAAACTGACTGTTATGCAAGAGTATATGTTAGGAGAGATGCCCTTACAACCTGTGTTTATCATGCGTGATTCTTTCTTTTTTAACTCGAGATTAAAGAAAGAATATTTTATATAGCAAGATTTGTAAATTCACTCAATTGGGTATAGTTGGCCATTTCTATAGGATTCATTTTATGTCAAATCCGTCGTTTACTTGCCATCCCAAGACATCAGACCTACCGAGGTCACAGTTCATAAACATAGGTAGGTTAAACTTTGCTTATAAATGAATAAGTGGAATAACCTTCATGAGTTTAGCTGGGTTTTCATCTAAGCATGATGCAATGGCAGTGAAAGGCATGGAAAACTATTCGATATTCGAATCGAAAATATTCGGCCAAACCACTATTCACTCCGAATTCGCTTTGAACTCAAAATCTACTATTTGCACATGACTACTTTCTACCTTCTTTTTCTTTGGGCCCACTAAACAATAAGCTAATAGTAAGATCCAAATCTAAATTCATTTATCCCAGCTCAAAATTCATTTCATGGGCGCTTTAAGCATCTTTATCAGTTTTACAGGGTTAAAGCGAGAACACCTCAACATATTAAAATAATAATTGAAAAAAAAATGTATTTCCACCCTATAACTTAGGGATGCTGACTGTGCTAAAAACAGTTGTTACCATGACATTAAAAACTGGATGGAGATGACTTTCAAAGGGCTAACAGACAGAAGTGTTGTAGGAAAAAGCCTGAAAATTATAGCATGGTTCAATTCATTTACTAAATATGGCCCTGGTATGGTAGAGTTGCCAAAGGAATAGCATCCCTGGCTCTAACACATTGATAAAGATTTTTTTTTAAAAATGAAGGAAATGGAAAAAAAAAATGTGGATCACTCACACTCACCCCTGTCAGAGTCGATGGCAGGATGCAATGTTCGAATGTCGCTACTCCCCATGGGGCTACAGCCAATGCCTAGCAACAAAATGAGAGAATGCAATTTTAGCAATATCTGGATCCCAAGGTGGACCTTGCACCAACTTACCGAGCGCAGTTGTCGGATTGGCATGCTGATTCGTCTGGTGCATGCCTCTAACATCACCCGGAGACATACTGCTGCAACTCATGCCTGCAAGCATGCCACATTACGTCAGATGGAAAATGAGAGGAGTGTACATCATTATTTTTAGTAATCAGCGCAAGTCTAGGTCTTCTTTGAATAAAATATATCAACAACATAACGTAAAGGCAGTTATATGCCAGTGGGAGATACAACATAAAATGAAGGCCTCTTGGAGACAAGATTAAGGGAAGACGCCGCTCTAATATGCTTTTTAACCGTTAGTCTCATTTGTATGAAATTTGTAGGGCATATTCGTAGCTGTGAAAGAGGATGGCATGCAGAGTTTCAAGTTTATAAATTAATTCTTCGAAAAGTTATATAAAAGCACATCAAATAAACACAGCATCACCCGGCGAAAACCACTGTACGAAAACGGTAATGAAAATGTCCAGTTTTATCAAGTCAGCATACAGTGTAACACCTGTGTCATGCGACTGTGGAAAAAGAAATAAAAGAAATTACTTAATTTTAATTTAAAAAATACAAATGGTGGACGAAAAATTGCAGCTTTTCACAACAAAGGAACGTGAAAATGCAGAATGTAAGTTCACTGCCATGTTCCTTACAATATTTCAGTATATAAACTCCAAAAACTGGCTCCACACAGCATTTTATTATGAAACAATAGCTTTCCTGAACTGAAATTTGACACCAAAAAGTGAAGCTGAGAGAAATCCCATTCGAAGTTCAAAAGGTTCCACTTCAGATGTAACCAGCATGTCAAAAATAGTTTATTCTGGAAAAAATACATCAGCTAGAGGAATTCAACTTTTTGAGCCTCCGTTAAGATGTTCTACAAGCCAAAAAGCTACTAATGAAAAATTAGATTTCGAAAAAAAATTTGTAAATTTGAAAGAGCGCTTTTTTTTTTTTAATGAGTTTTCCAAATTGTACATGTGCTCCCGAATCGAAACACTAGCAAATGAAATGAGCCAGACATGTAGATAAACTTTTCCCTAAAAAGGCAGCACGAACTCACAGAGTCAATATTAAATTGTCATCAAGCAGCACAGAGGAGCCACACACAAAATGTCCTTAAAAATAAAGCCCTTTAGCATGTCGTCAAACTTCTTACGATATTCAAACAGTGAGAAGCAGCCTCTGAACTGGCACTCTTCAAGCATCCCCAGCCTTAAGCTGGAGCTCCTCAACAGGTGCTGCACAGCTGCCTACACTCGCTCAGCCGCGGCAACTCCCAAATGTTCCCTACGTCGGTGTCTTTCACCCCATCTACACACACAGTCAAGCACCAAAGCAATAAATGAAAGAATTGTCAGCCAGTAGGCCGAGAGGCTCTACTTTGCAAGATCAAGTCATTGACCATGCTTCAGAGGAAGAGACTACGTTAACTGAGCATATGCATCACAATAGGTTAAAATAACAGCAGAAAACAGGCCGGACTCACTCCATGGCGCGACTGCAATTCCACTGGCGAGCTATCGTCGGTGCGCACTTGTAATGTAAGCCTCGCTATTGTGCACTTGCTGTTAAAAGTGACCTGCACACCATGCAAAAGGGATGCAAATAGCACTGACATGCTGCTTGGAGAACCATGCAGCCTGAGAAAAGTGCGGTTGGACGACATAATTTATCAATGCCGATAGCGCCTTATCATTTTTTATGAACTGGCAGAACAGAGCTCCACTCAACAAAAACGAATCGGATCAGCAGCTCTTGATAACAACACGTGTGTCAATGCAGCAGAAGAGGACGGCTGGGGAAAAAAAAAAGGAATCATTCATTTTTCAAGCGTTCCTTTTTCAAGTTTTCATAGGTAGGTGACCACAATGTTTTAGATGAGTGAAGCAGTTTTATTCGTGAAGCACCACGAAAAATGCTTTAGGGCAGCCAGTAAACACCCTGTAAGTGTGAATTACCCATGTGACTGGTCGCACTTGACGGATGGAGGCCCCTCACATCACTTCCGTCCATGCTGCTGCAGCCCATGCCTGTGCGAGACAACGGGTCATTTGAATAACAAAATCGCGCCGCACGCGCAGTTAGTGCAACTTTGGTGCTGTGGCATTGTATGCATGCGACTGGGAGGGCCAAATCTGACGAAATAAAGTTACACGCGCATGCAACAGCGGTCTCAGAAAGGACAAGAGTACGTAGATCGGAGGACATGCGATGACTCACCCTGATGCAACCCCAACACCAGGTTGGAATCCATGGCTGCGAAATAAATTTCACAGAATCATAAGCATTTCGCCCCGAGCGGTTATGTGTTGATGCTGAGAAGCGCGCTCAGCTAAACCAACGTACGATATTGGAGTAACAGCGACAAAACAGCCGTCTGAAAATTGCGCGCATCGCGCGGGTTCAAAGGTTAGCTCAATGTATTGCATATGCATCGTGCCGAGCTCAGTGTCTTTCGGCGTGTCGAAACGACTTCTCCACTTCTCCACCCACCGAAACAAGACAGCGTGAGCGCTTTTTAAGCGCGCCAAAGCTCTCCCCGCGGCGGCGAACAATAAGTAACACCGCGCGATAATCATGTTCAGTTTCACCGGCCTTTTACCCCCGCCAGAGCTTTCTCCACTTTCGCGAACGCCACGGCACTTGAGACGGTCGCCTTCGAAATACGAAATGAGTAAAGTGGCGGAGCAAAACGTTTGAATAGAGCCTCTGAGGACGGTTGTTAATGTCACCAAGTCCTCTTATAAGAAACAACATCGTTAATACGGACGCCATGTTTTCATCTTTGTGCGACGAAGCCAACGAAGCCCTAAAACCGGGACCCCGACCACAGCCGCAGTGTGCACTGGCAAACACCGCTCAGACTCGTGGAAGCAAGTTGTTGCTACTATTTCTTGGCGGCGCTGTAAACATGATGCCCCCTAATGGCCTCGATAAAAGCGGGGACTGAGATAAAATATGGGCTTCGTTTAGTGTAAAAAAGCTTACCTTGCTTCGATTGTTGTCCTGTGGGCCTCGCGAGTCAGATGCGCTCAGAAACTGGGTCTGCTTAACAACGCCTCATGTTCCCCTTATGATTTGTCCAGTGGAAACGTGAAATCATGTATTAAATCCCGATAAAGTTCTTGCGTTAAAACGTCAAAGCCCTCCATTTGTTTACTTCACTGTTGCCAGTAACTGGAAGCGCTTTTCAGCTATTCGCGGCCATCTTGTTTTTGCGCATTTCATTATGTAGCGCATATTTTCATTATGGAGGCAGTCCCACTTTCTATGTGAACAGCGCGGCGAGTGGCAGCACGGCTGCTCGTTTTTTATCACGCGGAACGAAAATCAAATCGACGGAGATACTTCGCCGTCTTTAACGCACACCTATTGACGCTGCAGACTGGCTTACTGGATGATTTTGTTTTCGGAATGTGTTTTGCTTAGCTGTTTTTTTGTGTGTTTTTTTTTTTTTTTTTAGTAAAGACCAATAAAACTGCAATGTTTTTTCTTTTTTTTTTTCTTTCTCAAAACTTCATATTTACTTGCCTACACCACCATACAATTGCTCTCTACAAGCACTTATTTCTTACTTATAAATTCCAGTTGTATTCTATTGGTATGAATACCATCAAACCTGAGCATTAATTACTCTCGGGGGTGGCAAATGCCACCCCCGAGAGTAATTAATGTTAAAGTTAGGGAGCCAGAAAAGCAGAAGACATGAATGTGACCTCTTGAAATGATTTACACACAACACACATATATTCAATATGTTCTTTCATAAATTTTCTCAACGTGATACACTTTTTACACAGCACATGCAGCAAAGTCACCTAAGATTCTGTAGACATTTACAAGTAACCTGTCCTAACAGAATAACATATTAGAATTAAAATTCTCTTTACAAAAGCACACTAATCTGAATGCTGCACTGCTGGTGCTTTGCAGATGCAGAAATGTAATTCCCAACACTGTTCCAAATGTTTTGACACACAATATGCAACCAGAAAGTATGCGCGAGAAATTAAGAAAATGGAAGAAAGTCCAGAGGAAGCGAAACAAATCTTACTTCAGCATGCAACTGATAGAAGAGCAACAGCCGAAAAGTACACACCAGAACCTACACAAGCGTAGAGAGCAGCCCTAAAAGCACATATAAAGTATAGCACATCATGAGTCCCTCTAATTCATTATGCTTTTTTTTTCTTTCAAAAAGGCATTAAAAGTTTTTGTCAGAACAGGCGACCTTGAAGCCTAAAAACGTTATGCAAACAGACATCTTACACAGACCAAATAAGGGTCATCAGAAAAACAAGTTTCCAACTGAAGGTTACATGAAAACAAAAACTTTTGACAAGTCACAGTACAATTATTTTGCTAGACTGCCAAATCCAAAGATGAAAGAAAGAAATGTTTTCTTTGACAGGATGACAACTCATCAATCATGTACACATATGCACCAGCCACAGCAATGTGTCCAGTTACTTGCTTCTTGAGGAATTTGAATTTCAAATTTTAAAAAGACTCCATCGCCACTGAAAGCCATCCCACAAAGAAATGCAAAATATGTCTTCCTCTTTTTTTTGCCTGCAATTTTAAGTTTGAAACACTTTCAGACACCCCATACATATTAGAAGAAAAGGCGACTAAGTGGCACCCAAAATAGTAGTCTAATAATAATTTTTTTTTAAATATGACAGCTGATAAAAAAAAATAGTCAGACCCAGAAGTTAAAATCCTTTACCAAAAAGAGCAACGTCCTCCATACTTAAAATAATGGCAAACGCCTACTAAAAGACTTCCACAAATCAAGATTAAAACCAAACCCTATTCTCGCAGCTTGCTAGTGATCCTAGCCACCAGTTCATTAGCATCCTTCTCCTTCACAATCTTCACAAACACTCCCCGCTTAATCGAAAGGACTTTGAACCAATCTGGCATAACTCTCGATGCCAGCTGCACTAAGGCTTCCACTTCATCAACAGCGAGCACACACGAGAAGCTCTCTTTCACCTTGCACACGAGCTCATCCCTCGGAATGGCCGCCTTCTGTTCAGCCAGAAAAAGCGAACGCGTAATTCGGATGAATTCGCGAAGGTTCAATAGCTCGGTTCGCTCTTTCTCATGCTCTGGCCGCAGGGTCATTTTTTGGACGAGCTTGAATGACTCGCGCTCTCTGATGCGGGCAAGCAAGTCCTGAGAGACTCCCTTTAAACACTCGCGGGCACCTCTGTCGACTGAAGAAAGTGGCGTGGCAGCGACGACAGTTCCTTGCTTTTGCACGAGGCTTTCAAGAGCACACTCAATGCGTTTGTTCAGTTTTCCCTTCACCCTGTTCAGAATGTCTTGTGCCGAAGAGCACTTCATTTCCAGAGGCGACTCGGGCAGTGGAGCTGCCTGAATGGCTGCAATGCTGTCTAGGGGAAATCTCGGATGCCAGCGCATAATGTCTTCCGCTGGGATGCCCACGGGTGGATCCAGAGTGGTGAGATACTCGCTATGGTGCTGCTTGACTCGCGACAACAGAAGGGAGTGGAAGTGGTTCCTACGTTGGAGAAGGCAGGCGGCACTCATTGTCCCAGGGGCATCGTCGATGTTTAGCTTGGCGGAAAATTCGGGCGTTATTACCAGTTGGTAGGTCTTGCTGGTGACACCAGGCCGAGACAGTTTCTCTTGGGTCAGAAGGTATGACTCGGGGTAAATGGTCTTTATCTGCCCCAGGACATCCTTGCTGAAGCGCTTCTTGGACATGACCTCGACAGATGGCTTCAGCTTGTCGAAAGTGCATACTTCTTTACGGTTGAACATCATGCTGACAATGGTATCGCAACAACGAAACTGTTCTGCCAGCTGCTTGTAGCTGAAAGGGAGGGTTAGGCTTGGTGTGCAGGGCTCAGTCAAATGATGATAGCGCTCATAGGCAGGCTGTTCCTCCTCGACGGTTTTGAACCCGGTTCCCTTTGCAGTGGACTTCAGTTTGGCCTCGGTTAGGCCCGCCCGAGCTTGGTCAATAGTCTTCAGTTGAGCCTGGACTTCCTTTAGGCGGCTAGAAGTGGTCAGCTTTTTCAAGGCATCAGGGTCGATGAGTTTCATTATATTCCGTGAGTCTTGTGGTGCAACGAAGTTGCCAAAGGTTTCTCCGCGAGTATCTCCAAGCTTCTGAGTACGAGAGGCGTTTGCAGACGAGTTTGAATGCCCTTTAAGTGCATCCTGAAGTCTCAACTGTCTGCGTACAGGACAATGACCGATCTGTCTCGCAGTGCCACGGTACACCAAGGACGAGGTAGGTGTTTTGTTCAGTGAAGAACCATCGCGACGTCGACGCTTTGAAGGCAGAGAAACAAAGCCCTCTGAGCTCACCTCGTCCGAGATCTTGTACCCAGATTTCGGTGTCACGAGCCCTTTGGCGAGAGCGTCCGATCCAAGTTTTCTCGCGTTGTAAAAGCGTGTCAATGGCGTTTGTTTCTTTGCTTCCATCGTATGGCGATATCCTCAACATTCCCGCCACTTCAGCATTTCCTAGCCCGCCAACGAGGAGTTGTTTCCCTCAAGCCACAAAAAGCGCGCAAACACCCGCAAAAACGCGCCAGGACAGTAGTTGCCAGACGCGACACGTGTTGGCGAAAATAACGAAAATCCAAAAACTACCTGAAACCAACTGAAACGCGCGTAGTTTTATGTGAAAACTTTGCTTGAAACCTACAAGACCAACTTCATCAATTTTGATTTACATTTTTTTGCTATCATTAAGGACTTCAAAACAAGCTTTAAACCCTCCAAACGTTCCCAAAGATTGTCTGAAATTGTCTTTAATCGAAAAAATACCCACATGGTGTGCTACTTTCATTGCATGCTACAGGTAATGTTGCATTAAAAAAAAATTGACAAATTAACTACGACAGATTCCAGTCCTGTGGCGCTAGAGTGACATAATTTCTCCAGGCGGCGCTCATGCGAATGGCGCTGCGAGTAGCCGCCAGATTTGAAAGAGTAATGTCGTGTCCACGGCTTTGTTTGGTGTGCGTACAGCGATCTGCATATCGATTTCCTTTAGTGGGGTGGCAAAACCTGTATAGTTACATTTAAAGTAAAAATTGTCGATGTCTATTGTTCGAACACGTTCGATCCACTTGACAGTTGCATCAGGAGCAAAATATGGTATTGTTTTCCTCTTCATTCAAACCAAGGATCGGTGATCTCCCCGGAATCTGCCAGCACCATTTCTGTGCTTGCAGATTCTTCTTCAGTCGGTCACAGTATTGATACCGTGACTGATATTTTCTAAGGTTGGTTTTGGCTTTACTATGATGCTTAAAAAAAATAAGTTACGCTTTGTGCTGTGTTGAATGTAAAGCCCCAAAACCTCTGTCGGGCACCACGCATGCATCTCTGCCCCCACGCAAAAAAAAAAAAAAAAAAAGTCTGAAAGCAAAAGCCTTTTTGTGCTTGCTTGCCTATCCAGCTCGTTCCCGTGTTTTGCGGAGTCGGCGTCGCTGTCGGCGTCGCTGTCGGCGTCGCTGTCGGCGTAACCGCAGGAGGAGGAAGAAGGGAATATATATATATATATATATATATATATATATATATATATATATATATATATACAGCAGCACGAGGTCTATATTTGTACATATAAATATTCCTTCCTCAAATTATTTAGCACTAGCACGGAATATCGCCAAATCAGAACACCTCAAGAGCTGTGCTCTAATTTCGCATTACAGAGATTTGTAAACGTCTCCCATTTTTTTTTTTCTTCTTAATTTAAATAATATGAAATTCGGAATTTTCAGGTTATATTCAGAGATAGTCAAGTATAATTAACAACTGATCGGTTTGAATACAGATATTATTTGTAATAAAGTACTGTACTCAAGATAGCATTGAAATATGGAAAGAGCTCATATGGGCTTTTACAATTTTCATACACCCTTTGCATGCGCAGCACTGAGTCTTTGTTTTTTGAGAGAATGTTCTCTCAGCATTACAGCTTACGTACATTTGAAATTAGTACTTTATTCTCACTCTTCTTTTCCTTTTTTTTTTTTTTTCGTTGGTTGAAACGGAAAAGGGAGAAGGGCAAAGGATACTGCACAATGGACATACAACATTTGCAACATTTGAGGGTTCGATTCATGTCATGCAATTCACTGAATCAAAAAAAAAAAAAAATCTAGGTTTGTTTCCGAGGTTCGAAGCCAGCGCAAATGTGTCTCTACCAACTCTCGTAGAAAATATTTTCGGAGCAGAGTGACTCGGAAGGTGCTGGAATTCAATGCCGCATTCGGGGGAGGGAAGGGGGGAATCGAGTTTAATCCGATTTTTAAGAAACATGTCCGGGGTGTAAACATCGGGTTTTACCCAAGAACGAAGACCCCTATACATATATCTAATCTAAAATGCCACCTACATATATCTTAATTCTTTACATAAAGCGGGACGAGCCGGACTTTTTTTTTACTACGGTTTTTCGGGTGAAAACGAGTATAGATGTAATGGACGTAGCAGCAAAAGCCAACGCCAGAACAGGTGACCTTTTGTTCTTGCCTCGAGTTAATCAGGTTTATAGGCGTTTATAGTCCGTCGCAACTCAAGAAGGTAGGGCGAAGGAAAGAAAGACCGGGGAGGAGGAAACAGACGGAACGCTGGAGAAGAGAGGGGGGAACTTCCTCCTCTCTCTAGCGTTCGGTCTGCTTCCTCTTCCTCGGCCTTCTTTCCCTCGCCCTACCTTCTAGAGTTGCAACGTTTTTGTTGACCCTTCAGTAACCTCAGTCCCGGTCGGTACCTCTCACCTTGTGTAACCTTTACCGGCTACTTACACCCTTACATGTTGTTCGTTAATTCACAACTTTCGCTTTTTGTCCCTTTAATCTGGCCGCCCTCCGTGAAACCCGTATGCTCCGTGGCACCGCGTGCAAAGAAGTCCAAAGACGCGGGCTCGCCTTGTATATCCCCGCAACGGTGGCGATGCTTACTCGACCGTCACTCGGGGAAAGTTTTACAGTTGCGGTACAAGACGGAAAAAAAGGAGCACGGAAATCTTCGGGGGCGACTCGGCCGACAAGTTCTGTCAATCGGCGCAACAAAAGAACCCTAGCTTGGACCGGAAGTAGGGCGGTCCCACTGTCACTGGAAGCTAACTGGAAGCCGCCCAGGTCGCTGCTGCCGACCGCCGACTGCTGAGACCGCCACTAATGCCTGACCAACCAAGCGCGCGTTCGTACGTCGCTTGCCTGAGCATCGCACTGCCCGCGCTCCACTTAGCGTGCACCATGCATGTTCCCGCCTGCGGCGGCCATTCAACGCAGGCGGGAGCCTTCGGTCGTCTCGAACGACAACTTGTCAACCGGAACTTTGGGTCACCCTGTTTTTTTGTGTTTTTTTTTTTTTTCTTTTTTTTTTTTATGCAATTGAAAAAATCTTTTCTCTGAAAAAAAAAAAAAAAAAGAAACGAAACCCTTTTAGAAAGCGGAAATTGCCCTCCGAATGCACAAGAAACGTGCGAACTGGAAAGCGTCGGTTTGGGGACACTAATAACCCGAATGTCATGTATCGTGAATATATCCATAGGGAGCGTGCGACACCTAAAGGGGGCGCGTCGATCCAACTGATCCCGCCAAATGAATCTGCTGGAAGCCGCACCGCGGCGCCACTGTCTTGTCACAGGCTTTTCATTATCACTCCGCAGCCAATCAGAGAGCGGTGTTACTCATTATGAACGCCGAAGAACGAATCACGCAGCGAGAAGGATAATAAGCCACGCCCTGCCGTTCTTACTTTGTCAGTGAGAACGGCAGGGCTTATTATATGTCTATGCTAGCTTCTCCCTGCCTGATTCGTTCTTCTGTGTTTATAGTGAGTAACGCTGATATCTGATTGCCTGCAGAGTGACAATGAAAAGCCGGCGGCCATAGGGCTCTGCCCTCGACAAGACAGTGGCGCCGCGGTGCGGCTCCCAGCAGATTCATTTGGCGGGAACATCAGTTGGATCGGCGATCAATGCTATTTAAAATTAGGTTCTTCCGCCTGAACGTCAATATGACTCGCATGAGTGCACGAGGTTTCAGTCGAAATCAGGCTATCAAATGATGGTTTTGTTATTAGCATCTCCTTTTACACGACGCAGTATATAGGATCAGCATTAACTAAGTATGCATTTAAGCGTATATATTGATTTCCTAGACTCTAGAGGGGGTACTTTCAATTCAGACTTGCTTAATTAATATAAATAGATCATTTTCGTTCAGTGATATTTTAGTAGTAGTAGGTGTGCTTCGAAAGTCAGGCACGCGAAACGCCATTTCTAATCATCCGTCATAAAAAAAAAAAAAAAAAAAAAAAAAATCTTGAGCGGTGACGATTGTAACTGCGTATTCATGTGACATTATCATAAGATACACTCTTTAGGTGAGGACACGGCGGGGCTGAACGCGTGGCGCGAGGAATCAGATAGTGTTCGTTCGACGGGCATTCGAAGAAAGGATGCATTATTCCGCGGCCCGCGGCTGACAGTGTCGCCGGCGGCCAAACGGCGAAACTGTGTGAGAGCGAAAAAAATTATCTCGTTGCCATGACACCCCGGTACACCGTGGTCTTTCTGCACGAGCGACAACCCCGCTGGAGCTCTGCGCGTGTGGAGCATGAGGCGGCACGAGCCGCCTTTGCCGTGCCCACGAGTCGACGAGTCATCTGCCGGCGCCGCTTGAAACCATAGTGAGAGAGAGAAAGAAAGAGAGAGAAAAGCGAACTTTATCTGCACTGCGCGAGGAGCGCGCTGTCCTCACCTGAAGAGTATTATCTTACACCGTGTACATTATGCATGCTCACATTAACCCACTACCGTTTATGCTGGTACTTTGATCAGGTTTTGATGTTCAGCGTACTTCTGCAAGAGTGCAAGTGCAAGAGCCGTAACGGACATAAAAGCAAAGAGCTGAACTGAATGTTTAAATGACTCTTTGAATGCAACCTTGTATAAATACACTCGAAGCTAGTCAGTGGAAATATACTTTTACTGTTTTACAGTTACGTCACTCTTTTTTTTTCTTTTTTTTCAAGCTTATTGGATCAAGGTTGTTTTACGTTTGGGCGTTGATTAGCTTCTTGTGCAAACTTCCAAACTATTACAAACAAACTGCGCGCTCGATGCGCGTGCAACCCTGAAACATTTACGCACAGATCACTAATAGTCATAGAGATCAGCGCCACAGACACAAGCCATATCGCGTTTGTGGACGGACAATTTCACCGAGAGGGCAAGACAATGTCGGAATCGAAAAACAACGATCTGAGATCTGCAGCTCTCGATTTTAGACTTCTGCTGAGCTTCCGGCCCCTGCAAGTTACATTATCTCTCAACTTGTCAGGGAGTTCAGAGACTGGAACTAACTCCTTGCACTCCGGCACTAGTTTGGACCAGGGCTCCTTACAAAACCTAAAAGAAATACGCAAAAAAAAAAAAAGAAAAGCGGGGCGGGCTGCTCGTTGACTGCCCACGCTGATATACACGCTGATACGCTGATATTCTCTGCGATATACATAATGTTTGCATTCCTCTGTATTTGCAGGCGCCCACAATCTCAAATTTCGTTTTGGTGCATAGTAGGCTTAGGTGGACGTCAGCTCATAGACACTTTGTCTTTCTTTTCTACCTTTTGCCCAGGTAACGTCATGTGCTCAAACTTTCGCATTTTATCCCCACCTCTAGCGTCAAATTCTTACGGCATTCCTGCTTTCCGTGATGCGTTTATAGTTTATTTATACGGGTCGAAAAACCGGGTTTCACTTTCTCAATCTAACCCAGTGTTGTAAAAATATAAGGAAAAGCTTGCTAAGCTCTCCTAGCAACCCCCCCCCCCCCCCCTTTCCACCTTTCTTTTCTAAAACGAAAAAGGGGGGGGGGGGGGGGGGGGGGGACTGCAAAAAACATTAAATGTCTCACACACATTTGTGTTCTCGTTTCTGGGAGGCTCTAAATTTATTCATTCTCCGGTTTTTCTGGGTATTGTCGCTTTCGACAGCAAGAACAGCGTCGCACGTCCAAATGCGGCATGAAATAGCGGTCGCGGGAACCGTGCGGGCGCGCGTGGAAATCCGGTCAGAGAGAGAGTCCGCGGATCAACGCCTGACAGGCATCAAGGCCGGCGGCAGTAGCAGGGTGTCCATTCAGACCGAACCGCGGGGAGTACGTGCTGCAGTCTTGACCGGTCAAGCATGGCGGGGAACGACGGACCGAGTCGTCGGACAAAGACGCCAATCGGAGCGGGCCCGCCCAACGCTGTGCGCGGCACCTCTTTCTACCATCAGCGCATTATACACATTATACAGCGGAAAGACGCCGACCCTCTCCGCGGGCTTACGCAACACGAGAATAACGAAGGCCTCCGAACGCCCCACCGTCTTCCTCGATGGAACGTTATCACAGTCAGATGGCGCCAACTCGGCCATTGGACCCGAGCCCGATGCCGAGCGTCCTTCGACGCGTTCATTGGATACGCGAGGCCCAGCCGAGCACCGACGCAGCACTCGTATCCAATCGGTGTCTTCGCTCGTTCCCACTCCGATGACGTCAAAAATTCAAGTGCGCAGGGTTTGCTTATTTTACACCCTTAAAAAGCCCTCGCGTCCACTTTCCCGCACAACAGTCGGAGAGCCAATCATCGTAACTTCCTAAGGCAGCCCAGCGAATGACGATGCCGAAACATATATATTGGTTCAGTCGGTGACAGCAAGGGCGATGAGCGCAGCGACGACGCACTTTTGGCGTAGCTTGATTGGTCCCCGAGGGTCGTAGAGTGCGCTACACTCTAAAGAAAAAGCCCGTGCGTCTACTTTCCCGCACAACACTCGGAGTCTGAGAGCCAATCACCGCAATTTACGAGGCAGCTCAGCGAATGACGATGCCGAAACATATGTTTAGACCAAAAAACACAGTCCGAGTTGTGACATTAAGCAATGCAAGCGTGACGTTTTGCATTGCTTAATGTCACAACTCAGACTGCGTTCTTTGGTCTAAACATATGTTTCGGCATCGTCATAGGCTGAGCTGTCTCCGTAGGTTGCGGTGATTGGCTCTCTGAGTGTTGTGCGGGAAAGAAGACGCACGGGCTTTTTTTAGAGTGTACATAGGAATTAAAGTGAGTCGGTGTCGAATAAAGTCTCTGTCCTTATTCAAATTTCTCTCAACGCCCCAAGTTGAAAGGAAGGGCGAGGAGTGATGAAAGCGCACCAGAAATCATTTCGATCTACGCGCCTAGAAAGTGAGGGAAAGGGGGAGATCACGAGAACGGCTCTGGTTCGAATGATTAGTGGGCATAGACCAATTGTCTCCATGCGCAACACTCGTCGAATGCGTTCGAATTCGAAAGCCAAATACCGGACACCGGCGTTCCGTGTTGAGTGCAGTAGAGACAAGGGCAGCTAAGCTTTAGGTCTACCCACTAATCACTCCAATCAGATCTCGGCCTTCTGGCGTCCCTCTCGTCTCCTCCTTTCCCTCGCTTTCTTGGCGCATAAAAGGACACCAATGAGAACACAGATATTACGTGTATGGGGTACATATAATAGCTATATGTTATGACTGGTGCTCTTCTATAGGTCGAAGTGATTTCTAGTTACACGTAATATCTACGTTCTGACTGGTATTCTTTTCTGGTTCGCTTTCATAACTCACTTGCCCTTCATTTCAACTAGGGACGTTGAGATAAATTTGAATAACGCGATACTTTATTAGGCACAGACGTATCAGGAGGAGACTTCCCTTCTTAAATTTTGACATATACATTTCAAGGAAAGTCTCTTCCCGAAACGTCTGTGAGTAATTAAAGTCTCGCTTCGTTATTAAAGTTTCTCTCAAACGGTATAATTTCTCCATGAACAATATTTTTAAGTACATCCAGTTTCGATTATGGCGAAGCCTGCAAGCTCAAACAGATACTTTTGGTGTTTTGTATCTGAGTAATGAAGTCTGAAACGCTATTAAAAGCAAATAAAGAAAAATGGGTAATCGTAATCATATAGACGACTGATACAAACAGCTGAATCACGGTGTTCGGCTATCGTAACAAACAAAACGGCGCTTCATGCTGTTCCAATGATTCGCCTTGCCGTCAAAACTCCGTCCGTCAGTTGATTCAGTAAAACTAACGTCTCCCGTTGGAATTTTGTGACGGGACACTAAAACGGATTTTGAGATCGCCTCTTTATGGCGCGAAATCGATATACGCACGCATATCTCGGGAAAGGGGTGTCTTGTGGGTGTTTCGTCGCGTTTTTAATAGGGGAAAAAACTCACGAATGGCTGTGAGTTTTCTAGGATGCTTAGGCTGCGTAGTCGACATCACGCCGTAAAGAGACGATCTCAGTATCCACTTTCGTGAACTTGCAGGGCGTGGCACGCCCCGGGGTCCCAATGATCACTCCGTATAGACAACAATACTGCGGGATTAGTGAATAAAAGCGTCCACGACAACGCAATAAGCAAGAAGTTCAGTGACTAGAAGCGCATGTTGTTTAACCGATATTGCAAACATCTGGAAACAAGCTTGAGAGCTACCGATTTTGAAAGGCATTTAAGCATCTTCTTTAAAAGATAATGAAATGTTGTTTTCTTCCTGTGTAATTGCCTCTCACGTGTGTTGTATATACTGTACCCCATCATTAAATCGTTGCCTCTTGAGTTTTTGGTGAACACGCACACGCTCATACACTAGATAACAATAAGGCAAAAAAAGACACCTAAAGGTATTGTGACGGGGAAGCACTAAAGAAAGGACCTGGCCAACACGTCTCCTAAATGCCACGACTCCACAATGCGGAACCGAGGCTGTAGGAGATAATGCCGGGTCACATGCCCCAAAACAAGACCTTCCCGCGTCAAGCCCCCACCATTACGTGTGCGTGGCTCCAGAGCAAAGGCGAGGGAGAGCCACAGACACCGGTGATCGGACACCGGGATACAGCGTAAAGTTCGGATAAAGTAACAGTCACCGCATACAAGGCAGCTTCGGTATTCATAGTAGCTGGAGCGAGGTGAGCGAGTGCCGGCCGACAACTTTCACCGCGACCTCAGGTTCCCGCGTGCGAAAAAGGGGGGGAAAAGACACGAAATCGTAGCGAAGTTGAAGTGAAAGAAAGAAATGGCGGGTTGCGTGCTCCCCTGTGAGAAAGGGGACGCTGCTTAAAGTTCGATTAACGAACTTGTGGGAGGGGGAGCGAGGGGAAGGGGGGGGGGGGGGGGGCGGTCGGAAGTGGGCGCAAGGCGGCGTTGTGGTTCGATATATAAGTCAGGCGCACCAGATCACGGCAACAGTCGGCCATTGCCTTTTAGACGTTTCCTTTCCGTACGTGCTTTCAGACTCTCAGCGTAGAAGCAATGATCGCAAAGGTGAGCGCCTAGTAACTCATTATCGCCAAAATCTTGCTTTTTGCCTTCAGCTGCATATATACAAGGTGTTTCATGAAAAGTGGACAAATTCGATATGGCGAAAACTACGCGTCGCAAAAAAAAAAAATAATAATAATGCTTGTGTTGTTTTGGTCCTGGGCCAGGAGCCTATTTAGAAAAATTATTGAAGTCCCGGATAATTAGGTTGTTAATTATTTTTGCGTAATTAACTTTTTTAATATTGTATTTAAGGGCATAGTTTCAATTAGAAAATTGCTCAGCATCATCAAAAAACAGTAAATGAACAAATTTCAGAACAATAGAAGGCACGCGAAGCATTTTACGGCTTTTTGAAAAACTGCACAAATTCGACGGGTTTTTAAGTTTCGGTTTGCTATCGGAGGGCATATCGGCCCCGAGAAAGAGAGAGAGAGATACGAAGACAGAAAATTGCCATTCTTACAAATTCGGATTTAAATATTCTTCGCGAATGGCGGTCTCGAAGTATCCACGCACTCCGTTGCTCCCGTCGCAGTTGGTCCGTGGGGTTTTGGGGCGGCGGCGCTAGAAGCAGCGCCATGGACGTTCATTTTGTATCTCCTCTATTGATGGCGTGAATGCGCATGATTGATACGGTCAGAGAATAAAAACATCAGTTGCGAACAGAGAGAGAGAGAGGGGGGGGGGGGGGGGCACCTAATAGCTACGGCCATTCAACTGTGTCTTATGTGCCTAAGAGTGAGGGTACGCGTCTATTCGCAGACGTGCATCGTAGTCGTTCTGGCTGCTGCCGCCAGTGCTGGTGGGCTGGGTTACGGCGGGCACGGTGGCCACAGCGTGCAGCACAGAAAACAAGACGTAAGTGTTCGACCCGTCTGCACTGCGACACGGGTTGCTTCTTGCGTCCCCCGGTGCGGAGATCCTGGAGAAACTCATGTGCTTTATTTGGACGCGGTCAGGTAGGACGGTTTCCAACTTGGAGCGAACTCTTGCACGTAGACAGAAGCAAAAGTGCCAAACCCTCTTCAGTGTTAATCGGGTTGAGCAGCTGTCTTTTGTCCAGGCCTTCCTAATGCCGGACGTCCAAGATCACTTTCAGTCTGGCTGAAAATACTTCCCCAGTTTCTTTCTTTCCCTTCCTTATAACGCTCTCATTTGTTCCTCACCTGATGTAGATGACTAGGGGTAACACAGCGTGGTTGAGACATGGTAACGGCTTTGTGCAGTCGCACAATGCATCCGTATGCTGCTCACGCTCAGTTCCCACGTCTTCCCTTCAAGGGCGCCGCCATCTTGAATTGTCGTCACTTCCGGTATGGGTAAAAACATTGTTTTGCCATCGCCACGCCAGTAAAAGGCGCTTGGGATATAAGCGTAGCCGTCACACATTAGGGAGTTTTAGTAAACTGTGTTTTCCCCTCCGCTAACCCCCCGCTACGAAGAAACCGTCACTGCGCCTGCGCGCCGATGGCCTTCGCTGTAGAGTTCCGGGTAGCGGAGGGGCTTAGCGGTGAGGGAAACACGGCCTACTAAAACTCGCTATTATCGTTTTGCCTCCCCCTTATTTTTTTACTAGCTACAGGTTTAAACGTTTTAGTGTTTTTTCGTCGCCCATACCGGATATGCCTATTAGGTGGCTGGCGACGAGACTCCTCCCACAAAGTCCTCCACTCTTTCCACGTTAGCAGAGCGAACGGTGGTGGTGGGGGGTAGGGGGAGGCGAGTGGACTCACCTGCTCTCTCGCCATCCTTCCAGTGTTCGCACTGCTAAAGAGGAAAGAGAGTAGAGTATGTGAATGCAAAGCGCTGACCTGCTAGCAATATGCTAGCTGGCTTGTTGTTCTGTCTCCTTGAAGTTCTCCCATCATGCGCTGAGATTTTCGTCGAAATTACGTCGTCACAAACCACCTTTCAAAACGATCGCCATTGAACTAGCATACTATCGCCGTCGCAGGACCATGGCAACTTTAACTTCGGCTACAACATCGTAAACGGCTACGGTGCCACCAACGGACGCCACGAGTCCGGCTCGGCGTACGGCGGAGTGCGGGGCGCCTACTACCTGGCCGACGTGGACGGACGCAGCCGGCGCGTCGAGTACGTGGCAGACAAGCTTGGCTTCCGAGCCGTCATCAAGACCAACGAGCCCGGCACCAAGAGCAGCCTGCCCGCGGCAGCGCCGTACATCTCGGCCCACGGCAAGGCTGTCGGAGCCTTCGGACACGGTGGTGGCTACGGCCACGGCGGCTATGGCGGACACGGCTTCTACGGCTAACCGCTCGGTCTACCAGGATTGCTTTTTGTGAAAATATGGTAGGCACCGGTCGTTGCTCAGCAGGAGGGGACGCGCGAAGCACTAATAGTAATGGGCGAGCCTCTTACCGCAACCAGGGGCAAATGCAGGCGTTTCCTTGGGGGGGGGGGGGGGGGGGGGGGGGGGGGTCAATGTATCAGGTGTTTGAGAACCTTTCCCCCCTTTTCCCCGCCCTAAAATTTTACGTGCGGAATAGGCCGATCTCACCAAGCGCTCGGCGCATGCGTGGCGCCGCCATCATTTTAGTTCACTGAAAGCAAACGGCAATGTACGAGAGGGCTCGTGCTGTCTCGTGCTCCACACGCGCAGAGCTCCAGCGAAGTTGTCGCACGCGCAGAAGGACTAAAGTTCCCTCGATGCATTGCGGCAGCGGTGGCGTAGTCAAACTGGCTGGTGAGATTGGTCTATTCAAAGGGAAGTCAGGACATCTGACCCCCCCCCCAAAACCTGTTGCAATTCCCGTGAGCTAATCAGCGGGAAGGAGCGAAGCACGTGACAGCTCTCCACGGGATGCGAGCATGCCGCCGACGGTATTCGCTAGCACGTGTTTCGCTGCCACGTTATGAGTGGCTCGCCAGGATTCGTAGCTTTGACCGTTTGCCAACTTATACTCAAATCAAGAAAAGCTGTTTATCTCGATTTGCAATGTTAGTATTTATTTTCTCAAAGGATACACTGCGTCAAAATATTGCTATGACCCTAATGAGGGCCGACAGTACTTGGAATTAAATAAACAGCCGGAGAGGTTCCTGCAGATGGCGCTGCCACTGCATAGCTGCACTCTAAAAAATGTTTGTGCGTCTACTTTCCCGCACAACACTCGGAGAGCCAATCGCCGCAACTTACGGAGGCAGCTCAGCGAATGACGATGCGGAAACATACGTTTAGACCAAAAAACGCAGTCTGAGTTGTGACATTAAGCAATGCAAAACGTCACGCTCGCATTGCTTATTGTCACAACTCAGACTGCGTTTTCTGGTCTAAGCTTATGTTTCGGCATCGTCATTCGCTGAGCTGCCTCCGTAAGTTGCGCTGATTGGCTGTCCGAGCGTTGTGCGGGAAAGCAGACGCACGGGCTTTTTTTAGAGTGTGGTTGACTTCATAATGTTTGGTTTAAAAAGTACGTACTCATGAGATTGCGAGGGTTAGAAGAGCCGGTCACAAATATTATCGATGAGCTACGTTCACTGTCCGGGTTTTAACTGGAACGCCGCGTGCCCGCAGTCGGGTAGCAATAGTTTTTCCTCAATAGAAAATTATTAACGTGACTCGTACACGAAACCGGGAAAGTGTTTTGTATTCCTCCAAAAAGCATAATAATAATAATATAATAATAATAATAATTTTTATTTGCACGCCCTTCCAACATGTTCTCAGAGCGCAGGTGACTGGCAAGGGGGCTTCAGGACAGCTCTGCTTCCTCGTCTTACTCGTCCTCTGCATTGCCTACCCAGGCTGCTCTCCGTCGCCCAAGTGTGCCATCTGTCTTCGTGCTGTGTCGTCAGCTATGCGTAATCTTTGAGCATTAAAACTCGTTGCCGAAACGTCTCGTGATCCTTCTCAACTACCTCTTACATTGATCATACGGATTCGTGCAAACTGCACGGAAGTCGAAACTTGACTTCCTTGTCTTGCGTTTGTTTAGTCCGTTCGATGTACGTTAATTTCGTTTTCGTGAACTACGCTGCGTCATTTTTGGCCTATTTCAGAAATGACATAGATTGACGCCCTACAAATGGCAGTCGATCTGTCGAAGCTTTCTCGTAAAATAGCAAGGTGCAGAACCATCCCTTCCCAAAAAGGTTGGCTTATAGTTATCGAGCAATAAAACTTACCAATTTGTGGGACGGACAGGCTGGAGACCGGGTTTCGGCTTTAAGAATGACGATATTTAATGAGACATGATTAGTTGATGGAAGCATTGGTCAGTTCCATTCTGCCTTCGCCGCGCTGGTCCCGCTTATATGCCAGTGGTGACGTGACGATATTGCGTCACAGGCGGGATCCTCGTGCGTCTGGAGGTGGCTGTCGGCATCGATGAAAATGAAGTCTTACAGCACCTGTCATTGGCCCGAAGGTTTATGGCTTCGCGGCAGCAGCTTTTCTCGATGTTAGAAGAAGACGAAGACCCGCTGACGTTAATTATTTCGACACAAGTTTAAAAAAAAAAATATCCTGGTTTTGGGTTTTCGAGAGTTACTTCAAATATTACAATATTAAGATAAATACAGTTAAAAAAAATTACAAGCTGAAACAGCTATTATCACGAGAAACCTTGCACGCACCTTGCGAGCGTACCCCATGTTCATCGGTGATACAGCGTTCGTTGCGCGCTCCATGCATTCACAAGATGTTCCCAGCACAGTCGAGAGGATGGCGTTGGGGAAAAGTCTTTCCTGTTTACGGACGCAACCCACTGCAGCCGGAGATGGAGGTCATGTGCTCGCCTTGCCGGATTCCGTACAAGCTACATAGGTCCTCGGACAGTATTCGACGCTTTCTGCCGTTATTCGTGCACCCAGTGGTGCTCCGATGACCGGGGAAGGGGTACCGCGGAGTGAGAATCGCGCTCTCTAGCTCTTGGATTACTGGCCTCATAAAAACTGGCTTGCCCACACCTTCCTGGCGTGAAAAAATAAAGTAAGGCTCTAATAGTGTTCATATATAGCAGCGGTCTCAGACACGCGGCCCGCGCCCGCTGGCAAGCGGCTACGTTTCCCGGTTCTCATGTCTCGGGTGCTAGAAATGGCATGCGTCATTGTGATCTCATCTCGTCGATAACTTTTCGCTCGAAAAGTAGCTTTGCTCTTTTAACGTTTCACATAAATTATACTTATCTATGTTCATTTGCCCTTTCCTTCGCTTTATATTTCGCTTCCCGGTTTTTTGTGATATACAACAATTCCGCTACTAGGCTGCAAGCACAAGCTATTCGTTAAAGGGACACTGACAGCCCCCAATTTTTATTTTATATTTTGCCAGGTGAATCATTATGGTGTGAGAAGACTACCCAATCAATTTGTTGCTACAGCGTCACGCATATTTTTAATAAAGTCAAAAGACGCAACAGCCCGAAACCAAAACCGAAACTGGACTGGGGAGGAAGAAATATAGAGGAGGAGAGAAATGGCGGAAGTCACGTGACTGGGATACTTTTCCTTCCCAAAAAAAACGTATTTGCAGCTTTTTAGAAGCCGCAAAAATGGGTATCGTGTTTATTTTCTATTTTTAATATTGTGCGAGTGCCTTCGATGACCTACGACTTTGATTAAATTTGGTGGTTGTCATGCACAACTAAAAACCTCGGCGAGCATAAATACCCTGTCAGTGTCCCTTTAATAACCACTACTTTGATGTAAATACCTGTAAAAAGCTCAGAGATATATATTCCTGGTCACAATATCCATTATATAGTTTTTGCAGACATTCATGTACAGTGCTGTCATGAAAGTTTGTTTTTGGCACTGTGCCATTCCTGCACTTCCCAGTTGAACTATCTGGTAAAGATTTAACTCCGATCACAATCCCACTTAGGGAAGACATTTTTTCCAGCTGCTGCAGTGACCAATTTAGTTCTGAGTAACCAGCAATAGATCAATATTTGGTTTACCGAGTGACAACATTAAGTTTGAGGAGCACCTTCTTTTTTCTCTTTTTCTTCTCATTTTTCCTCTATAGTTTAAACAGTGTCCCTTCGTTAATACAGACACAGCTTTGTTCCTCTTGAAATACTGATGCATCATTTGCACCTGTTTAACAGCTTATCGGAATGTTTTTCGATCAGCAGGGCCAACTGCCAGAGATAAAGCTACAAGCTCCGGAATTTCGCCTTTTGTTCGAGTGTTGTAGTAAAAGTCGTCAGAAAGCAACAACTGTCAGATTAACTGATTGTTTTTTTTTTTAGAGACATGTCGAGCTTGGTTAATTCCTGGGTGAATTGAACAACGGCAACAACAGTGTACTCGTTCTATTAAAATGCTCTACTTGTTCTATTAAAAATGTTGTACTTGTTGTATTAAAATACGAGCACGTTGGTGGAGCGGTGTCATCTTAATTTTTATCAAATCAGGTCAGGGCCCAAAGTAGTCTTAGTAAACAAAGTAGTAAACAAATCAAATCTAAAGATGTCACTGGCAAACTGTGAGTTTACAAAAAGCATAAAGCACGAAGTCTCTTCCCCCCTCCCCCCGTCTTTCGCTGACCCTCGATCCTTCCCCCCCCCCCCCTTCCCCCGCATTACGCTGGCCCTCGATCCTCTCCCCCCCCCCCCCCCCCCCCCCTCCTTCCGTCTTACGCTGACCCTCGAGCCTTCCGGTGTGGGATGTCCGGCCCCCACAATCAAATGAGTTTGAGACCACTGATATATAGCAAAACTATAATTACTTACGCGTCGCAAACCCAGCCTCGTACTGCTGTTTTATGACGATCATCCAGATGACAGCCATTTTGATACGCGCCAGTGCGCCCCCTATAGGTCGTGAAAGTTGCGAATTAAGTTTGGGAGTTTCAAACAGAGAAGGAAGCGCAAACGAAATTCGGGCAATGCATACACCCAATACCGGCGAAGCCTTTCATCCGAGACTTTCACTCTTTCCAACGCACCAGCAAGGGGGAAGCGCCGGTAGTTTTTTCCACTGTTCTCTCTCGCCCCCTTTCAGTAAAACGGTTTATACACCCCAAGCGGCGGCGGGGCCGTGCGTTCTATATTTTGTCGAATCATGAAAAGCACATAGGGCAACTGCGGCGAAAAGTGTTAACCAACCCCTCCCGCCCCCTCCCCCCCCAAAAAAAAAAAAAAAAAAAAAATCCCCCTAGAAAAACGAATGCCACCCCCCCCCCCCCCCTCCCCCCTCCCCCCGGGAAACGCTTGGGACGTCTCTTTCAAGAGACGTCCCAAACGTTTCCCGGGAGAGGGGGGGGGTATGGGGAAATGAACTTTTCGCCTATGGGCCCTAGGGGTGGGCGACATGGGCTGCCGCCCAGGGCGCCAAATGGGAAGCGCCGTCGCGCCCCCTTTCTGAATTTTTTTTTTTATTTAGGTTTTTGATTTATTTGAACACAGCGTCCGACACGATCGCCGTTCGTTTTTGGAATGCGGTTCTCGTCTGACAAAACGCTCGTGTTGGGCCACTACTGACATGTTTACTACCAACGTGATGTCGCGCGCGCGCGCACACACACACACACACCCTACCCACACTCACACACACACAACGCACGCACGCACACAGACAGACAGACACACCCACACCCACACACACTGCGTTGGGCGGTTACATTTGGATTCAGGCAACGAGGTCTAATCGTATTTTTTATTTTGCTTCAAATTTTTATTTCTCGTGGCGCATGTTCCAAGAAGAACAATCCTTTTTATTTTAATCTCCTGACATGTTTGGTTTCTGAGAAGAAAAAAAAAAAAAAATCTCAAAGAAGCAGGAAAGAACGACGAGGTTTCGACGATTGAAGTATTCAAAACAGAGCTTCTATATTTGTTTTTTATTGTGATACATATACATGTATATGCAAGTATAGGTAAAACGACATTGCGACTACTGTTTATTATTCGTCGCTCCAATAATTGTAAAACTCCCCAAACAAGCCTCCGCGAACAGCTGTGACCTAAACTGCGGATTTTTTTTTTTAGTAGACTGCGTTTAGTATCGCTTTTAAAATAATACCGCGTGTAGAACCTTTCATTGCCTTCCACATTACGCAAAGTTTGTGTCTTAGTCATGTACGAATATTGAAAAATAAATTGTGAAACAGCGGTTTTTATTTTTTTCTGCAATTTCAGCACATTGCATAAAAAAACATTTTCAATTTTTAAAAACCAAGCAGCAGTTGTTTGCGGAGTAAAATAAAAACGTAAAAAAATGAGTGACAAAAACAACTAAAAATGTTTATGTTGTGTTATCAACATGAATTTCGCATTTAAAAATTTAGGCTTCCAATAGGAAGTGTATTTTACTCTAATGTTTTACAATATTAAACTTTGAAATTTCTAACATAGTACAGATTATGTAGCGCATAGGGTTTAGGCTTGAGGCCTCTTCAATCATGGCACCGGCGGAAATTTTCTCAAGACCCGCTTTCGGCAGTTGCGATTTTATAGTGTTTAGACATTTGGAATTGCAAACTTGTTATTATACGCCTAACGACATTAATGTCTTCTATATGATTACATTTTAAACGTCCCTTGGATTCTTATAATAAAGAATAAAATATACAGCTATAACCCATAAACTCACCATCGGCATTTGCTCTTTTTTTAGCATATTTTTAGAGACTTGAAACTCAAGTAGGCTGGCTAAACAAAACGTGTTAAAAAAAACGCGACGCAATTTTTTTTTTTTTTTTTATACAGCGTGCTGAAATTGAACCAAAAGCGAAAACCTTCTCTATTTCATAATTTATTTCTTAGTATTTGTACATGATAAAGACACAAACTTTGCTTAATTTGGAAGGCAATGAAAGGTTCTACACGTGGTATTATTTTAAAAACAATACTAAACAGCAATTTAGGTCACAGTTGTTCGCGGAGGCAGGCGCATGTAGCCAGGATTTTGATTTTTTTTTTTTTTGGGGGGGGGGGGGGAGAGGAGGCCCCAGCAAAATGGAAGATTTCGGGGGGGGGGGGGGGCCCATAGCGCCCCCCCCCCCCCCCTGGCTACTTGCCTGCGCGGAGACATGTGTGGGGATTTTTACAAAAATTGGAACGACGAAAAATAAATAGTAGTTATAATGTCGTTTTACCTACTTGCATATATTTCTCAATAAAAAATATAGAAGCTCTCTTTTGAATACTTTAAGATTGAGAGTGATTCAATACGCCACAGACGACAATCGTCAATATGACCCATAAAAACCCATCACCGGCATTTGCTCTTTTTTAGCATATTTAGAGGCTTAAAACTCGAAACTGGTGCATATACCTCTAACGAAATGTATGCTGGCAAAAACAAAAAACAAAAAAAAAAACGCAACGCAATAATTTTTTTTTTTTTTACAGCGTGCTGAAATTGAACAAAAAGTGAAAACCTTTTCTATTTCATAATTTATTTCTCAGTACTCATACATGATTAACCGCCGAATTCAGAAACCTCACTCAAACTACACTAAAACTTAAGGGCCCCTCCACTTCCTCGAGGAAGTGGATGGGCCCTTCGGTTTGAGTGTAGTTTGAGTGAGGTTTCTGGAATTCGGCGGTAAGACACAAACTTTGCACAATGAGGAAGGCAATGAAAGGCTCTACACGTGGCTCCAATTTCCGTAAAAATCCCCAAACATGCCTCCGCGAACAACTGCAATACTAAACATCTGCAATACTAAACATAATCGACCCTTCCCCCCCCCCCCCCCCCCCCCTCCAAAAAAAAAAAAAAAAAAAGAAGAAAATTACAGTTTACGTCACAGTTGTTCGCGGAGGCATGTTAGGGGATTTTTACAAAGATTGAAGTCACGAATAATAAATAGTAGCTATAATGTCCTTTTACTTACTTGCATACATATCACAATAATAAAAAAAAAATATAGAAGCTCTCCTTTGAATACTTTGAGATTGAGAGTGATTAAAAAACGCCACACACGACAATCGACGAAACCTCGTCGTTCTTTCCTGCTTCTTTGAATTTTTTTTTTCTCGGAAACTATACTCCGTTTCACCTTATGTTGTACCGCAGCGAAGGCTAGAAGCGCGAGCTCATAGCTTTGACAGGAGATCTTGTGCCGTCGACATCTGCCCAAGAGCAAGAAGCTCGCGCTTGTAGCCTTTTCAGCGGTACATCATAAGGTGAAAGACGGTCAAGACATTAAAATAAAAAAAAAATTGTTCTTCTTGGAACATGCGCTATGAAATATACAAATTTGAATAAAAAATAATACGACTGCACCTCGTTGCCTGACTCCAAATGAATGACCCTACCTCGTTGGGGGTGCCACTTCCAAACTTCCGGTTTATCACTCTAACCCCCCATTCACACTGGAAGCGGATCCGCGTTCGCGAAGCGGTTGCGAAAGCGGTTGTATAAAGATCCAGTGCAATTGCACGCGCATTTGATGTCATCGTGTGCGCGTGCAATTGTACTGAATCCTTATACAACCGCGTTCGCAACCGCTTTGCGAACGCGGATCCGCTTCCAGTGTGAATGAGCCCTAAGCCCCTCTATCTCGTTGAAAAGACCCCACCCCGTCTAAGCGTCGAAGCTACGGGCCGCCAGGTCCAATAATGAGTCAGATAGAAACCACGTGTTATATTGCTCCAAGTGCCGAAAATATTGAGTTTGATAATCGAAAATTCGCGGTTCAGGCGGTTCAGGTACAGTAGTTCAGGCGTATTCCAGCCTCCAGGTGTTTTTTACTCTACCATATTTATACGATTCTATGACGGGAACATCGGCGACGTACCACTGTGCAGTAACGCAGCGGGGTTATCGATGGAAGTGACGAGTTTGCGGCGAAGGTAGCTTGGCAATGCACTCAGCTTTGGAGATCCCAAAACCACCTGTGTTTGACGGGCTACATGCTACCGCTCGCATCGATCGGTATTACAAATGGAGACTTGGGCAAAGTTACTTTGCCTGGGGTAGGTCTATATAGCATCTAAATCAAACGGCCTCGGTGTTTCTTAAACGCACAATGCGTCACATGATCGTCGTTGTCGCTCCTGCCCAAACTCGACGTCGGACATTCGTTGTGCCGGAAGAAACTGTGCAGGATTTGCCGGAGTGCTTGGTGGTGAAACGAATCGAGCAAACTCGGTGTGGCGGGAGGCCTCTCTCGCTTGGTGCGTACAGGTGAAAATACTGACGGTGCGTTGAGAACATTGAGAATAACATGGTGTGCTTGGCTCCTTAAAGGCATTCTTCTTAAAAAATTTTTTTTTGAAAGCGATATGGCGAAGGCATCTCACGATCACATGCGCTCGCCATCGCGGAACCGAAACACGAAAATAGTCGACACAGAAAGAGATTGGATTGGATTGTAATGGCTCGACATAAAAAAAAAAAAACACCAATGTCGTCAGCGCGCGCTCTAATATAGGTGTGACTTTTTTTAACAAAAATACTTTTTTTTAAAAATATCAATATAAGACAGCATAAAATAAAAATTGAAAACAAAACAATACCAGTGGGATTAGTACTTTTCGCATGATTGAAACCGCTGAGACATCTATCGCCTGCATTCAGAACCACACAAGTTCCAACTTCCAGGCGACAGACCGTGTTTTATACCACAGAAAATAGGTAGCGCAAGCGAGCATACAATATTTTATTATTACAAAAAATAATTTTTTGATTTTCACCTCCATCCACTCTGCTTCCGGTCGGTCCTATCCATCAATTTCCGTTGTCATGCGATGGACGTGTGAGTAGCGAAGACGTTCGGGTGCGTATTCTTTCGAAGATTATGTAGTTAATGTGTACGTAAACATGATTTCGACTGATTACTGTTGATCAGTAGCCACTATCCTGCTCTATAAGACATGGCGAGAGCTCATATGCGTAGTACGATCAGCACGTGTGTCGCAGTAGCGGTGGTGGCCGGCGGCGTTCTACCAAAAAGGCGGTTATACGAGAATACAGCATTTCGTTCCAAATCGAACATGAAATTGAAGTGCTTTAGCGATTCACTAACCCCCTAAGTTTTGAATAGCTTGGAAAATATATTGGGACAGCGATAAAAAGTAATCTTGAGGCTGGTGGAAAATGTGGTTGCCGCTTGCCGCCTTGCGCGCCATTCATTTTGGTGCAGTTAGGCATAAAGGCGACGGTGTGTCGTTTTGTGGCGTCCAGTTGAGTTTCAGAGCTTGAGCCCTGCGTTGAACGTGCAGCGACCCGAGAAAATGTCGTCGAAGAATTCTTTGGCCCCGCCGCTCAAGGCGATGCCCATGAAGGATCTGAAAGCGTTAGCCACCAAGAAACTGGGGGTCTTTGCAACCAAGCACCTACCCAAAGATACGAGCTACGTCGTGGGACTTAGGTAATTTTCTGCATCGTTCTTTTTATGTTCGCGTTTTGTAGCAGTCTTGTTGTCGTGTGGTGCGCGCTCATCCCTTGCTACAAAACTAGAGAGAGCAAGAGAACAGCTCTAATTTTTCGAGTATCCCATTCGATCGCGCTGTGCTATCACAAAATAGTAGTGGAACGCGATTTCGAGATTGCAGTGGGACGCCGAATGTTTCGATGCAGGCGATGTGCAGTTTCTCTTCAAATCGTTTCAGTCCACGATTTTCGGAATTCATGGTCCGAGAGCTTTTGTCCACAAACTCGCGAGCGACCACGCTAAGCTTTAAGCGAGAGGCTCGTGCCTGCGTTCGCGATCTTGTTCCCAAAACCTCGCGAACCGGCGAGTTCTGAAAATGGTGGATTCGTACCGAACGCGATCTCGGGCCTTGCCTTTTTCTTCGTGTTTTGTGCACGGAATTCCAATATCCGGCGCACTTGATACGTTGGCGTGGATTGTGACAGCAGCATTGTAGGCTAGGGTTTCCGGTTCTGATGATCGCAGGTTGGTTGTTTCGAAGAGATCACGCAGCGCTTGCTTGCGGTCAGTAAGGCACCAAGAAAACCATTCGTTTTGGGTATCTGGAATTGTACGATCATGTTTATGGCACTCCTTATTAAGCATAGCTCGTGGCGTTTATAAACTGCTGCTGCCTTTCTAAATGATCTGTTGCAAAAAGCCGGTTCCCTGCGTTAGTTATTACGTAATGATATGTGTCGCTCCTCAATATTTGTTTTCTGGCACACCCTTGTTAGGTATCAAGCTAGCTTGGAAACTGCTTTACCATTTTTTTTTTTAAACTTTGGTGTAAATGTAAAGCTTGTAAAAACTGACATTTTTTTTTTTTTTTTTCATTATTTATGCAGGTAGGAGTTAAGGGAGAGAGGAGATTCATTTTAGCTCTTGCTGGAATGAATAGTGGGTAGACCTAAAGCTAGCTGCCTTTTTCTTGACTGCACTCGTCGAATGCATTGGAATGCAGAACTCCAGCATCTGGCGTTTAGCTTTCAAATTTGAATATGTTCAACGAGTGCAGTGAAGACAAAGGCGGCTAGCTTTAGTTCTTCCCACTTATCATTCCAACCAGAGCTCGGTGTTCTGACGTCCCCACACACACTCGTCTCCTCCTCGTCCTCAGTCTCTGTCCGTATAGGCTGTGCTACTTCTCTTTGTGTGATTTTATCTGCTTATTTGTTACTGTGGACAGGCTGAAGTTCTGCTTGTCTTGGGTGACAGTAGTGTCTGTTAACACTGGATTCGCTTGGATCCTCTGTAATTCAAATTCAGTTTATTTTCTCTGTATATATGTGTACAGTGCACACAACTGTTAAATTGGATGCGCAAATGGTGGCTGAAACTGGTCAAAGCCGTTGGCGCAAAAACTGGGAGTGGAGCATCCACAAGAAACAGTGGCATGGGATTGCCATGTCACACCAGCAAGTTATTTCTTTGGCGGCTGCTGGCGTGTTATATTTAACAGTTGCACTTTTGTGCAGGCAAAAAGCTAACACTTTGATTTGATCAGGACCACCCCTGTTTTTTTGGCAGAGGCGCAAACAGACAATCATAAAAGATTAAGAAAAAAAACACATCCATGCAACAAAAGAAGGAATCGCGCTGTGGAAATTGTTTGTAAATACACTCACTGTGATTCAGATGCACTCAGTCTGGATCAGTTGGTTTGCAAAACATTTTGGGTGCAATGTGTTTTTTTTTTTTATTGTATTGTTTAGATGGGAGGTTTTGTCATCTGTGTTACATGCTTGTGGTGTGCAAGGCATGCGCATAGTTCTGTCTCATGTTCTGAATTTTTCTTTTGGTGTTCGTCTGTGGTACCTATTATTAGAAGCCGACAAAAGAAGGCTGAAATTAATGCAAATCACTTGATATGTAGTCCTTACAATGATTCAAGGAGAAACGGCACTAATGCAACATATATACGAGGGATGCACCATATTGGGGACTCCAGCGACCTATAGGGGCACCCACCACCAAACAAACATGGCGGCTGAGAACAGGTCGCGTCGGCTCGGCCGGGCCGGACCGGGCCGCCTGAACGGGTGGCGCGTTCAATTTAACAGATTTTCTTTTGTTTAATGCCCTACTTTATAGGTATTTGAACTGCGACGGTTAAGTGTAGCCGGTGCACATAAACTTGCAGAGCATAGTTTTGTTTTCCCAGCGCTTTATGTTCTTTTCATGTCAAACTTTTGTTTCAGAGATTTCGTTCAAAATCGAAACTATGGGCTCCGGAGAGACGGTAATAGACTCCAACCAGTTTCGATCAGCTAAGGAAAGCGGCGATGACTACAAGATTGTTCCACCGAGAGTAATTTACAGCTAACTCACATGTCTCGACCATGCGACTTATCTGTCCGCGAAATCGAGCTTTTGTATGTATCCGCATTTAAGAAACAGTTCCAGTCGTCTATCCGGTCAACAAGACAGGCTGGAGGAAAATTACGAAAATTAAGCAAGCACTTCTTGAGCCAAGGGGCATGTTAACCCACTGGCGCCCCACTAAGCACCTGATAGTCGTATTTCATTTCAGGTTTTAGTAGCAATCGAGAAGTCATTTTGTTGAATATGCGGGTTATGTATTATATTTCTTACTATGTCCCACTAAAGCGATATTAGTATATTCTTCGGGTTGAGATATTAGTTTAGTTGGCTAGGTATTATAGGTGAGTTGCTGACTAAAAGTATATTTGACGGACAGAGAGATACTACTTAAACTCAGCCAAATGGATTTAGCCGGCAGCACGGAGACAAATGCGTACAAGCTGAAGAGAGTCTTCATCAGAGATTCACGCGGAACCTTTCTGGGCATTGAACTTGACTTCGAATCTTGAACGGAGAAATCGAGTATTTTTTTGTGGCCGGACAACCTGAGCAATGTAGACGTATATTGATGGTGGCTTCGACGGGGGTATAATTATTGGAGGCGTGATAGATCATAATGTTGTGACAGCATCTAACTTGGCAAGATGCGTCCCCCACCTTATGAAAGCAGACAATTTCCCTCATTAATCGTATGCAGCGAGCAGGTTTTCCGGAATCAAGTAATTGCAAAATCAGCCCAACTCCTTCGGTGTGGTCCAGAGGCTTTTTCGGTGAAAAGCAGCCAAGATGAATAGCCAACGCACCGACCGGCGTGGGTGGCTCAATCTTCAAGCTAGTTGAACGCAACTAAACTCAAGAAAAGCAGCTGTCGAGTCTTCCAATTCACTTGACTGCAACATTGGTGTTCCCTCCAGTGAAACACCTCGTTTGTCGTCCTCAGTCCACTGTTCTACATCCTTATAAAGAAACCACTTATCAGTTACCAAGTAGTCGTCACTTTGAATGTGATTCGAGACCGACAAGCAATCAAAAGCTTTTTTTCGTGATTCCTCCCCATCGAAGAAACCGAAAGCACGCTACCGTGTGTTGTGGAGTAAACAGGCTTTGAAACACATGATGGAAGGAAACAATCTTCTGAGGCTTCACCACACTAATAAACACTCAGGCAAACTTGAGAAATATTCGGACCTTCATCAAATTACATTGTTCGCCACCGCGCCAACAACACATGTCGGCGAAAGCCGCAAGAGACGTGAAGAGGCGCAAAGCGACCTGTTTCGGCTGGTACCCGGTTTTCCCGCTTGGTGGCGCCCGTTTTGCTGGAGTCGCAAATTGATTTACACTTCCTTTTTTTTTGTTTTTTTTGCTGCAGATTCCAGCCACTTGAAGGTCGGTAGATGTGCCCACCTTCTAGACATATTCCTCCCGCAGCACTGTTGTTTGTCTACCTTCTCATCCTTGACCGTGTCTTTGCTCTGCTTTTTAATTTATAACCATGAAATACCATGACTTGTTACAGAAAGAAAAACAGAAAGGACGGACAAGGACGGACATCTTTCGTCCTTGTCCGTCATGTCCGTCCTTGTCCGTCCTTTCTGTTTTTCTTTCTGTAACAAGTCATCAAAACCAACGCGCTCACGTTTAACTACATGAAATACCAACTAGCCGAAATGTCAACGTTAGCCTCCTTCTAGAGCTGTATGAACTTGCACCACCGGTGATAGCCTTTTCATGCCCTGCCAGAGCCGCTTTTAGGAAGTGCATCACACCCATGCCTGGACAGCAGCTTCCAGCTCATCACTGACCACGCTGGGGTTGTTTTCATGATTCCAAACAGACAATAATCACTGGGGGCCAGGACTGGTCGTATGATGCTCTGAAAAGATGTCTGAACCTTACCAGGCGCCGGTCAATCATGGTGTTGCATGCATCTACATGAAAGGATGACTGATGCTTGTGAGGATGACTGGCTGGCGCCTAGTCGGGTTCAGCCGTCTTTCTGACGCGTCGTACGACCCATTGGTGTTTGGACATGGTGTGTATGGTGGCGTGACCTAGCCCCCAGTGATTATTACTTGCTTGGGGCCATGGAAAACCACTGCAAGAATGTCGTTTTGTGATCATTGATGAGCTAAAAGCAGCTGTTGGGCTGCTTTTAGCTTTTAGTGTTTGGCAAAGCACTTCCAAAACATGATTTTGGCAAGGCTTGAAAAGGCTGCCGCACCAGTGATGCAAGTGCATTCGGCTCCCGGCAGAGTTTTGTGAAGGTGGACATAACTACCGACCCTGAAGTGTCCAGTATCTGCAGCAAACAAATGAAGTGTAAATCAATATGGTAGGCCCTTCATATATATGTTGGTATCTGTTTGGAGAGACAAACGAGTTTTTGTTGAAAGATGGTGTCAGCTGATCTGGTTAAGTAGGTGTGTTGTGTTAGTTGGTTATACTGTTACTAATAATTCGTTTCCAGTTTCTTTGCTAGGAGTTGTGTGCCTATTGACAGGTGGAGGGTCACTGCATTGGTGCGAGGCACTTCATTCGTATTCGGTCTAAGTATTCCTGTGTGTGGAATCTGCAAACTTAGATGAGGGTGCCACTTGTTAGAGGAGCCCTTTCTATGTTTGAAAAGGACAAGCTTCTCAAGGCTCATCCTAGGGAATTCCAGAAACTGATCACCTAAACCGGTCTTGCTCACATTTGGTTTCTAATTATGCAGCCAGTCCATTACGAACAGCAAGATCGCCGCAGCCTCCTCTGACAACAGCATCTACCTTTATGATGAATACCTGATGCAGAAGGGGATCCTTCAGGGTACGTTACTGGCTAATCATTGTCTGATGTGCACATTGTGTGAGCATGTTGCACACTTGTACATAAATTACAGGGATGTGAGCTGTACCTGCCTCAGAGTTGATTCTTCTCACTATACAAAGTTATACCAGAGCTTGTTATGTGCTTGGCTTGTGAGGTAGTCATTAAAAAAAAAAAAAAAAAAGGACTGATGTAAAGCATCTTCTAACAATTTTCCTTGTTTCCTTGATTAACCTTCTTGTTCAAAGCAATCAGTCATCATGGTAAAAGTTTTGAGACTTTATGAAGTATTTTGTCTTGCAGCTTGAAGTAATGTTTTCTCTGTTGCACAAATCTGTATTGCTTGTGTTTTATATCTGATACTTGCAAATCGGCTGACGCACTAGACTTGCATGGCCTGTGTGTTTAGCTGGAATGCAGACAGTTCCTTTTTGTGTTGTATATAAGAATAAATCTTTGTTGGTTTTGCAGCAATTCATAATTTTTTTTTAAAAACATAGGTATATTTTGATTTGCAATTTAAACATGCTAATGATCTCTTGTCAGTTACATTTCTTTCTTTCTTTTCTAAAAGATCATATGAAGGTCCGCATTTTCCCCAAAACTTGGAGGATATCAAAAGTCTGAATTTCATTGTCGCTCAAGGTTCAAGATATGCTAGGTGAAAGGAGACACAAGAAATATACCAAATTTATATTTCAAGTTATTTTAAACTCTTTACGCCTCATGTCCTAGTAGTTCTCGTGATTTTGCTATTATCAGTGAACAGTGAGCTGAAGTGGAAAACGGTGGATGATTGAGTGTGTCGGAGGGCCAGTGCATTGTGTTCCTACAGTGATTTTAGTCTGGACATTGCAAAGTGTAATGAAAGTTTAAAGTGAAGTCTTTCTTTTTATGTGGTTAAGCTGGTGGCATTCTGAATTATCACTCCTGTGTATAATTGAAGCTAGATATTTTAATTTCTACTAGGTCAGCCTTGTGTAGTGTGAACGTGCAAGCTGCGGCCACTTTTATAGAAGTGTCATTTAGCTAAGTGATCTTCAAAGTTTTTAATGCATGTGAGGATGACAAACGTGCCAGTCCACAATTGCTGCTTCTGTCATTTTGTGCTCGGGTCTAACTTTACTAATACTACACAGAGCAGCTGCAGTGTATGCGTTGCCAAAAGCTTGAGAAGTCTTTAGACTTCGGCAACACCTTGCTCAGTGTTGCTTCTAAACCAGGAATTTTTACACATCAAGTACTACACTTCATCTTGAAAGTTGCGTGTGAGATGTTGGGAGGCATGGAGCTTAAACTTTGGTCTAGCATGTTGTGCAGTATTTGGTGCCCTCCTTTGACGAAGGTAATGGGCGTTCTATTGTACGGCCACCTGCTACAATGATGCACATGCATAATCAATCAATATTAAACTGAAAAAAAAACAACAGACAAGTGACTAAATAAATGTATACCCTTCGGTAGAAGCATCCGCATTGTTCTTGCAGGTAGCTCTTGACTTGAAGAGCCCGTTTCTCAAACCCAGCCAAGAGCCAGGGCAGTCGTTTTTACTGCACGCCAAATCTCTCGCAAACACTCTTTGGGTAGGTCCACACTATGGACTTGTACAGCACATTCTCATTTGGTCTGTGCGGCAGTGTGCGACGCTTTTCCCTGGCATGGTGTGGGGTTTGTGAGACGGTGCCCTGCGCCATCTGCCCAGCTGGTGGTTCGCCCACCTGAAGGTGACCCTTGGGAACTTTGGTGCAGGACAGAGGCGGTCGATTGCCCCCCTCCCGCTGATGCCGGAGCGGAGTTTGGTTGCGCCTGCTCCCTGCGTAGAGGGAGGAGAGCGGGGTGCAAGGGGCGCTGGGTGGGGGGGGCTCGGGAGGGGGGTTGCAGGGGACTGGCCCTTGACTCTGCTTGGGACCCTCCACAGACAAGATGAAGGAGGTGACGGGAGTGCGGTTTAGCATCTCGAACCCGAACCTGGTGTACAACTCGTGCAGGGATGGCAGCGTGCGTGTTTGGGACCTTCGCAACATTCGACACCCTGTCTCCAAGTTTGTTGGTGAGGTTTTCTTTCCTCCCTACCCTGACACAGGCCTCGGACACCGAGAGAGCCTGTGCCAGGGGGTGCTGTTGGTTGCTAGGGCGGTTCTGTTGTGTAACAAAAACTAAAATGACTAGAAAAAAAAGTACATTCAGTTTTTATTATAATGTGATTACCTCAGTTTCTGCCGATAGTGATCGTGAGACTTTGTAATGCACTCTCTTAGAGTTGCCAGCTTTTCTTCAGTATTGCCCTTTGTTATGCTAGGTTAGGGTTTAACGGGTAGTGTTTGGGCTTGCCTTGTTGGTTAAATTTGTGTTCTCCTTTGTGATCAAGTTTTTTTTTGTGTTGAGTGCGGTACTTTGAAGAAGAGGTTTGGATTAATTTCATTTTCCGAAACCCACGACAACTCAGTCTGTGAAGGCATTTTCATATTTTTTGTCTGAGCCCATGATGAGGTTCAAGTGTTGCAACCAGAGTTTCGTGATTGCATGAAGTGGTGCAGTGCTCTGAAACTTAACGCTCACATTTGACTGATTGGTTAGCTCAAGCTATACAAAGCTTCTCAGCTTTGTATAACCGCATGTGGCCATCACAGTGCTGCCCTAAACACCACCGTTCGTTATAGGCTACTACTATATTGATTGCCCAGTGCTCATAAAAAGACAAGAAAAATATTTTGAGTTGAATAGAGGCACTGTCCATATCACAGAAGAAAAAAAAAACCTTTCCTATAGCTACAGGTTTATAAAAAAATATACTTTCTAGACAGAAATCGGAAAAGTAATGTAGAATTGGAAGAATAAATAAAATTAAAATCAACAACACTGAAATTCACATGTCTTGGGCTATAGTGTGCTTCAGGTCAGCTTCAGTCTGTGCTACCTAGTTGCATTTCCTCGTGATCTTCGAAGGATGAGCAGGTTGTTGACCGACTTTTGTCTCCCAGCCAACACTGACGGCAAAGTGAAGCCCCTCTCGTGCTTCGACTTCAACTGCAATGAACAGTTCCTTTGTGCTGGCACTGACCTCTATGACGACAATGCCTACCTGCTCTTCTGGTGAGTGCTTCATGGGTCTTGCTTTGCTTGCAAACTTTTCTGTCACTATGTCCACCCCAACCTGCGTTCCGTCGTTTTTTTTTATATGGCCAACTTGCACTCAAAGTAAACTTTATAGGAGCTTTATTTTTATGTCATTTAATAGTTAATAATGCCTGTTTTGAAGCCATGTTACAATCTGCAATGTTGTTCACTGAGAAGAGGTGCAAGATAATTCCGATGACTCCAATTACGATACCCGATACTTCGCCGATGCCTTTGTGCAGGCATCACACCGTTACCAAATACCGTTATCGGACGTATTGGAATGGTCTACTAAGACTCTCTAATGTCATCTTTTTAGCTAGGTAGCTTTTTTCTGGAGTTGTTGCATTTTATTTGTGTTATAGGTACCGAAAAGTCACATTTCAACAGTCCAGGAAATTTCGGGTTAGTTAAGAATGATGACAGTATATAAACCTGAGGTGTTTGTGTAAGTCTGTATGCTATGAGAAATAACTTGGCTGGCATTCTTTGCAGGGATTTTCGAAGTAACAAGATCCTGGGTGGTTACTGGGATTCTCACAATGATGACATCACGCAGGTAGGAAATGGTGATTGAGGTGGTGTCAAGGATAGCGAGTTTGTGAAAGATAAGCCTAGGAAAAGTGTGCCCAGATGTGCTCCTTTTAATCCTCTACTAAACTGCACATACCCAGGTGTACAGATTAGTAGAGGATGTGCACCTTCATTGTTTCAAGGTTGGTTGCTTTGTGGAATTGGTCATGGAGAATAGGAGCATGGAAGGTTGTGCTTCGTCTCACCTTAACATGGACTAACTGTAAGGCTACAGGCATAAGCCTATGGCTTTGACTAGCATCCTTCTGCATGAGCGCTCATGCAGCCGATGCGCCATCATACACAAGGAACTCGCTCTTGTAGCTTTTGTTGATTCTCCATGTTAAGGTGAGTACATATAGGTGTGCATGCTCCTAAACATTTTTCTGCAGTGCTAGAATTTTTTTTTAATCACAAAAACTTTTTAGGAAGGCAGGCTTTTCTAAATTATGTTAATGCTGCTGATAAGTTAAAAGCACCAGTCTGCCTCTGCTAGCTGTCTCCCCTCTCATCTTAACATACCACTCATATTGTTTGCATATGAGCTCTGTATGGCAGCTTGAGTTCACATTCAGTTGTGTTCCTATACTGGATGTTGAACAGCCTGTTTTTTTTTTTGTAACCTCCCAATCAGTAAATACGTTTGAGTTCATATCCTGCCCAATTTCAACGTGATAACTAAATTCAGGTGACAAGAAACTGTAGGAGGCAGCCCCTAACTTCTTTTCTTTTTAAAAGTGCTACAGCTTCTCTTTAACAAGCTTTTTTGCATTTGCATATGAAAGATGCATTTTTGGAAACTGGGCATTCATCCTCATGTTTCACTGAGACGAAGTCACGCTTTATTACTTTTCCCGTTGTAGCCAACCAGTAAAATATGTATAAAAAAAACATTCGGGATATTTGCCAGCGAGTCTTTCTTCTTTTAAGATGTTTGAACTGGTTATCATAGAATACCGAGCATCCGCCGATTCCACATTAAGCGCCCATTACCAAATTTGTAAGGTCTGAGAAAATACTCGCAGTACATTTATATGTAAAATTGATGACAGGACAGGCGCCCATCCCCCATTTTGTTTTTGCGATTATCTCCAAAGTTTGATTGGGCTCTTCCCCGATATTTTACGGTAGTGAAATTCTAACAGAACTTTTTCTTTCAACATTTTTGTATCGCAGTTTGACTGGCAACCGGAGTTATTTCAAATTACTTTGCACGGATCCGTCACTTCTTCTGCAACGTCTCGAAACCGTAATCCAACTTTAAGGGGAGCCGAACAGGATGTGTGTTGCACTTTTGTCGCCGAGAAATTTTGTTGTGGTGATCGCGATGGGGCAGCATGTGCCAACGGGACAGGAAGTGACCGGGGTGGGGCGGGTGCCCGAGTGTTGGGCCCGTACAGAAGGCGGCCCGTGTGCAGGTTACAAACCCCCTTTTCCTGGGCATCAGATCAAGTTCCACCCGTCGAAGCCGAACCTGATGGCCTCTGCTGGCCTGGATGGCTTGGTCAACCTGTTCGACATAAGCCAGACAGATGAGGACGACGCTCTTCAGGCCACGCTCAACTGCGAGTGTGCAATTGTGAGTGGACCTCCCTCAGTGTGTGCACTACTCTGGTTTGGTACCGGGGTCACTTTGTTTCCGGTCATTACTCGGAAGTGGGTTAGTCCGGCATCATTGCCTTGAGACGGAAAGGAGGTCGGGTCCCTTCTCGTTTCTCTAGCTCTAGGCCCGCAGTGCTTCTTAAACTTTCAAATCTCAAGCAACCCCAGTTTCTTGAATGATAGCCGAGGCACCCTTCTTTGTCTAAACACTGATGCAGTAAAGTAGTGCAGAAGCCTACAAACATTGTAAAATAATGTAGATAGTACTAGGGAATGTTTGGAGAATAGTCATGCTTCAGCGGATGACACAGGTCTTCTAAAACTGTGCTTGAACCCTCTTTGTACGACTGTAGCCAATTCGCGACATATCAGTTATATGCATTGAATAAACCTGTGGTTCTCAGCCCCTTATGTTTTGGGGACCCTTTCTGGATCGGCAGAAGGGATGGGGGATCCACAGTGTGGGGAGAGGGGAAATTGGACTATTGCTATAACAAAAGTCGGTTTTGAAACGACTTTGAAACTCTGAAACAGAAAATAATCAACCCTATAGTTCGTTGCAACTCAAGAAGGTACAGGGCGAGGGTAAGACGGGCCGGGGAGGAGAAAGCAGACAGAACGCTGGAGAAGAGAGGAAGAAACCTTCTCTCTTTAGCGTTCCGTCTGCTTCCTCCCCTGCCTTCCTTTCCCTCACCCTAACTTCTCGAGTTGCAACGAACTGTAGTCACTTGGCACACATGGTTTGGTCTATTTAGCTTTGGGGGATATCCAGAATCAATAAAAAAAGGTTTATTGCTCGCTTGATTGACATTCGGAGGCTTCGGGTACCCTAACGAGACCTTCAGGGACTCCAAAGGGTCCGCTGACCGCTGTTAGAGAGCCACTGGTATAAACAGTTAACTGCATTTAAGTGACCGATGCCGACTGTCGCAAAATCTCGCGACATACACCCCAATGTGCAGGAGATGCCTCGCTCCAGCTCTTGGCAGCATAATATACTTTGGGTCAGAATCAGCTGTCGCCGGCGGACAGCAATATTGAGCACATGATCTGCAGAGTTTCAGCCGTTTAATCTGTGAAACAGAAAATGAGTTGTTGTTTTAAAATTCTAAAATATATATCTGCAGTCCTAACTAGTTTTGTGCACTGCATTTTATGTAAATTTGGAGCTTCCTGACAAATAAAATTGCTACGCTCGCTTTGTCGCGAATTCGTAACATTCGGCATTAGTGACGTGCACGTTGAGTTTTGAATGACTTCGAAAACAATCTTGGTAACTTCTAAACAAATTTTAATGGTTGGTAACTTCTAAACAAATTTTAATGGAAGATGAGTTACGCGGGGGCGACCCTCAAGCTCTTACTAATCTCATCTCAAAATAAAGGAATTTTGCCGGCCCATGAACGAAGACGTCCACGTGAACAATACAGGACACTGACCTGTAGTGAATGTTGCAAGACAGCAGTGGAAGATACAGGGTTGCAAAGGGGCAGACCGTCATAAAGTGTAGCAATGTTCATTCTTGCTTGAACAGGCATCTGCTTTTCACAAATTTCCCCAATCCTAAAGCTCGACCCTCGATGCTTTGAGCTCTTTGCTCGTTTGTTTTTAGCAGATAAAGAACACACTCTTGTTTTATGTCAAAATTTTTATTTATTTTTTATTTTTTCACATTTATTTTTGAGAGAAAATTAAACTCTATGCAGCTGTATAATAGAAAAATTAGTTATTCTGTGGCCTGTTGCTGCGATTTTGCGACATACCTCAATTTACGAAATGGCGTTCTCATCACAATCACCGATGTGGCTATCTTTCTTGGGACACTGAGAGCAGCACTTTATAGTAAGAAAATGTTTTTTACATGATTTCTGAATAGTTTTGGTGTTTCAGGGTTAAGGGGAGAGACCCTAGCCTGGAAAGACAAAAATTATAATAAAAAAGTGCATTTTTAGAACATTTCTTCTTATTATCGTACAAGTCACACAAAAAATGTTCTCTATTTACTGCACTCAGGAAGCGCTCACGTCTAGATTAACTCAGTTTTCAGTGAAAGTGGGTTAAGCGTTCCCCCGGTCTTTTTTTGGTAGTTACATTGATTCAGAGTTTCATACCCAAGCTGTTTACGAGCATGTTTTGAAAAACGTTTTCTGATTTCTCAGAATTCATTCTTTTGGTGACAAAACAACTCAGTATCAATGGATTCTTACTTGGATTGTAGTGCTTTAAAGGTAGAATACCTCATAAGCTAGAGAATGCAACAAACTGATATTTCTGAAGAATGTCAACTATAAAATTTCTGATTGGTAAGTCATCAACAAAATAATTTCAACTTGCGATAGCTTTTTCCAGAATGAAGCCAAAATTATAGGAAAGTAGAGGAGTTGGGCAGAAACATACTTGAAAAAAAAAGCTGGCTCTATCTGCTGAGTCGTAACTACAAGGTAGGCCGAGTGACAATGTTGTGTACACACATGACCATGGCCTTCCCTCTAGGTGACTTTGCTCAGAGTCCCGCTCCTGTGGGGAGGGGAGGAGTGTGAGAGGGAATGGAGAAAGGAAACTGTGTACCGGTTTTCTGCCTGGCAGAAGACGATGCTGTGGGTTGGCCTTTAGACTGAAAGAACACTTTGTTTAGGGGCAGGTATGGCTGAAAAAATTTTGGACCTTGGGGGAACCTTTGGGATACTCTTGGACACCCCTCGGTTCCCAGGAAACCAGATTGAGAACCCATGCTGTAGGGCAATAATGTTCAGCGGCAGTAGCCAGTTTGATTTTTATGATTCTTTTAGTTACCGTATGGCTGTGTGTGTGTGTGAAGGCCAGTGCACCGACTGCTGGAGGGCGTGCAGGGTCAATAATTGCAACCTATAGAAGTAGTCCAGCAAAGGATGATGCAGGAATACCTTTTCAACCCAAAAACACAATCTGCTGGGTCTCTAAGCATCCTCAAACCAGGCATGTAACCAGAATTTTGATTTGGGGGGTGGGGGGGGGGGGGGGGGGGGGGGGAATGGGGAAGGGAAGGGAAGGGGGGGGAGTGTGCACACCAATGGCAAAATGCTGTATGAGGAGGAGGGGAACAGCATGCCCCAACAAAATGGAAAATTTCGGAGGGGGGGGGGGGGCTGGGCCCTATGGGCCCCCCCCCCCCCCTGGCGACGTGCCTGCCTCAAGCTCTCTCAAGTCTCTTCTTTCGTTACCCTAATACTGGCTTTAACGGTGGTGTCCCTGTTCACTTCCCTTTTTTTAAATAAATATTTTGATCTGCATGTTGATCACTCGGGATTTTTTTAAGAGATCTTGTGCATCTTCAGTTCTTTATCAAAATACCAAAATTGCGCATCTACCAACTGAGTTCACTTTGACTTGTGGCTCAGTTGTTGTGTTTGTGTAACCAAAGCTCCCATTAGGCATGCAAGAGGACCATCCACATTTGCATTGTTGCAGTTTGTGGTTTGTTTGGTTCCTGTAGACAGTTAGACTTATCTAAAGCTTAATGTCTGCCTTTTGGCTGCAGTTGGTGACTGACTTGTTGGGTTGGTCTGTCTGTTTTTTCTGCTTTTTGTGTGCAGAATAAAATGCAGTGGGTGAGGCAGCGTTCTGGAGAGGAGCTGATTTCCTGCATCACCACCGATGAAGTAGTGCAGATTTGGAGCCCCGATGAGGTGAGCTACAATATTATTCGGCACTTTCTATGAAACAAGAAAACTTTTTGTGTTGCAGCACAGGCTAGCTAGTCAAAAGGTGGTGATATACAGTAGACTTCCATTAATTCAATTCCACTTCATTTGAACCTGTTCGGTGGTCCCGGCAATGGTCCATACATTTTACTAAAGAAAAAAGTCAACTATTTTCTTGCTGAAACATCAAATATTAATTAATTCAATCTAGAGAGAATCGGCGGCGTACAGATTACAAGCGTGACTGACTGCGTCCGATGTGCCAACTGTCAGTCTGATCGAATTGAAACTGTTTCCTGTTTTTTTATTATAGAATTTTTGCAGCATTTGGGATTGGTGGAGTGCAGCATGCGTGACGTGCATGCCAGGCAATGTTTTGCGTTGCCCATGGCTTTAACAATGAACATGCACATTCCATTGACCGCAACACCAGTAGACTTGTACACTACCCCCAGCTTCTTGTAGTGGCTCTCACCATCTCGCCTTTCTCTCGCCTTAGGCCTGCGTTCCCAACACTCATCTGCTCTATTAGTGGGGCACCAAGATTGCTGCCAAAACATGTAGCTCCTCTCATTTCTTCGCATTCTTTTTGTCTTTCTGGTGGTCGTTGCAATGTCTATCGGTCTCAGTGTTCCTCTAGGCTAGTTGCATTATCCCTTCGCCATGACGACCTGCACTGTGGCCCAGGTGGTGCTTATCTTGCCTTGCAAAGCGGTTTTTCGCTTTAGAGCGTATCTCGATCTTGCAAGATCGTCTGTACACTGCCCGCTTCCAAAAGAAAGTGCAGACTACCATCACAGCTCATTTCCAGTAAATGAAGGTAAAATTTCATCCAAATTTCGCACGCACGCACCCTTTATGGGGGATTTCAGATAATTTGAACCGATTTTGCGTGTCTCGTCTAGGTCAAATTATTGGAAGTCGACTGTATTTACCTTTTACGGCTGTTGGCGGCCTGCTGTAATTGGGCACATGGGTGGGAAGAAAGGCTGACATGTTATGAAATGGGGTCACATTTTTATTTATGCAAAAGCATTAACTGTACCATGGAGCGAGCCGACATCATCAGCTTTGAAGCCGCGGCAAACGCACCCTTCCTTCAAGTGAAGCCAGCTCCCAGCTATGAAACCACGCGAAAAGCCTAGCCAAACGGCACCTACTTCCCCCGATCCCAAGGAGCGGAGTAAAGCTGATAGATTTCGGCTGCAGTCCCATTGGCTGGCACGCGTGGACGAGGCTCCCATTGGCCGCTGCACGTCAGTTTTAATGACCGCCACCCCTTGGCGCTGCGTGTCCACGAGGCAGCCGCTCCACGCCTAAGGTCAGCGCGCCGAGGACAGCGCGCGCGCTCGATTGTCGACGCCAGTACGCTGCAGACGAAAGAAGGGAGTGGAAGAGCGGCGTGCTTGGCTTTCGTATTCACAACTCGTAAGAAGTGCTTAGGTGTACCTCGAGCCTTTTGTTGCCGGCCTAGCTTTTTTGCTATTTCTCGCATGTGATCTCAACCTCTTTCTTTTTTAGGTGACACCGCGGAAGTTGATCACCCGTGCAGATTTGAGCTCCACATTCACTGTGAGTTTGATCTGTCTGAATTGAGTAGAGAGCCTGCTGCGTTTTTATGTTGATCTGAGTGTCCTTGAAGAATGGTGCCATTTAATTGTGGTTATGATATCTTCCTTTTTTTTTGTCTTCTCAGGAACATGTGCAGATCGACCACATTGTTGACAACCTCATGTTTGAGGAGAAGATGTATACTTGTACTGGATCCTCTAGGTAAAGTTTCTTTTTGACCTTTGGCCTTTAAGGGTGTTTATTTTGATTCACCTTGCTATTGTTTTTAACACTTCTAGCCTCTGGAATTGATTGCTTCACAAATATATGGTGGTTCGCTTTTGACAATCTTGAAATCAAAGGACGCCAGTGTGACCCTTTCGCAATGCGATCCCTTCGCAAACTTTTCCGTGCATCGTTTAAAATTTCAGCGCGTGGGCATGTAAAATGAATACCATGGTAGTTCTCATGATGCCACTGCGTTAAGACTGTGTTTACCGAACGAAATGTCCGAAAAATTACTTTCTCGATTTTACGAAGTTTCTGATCTAATGAAGTAATTTACAGCTCCCCTTGACTTTGTATGATTGAGTTTTGACTGTAGTACCAAAATGATGTGTGTGCATCTTGTTAGGTAATGCGGTGCAGTGCTACAAACCCCTCAGTTCAACACCTATACTCCCGTGTCACTAGTTGCATGCAGTACATGCGAAGGTAATGCCAAGCGAATGGAGGAAGGGCAAGCTCTAGGACGGCTGGGGAGGAGGAGAGATACGTCCTCTCTCACATTCCTACTGCTCTTCTTTTCTCTCCTCGCCCTCTATTTCCCTTCTCTCCCGTCTCGCCTTCCTAGTGCTCATTATTTTTCTCTTCGCCTGGTGTTGCCTTCCCCTGCACTGCACACAACTAGTGACACGAAGTATAGACGTCCCTTTTCCTTAGTTGATTGTGTTAGGGGAGCGAATTTGTTCTGTTAGATGCCTTCCAACTTTTGACGGAAGCCTATGTTAACCCAAGAGCAGTAATAAGTGGGGTTCCGTGTTTTCGGGGTTTATTTCTCCTTGCATTCAAGAATGTTTTCCCCGAGTTTATTATTTTTTTTTTTCTCTACAGATTCAGTATTTTTTTATGTCAGTCGGTCTCGAACAAAAGAATCTGCATTTATTGGGGATTACGTTGCGGAAAGTAGGACACAGGCATGGAATTTCTAAACCTCCAGGCAATATGTGCGAGACACAAAGACTTTGAAAATATCCCATAAGAGTACGAAATGGGACAACAAACATGGTTCTTGTAGAAAGAGGCAGTCTTGGGGACAGTTCAGTGCATGCTGTGTTCTGGGTCAACTTGAGATAAAGCTCTAGACAAATCGCCTCCCCATAAAGCTTTTTTTTTTTTTTTTTCCTCAATTTAAAGACGGTTATTTTTTTTTTTTTGATAAAACGGGCTCGGGCCAGGTAATTCACGGGGTTTATTGGTATTCACTGGAAACACGGAATCCTAGTTATAAACTGCATCTAAACACTGTTTTGGTGGCCCTAGTGTATTGAAGGGTTTCTGTCGTAGATATGAGTCGACAAACAAACGGGATGTTATATGTTCCAGGGGCCTGGGCCTGCTTTGGAATGTGACCGAGGACAAGCCGGAGCTGATCTCCGTCCTTTGGAAGGGTCACAAGGACCTCCCCAGGGTGGCTACATTGACAAAGGTCTGCCCATCAGACTTCCCTGTTTTTATCAAATTGGTAATCGTCTTGCGGACTGAAGTTAGGTGATGCCATACACTAGCTTAAAGCCCGACCTACAAAAAGTTTTTTTCCGCAAAGTAGGAAAATCCTTCTCGCCGCCCTTCACATTTCTCCCTCCCATTGCCAGCCGGATGGCTGCCTCTTGGGGCTGTTCGCTGCATTATTTCAAGAGTATGAGCGGACTATTTTCTTATTTCTCTTACACAAAACTTGTTGACGCAGTCGTGGGGATCACAAGGTTACGGAAGCAAAGGATCTTATCCCGGCTAATCCAGTCCCAAGAGGCAGCAACAAAAGTTGTCCACCAACCGTCAAGATAGCAGTGGGAAAGGGAGAAATGGGAAAGGTAGCAAGGAGGATTTTTAAAAAAACTTTTTGTAGGTCGGCTTTTAAGAACCTTCCTGAATTGACAGCGAAAACACCTCCGTACTCTACGCTTATAGGCTAAGAAAATTAAAGTAACTTCCTTGACGTTTCCGAGGGGAGTATTTCCATCATAATTCCAGTGTTTCCGAGCTAAAGCAAATATTGCTGAGGTGGTCATACTTAATCCGACCAAGGTCTGTGCTTTGCATGCATCCACTCATGGTCTGTTGAAGTAGGGGGAACGTTGTCGCATATTGACATTTTGTCGTTGCTTCATTGCAGTACTTTGTGGTGACTGGGGCAGAAGATGGTAATGTATGCATCTGGAGGCCAGAATCTGAGTGTCCGCCCCAACCCGAGGAAGAGGAAGAGGAACCAATGGAGGAAGAAATGCCAGAAACGCCAGAAAGAGTGGACAAGTCTGACAAGTATGACAAGGACAAGTCTGACAAATATGATAAAGACAGGCGTGACAAGTCTCGTGACAAGTCTCGCGACAGGTCTCGCGACAGGTCCCGGGACAGATCATCTCGTGACCGGTCTCGTGACCGGTCCCGCAACAGGTCTCGCAACAAGTCCCGCGACAAATCCCGTGACAGGTCTCGTGACAGATCTCGCAACAAGTCTCGGGACAGGTCTCGTGACAGGTCTGATCGGGATAAGTCGGACCGTAGCAAGTCAGATCGCAGCAAGTCTGATCGTGACAGATCCGACCGCGACAAGAGTGACCGTGACAGGTCCGACCGTGACAAGTCCGATCGTGACAGGTCTGACCGTGATAGATCCGACCGTGACAAGAGTGATCGCAGCAAGTCTGACCGCGACAAGTCTGACCGCGACAAGTCCGACCGTGACAAGTCCGACCGTGACAAGTCTGATCGCGACAAGTCTGACCGGAACAAATCTGACCGCGACAAGTCTGACCGCGACAAGTCTGACCGCGACAAGTCCGACCGCGACAAGTCCGACCGTGACAAGTCCGACCGTGACAAGTCCGACCGCGACAAGTCTGAACGCGACAAGTCCGATCGCGACAAGTCTGACCGCGACAAATCTGACCATGACAAGTCCGACCGTGACAAGTCTGATCGTGACAAGTCGGACCGAGACAAGAGCGATCGCGACAAGTCGGACCGGGACAGGGTGGACAAGAATGAAAAGTCTGACCGAGACAGATCGGACAAGTATGAGAAGTCTGACCGGGACAGATCGGACAAGTATGAGAAGTCTGAGAGAGACAGATCTGACAAAGACAAATCGGACAGACATGACAAATCAGATCGGGACAAGTCAGACAGGCATGAGAAATCGGACAAGTCAGACAGGGACAAATATGACAAGTCGGACAGGGACAAGTCTGAAAGATCATCTTATAAGGTGAGCCAAACTTCTTGTCCTTGGGGTGTCTTTTAGCATGGCACTAAAGAAAATTTTGTCAAAATCTATCTCGGATGGTGCAAAAATCTTAGCAAGCCGAATTTGACATGCTAATCATATAATGAAGTGACTAGAAATTGCTAGTTGGAATTGTTAGGAGGTTGCAGTCTGCAGTACCGTATTTACTCGAGTAATAGCCGCACTGTTTATGAAGAAAACCTGAGGGTTCTCTTTTCCGCAGAGCACGCGGATTACCAATCGCCGCAGTCGACTGCATGATTCCAGTGGTTTACAGGACAGATAACGTCTTGGCGCAAGGATACCATCTCTGAAGATTGCATTTGTTTGGAGAATCGTGTTCTCGATCGAGTTATTAACTGTGTTATCAACACGATGATTGGCTGTATATGTGTTTGCGGGAAAGTAGACACAAGGGCCTTGTTCATAAATAGTGTGGCTATCACTTGAGTAAGTACGGTATTCCCAGAAATACGAAATGACCCAAATGGAATTGCGTGGGAACCACCCGTTCCCACGCAATTCCATTTGGTGGGAACCACCTGTTTTCATGTCCCCAAGCAAAATTCAAAGTAATAGGCAGACCGCATTCCTTTGCTACTTCTTTCAATTGCATTCCGGTCTACCAGTGATTACGGTGGAATTTGTTGTCAAAATTAGCTTTGTACATAAGGTAGCGTTCTTTGGGTGTTATCAGTGGATGGCTGAGAAAAAATGCTGATGTGGGGAACACAGGAAGCGGCGTTCAGCTATAAGGGGGCAACTCCGCTCAATTCCGAAGATTTCAGGATAATGAGTGATTTCACGTTAAAAAGCCTAATAAAAGACACCACGTCATTTGCTTCGCAAGAAATGGGATATATATTTTTAAATCTAATTTTAAACACAATCAAAAATCGAAACCGAAACTTCAGCTCTGACTGGCAACACAGGCCTCGGGCCCCCAAGAGCATGGCTATCACGTGGTGCGAGATGTCACGTGATCCTCTACGCAACGACGGGCGGGATTGGGGCAGGCGTGTGCCAGGCACAAGTGTCGTCTCCATTGCACTCTTCACGATTTGGTGTCAACGACATTGACGACGTCTGCACAACTGCGGCAGAAGTCTGCACACATAGTGTCCGTAGTGTGGACGAAACTCCGATAAACAATCACAAACGGTGAGACAATGATGGCGGGACCACGGCGGGGCAGCTGGACGACTCCCAAGAAGCGTTCTGCGCAAGCACGTTACGCCAATCACGTGGACACCGCTGAGCGCCGGGAGGAAACGTTGCTGACGTCTTCCATTACGCTTGCCCGGAGAAGTAAAAACAAGCAAAAGGGGAAATGTTGATGACGTTAAGCTCGGTGTTGACTTCGCCCACGCCGTAGCCTTGACTGCGCTGTTGATTGCGCCTCAATTTGCCCGCTCGAGTCAGCCGATTTCGCCGAGTTGCAAAGTTTGCCGGACTGTTTAAGAAACATTTAAACAGAACTCCGTTGTAACATTTGACTTGTGGTGTTCCTAGGTGATACTGAAAAGGACTGCATTGTTTTTTAAAAACAAAAATGAAGTAGAGTTGCTCTTTAAGTTTCTTTTGAGATAATATATCTTGCTTTTATAGTACTATCTGTTTTAATTATTTTTTGTAACAACTCATTCTGATCCTATGAGATTATATCACAAGGCCATAAAACTATCCATGAAAGCATGCTGAACATGAATTTAAAGGGAAGCTGAAGAGGTTCTTGAAAAAAACAAGTTCGAGATGAATTCTAAAGTATTTTTATCCTGTGAAACAGAATATCACGTTTGTTTTCCCCGAAGATGTCACTAAACGCTAGAAAACACGAAATATCTCCGACCAGTCATTAAGTCATTAAAGGATCTTTCGGCCGCCAAGCGCGTGTCACTCATGTGGACAGTGCTTGCAATTGAAGCTTGCCAGGTATATTCCCCCGCACTGACACCAGTTGTGACGTCTTTCGCTGACCTTTTTGAAAATAGCAAGAGTGCGCGTGCATAGCTTTGATAGGTGTTGAAGATGCGCGAGGGCGGTGATTCCTAGAACTCTTTCTATGACGTAACACTCTGGGAAGGCGGGGCTTCAGCGGTACTTTGAGAATGATTTTCTGCAGCCTCCGTGCACCAAATTGAAAAACAATCTTGATATCCGTGATACTGGAGGCTAAATGAAGACTATTCAAGTGTTTTTGCTCAAATACAGAACCCCTTCACTTTCCCTTTAAATATATAAACATGGTTTCGTATCAAAGTTATGTGAAAGTTTTTTTTTCTTTGACTGAACTTCGGCTGTTTCTCATCTGAGCATGTGAACTCGCAATATTTTTGTGTTCTAATAGATCTCTGAAAGGAATGTTGGTTGGTGTTTTTACCAACAGGTCTTTTTTTTCACCCCTTGATACGGGGTAACGGGAGGCTTTTGAAATCGGTGACTACAGCAAAACATGGTCCAATTTTCACATGGATAGCATCAACTCGGGCAGCAAAGTTTGGCGCTTAGTTGTAGCCTGTAAGGTTGAAGTGCGAGGATCATGGATCTATGATTTATGCTGACCATCTAGTGCACCTTACTTGGAGGGGTGCTGATGCACAGCTTCATTGTTGCTTTGAGAATTCCATAACAGTCCAAGAAAGAACAATTATGTAACCTCCTAATACAACAGACCCCACATTAGAAGGACACTGCATTCATCTTAAGCAATATATTGCTTTAAACTGCTTGGATGAGACACATGTAATTCAGTGCATTCTCCTCTGAAAAGAATGAATGCAGTATTTACGCCAAGTGGTGCAGTCCGGCAGAGCTGTACAAGGACTGGTTGATCGCGTGCCTTTTGACAGCACGAAAGAGAGTATCTGGCCTAACCGCAATGTGACTGTATGAGAAGCTACTTTGGAAGTGACATTGGCCTTGAAATAGAGGCCACTAAAAAGTCTCAAGTTTATGGGCTATTTTATTTTTGGGTGAAGTGCATTTTTGACAGGCACATTGAAGGGCCTAAAATTAAATCGCCGAATTATCAAAACGGTCAATATCGAAACGCAAAAAAAAAAGCAAAACGAAAAAAAGATAAAAAAGAACAACGAAAATTTAATTAGTTGAAGCATACAGCACCAATGATTGAAATTGACCAAATATGACGTTCGATACCACCCCCCCTGGTTCACTTGAGAAACCAGAAGAAACATTTTCTGTTTCTATCGTATTGGATAGGAATTTCTTGTTTATTGCAGTCCAAATTTGTTATGCGCATCTCCTCGCAGAAAGCCCAGGACATCTCCTTTCTCCTGGTTGCCCAAAGCGGCTGCCAAACGGTCTTCGCGTATCGTTTGCAGCTTGTGTCGAGGATGGCAAGGTTTTCTCCCAATCGCTGCTTCGATATCGTCTTCGACGGCCGCTTTCTCTTTTTTCTTGTTCGTAATCAGCCAAAAGACACCTACGTGGTGCCCGCATACCAGCATCTCCCATTGTCAGTGCCATGCCTCAGCGAAGTCATTGCCTCGTGGATATCCGTTCTCAGCAAGCGCGATTACATTCCATAGTGATGGCGGAAATGTCGGCGGGTTTCGGATGATCACGGTAGAGTTACCTCCTGCGACGCGGCCAATACTGCGGCGCGAGTTTCCAAGGACGTAGTTATCTTTCCACCATTTCAACAGCTCAGTTGCATCTTGTGGGAAGAGTGGTTTCAGCTATGCGTGCACATCTCGCACTTCTTCAATTGACGTACAGAAACAATAGAGCAGCAAGCTGCCTCACCTTGGCTCTGAAACCATAGACATTATCTTTGTAGAGTGCTGTTAGTCCTAAGTTTTATACTCTTCTCTTTATTGACTGGCACAGGTGGAACATGCAACCATGCATGTTCGATCATGGGAAAAGTGACCGAACCACGTTGATTCCTGCCAATACAAAGTCTTTGCTCACAATCCGTGGATATAGTGCGAGTCCAAGGTCGGCGGGGGGAATTAAGGGCTTATTTGAAGATGGCCTTGTACCGTACTTGGGTTCATCTCGTTACGGGGCAGTGGACGAGAGGATGCACGCGACCATGGACAAGGGCATGAGTTGTGTACATCTGTTTGAAGAGCGACGACACGGTCTTAAATGTTCCATCCATCAACCACATTGTAGCGTTTTTCAGTTGCTTCAGGACATTGTCCGTCAAAAAGATTAGGAGACAAGCTCAATCTTCGCATGTGTAACCCCAAAGCAGGAACTCTCGTCTCTCTAAGGTAGTCCGGAACTTGCCTTCAATGTTGAGCTCTTGTGCAGTATAGATGGCTCGTGTGGGCAGTCCGCTTTTCTCTTCTGTCTCACAAGCTGGCTCTAGGTTTCGTTGCTTGGTAGGTGCTGCGAATTTCGGAGAAAAGCTCGCCAGAGAAAAAAGCTCACCCAGTTTTCGGCGGGTCCGTAAAAATGCTCATTAGTAATTTGACGGACACAAAGAAAAACTCTCCTCGAATTAAATTTTTATACAAGGTGATCATTGTCATCTAATGTCGACTGTCGACTGTTTTTGTCCAACTCTTAATTGCCATATTTTAATCCGACCTAGGCTGGATGTAGGAAATATCTACTTTCTATTTTGCCGATCGAAACAGCTGAGAATTGAAATCATATACCTTAAATAGAAGGCGGAATATGATGATTTGGTAATTGCATTTATTCCATTAAATTATTCAGTGTCGGTTACCACATATAAGCTGATACATGCCTGAACGCCCAAAAATGGGCGACCAGAAATGTTCACACTATTCGGCATTTTGCTTTTCAGCGTTTTGAAATTTCAACATTTTGATTTTTCGGCGTTTAAATTTTTTGGGCGTCTGATGTTCTTGATGTTTCGATGTTTGGCCTTTTCACAATTCGGCGTTTTAATAGGGACCCCATGAAGGCAATTAAAAGTATTTTCTGAGTGAGCAGTACCCCTTCAACTGCAGTTAGATTTCACTTATTAAAACAAACTTTTCCACTCTGAATGCTTGCAGATGTCATCCTCAGCGAAGGAGAAGCTAACCTCTTCTCACAACAGCAAGCCATACTCAAGATAGCAAGTTTGCCCGTATCGACAGAGAAGACCACGGCGGTTTTTCACACATCCCCCAGTTTCTTTCTGGCTATCCGCACGTTCTTTCCTCTGTAGAGTTCATCATTGTTTTGTCACTTGCTCATGAGTGTAAAAAGTCATTACTCGCAATGCTGGTGCAGTTCACCCTATACCCTAAGTACGATGTCATTTTCGTTTTCTCTTTCTGTGATGCATGTACCTTTGAGGATCAGTAAAAGCGATTGGCTCTGTCACTCTCATTCCATGTTCGTAGTAGCCCATGTAAACAAACACCGGGTGGCTCTTTTTTAACTTTGTCAGCCTAATAGATGTACTTCGATGTACCTTTGGGGAGAAAGCAAAGGGCCAGTGTCTTTGTCGACCTGGAAATGTATGAATAGGTAATCTGAAAATAAATTCCTAGTGCCCCTGCAAATTACTATTGGAGATCCACATGGCAGGTGTGGGTTCAGGAGAGTCTTGTCTTGAGCTTGTGCATTAATGTGCCAGTCTCTGTTGCAAGAGTACTCTCCCAATTCTGAGGCATCGCACATTTACACTACATTGCTGAGGACCGTGTGACAATGGCATCATGCTTAGACATTATTGTGCATAAGGCTTGTGGGGCAAAGGTCATGGGCTTGCAGTTTTACATGAAGGTTCATGTCCCTTTAGTAGACGTTATTTTGCTCAAAGTACATACTTCGTTTATTTTTAGTCATGCACCACTGATCTCTATTATTATTTGCTGGATCACGTTTTCCCAGTTCCACCCATGCACTGGAATGTGGCCACGGTCAGCCATCTTTTTGGTAGAGTTATATTACCTCTAGCCTTCATGGTAATATGGCGGTCATCATTGCAACACGTGCAAGAAGCAGATGAACTTGCACTCCGCATAGGTTTAATTTTATATCAAATGCATTGTTTACTTGCCATCTCAATGTGGGCATTGGTTTTCTGAGGCCGATGTACTTAAATGTAGTATGTTAAAATTACCGTAGTTAAAAATAGTTAAGTGGAAGCTTGGGAATAAAGGCCCGTTCACAGTTCTGCAACCGAGTACGACCGAGAGAGACGTGACCTGTTAAAACCTCTTTAAATTTCTTGGGACGAGAGAACACGCTGGCGCCATCTGTGTGGTGACCCTGGAACTGCATTTCACAAGAGCAAAGGTTTTGTGGGATTTCAGAGGTCAAATGTGCGGATACCTATAAGAAAGGCTCGTTTATAACGTTGACAAAAGTTTTTCGAGCCAAGAAAGTATAATGTGCGAGAGAAATAGAAAATATGCCGGACCACCAAGTTTACACCGCTACCCAATAGATGGCGCCAGTGTGTCCTCTCGTAAGAGGTTTCAAGACACCTAGCTCTAAGAGGTCGCAAGAGTGTGAATGGTCCTTAATCTTCACGAGTTCTGCTGGATTATTGTTTGAGCATGGTGCAGTAGTGCAGTGCTTGGAGAAACTTCAATATTCGATTGCAAAATATTCGGTCCACTTTTCGCGCATACCTAATTTATATTAATACATTCAATTTTTAGGTTTCTAACGAGCAAGTTTTACTTTACAGTATCACATTTAAGAGACATTTAATGGATGTTCGTTAAGTGCCTGGTAACATTGGAAGTAGTGTTGGTTTTGTCCGGTTCACCATCTTGTGATCTTGCTTTAGTTTGTCTCTGCGGTTGGCAATTTTTCCGCTTCCACATGCGATTTGTTGGCTGCACATGGCTCAATTTGCATATGCTTTGCATGGTGCATGTGGATGTGCTTGAGGTTGTGATTGATGCCCAGGAAGTGCAACCTCCAATGTTTGTGTCTTAAAAAATGACGAATACAGGCGCCGTATCCAATGAACTTGTGTGGGGGAAATGCAAGTCCGGGTGAAAAACGTTCAATACCTCGTCTATGGGAAAGTCTGTGCTAAAAAGCCATATCAGGAATGTAAAACACGATGGGAGCATGAAGACGGTAGTGGATAGCTCCACAAATAACAACGCCATGCGTGAATGAGCCATTTGTTGACGTGGTCCCAGAGTCGTCGGACCTAAATATTGAGTGCAAGATGCTTGACTAGGTAATGCTTGACATTTGCAGTGTGGAAGCTATGCCGTTATAAAACTGCAGGTATAACACTATACGGATCCTTTGAAAATATTTTTACAGGACCTTAAACCTCCTGAAACCCCTCAAATTTTGGCCTTAACAATCAGTGTATGATAATTTTTACGTTCGGATTGTGCATTCAGTGCGGAATATCTAAGGAAACACTTACTTTTTACCCTTAAATTTGCCCCTGCGGATACGTTATGTGGGAAATGTGAGATATCTAATACCTTAAAAGCAAACCTTAGCTGATTGAGATTGAGGAATCCAAGGATGGCTTCAACTGACAGTTCCGTCTGTATGCTTAGCTGTTAACATCGAATTGACTATAGTCGCTCGCAGGTTAAGATCGAGTTCAGGGGAAGCTCCTCCTACCCTTTACCACTTTAGCAGAGTGATCGCTGGAGAAGAGGTAGCCTCCTTTCCAACATTCGCTCTGCTGAAGAGGTGGGAGGAGCTTCCCCTGAACTCTTAACCTGCAACCAACTATACGGCGAGCAAGTGTTCTAAAATCAGTGATGGAAGTGTTGCGCCGTTTGCACCATGAATGAAAGTCTGCTACATCTTGCGCAGAAACCCCAATATTTACACAAGTAGAAGCAAACAAAAAAATTGTGCAAATATACATTTTGCAGCATCTCTACTCACCGTATAGTTCGTTTCGTCTTAGGTCCAAGCAGAGTCGAAGGCTCGAACACATACGACCACAAATACACACTAAAAGTGCAAGTCGCGGGACATTCGCTGCACTTGATAGGTTTAGCCGATGAAAGAACACGTACAAGGAGGTGACGAATGCCATGACGTCGCTCTTTGATGCTGCGAATCAACCGGCCAGAGCCGTTGATGCTGGGCATCATCTGCTCTGGCCGGTTGATGCGCTGGCTGGTTGATCGCCGACATCGTCTTAACTTCTAGACGATGTCGTCGATGTGAGGAACTAAGAGACCCCAGAAAACTTTGCAAAATAGTAGGATCTCTGATTGCGGCTACTGCGATAAAACAGAACCAGGGTCTTGTACTTTTAATCAGGTCACTTGACTGTCATGCTTGCCACATGTCTTCATTCTGTGGCTGCAGAGCACCGTGGCACTTGCGCCGCTCGCATCAACCTTTACCGCCTTTCACCAGCGTGCGCGCATCGAGCTTCACCGCTAAGCACCGGAGTACTAGGAGCAGCGGCTGACCTGGGGGAGCGCCTGGCTTAGCGCGACAGGCACGTAAATTAGGTCGACCTTCTCTGTCCTAATTCTAGGTTGATATTAAAACAACAACATCAGGAACGAGAAAAAAAAAACAAAAAAAAAAAAACGGGATTATATACATTTGAATAAATACGGTAGTCGCGGTATAAGTCCAGTTTGGTAGGTTCATTAAACTTGCGGGACGCATTTTTATTAGTAGACGTTAGCGGATATGCTGGTTCATGCTGGCATTCTACAGAAATCATATTTACAGTCTAAACAAACTATCGAGTGTAAAATGGGGAGAGTAGAGAGGCTTTATTTCAATGAAATGTTCCGCTATGATTAAATTTTCAACTATTTTTTTATACCCATTGTGAATGAAACCTACTCTGCCTTATTTACGAAGACAGTGTTTTACTCTTACGCCCTATCTATTCTTATCACAAGCGGTGATAAGTAATATGAAAGAGGAACCCTTCATCACTCACAGATGAACTCATTTAGAGATTCGAGCACTCTTTCATTCTCAAGTGATGCGCCGGATGTTGGCATCTGCTCCACAAGCGTCAGTGTCTGCTCCGAACCAATATTTTGCCTGCTACAAAATGTGAAATGCTGCTTCCATCACTGTAAAATGCATCTGGCGCACCAAAAAGCAAAAGAACTCCCTCCTCCTCCCCCCCCCCCCCCCCCAAAAAAAAAAAAAAAAAAAAAAAAAAAAGGTACTATTGTTGTTCCTACCACAAAGCGAATGCACGCTAGCACTGCATTACGTTCCAGTGGAGCTCTGCATTTCCAAGTTGCATGCAGCACTATGCTACACCTTTTTTTCTGGCACGTTTTAAGCTTCTTCAGTAGGGTGTAAAGTTGAGCAAGCTGACTGAACATAGTTACATAGAGTGAACAGCGCCGAAAACACGAAGGGCAAGAAAAACGGGAACACAGAAACGTCCGGCCGTGTCTATTTGGCCTTCACTTTTTCAGCGCCGTTTACTTGGTTTACTCTTCATAGGCTGTTCCTTTTCAGAAGTGAGCGATAATGAAACACTAACTAGGTGGCGCAAGCCGCCGCCTAATTCACTGTACTCATTTCTGCGAAAGCGTTTTCGATTACGCTGGACAGACGGCGCCAGCATCGCAAAAACATATGATTAGAAAAACAACAACAAAACGAGCGCTCCCGCCAAAACTCTCGCTCCCAGGCAAGCCGGCATGCTGAGGACTGTCGTCTGCGGAAGTGTCAAGTTCGCTGGGCGGGACAGTTCGGTGGGGGGCGAAAGAAAAACAAACTTAGCAGAACGTGCCCGTAGAATCGCAGCGGCGGCGGCGTCGGCAGCGGCGGCAGAAGGTTAAGCCGAGTAAGCCGTTTTACGTATAGTTCGCGCGGAGCCCACTAAAATCACCCTGGGACGCGATGGGCTGCAATCTCTTTAAAGAGGCCAAAGTGGTCGAGGAAGCGGACATCTTCAGCACGGCCAGCCGCATCGAGCACGTCTTCGGAGGGCCCTGCCGGAAGGAGAAGCGGAAGTCGTCCAGGCAGCGGAACGCCGCTAGGAACGGCAGGCGAAGGAACAGCAAGAGCTCGCCGGAGCACGCGAGCCTGTCGGTGGATGCGCGCGTCACCGCCAAGTACGTAGTGAAAGCGGTCATCGCAAAGGGCCGCTTCAGCCGCGTCGTGCGCGTCGAACATCGCACCTCCAGACAGCCGTACGCCATCAAAATCATGGAGGCTCGCAACAAGTCCGACGTCTTCGAGGCCGAGCTGTCGGTGCTACGTCGCGTTCTGCACCCCAACGTCGTGCGGCTGGACGAAGTGTTCCAAGTGGGCCAGCGCGTCTACATGGTCATGGAGCTGGCGACGGGCGGCAATTTGCTGGACCGTATGGAAATCCGCGGTCCCTTTAGAGAGAGTGAGGTGGCCGAAGTGCTCCGCATGGTCTTGTCGGGCCTCGACCACATCCACAGTCTCGGCATCACGCATCGGGACCTGCGACCGGAGAACTTGTTGTACGCGCACCCGGGCCCGGACGCCAAGCTCATGATCGCCGACTTTGGGGTCGCCAGCACACCCCAGTCCGGCCGCAATGTGTACATGCACACGGTGTGCGGGACCTTGCAGTACATGGCTCCCGAAGTGGTAGCGAGACGGCCGTACACGCGGGCGGTGGACATGTGGGCTGTCGGCGTGATAGCCTTCCTACTCTTCGTCGAAGCGTTTCCGTTCGACGCCCAGCAGGACGTCGCGCTGCTCAAGCTCATCCTCAAGGCGCGCGTCTCCATGTCTCAAAAGGTCAGTGGAGAACAGTGTTCGTGGAGGTTGGGCTGCCGGCAGGCAAAGCCCACCTCTCCAGGGGCATTGAGCAATTTCGCGAATGTTTGGAGTCTTCGAAGGCAGTCTGCTTCTTTAAATGCATGAATCGCTCAGATAGGAACGAACGTAATTTGTTAAGTTCCGCTGGGGCAATGCGAGCAATATATTTATATACTTCATTTAATATTCGTACGATTGCAACCGAAACGCCAGGTGTTGCCGCCGCCTTACAATCTGTGCTGCTCCATATTTTATTTAATTGTAAAAAGATGCGAAATATTGTGCAAGCTCGTAAAGAAAGCGTGTAAGAGTCAAACATACACGGTCGTCGAGATAAATCCGGAAAAATCACCATATTCAGGAAACGCACAGAGGAAAATATAAAATGAATATCGGCCGTTTTTTTGTGCTTTGCTTCGTCTGCCGTAACGTGCTGACAGATTATCTGAACGTCCTGACAATGCTGAAAACTTGTTTCTGCTTGTAGCCATGCCACGTATTGATTTGCTTAGGCGACTTTCCGGCACGAAGCGACTCAAGTATTGCTGCCCTCCGGTCGTATAAGGCCGGTTAGCGCAATAGGCCGGTTAGCGTCACTGTATTGTGGGAGAGACGAAATCTGGAAAGCGTCCGGTTTATCTCGACGAACCTGTACGTGCAAAAATATTTCACGCGCAAGATTGGTATATTTATTGTATTTTCTGCGCCAGTTATTCGTTTTCTGGATGTATTAGCCAGGCGACGTTTGTGGCCTTCCGAATGATCGGCGAAGATGGGTCGTATACGAAGGCCAGAGTCTTCGCATTCATAGACATTTCCACCATTTACTCCGCAGGTATCAGGAACGTGTGGTAATTAATCTACTAGCTGCGTAAATTGACTGTGGTACAGAGCGCGCCACATTTAGCACGAACAAACCATTGGCGATGTTTTTTTTTTGTTTTTTTTTTTAAATATCAACAGTGCGGTGTTTGGTTAAAAAAAATACAGGTTTAGCGCACACCTTTTATGATATACCGGCTGCCGGTTAAACATTTCCAGCTTGGGTTCCGGTTTCGGTTCATCGCCTAATCTTAAATCGGCTTCGTTTCAGACACCGAAAACGAAATCTGCTCTTCATCGGTTTTCGGTTCCGGCTTGCGTTTAAACACGGATAGCACCATGCACACTCTATTAGAAGACTATTGGATAAAGATTAAAAAAGAAAAATCAATATCTTCTGTAATCTTTTTTTTTTTTTTTTAAGGGGGGGGGGGGGGTGCGGAAAGTTCCCCCCCGCCAAAAAACAAAAAAAAAACCCCTGCTGTTTACGTTTTTATTCTCCGATCCGATCCGATGGAGCCAGACAAGCAGCGACAAAGGTGCTTTGTCACGGCGCTCAGCGTTGTGTGTGTGTGTGCGTGTGCGTGTGTGTGTGTGTGTGCGTGCGTGTGTGCGTGCGTGCGCGCGCGCGGTGCGCGATTAGTCTAGCCGGTGACAAAGACAACGAGCGCCGTGACGATGCACTTTTGTCGCTGCTTGTTTGGCTCCGTCGGAGCGCGGCGTGGGCGCTTATGAGTCATGACCCGGGCGAAAAATGCTGGCTCACTGTGCTGTGGACGCATGCGCAGCGTCTGATATACCGCCCAGCAGAGCGACAGCGCATGCTCAGAACGCGTTCCACAGCCCAGCAGACTAAGATAACAGCGCGCGCACAAGGCGACTTTTTTTTTTTTTTTTATTTTTATTGGGGGGGGGGGGGGGGGGGGTTGCGGTGCGCAGGTTCGTCTGCTTCTTTTTGCGGGGGTTGTGTTGACGTCAGAAAGACGTACTGAGCTCTGATTGGCTCCGATTGAAGGGTAGTGGGTAGACCTCCAAGCAAGTTGCCTCGAGGCCTACCCACTATCTTTTATTCAGAACCAATCGGAGCTCGGCGTCTTTCTGACGTCAACAGAACCCCCGTAAAAGAAGCAGACGAACTTGCGCTCTGCATACGACGAGCGAGGAGTTCCAAAATACGTATTTGGCACATCGGGACGCCAGGAACGGCACGCCGATCAAATGCCAACATAGAGAACGCGGGATGACGACGAGGCAGCTATGCCCACTCCGTCTTTGGTTGAGGAGGGGGAAGGGTGCATGTGGGCGTATTTTGCGAATAAACACACGCACGAGGTGCGCAAGAAGCAGACGAAGTTGCACACACACACAAACACACACACACACACATAAGGGTGTTTCAAAGAACTCAGGCCAAATCGCTCCTGCGAAAACTACTCGTCGCAACGAAGAAAGACTTGTGCCGTTTTGGTCCTGGGCCAGGGGCCCATTTAGGAAAATTATTAAAGTCCGAGATAATTAAGTTGTTAATTATTTTTGCGTAATTAACTTTTTTATTATTGTGTTTAAGGGCATGGTTTCAATTAAAAAATTGCTCAGCATCGTCGATAAAAACTAAATCAACAAATTGCAGAACGATTGAAGGCACGCGAAGCATTTTACGCCTTCCTGAAAAACCGCACAAATTTGACGGGTTTTTAAGTTTCGGTTTGCTATCGGAGCGCATCTGGGCCCCGGCGGCACCGCGCCCCGTGGAGAGATAGTGCAACCAACCTCTGCTGCGCTGTCATCGCGCGACGCAGCAGAGGCTGGTTGCACTATCTCTCCACGGGGCGCGGTGCCGCCGGGGCCCAGATGCGCTCCGATAGCAAACCGAAACTTAAAAACCCGTCAAATTTGTGCGGTTTTTCAGGAAGGCGTAAAATGCTTCGCGTGCCTTCAATCGTTCTGCAATTTGTTGATTTAGTTTTTATCGACGATGCTGAGCAATTTTTTAATTGAAACCATGCCCTTAAACACAATAATAAAAAAGTTAATTACGCAAAAATAATTAACAACTTAATTATCTCGGACTTTAATAATTTTCCTAAATGGGCCCCTGGCCCAGGACCAAAACGACACAAGTCTTTCTTCATTGCGATGAGTAGATTTCGCAGGAGCGATTTGGCCCGAGTTTTCTGAAACACCCTGTATATATACGGAGTGTTCCAGAGAACGCAGGCTAAATCGCTCCTCCGAAAACTACTCATCGCAGCGAAAAAAAAGGCTTGTGGCGTTTTGGTCTTGGGCCGGAGGTTCATTTAGGAAAATTATTAATGTGCGGGATAATTAACTTGTTAATTATTTTTTCGTAATTAACTTTTTTAATATTGTGTTTAAGGGCCTGGTTTAAATTAGAAAATTGTTCAGCATCATCGCAAAGCACTAAATCAACAAATTGCAGAACGATAGAAGGCACGCGAAGCATTTCATGGCTTTCTGAAAAACCGCACAAAATCGACGGGTTTTTAAGTTTCGGTTTGCTATCGGAGCGCATCTCAGCCCCGGCGGCACCGCGCCCCGTGGAGAGATAGTGCAACCAACCTCTGTTGCGCTGTCATCGCGCGACGCAGCCGAAGCTGGTTGCATTATCTCTCCACGGGACGCGGTGCCGCCGGGGCTGAGATGCGCTCCGATAGCAAACCGAAACTTAAAAACTCGTCGATTTTGTGCGGTTTTTCAGAAAGCCATGAAATGCTTCGCGTGCCTTCTATCGTTCTGCAATTTGTTGATTTAGTGCTTTGCGATGATGCTGAACAATTTTCTAATTTATACCAGGCCCTTAAACACAATATTAAAAAAGTTAATTACGAAAAAATAATTAACAAGTTAATTATCCCGGACTTAGGACCACAACGCCACAAGGCTTTTTTTGTTGCTATGAGTAGTTTTCGCAGGAGCGATTTGGCCAGCGTTCTCTGAAACACCCTATATATATATATATATATATATATATATATATATATATATATATATATATATATATATATATATATATATATATATATATATATATATATACTTTTTTTCTTGTTTTGTGACCGCTATTAGGCGAGTTCTCCTCTTAAATTTCATTTTTTCACTATCCTCACGGGATCCAGGTTTGGTCGTTCAAATTATCTCGATATGTCGGCAGACTTCTTCCCTTTCTCCCGTGGCTCATACCGTGAAGTAACTATAAATCTTTATTTCGTCACTGGAATCTGCGTAGATAGTTGCAGTACTATGAAGAAGGGTATGTAGTTGGGTGAACTGGTGATTCGTTGTAACGAATAAAAGCGCTTTAAACGCTCTGCGGTGTTCGTTGTCCCTTCACTTGTCTTTCGTCTTTTTAGCGCTTTTATCATATACAGTTGCAGTTTGTCCCTGTGTGACTCTGCGCAGCATGTCCGTGGCTATCATTTTCCTCGAAAATCTGGTTGCAGAAGAAAAAATTCGTAATAAAAAGGACAATTTTTTTTTTATTTACTCTGATTTTGTGTGCACTCTTCATGTCCGCAAACATCTTTCGCCAATCGTTTTGGTACCCGTGGCCAGCCAAGTGAGGCGAATCATGGCCCCGCACAGTGGCACGCATTTAAAAAAACAACCTGGCATACATTTAGCACGTCCTGGTTGCCCGCGACGCCCTTGTATGTATATTTTTTTTCTTCGTCTACCTGTTACATCGCGATCTAAATACTCGTCCACTCCGTGTTCGACAGCAAGAAAGCCCCGCGTCTCGGTAAAGCCGCGGCCCTTGAACACCCTCTCAGAATCTCGCAGTTCCTGGGGCTGTCTCCCGGTTTTCATCTCGAAATCGAACGTTATATAATGGGGCACTACGACTGGTGCAATAAATGGCAGTGCGTACTCCATGTTAGGCTCAGCACAATCGCGCTTCGGACTCCCTGAACGTCATAAACACGCGTCATGTGAGAGCAGCGGCTCGGAAGTTGGTTTAATCCCATCAAAAAGTGGTTCTTCTGCTTTTTGATTGGTCCATCGGTCCCTTTACTGAAAGGCAGCTTCAAAGTAAGTTACTATGCAAGTATTTTGTGAATGTACTTTTCGGTTGTGTACATTTTGTGAATGTACTTTTCGGTTGTGTACATTTAGTGAATGTACAGGGTCCGATCGAGAAAAGTAAACCCTACTTTTCGGCCCGCGTAAAAAAACTACGCATCGCAGAACGATCAAACTCCGCCAGAATGTAACCCTATAGCAGTCCAAGCGAGATGCCAAAGTTTCAGCCCGATCCGATAACTTAATCAAAAGTTATAAGTGATTTTCTGAAAATTTCAATGGGAAAATGGAGCCCATTTTTGCCCGTTTTCGGTTTCTGGTATCATAGAGCCCCATATGTTCGAAAACTCCGTCGGCGGCCATTTTCCCATTTGAAATTTTCAGAAAATCACTTATAACTTTTGACTAAGTTATCGGATTGGGCTGAAACTTTGGCATCTTTCTTGGACCGCTAGGGTTGAGCGTTCTGCGATGTGTAGTTTTTTTTACGCGAACCGAAAAGTAGGGTTTACTTTTCTCGATCGGACCCTATACTTTTCGGTGAAAAGAACCCATCTCTCCTAGAGGTTTATCCTGTTGCCGCAGGATGGCCTTCGCTGATGTCGCGTCACTAAACTCTGAAACCTCGTGCAAGTCCATCTGCACCTAAAAAAAAAAAAAAAACACACACAAAAAAAACGAGGGTTTTTGTGGCGTTGGTAAGAAGGATTGTTCTAGAAAGTTGTTGGGCAGCAGTGAGCTGGAGACAGTCCGAATCGTCAGCCTGACCAATGTGGGAAAGCTGACGCACCCCTCGAAAGGGCTGAGAAGGCTCGACCGAGCGAACTCATGAGTGAAAGCTCGGGTACCTTTCCTGGATCACTCAGCTCGAGTTTCCACACCTTCGTTTTAGCGACAGCCGGACGGGTTTAAACGCCGGAAAAGGAACGGCCGTCTCGACACGTAACTGGTTCGGTACATTTTTGGCCACTTGTACCCTTCTCCGGGCAGCGTGGCCTGCACCGACCGGGGTCTCGGCAAGTGGGCCCGTTCCGTCACCCGGTCGTGTTCTGGGTTCGGCTCTCGGCGGAAGAGAGTGGTCGGTGGCTGTCCGTCTCCTTTTGGCAACGACGAGGAGGGGGACGACAATTCGGGCTCGCTTCCCTTTGTGTCGGCGAGACCCAGACGCTCGGTGTCTGGTGGTGCCTCTCGTTCCACGACCCTTCCTCCGCGGCACACAAAAGGGCTTTCTTGAGAAGGATGAGCCTGCTTGGGACTGTGGGGGGGGGGGGGGGCGCGCCTCCTTCGCCTCTTTTTGTTTCTTCACAGATCGCTGACAGAGAACAGACACTCGCCCTAGCCCCGCCACGACGAAGAGAACAAGGGCATCTCAAGTGACGTAGCTGCTCGGGCTGGAACTCTTTCGCTTTATGGCTATCTCTCTCGTTCGTTCTCTTTTGGGTGTCGATGACAATGTGCCGGTCGGTTGTGTAGTGCTCTTGGTCTTTCCCCGCTGCTCTTTGCCTTCTTTTCTAATTAGGATTTCTTTTTTTTTTTTTGCCTATTGCATATATTTTTCAACTTTCCGGTCCCATTATGGTTGTTCTTATCGTTTGGTCCACACGAAGGATACGATTTCACAATATCCACGCTATCAACATGTCAAGCTATGTTGCAGTTTGTTTCTGGGCTACTATATACTACTTTTTTGTCGGAGGCATGCGGTTTAGAGACACTTGTTTTAGCGAACGCCGTTTTACCGACCCCGGTTTATCGAATGCCTTTATAGAGAATCCAGTTTAGAGAAAATGGCTATGAGCCTCCTTTTAGCGAATTCTTCCGCCGTCAAGCGGCGTGTACGGGTAAATCAGGTGAGTGAACATTTTTGTCATGAGTCGCCGCAGACTGCCGCCGCCAAGCGGCGGGAGCGCAGCGGGGGGCATGGCTTAACACGCGCACCAGTGATACACGCGAGAAGTAGGAAAGCCTTTTTTTTTTTTAAACGTTTCCTTTTCGCGAAACGGTGTCTCTAAACTAAGGCTCTGCTTTCTCTAAACCGTGCTTCGATAAAACGTGCCCATTCTCTAAAACGTGCTTCAATGAAATGGCATTCAATCAACCGTTGTAAACCCCTTTTTTGTTAGTACGACCGGATAGCCAGTACTTGTTATTTTCTTGGTGTTCTCGAATTCACTCGTTTGTGGACGCTTTGCACACGCGCCAGGTTACAGCCGCCATTGCTGACCCTCTCTTTTCTTAAGGCGCTTTCACACCGGCAATGTAAAGCAGTCGCGCGATGCAACTAAATTGCATCGCAGAAAAAAAAAAAAAAAAATTAGATGGTCACACTGGCGTGCGTGATGAGCGAGTCCAAGGCCTTCGTTGGCCGAGTCGCTTCTCGAAAACTCTCGCTCCGAACGCCGCTGATTGGCTCAGCCGCCCCATGACTAGATCGCATCGCAAAAAAAGCCGGGTCTGCAAGCGACTGCTCAAATCGCGTCGCTTTTTTCCCGCGATGGTCGCTTTTGTGATGAAAGTTATCGCGCGACTAGGTCGCGTCGCCGGTGTGAACGCGCCTTTACCCAGGTGCCGAGCCACCGACGTGGGCGTTGACGAGCCTCCGTAAATGCCAATGCTGGGGAGAAGGACATGGTGGAATCTAAAATGGCAATAGTCTGGCCTGCTGTGGTAAACATGAAGTGAAGTAAACGTAATAAGAGGAAACAAAAAACTGAAGGTCGGTGATGGCGGCGCCCATGCACAGATGCTGCAGAGCGTCATGTGGCATCTTTTTATATGCATTATTTTTTTTTAAAGATAAATTGGCAACAGCAGCGCAGATGGGGCCTGCGTGGAGGCTGAGCCGTGTCGACATCAGAGGGTTTCATAAGACCTTTTTTGCGTTCCGATAACGATACCCGCTACTCCTCTGGAGGCTTTGCTTATGCATCGTACGGTTATCGGGTACCGTTATCGGAACGCGAGAGGCGTCCGCAAAGGAACAACTCCCCATACACAAATTCCAGCTAATAAAACGAGGTACCGCTTCTCTGTACTACATCGTTTCGTCGCGATGCCGGCGGAAACGCGTCATTTACGCAGTAATTCGACAATAGTTCTGGGTGAATTGGTCGTTCGATGCGCAACTCTGCGCCATACCATAGGCCCGTTCAACCTACAGGACGCCAACGACGACGGGCGCGAAAGTCTCCCCAAGGCCGGCTCGCTCGGTTGCATAAAAGGTTCAACCGCTTCCCCAGATGAGGGCCTGCTGCACAGCGTTTGGCAGGCCCACCGCCCCCCTCTTTGTTTTTGTGCCTCTTGGTCCCCGCCGCTCTCGCTCGTTCTCGGAGCCGGCGGGGTTCAGTGTTCTCTTTCTTTTACGGCCAGACAAGGGCGTTTGTCTCTTCAGTGCCTCCGTGGAGCGCCCCCCTTTGTTCTCGCCTCGTTCGCCTGGCTTTCACCAGGCCGCTCTGATGTCGCCTTTCATGGGCGGCCTCTTGAGCCAACGGGGTCCGAGCGAGTGTGGAGAATGGCCCGTCTCGCCGGACCGACATGGCGTTCGTCGTGTTTCTGCGCGTGTTCGATCATTACTGAATCAGCTGTCTACAAGGGAAGGTCCAGTGACTTGCGATTTTCACGCTGCTTGACGGGCAGGAAAAGTGCAAGATTGCGCCGCAGTCACTACGGTCATAACCTCCTCTATACTCACAAAGCCTGGCAGTTCGACGACGGAGCCATAGAGCGTCCGGTCGGAGATTTAGAGCGCGAGGATCTGGTAGCACAAAGCATCAAAGAGCCATTTCTGGGGAACCTTGACGTCAGCGCTCAGCTTTTGCAGCGGCGAGGACCCGAAACACACTTGTTCGCTCGTGGCCACCGAGATCCCGAAGCGCGCCATGGTTCACTCGGGAGAAGTGTGTTTCGGCGTCTCTCCGTAGCGGGGCGCCAGTCACTTGGCTCTCCTCTCATCCGTTGTCTGCCGCTCCATTTTTTTTTTTTTCCATTTCGGCGGCCGCTTCTCGTGGCGATCTGCCAGGCTTTGTCAGTATTTATAGCAGGCTATACCACGGTGCATTATTGGTTTAGCTGGTGACGAAAAACTCCCCAAAAGACGACTAGCGCCGTGACGATGCAGTTTTGGCGCTCTTTTTCTAAGTAGTACACGTGTCGCTCGCGCGCGCACCATTCCACTTTGAAGGTGGGCTTTTCCCCTAAGTACACGGCTGCGCTGCGGCGAAGCACGTTTCGCAGGATCGTGGTGTCAGCCCTGCGGTTATTATACTCCTCCGCCATCACACCGGTGCTCGGTGAGAAGTGCGCTCGACGGGGTGAATTAAACCGCCGCGACCGTGACTTTGGCCGCATTTCGAAAAAAGGTAGAAATCTCGAAGTTAATCCGAAGTCCCTATTGGATTACGTATTTCATGAACTTACTATTCGAATATTCGCGCTGGAAGTTGTGTAACATGCAGCCACATTAAAGCGAATCACGCGTGCCAGATCTCCTTCGTTTGTTTGGCACGTAAAGCGTGATAGCAGACTTGCACGCATTACTGAAGAAAAAAAAGAAAAGAAAAAGTCAGGAATTACATTTACAATTAATAACCCAAGGCAATATGTAACTAATTACTGTTGCAATTACTCTTCCATGAAAGTAAGTGAG